>NW_023503941.1:4005380-4617527 GCF_014529535.1 Bradysia coprophila | reverse complement strand
CGTGTGGATGTGTCTGAGTCAAGGTCTGAGTTCAGATTCGAGTATTTTCAACGCAATGTCGCTACATTTAAAGTGTGTCCCTTAGCTTCAGTTGATGGACAAATTGATAAAATTTGCAACATGATGGTGAATAAAGAAATCGGTGCAATGAAACGATGTATCACAGTCGCCCGTAACAAAGAACAAAAGACCGAACTGAAAAATGCAAAGATTTCTGCGAGAATGGAAGAAGCTGATAAATATTATCAAGATCTACGTGCACGAAGAATGCTTGAAGTCTTTGGCTCACAAAAACCACCTACTGCAAAACCGCCTAATACAGAAACACTACAACTCTCCGAGCCGAACTCTGCAGGTACTCAGACTCCTTCTCTTCCAGTGGCCATCATATCACCACGAGACTCAACAGACGATGTACCACCCGGCACACATGTTGACGAAGGACATGGAAATGCTTCTCCCATGGAGTATCAAGTTTCAGATGGAGAGTTCTGAGAAGTAACATTTTCGAACTTCTTGTTGTTGTTAGTTGAACAAAAATAAGGCCCGTCATAGGAAAATGACAGGACAGTTTCCCGAAAATGTATGGAAAATTTTATCACAAAAATTCACCGAAAAAATTCAAAGAAACTCACCTCTTATGCTTTCCATTGTATTCGGGCATAGTCTCTTTAGGTCGCCAAGGCATATTTGAACACTAAAACACTTTTTACTTGATGCAAAAACAAAAAGTTTTTTGTTATATTTTGTCGCGACAAAAACACAGAAAATCGACACAACTGTGACACTCCGCTATTATAAGTACTAGAATGAATGTTTGCTGTGTTGACAATAGGCTTATAGGTCGGTAATTTTTCAGCTTTGTTATGTCTCCTTTTTATGCAGCAATGTAATTACCGCATTTTCCCAGGCTTCTGGTACTTCTTCCCATTGGAGACATTGATTAAACAAAGCCGTGATTGCCTTTAATAAGGAGTCTACACCTAGTTTAATGGCTTCCACTGGAACATCATCTTCTCCGGGAGACTTTTTGTTTTTCATCTCGGCTACTGCGGCCTTGACTTCATCAACAGTTATGTCGGGCATATCCTCCGATCCCACGTTTCTTATTATTGGTCTATCTTCTGTTTCTTCCGTTGGACTCTGTCTTGCTGAAGAAAACAAATTCTCATAAAATTCTGTTGCAATATTTAATATCGCTTTTCGATCCGTTTGGATCGTTCCTGTTTTGTCTCGTAGTTTGAAGATTTCTTTTTTGGCGTTTGTCATTTTTCTCCGTAGGACTTTCATATTGCAGTTAGCTTCAATCCCGGCAAAAACTCTTTCAGAGCAAAGTTGGACGCAGTCTACAGTCTATATGTGTGATAACTTCTAAAACAAGTGACACCACTGTCAGCGTCGTTACGCAAAATTGAATTTCACAGTCAATTAATTGAAATTAGCTGGCCTAGTTTTCCGAACCATTCGACAATCAATTTTTTCAGAAAAAATTTTAACCAACAGAATTTCGACTGAAAAATTTTCAACAAAAAATTTCCCAAAAAAATTCTGCGTCGCAAAGTATAGCCGATATAGGGTCGATTGAAAAACTGATTACTGTTCCGGAGTCCTGAGATCATGTGCTGCACGATGGCATTTTATTTGACTGAAATCCGTCGAGTAAAAAAATTAATTATTTTTCTGTTGACAATGGTTTTATCGCAGCGACATCTTTCAGTGAAAGAGTGAATCGTTCTCTACCAGTAGAGTTTTGATTGAATAGAGAATAGAGAATTGACGCCGTAATCCCTCTCTGGGGTAATAGAAAAAAATAGAGTAGTACTTTAAAATCGAAGTATGCGAAAATTTCCATACATTTTTTTTAAATTGTCTTTGCAAAATTACCATTAGGGCTGCTAATGGTATTATTGGTATGAAAATACTACTCTATTTGACATGGTAAAACCTCTATTATAATAACCAGAATAATAACCCAGAAAAAGAAACTTGAGACAATACTCCGCGTATGTGTAAAATTCATCGAAACGGTATGATATACATCATCGACATATATAATACATGGCCAATGTTTTCTATACGTGGGACACGTTCACAACGTAGTTACGTATTTCGATTGTTAGATTTGAACATTCATGTGCTACGTATTGTAGTGATGAACGTGGAATGTGAATAACTTACGGGTGGGACGGAAATTAAACGCACATCACGTATGTTTAACGTATATAGTGGATGTTGCGTTGCTCTTAAACATTGAATTTGGATCATATTTATTTATATTTCTTAACACGAAGAAGATCAACTACAAAATTGTTTTTTTTAGTAAATTAGAGAAATCTCGACAAAATAATTTCATTTTTTGTGAAGTAGTTTTATTTCGTAATCATATCAGAAAGTTGTTTAATATTTTGATAATCCATAACTATCTTGCCATCAAGTCGACTTAAATTCAATTCTGTTAAAAAACGACATATCACCATTATTGTGCGCTACGTTTTAACGTGCTCTGCGTAACTTATACGCCACACACGTTTATAGCTTTCAAAGTACGCTTCAACAATACGAAATGTCAACCAACACTACTGTACTGCAACATTAGAAAGATCGTTGGCTCATGATCCAGAGGTCCCCGGTTCAATTCCCAAAGAAGTCAATTTTTAATTTGAGATATTTGTTACTAATAGCTGCTACAATACATAATAACTACTATAAGCTGCTAATATGGTGTCTATCGTAGATGAGTTCATTAAAATTCATATTTTTAAATCTTTGTGGAAGAGAAATACTTCTCGCACGTATTATATTCGAGCCGGCTGTATAACTACCTTACCACAATTTTTAACAGGGGGCACGAATGATATACGCATAGCATGTAGGAAATTTCGCTCAGTATACCCTGCTAGGTGCTTAGGATGGACTGTTAGTTTGGCAAGAACGTTGTCAGTATATATACTGAAGTTACAGACAAAGTGCCTGACAACTGCTATTTGATACATTTCGTAAAAGGATGAGTTCCATATGTTTGAACAAATCACCTTTTTGCAAAAGGGTAAATTGCCTATGGTTAAACAAATTTCTTTTCGTCACATTTCGTAAAAGGATAAAATAGAGCGATTTGTTCAGTAATAGGGAATTCATTCTTTTACGAAATCTATCAAAAAGCAGTTTGTGTTTATTGTGAACTTTTCTAGTTGTTTTGTTTCGTGCTTCTTAGGTCTCACTTCTTCAGAAAATCAAAGTTTCTTTAGAATGTCACCGCTTCTTTGAAATCGTCGAGTTAATGAAGAAACGGCGATTTCCTGAAGAAACGACGAGAAGAAACGGCGAGTTCCTAAAGAAACGGTGACTTCCTGAAGAAACGGCGACTTCCTGAAGAATAGGCGACTACTCGCCGTTTCTTCAGGAAGTCGCCGATACTCATGTCGTCGAAATTTCTGGACAATCGCACTAGATATGCTAGAATCTCCGACAATCTCCTCTCACATTCCTTCTAATAATTGTTGCTTCCTACTTTCAGCATGCAAATTGAAGAAAATACCATTTATTTTGGACTGAACGAACCGGATCCAAAATTTACTGGACGTAAGAATGAACTAAGTCTTTTGGTGAACACCATCGAAAATCGCCTAATTGCCGGTCAGGGTCCAGTCGCAGTGGCCATCTGTGGATTAGGTGGTATTGGAAAGACTCAACTCCTCAGAAAATTTATCACACAAAAACGATTGCAACCAACTCCCGCTTATTCCAACGTCATCTGGATCAACTCAGAGAGCATTAGCCTAATGTTGAAGACTTTTATAGAACTAGCGGATCGTCTAGGTATAAAAGTCAGAAGGGAAGATGAAAATGCAGATAAGGCTATTAAGTATTTAATTCCCAACTTACTGAACAAGCTGTCCTCGTCGCCAACAGTAATCGTATTCGACAATGTGGATGAAGAAGAAAACAAAGAAATTATCAAAACTGTTCTTACGACAGCAGTATCAGGTACTAGACCTCATGTTATTATAACGTCCCGTATTCAAAACTGGAGCGATTCCATACACACTATAAAGTTAGAAGTATTCAACGATGATGATGCTCTCGAATATGTTTCATCTAAATTATGGAATCCCGATAACATTTACAATGACTCAATCGAAACGCTGGCATTGGTATATCTGGTCCAGAATTACCCGTTAGCTTTATCTCAAGCGGTAGCTCACATCAATTATCACCGAAAATTTAACAGAAAAGGTGTAAAAGGTGTACGAAAATATAGCATCAGTGCCTACATTTGTGATTACAACGAATACCAAAAGGAAACGTTAAATTCCAACTTTTTTCAAAAAGACGAGTTCAACTTATACGATCGTACCGTCTTGACGACGTGGAACATCACAATTGAGGCAATAACCAAGTATGAAGCAGCTGGAGACCTGGCGCTCACAATTCTTCGCATTATCGCGTACTTCAATGCTGATCACATTCTGGTGGACATTTTATTTCACCTGGCGGACATTGAAGATGTAATGGTAGCTGTAAATCTGCTATTAAACCACTCGATGCTCAATAGTCAAAATCACCAAACTGTACTGAGCATTCACCGATTAGTGCAACAAGTGACAAAAATTGAACTGGAGGGTAATCCAGAATCGAATAAGGCAATTTTACAGACCGGCCTCGAGATTATCTTGAAAATGAGTGAAAATTTTGAATTTAAACAATGTCTGGAACATGGAATTTCGGTTTTTCTTGCTGCTTTACACTTCCCAGAATTGGTTCATCAATACAAAACTTTTCCGGGAGTGATTCTATGTCATTTGAACCAATATCGCAAATTTTTCCGGGCTATTAATTTTGGAGAAGAAATAGTTCAACGATTGACCCATGTGTTAGGAGAAAATGATACAGAGACTCTCGCATGCAAATTTCGGCTTGCCTTGTCGCACCGGAGTGTCTACAATGTGTTTAAATCACTTCGCATTGATAGTGAAGTGTTTGAGAAACGAAAAGAAATTTTGGGTGAAAATCATCGAGACACACTAACTAGTAGGACGAATGTCGCTATTGGACACGCTTACATGGGAAGAAATGACGAAGCACTCAAAATCCATGAAGAGGTGTTAGAGCAACGAATAATCATTCTAGAAAAATTCGAGAACCAACTAGACTTGCAATTGGATGTACTTGTTAGCAAGTATTACATTGCTCTTTTAAACAATAAATTAGGGCATATGTCAGAGTCACTTGCAATGCATCAACAAGTTTATGAACAACGAAAACAAATTTTGGGAGAAAATCATCCGGAAACACTGGAGAGTATGACCAATATTGGTCTTGCGTACAATCACATCGGAAGAGGTTCCGATGCCCTTCGAATACATCAAATGGTTTATGATAAACGAATAGCTATTGGTTTTCGAGATGATGATCCACAAGTTATACTCAGTAAGACGCAAATCGCTCTGTCATACTGTGGTCTCCGCAAATCAGTTGAAGCAGCTGAATTATATGAACAGCTCCACGAACAATCGAAGAACATTTTTGGCGAACATCATCCAAGAACACTGGATCTTAAGTACGACATCGGTATGATATATAATGTTCTGGGAAAACATCCTGAAGCACTTCGAATACACGAAGAAGTTTTAGAGAAGCGGATGACCATTTTTGAGGAGAAAAGTGCAAGAATTCTTCAATGTAAATCGATGATTGCTAAGACGTATATGCTCTCCGGCAAGTACACCAAAGCACTCTCAATGTTTGAAGACGGTTATGCGATTGCGAAGGTCGCATTGGGTGAGGATGTAATGCTGACACTCCGTTTCAAGCTATTTGTCGCTCATTGCTATAGATACCTTGGTGAGTATAATAAGGCGCTGCAATTATATGAAGAAATTTTTGATCGACACAAAGAAATATGGGGTGCATATGATACAAAGACACTCGACACTCAATTCGAAATTGCTAATGCGTACAATGACCTTGGAAAATTTAATGAAGCGCTGCAAATACATCAAGACGTTTTTGAGAAACGAAAAGTCACTCTAGGTGGTGATCATAAGCTACCACGCATACTCGCGAGTAAGTCGAAAATTGCTGACACATACAATCGTCTGGGCAAACACACTGAAGCACTTCAACTGCACCAAGAAGTCTTTGAGACATTAAAAACCTTTTCAAAGGACAATCATCCGACATCACTTCAGTACAAGTCGAATGTGGCTGACGCGTATAACCATTTGGGCGAACACTCTACGGCATACCAAATGCATCAGGAAGTGTATGGTCAACGAAGTATTCTTTTGGGGAAGAATCATCCCCGCACACTTGACAGTAAGTTTCGTATAGCTGTTTGCCATAATAAATTAGGAGAGCATTATCTGGCCCGCCGAACACATCAAGAAGTCTATGACCAACGGAGAACTATTTTGGGGAAGAATCATCCTAACACGCTTGATAGTAAATTGCAAATATCAATTTCCACCAGTAATCTAAGTAAATATTCCGAGGCGCGTCGAATGCGAGGAAAAGTGTTGGAAACAAACGTCAACACTGGTTTACGGCGTAGTTCGAGAATTACGAATAAACAGGTCAACACTGCAGCTGACCGAAAACCATAAAGGAAAAAACGTCAAAATCATTCAGCAGAAAACAGTGCAGGCAATGAATTTATATACTGATAGAAGGTGGATATCGAACAAGAAATGTGATATCAACACCTCGCGAGATTTTTGACATTACGCGAAATAATTCGGCAAGGACAGTCCGGTTTGTCTGTTTTGGTTATCCACATTTTAAAAATTTTAGCACACTCTGATTAAGCATGTGTGAAGGTCGCGCTATAATTTTAAAAATGTGGATAACCAAAACAGACTGACCGGACTACCGTTGCCGGTTTATCTCGCCTAATGTCAAAAATCTCGCGATGTGTTGATCTCGCATTTCTTGTTCGATATCCACCTTCTATCAGTATATAAATTCCTTGAGTGCAGGCATAATTGTATAGGCAAGTTGTTGAAGGAAAACATTTGTTAATTTAGATAAGAATTCGAGGATCTAACCTCACTCTTGTTGTAGTGACAGTAACGGCTTTACGCTAGCGTTCAACCGATATTGTGTCAGAGATGAAAAGATAGTAGAAGAAACTTAACGTAAGAATCTTTTCACGGTTCCGCGGAAGTTCAACTTGTATTATGCACAATTCAACTAAATCAATAAATTGGTTAAGAACAAGTTTGCAGTCGAAAGTTTATTTGCGTTTCTTCCTCTTCTACGCTGTTGTGAACACAACTAAAAGTTTTTGAGCTACGAATGCGCCTGTTAACGAACAATCATCTACGGTTGGGGTTGAACAAAACTTGGACCACGTCTGATAATTTCATATTCTGGTTGAGGGACTCGAGTACTACACCAAACTGTGTTCAGTTTCCGAATCCGCTCGACCGTGTCGGAGAATAGGCATCCATGGCCGGCTGGGATCTCACGAGTCAATTTGAGTACGATTGTTATCGCAACGGATAGATGGACTAATTCTAATCTAATTCGTGTTAAAATGGCTTCCATCGACGACAGCCCTCTGAATAAATTCAGTTTTTATTGTAAGCTCATAATAGTAGGGGTCTCGAAATTGGACTATCGGTAAATATGGACTTCCAGAGTCTAATGCGATGTGGAGCTCAAAATTTTAGCCGCTCCCCTTCCCCTCACGCCTCTTTAAAGTTTACGGTGCAGAGGTACGTTTGATGAATTATTGTGAAGCCGTTAAAATGAAAGAGGAAAGTCCAAAGTTTTTTTTTGACACACTTTGGTTTTCCAAATTTTCCATTTTCATGGGACTTTTCCGAGCTTTTCCGAAATGTCAGAAAAAAAGTTGAGATTCAAAATGAGATAACTCGGGAAATTTAATTTTTACAAGGAAACGATGTTCAGAAGGTTTGTTCGTCATTAAATTCTCTACGAAAATAAGGTATCACAGTTTTTCCTATCTTTAACGGTGGCGGATCTGGAACCGATTTTCCGCTTTCCCACCATATAATGCTAGAAATGAAAAAATTATAATTTTCAAGATTTTCACCAAAGCTAAATTTTTATTTTGTTAGTAAACTTGATGTTATGATACAGAAAGTTGTTTCTGTTGTAAATGATGTCCCCAGTTCCTCATCCAGAGGGTCCACCAGTCAGAACTCTGGAATTTCTCGACTTTTCAATGTAATTTTTGAATGTGTTCTGAATTTGGAACTTTCAAAAGTTCTCCAGCACAAAGTACCTAAAATTTCATGATTCCTCAATAATCCCTGACATCCTAGCTTATTATCCTGATAGGATATAGCTAGGAACAGCGTTGGAATGGAAGTGACACATTTTTTTGGTTTTTCAAGGATTTCTTGAAAGAACTACATTTGTCAAGTTAAATTAGGAAGAATAACAGACCTGCATAGTCCTGGCCTCTTTCTTCCGCTTCCAATTCTAGAACTGAAAGTTTTAAAGGACGTCCCTGAATTGTTTTGGGTTTCTTTGGTACTTTTAGGATTATTGACCTGGTAGAGTACTAGTTCATAAAATTCAAACACTCCACATGGTCCAGCATTTTCCCAGTTCTAGAACTAGAACTCTGGGATTTTAAGGGATAACTCAGTTTTTTTGGATTCTCTTCTGGCCTTATGGGTCAAACAAACTATGTACGGCATTTCTTCTTTCTGTTGTGAGAAAAACGTTGTCAGCTTGGTTGTCAGTTCATTTTTCCGAATCTTATCCGAATGGTGTTTGACGATTTTGTCAATGTCTGTCGAATCGTAACCCTTAGGCTGCAATCGCAATTCTCCGTTTTGGGTCTCCGTTTAGACAAAGCACCTAGCAGGGTAATAGAAAAAAATAAAGTAGGACTTTAATCGAAGTATGCGAATATTTCCATACCTTTTTTTTCCTAATGTCATTGTAAAATTACCATTAAGGCTGCTAATGGTATTATTGGTATCAAAATACTACTCTATTTGACGTGTAAAAACCTCTATTACCCTGCTAGGTGCTTTGGTTTAGACAATGCGCATGCGCAGAGAGAGAATTATTTGGGAATCAATAAAGGAGTTTTATTTATGTGGGAACCGAGTAGTTGGCACAGGTCAATTAACTATTCGAATGCAGATATCCTTTTGTTAACTAGAACAGTTGTTGACATGAGAGAGTATGATTGTTAATCACTTTCAGGCGAACCGTAGATGAAGAAAGATTTAAATAAAATTTGATTCGTTTACGTTGAGAAAAGTCGGATGTTTTATTAGGCTACGGCCTTGCCTGATCCTATATTTATTTCCCCAGTAACCTATACAAGATGGAGAAGATGGTGTTCCAGTGGAAGCCATTAAACTGGGTGGAGACTCCTTATTAAAGGCAATCACGGCTTTGTTTAATCAATGTCTCCAATGGGAAGAAGTACCAGAAGCCTGGGAAAATGCGGTAATTACATTGCTGCATAAAAAAGGGGACATAACAAAACTGGAAAATTACCGACCCATAAGCCTATTGTCAACACTCTACAAGTTGTTTATGAAAATCATTACGAAGAGGAACACTAACAAGTTCGACTTCTACCAACCTGTTGAACAAGCTGCTTTCAGATCTGGTTTCAGCACAAACGACCATTTGCAGGTGATGAGAACGCTTATTGAGAAGTGTCGTGAATACAACATCGACATAGTCTTGCTATTCATAGACTTCGAAAAAGCTTTCGATTCAGTGGAAACATGGTCGATATTGGACGCATTAGACGAATGTAGAGTAGACTCAAGGTACTCCAACACAATTCGATATGTGTACAAAAATGCTACTTCATGTATAAAACTTCATAAGAGCACGGAGAAATTCAGAATTGGCCGAGGTGTAAGGCAGGGTGACACCATTTCACCGAAATTATTCACGGCGATTCTGCAGAGTGTTTTTAGGAAGTTAAACTGGAGTAAAATGGGAATAAACATAAATGGAGAGTACCTGAGCAATCTCCGCTTCGCTGATGACATTGTACCGATAGCAGCGAATCTAGGTCAGGCTCAGCTTATGCTACAACAGTTAAGTGAAGAGGCGAGCAAAGTTGGCCTCAAGATGAACTTATCGAAAACAAAAGTCATGACCAACATCGGGGACGATAGAGAAATCAAAATTGGTGACACTGTCATTGAACGAGTCGACAGCTATGTATATCTAGGACATAAACTGAAGTTAGGTCTGGACAACCAAACTGCAGAAATAAGACGTAGGATTGGTCTTGCATGGGCAGCGTTCGGAAAACTCAGACTAATTTTCAAAAGCAAAATGAATAATAGTCTGAAACTCAAAGTTTTCGACACTTGTGTCCTTCCAGTGCTCACTTATGGAGAGGAAACGTTAACTTTAACAAAAGCATCCGAAGATAAATTGAGAGTGACACAAAGAGCCATGGAACGGAGTATGCTTGGAATAACACTCAGAGACAGAACGACGAATCAATGGATTCGACAACAAACCAGGGTCGTTGATGTCATGGAAAGAATAGCATCTCTGAAATGGAGCTGGGCGGGACATATTGCAAGAAGGACAGACGAACGTTGGACCAAAAAGATCATGAACTGGCGACCATATAAAAGACGAGCTATAGGTAGACCACCAGAGAGATGGACAAACGGAATTAAGAATATTGCAGGTACAAACTGGCAGCAAATGGCAATGGATCGTACGAAATGGAAAGAAGTTGGAGAGGCCTACATCCAGCAGTGGATCGAAACAGGCTGAAAAAGAAGAAGAAGAAGAACCTATACAAACAAAATTTAATGAACATTTATTTCCTACTGAAAATTCGGAATTCGAAGTGACTTTCAGCTGATTTCAATCAACAAATTAATCGAAATAAACACGTCCAAAGTGATCGTATGCAAGTTTGTCTAAATTAGGCAAATACATTTTACACACAGTAGTTCTTCACAATTTTTAAATTGAAATGTTTTAGCTGTTCAGCCGATGTAAGCAAAATTTTTCACATTTTTCAGCATTGTGATATGATCCCACAGTGTGACAGCAAAGAATTAAATTAAATATTCCAATCGATTTCGGTGAAGAAGGTCATCGTTAAACCTTCAGGAAATTTTTAATTTTAACGTAAGACACATTTTTGGACAACAGAATAGTCCATTACGACCATCTATACATCATCAACACAGAGGAAAATCTTGGATTAGATTTAAATCTTTTTCTGATTACTTTAACGATTACTTCAAATGAAGGAAAGTGGCGGGGTTTTCATTGTTTAAACGATGCGATGGCGACTTTAATCTTTTGAAAATAATCTAACGATAGATTTAAGAAGGCAGACTAGGTACTAAAGAGACATCTGTTGAATACTCACTGCAAACTCATTCATTTGTAAAGAAAAAAGCCACAATTTGGGAAACCATTTTCCTTCATATTTTACATTTTTGGATTCATTTGAATAATGAAAACAAACCTTTAGACCTTTTCTCATCTAATTGCGCGAAAAAAAAGTGTAAAATCAGTCTTCAGCTTGCGGCCACAGCTGAAGTAAAAATCGGCTGCGGTCGATGGATTGTTTCAAAAAGATTTTTAGTCTAAAATCAACAGTGTTGAACGAAGGCGGGTGACACCGCCGATTGTGTGTCCGTGAAATACACTTGAAGAAAATGTTTTTTTAAAGGAAAATTCAGAATTTTGTTTTGGTCAAGTTGCCTTTTTCATATAAACTTCGTAGCCGCTGACGCAATTTGTGTGTCACCGCCTTCGTGATCAACTCAGAGTTGTCTTAACCTGTTCTTTCAGAACTTTGGCCACCACAACCCAACTTTCTGACTTTTGGTCTATCTTGAGATTTGGTTGGATTGGAGTAAATAGTCGCAATGCAAACAGCACACCACACACGGCGCTATCAAAATATCGTTTCCGTTGCTCTAAACGAAAAATAAGTACATTTTCGTCCACATTATTTTGACCTACAAATACTAGGTTTGTACGAGTAAATCAGCTGAAGCAAACTTAGGCTGAAATTTGATCGCCCTTTACTGTAATTCATTTGAATGGAATTTTTCAGCCGCCGCAGAACGTTTTTTCCGGCTAGCTGACGCTGATATTTTTGAGACGGCACTCACGCCTACTGGACTGTGAAGCAGCAACACATTTAACTAGCGTTTAGACTTTTATGTGGCTGTCCATAATTGACGTCCACCAAAAGAGGTGATGGGGCCAAAGTGGACACACCATTTCAAAGGTATTGAAAAATAGTGGACAAGGGGGGATCTAAAAATCTCGAAAAAGGGTGGACGTCATTTATGGACAGCCGCTTATATACATGAATTTGGCGTCATGTTTGACATGGGATGACATTCTTCAACGGCCCCTCAAAAATGTAATCCGAAATTTTTCTCTGAGTAAATATATGATGGACATTTCGTCTCTAATATCGATGGTACACCTTGTGTCGTTTCTGATTTTACATTGTCACATTAAAATTTCAAGTTAGTCGTTGTTCGTCTTCGCTTGCAGATTACGGGCTAGTTTTGAAAATATCGAAATTGAGTAAATCCCGCACAGTTGACTTGTTCATTTATCCAATATTTGTCACAGGAATACTGTTTATGATAAGATAGCAATGATCTTATTGTGGCAAATGTGCAATTAAAAATTTATTAACGGTAATAAAGTTTGATAAGATTGTATCGCAATATAGTAAAGTAGTTCAACAGCAAATTGATACATTGTTATTACAACCAGTTGCATGTTACAAAAATTGACCAGTGCACAGAAGACAAGCGCCAAACGATGAACGAACCAGATGAAGTCATAGTGTCGGAGAGGCGACGTATTGCCAAACCAGCTGCATTCGTTCTAGTCAGCGTAATGTTTAAGCGCTACAGCACCGCTGCAATTCTCTGTAAGTTCAACATTTTGGATCGCATTTTCGTTCCAATTTTGTAATCCAATTTTATTTCCAGCAATTCTTACACTGTTCCTTAATTTAAAACTTGGCTACGACAAAGATGTATCGACAACCGTGTATCACTCGTACGCATTTGTAGCGTCTTGTTTCGCTATAGTTGGCGCTATCATTGCTGATAGTCGGTTCGGAATGTACAAGACAATAGTTGTAGTTTCGGTGGTATTTGCAGTTGGTTCATTAATAATTGCTATCGGTGTCATTGATGCACTTCATCTTCCAATACAGTTAATTCTATTCCATCTTCAGTATAACTCTAGTTACACATAGTGACGCGAAGAAGACCTAATTCAGATTTTCTTTGGTTCTACTGTCAAGTTTGATAACAAGACAAAAGAAAAATGTTTGCAAACAAAGCACCAAGACAGAATTTAAATAAGATACGTGCTCGACGCAGTAGTCCGAATTTCTCGTATAAATTAAGTTTTTAATGGCCAATAGATCACTAAAATGACCGCTGGCGTGACGATCGACGGTTCAGTTTTGTGTGCAAACTAATGACAACCAACTTTGCTTCTAAGGGAATTCCCCGTATTTAGTTCATTTGCATTCATTTCAAAGAATTGGACGCACTAACTTATTCATTACTATGTGAAATTGTGAAGTTGGTTTCAATTAGTTTGCACACTTTTCCACACCATTCCTCACCTTTCCGTCATCAGTTTCACCAAATCGATCTATTGACCGTTAAAAAGAATCGGTTTACACTGCATTGCATGTATCCATAACTAGCTTCCAAGCATTAACACAGAGAAAATGTGTAGCCTAATGTGATCATAGCAGGCTAGAGAGCCGCAGCCCAATGAAAGTCTAGAACAGGTATGGTCGATAGGCGAATTCGTCTTAAACACACTCACATTTTATGTCAAAATAATATGAAAATGAGTGCGTTTAAGTACGAAAATCAAATTTTTATGTCCTCCGGGCGGACAATAGACCATACCTGTTTTACACTTTCATTGCCGCAGCCGACACATTTTAGTCCAGCCTGAAATTGGCTGAATTTTGAAATTTTTGACAGGAAATTTTTTTTTCCAATTTTCAGAATTTTTCTTGGCTACAAATGATGTTTTTTCAGCCGCCATTTTAAGTCTTTTAAGTGTTGACGTGATTTATAGATTAGATATGTCACCTCATGCATAAAGTGAAGAGTGCTATGGCGTATAGGATTGTTCCAAGGCCATTCGAATTGTAAAATTACTGTCAAATTTCATCCATTTGTATGAAAATCTATCTCTATGGATGAAGTCGTGGTTGTTCGGCTAGTAAAAATTCGTGTTTGTAACAAACATAAATGTCAACTCGATATTATCGAGTATAAATCGTATAAGCTTGGGAACTGTCAACGGAAAAACCATTCAATTTCGACTAGACGGATTTTGGTCAAACGAAGCACCAGCTTATGATCTCAGGCACCCGACAAAATTATTAGCTTTTCAAACAGACCCATTTGCATAACGTCTTGCCACTCGGCAACTATTGGTTCAGTTGAAAAATTCCTTTGCTTACCGGACTCCTGCGATCATGCTCTACACACACACTGGCACTTTGTTTGACCAAAGTCGGTCAAAACTAAAGTTTTTTTTTCAGTTGACAGTTGTCATGCTTATACGATTTAATTCAAAGCACTGCTCCTAGCGTTAACGCTCGTATGTGAGATGTCAAAAAGTCTTCAAATCGAGCATACACGTACACTTGCATGTGCTGTGTATTTTAACTCACACCAAGAAAGATGACTCCTGTCTGAACGAGAGAAGTGAAAAGCCTATTCTGATACCATCCCCTCCATATATTTTCTATGTTAATGCTAGAAGCAGTGCTGCGTTTATAAACATAATGCTTTTGAAATGACGGCAACCGGTCTTTTGAATTAGGACTTGCGATGCTATGTGTAGTTACAGTAAGTTGAGAAAAACTTTAAAAAAAAAAATCCCAAAACCATTTCAGCGTTTTAAGTGTCATTGGGTTGCTGATAATGGCTATTGGTGACGGATGCCTTAAGCCATTGAATCGCACATACGGTGCATGCCAATATCACCCGAACGAGGCGAAAAGTGTTGCACTTTTCTTTGTATTATACTACTTTGTCTACAACATTGGCAGCATAATTTCCCGTCTAGTCAGTCCGATTCTGCGTGAAGACGTGCAATGCTTCGGTAACGATGACTGTTTCACAGCAGCTTTCGGCATTTCCGGAATATGTATGATCCTGGTGGCGCTGCTGACTGTCATCGCACACAGATATTCTGAGACTACGCAGGCTGATGGATCCAGTCTGTTAAATGTTTTCGCTTGTATTTGGGTAAGCAACTTCATCAAAAAAAAATTGGGAAAAAATCTAGAAATTCAAATGTTGTTCGTTTCAGCACGCGATCTCCAAAAAGATCCGCTCGAAAATGTCCCACAGCATTCCGGCGAAAGACCATTGGCTGGACTATTCCGAAGCGAAATATGGAAAGATTTTAGTGTGGGAGACACGAGTCATTCTACGCGTACTGGTTCTCTACCTTCCAATTACTCTGTTCTGGGCGTTATTTTACCAGCAAGGATCACGGTGGGTGTTCCAAGCGGTACGAATGAATGGTGACATTGGATTTTACACTATCATACCGGACCAATTTAACGTTATCAATCCGCTGTTGGTGTTGCTGCTGATACCGGTGTTCGAAAACGTTCTGAATCCGATGCTAGCGAAAGTACGAATTATCGGCGATTTGCAAAAGGCGACACTGGGTGGTGTATTGGGAGGAATAGCGTTTCTAGTTTCTGCAGTCATTGAGTTTGAATTGGAAAATGGAAAATATTTGCACATGGGCTGGTTACTACCGCAATACACTTTGATGGCGATGGGTGAAATCTTGGTTACCGTACCAATTTTCAATTTCTCTTATACCATTGCACCGAACAGCATGAAAACAGTGTTGCAAGCGTTCAATAATTTGTCAATGGGTTTAGGGAATCTAATTGTCGTGATTGTCGTTGGATCGAAATTGTTGAATTCGCAAATTTATGAATTCATTCTGTTCGCGGGACTGATGTTCGTCGATATGATACTGTTTGCATATTTGGCGAAAAAGTACAAACCTTTAAAGGAAAATGCTGACGAGCGAGTTGAATTGATTAAGTAAACAAATTGAGTGCAGAACCACCACTTACGGTTCATATAACTGCAATCACTAAATTATGAATTACCTGATTCGCTAAAGAATATCAAATAAATCGCTTTGCATTCGACAACCATTTATTGTGATTTCATTGATTTTCCACCATGGGCTTCCTCAAAAAGGTCGTCCGCGGTTCTATTCATTTTTGTTTTGTAGGTGCTATTTGCACCCGGATGCAATAGTTTTTTTTGTTAACCTTGGAGAGAAAATATTAAATTTCAACAAGAGCGAAATTTTGCAGTCGGAGCGAAGCGAGAGCCGCGATTCACTCGAGTCGGAATTTCCTATTTCTTCCACGACACAAACGCATCTATTTGTTACACCATTTTCTAGGACTAAATAACCCCGGACAAAATAACTCCGGACAAAATAACCCGGACAAAATAATTCCCGGACAAAATATCCCCTGCAAAGTTTATGATGACCTACAAGGGGGATACTTCCCCCTTGACCCCCTTAGCGGGGTCTGCCGCCCCTCGACCCCGCTTTTTTATTTTCCCTTATTCTTTACGGCCTGCGGCACTGACACTTTTATCAAAATCATGATCGTATTCGCATCTGCGATTTTGTTATGATGTGTATCGACTAAATTCCAGTACGATCTAAGTCAATTACAGTCGATCTGAATTTGCTCGATATAGTCAATATACTCGAATATAGTCAATACACTCGTATATATTCGATAAACTCGAATATAGTCGAGATATGCTGTAATATAGTCAAGATATACTCGAAGGTAGAAGATATTTATGTCCTCGAATGTAGTCGATGTCATCGAATGTAGTCGATGTCATCGAATATAGTCGAAAAGTCATCGAATATAATCGATGTTCTCGAATATAGTCGAAAAGTCATCGAATATAGTCGATGTCTTCGAAGGTAGTCGATGTCCTCGAATATAGTCGATGCTCTAAAATATAGTCGATGTACTCGAATATAGTCGATGTCCTCGCATATAGTCGATGTCTTAGAAGGTAGTCGATGTCCTCGAATATAGTCGATGTACTCGAATATAGTCGATGTCCTCGCATATAGTCCATGTCTTCGAATATAGTCGATGTACTCGAATATAGTCGATGTACTCGAATATAGTCGATGTACTCGAATATAGTCGATGTACTCGAATATAGTCGATGTACTCGAATATAGTCGATGTACTCGAATATAGTCGATGTACTCGAATATAGTCGATGTACTCGAATATAGTCGATGTCCTCGCATATAGTCTATGTCCTCGCATATAGTCGATGTCTTCGAATATAGTCGATGTCATCGCATATAATCGATGTACTCAAATATAGTCGATGTCTTCGAATATAGTCCATGTCTTCGAATATAGTCGATGTCAGCGCATATAATCGATGTACTCAAATATAGTCGATGTCTTCGAATATAGTCCATGTCTTCGAATATAGTCGATGTACTCGCATATAATCGATGTACTCGAATATAGTCGAGGTACTCGTATATAGTAGATATACTCGAATATAGTCGATATCCTCAAATATAGTCGATATCCTCGAATATAGTCGATATCCTCGAATATAGTCGATATCCTCGAATATAGTCGATGCCATAAAATATAGTCGATATACTCGAATATAGTCGAGGTACTCGTATATAGTAGATATACTCCAATATAGTCGATATCATCGAACATAGTCGATATCCTCGAATATAGTCGATATCCTCGAATATAGTCGATGCCATAAAATATAATCGATATACTCGAATATAGTCGATGTAATCGAATATAGTCGATGCCCTAAAATATAGTCGATGTCCTCGAATATAGTCGATGTCGTCGAATATAATCGATGTCCTCGCATATAGTCGATGTCGTCGAATATAATCGATGTCCTCGCATATAGTCGATGTCTTCGAATATAGTAGTTGAGCTCGAATATAGTCGATGTGCTCGAATATAGTCGATGTACTCGAATATATTTGATGTCCTCGAATATATTTGAAGTCCTCGAATATAGTCGATGTCATCGAATATAGTACAATTTACTCGAATATAATCGAGATATACTCGTATGTCGATATCCTCGAATATAATATTCTTCGGCTTTATTTATATTCACATTTTTTTTTAAAATATGTGTTTCGTAGTTATTTTGTCCACGGTTTTTTTGTCCGGGGTTATTTTGTCCGGAAGTTATTTTGTCCGATCACCCCATTTTCTCCTTCGAAAATGTCATTTTATCATGGCCCTTTGAGTGGAGGAAATCAGGTTTTTTATGCCGCACGTATGAAAATAGTCTTTAATGCACTATTTGCACCATGTGGAACTTGTAGTCGTAAGATGGCTCCAGAGTCATCCATTTTGTCTCCGTTTTCACTCAGTTTCGCCTCCGTGTAGGTGGCAGCTCAAACGATATGTCTTACATGTGCTGCATTGTTTGAAATGTCAACTGTCATGTACACGGAGACAAAACAGATGACCTGTGAATTTAACTTTAATTTCTGATGTGAAAGACGAGTGCAGCTAGGAAAATAGAAGATTTTTTCTATAGTATGGTGGTCTCCCTCTGAAGCATTACCACATTTGGCAGCAGGAGAGAAACAGAGGTAAATAATCAATTTGTACAATAGATTTTTCAACGTTAGGATCAAAATTGATTTCGCGAGTGCAAGGCTAACTTGTAGACGGAACAATCAATCTGCCAATATTGTAACGACCAAATCTTGAAGCCAATTTGTAGTAGGAAATAGTTATTTGTTTACCGAGCGGTGAAAATAGGAAATTTCAATTTCGCTCGAGTTGTTCATTTCTGCACACATCGAACACATCGTTTTTAATCTGTTACCTTTCCTGTATACCTATGCTATTACTGTTCGTCAAACAAAACATGTTTTATCGACCTTCGTCTTTACACAAAAATTTCATATGTTACACGAAGTATTTTATGGTTTGGTGGTCAATTCATATGAAGAGGAACGAATAATGAATTTGGTGAATAACAACGGGTCTTGAGACAAGAAAATGATTTTATGTATAATATTCATGTTTGTAGTAGACATGTGCGCTATCGGCACCGACGCTGATAAAAAAAATACGAGCCGTTGGTAAATTTCGTAATCTTCACAAATTTATCATGCCCTCGCGTTAGTAAGTGGGCGTGACGCAAGTCCACTACCAAAGAATTTAATTTTTTTTTTGGACTTAAGAATATATTTACATCAACTTTTTTACTTTTCCCCCTTGGCGCTAACGACCCAACTTGGATATTTGGAATCTACGCGTACATACGAGTTCAACTAGCTATCACACGTCGAAGTAAATTACAGATAGCTGAAATTGCGTACGTTAGTTAGTTCCTAAGGAAAAGTGGATACAGCAACTCCTACCGACACATTTTCTGTTTCTATGTTCTACTTCAGTTTCTGATTTCTCCATATAAAAATACATGCTAAATTCCCAAAAAGGCAGTAAACCACGAACCAGAAAATGTGTCGGTTTTCAAAATTCCGTGAGTGTAGATTAATAACTTCCACTAGGTTGGTCCCCAAATTTTGGGATGATAGATCATTCCATCAGATTTTTTGTTGGATTTTGTCTCATTCATTCTACACATTTTAATATTCATTCCGCTCTTATTGTCGCAGAATGAATATTTACATGTGTAGAATGTATATGCTATTTGGGTTACTTTCAACATGAGCGAGGTTTTCCAAGATTTGTTTGTATGGTTTGGTATTCAGACTGATTTCTCTAGAATGTTTTAACTTTAACAAGGTTTTTTGATGTTGTCGAAATGACTTACTTACAAAAGTGGTGATATCAGTCAAAAAATCCTTAAAGGGTAAATGTGACGCAAGTCCCTTATATCAATTACAAAATCGCAGATATCGCTGAGGATGACACATTCTGCGCCTGTACGCAAAAGTTTTATCAACAAAAAATTTTTGAGAGAATAATTGCGTCACAAGCGACAGATGTTGAAAATGGTTGAAAAATGTACTGAAATAATTTAAACGAAAGCAAACCGAATCTTCTGTCACATTTACATTTAACAGTAAACCTTTAACTTTCACACGATTATTTAGTGACTAAATTTTAGTCGTATTTCTTTCGGTACGCACAACTTCGCGGTGAGTTTTATTATATCCTCTTTGCGAAAACGAAAAAAGGCCAAACATTCCGAATTTTGAAACCGATTTATTTGAAATGGGTCTCGGTGATATGAAATAGATTTGTTGCAATTAACTGTAGACACGAACCATGACAACACGAACGGCAACGATTTTATCCACAGAGATTAACGTAACTTAAACGTCAACAAATTTAAACGTTTCCCTTCCGTTTTACGATATTTCTAAATACCCAGAAATTTTCCGGTGAGATTATGTTTCGATTGTACAACAATGTCAGGGTATTAAGTAGCAGAAAACAAGATCAAACAACAAATAATCATAAATCATGACCCACTATTACCAGTAAATTTTGCCATTTTTATTCTTTTCTTAAGTTTATTCTCAGCATAAGACTTTTCCTTTCGATTTCAAGGCCAGAGCAACGAATATGTCTACCATTCTAAAACCACCCAATCTATGAAACCTTAGTTTTTTGATAATTTTGACATTATAACGGTAACTGTCATGTGGGATTTATCCATATATACTGTGTAAATGTTAGCAACTTCCTTTATACGAGGGCCAACCTTGATTTTTTTAAAATATAAGTTTCCTTCTTCAGTCGTCGAGCAAAAAAAAAATGACCGGCGCACTTGTCTAATTTCGATATACTTTCAACAATTGTTGTGTTCGTTCGTTTTTATTTTGATGTTGTTGATTTTAGTTGATCATCTGAAGTTTCAAACGTTGATGTAGTTTTTGAATCAATAGAAAAGGTTTTTTAATTTACCAAAAATGTCACAGTGCCCACTTCTAGTGTCATGAAATTTCAACATACAATGGCCTAATCTTAAGATTGTGCAACTTTTGATTTGCATTAAACTTACTAAGAGACTTTTTCGTATTTGCTTGTCAGTACGTAGATGAGGATCAAGTTAAAAAGAATTGAGGGAAGCGTAATTGTCATACTAGTTTTCAATTGAATCACATTGAAGTGAAAAAGTGACAGAAAGCTCAGTTATTTGCTTCGCTGCAAGGTACATACTAGACTTTAACGTGCAAACAAAACGAGCTAACAAAAAATGGAACCATCGGAAGACAGACCTCTGGAGAAGAGACGTGTTGCCAAACCAGCACTATTCATACTGATTAGTGTAATGTTTAAACGATACAGCACTGCAACAACATCTTGTAAGCTTTTAGATTTATTCAAGTGAACAACGTAGTTGCCACTAAAACGAGCCTGAATGCTTGGGGAGGTCACGAAGACCCAGAGCCTTTTATAAGCATTTTTGACTGGGGTGGAAATTATTTTGGGGGCCCTATTTTTTTTTAGCAAACGGGCCCCTTTTTAGGCGCTTCGATTTTTAACCTGGTTGCTACGTGAAATATCTAGATTTTGAAAAACATGAAAATTGTGCCTTTAAGCGCCGAAGGCGAAATTTTTCCGTCATATGCGTGGCCATACCAAATTGATATAAAAAATTGACATTTAAGAGTGATATCGCCAAAACTTCAACCAATTTCAGTGAAAATCGGGTACAATGGTTCGGCGATCCGGGTTCGTTTGAATCGTCTTTCAATTCTAAGAAATAGCTATCTTACTTTTTCTGTTAGTTTCCCATTTTCAGAGTGAACACGTGAAAAGTAGAAACATGTCAAGGGGTCGTGAAAACAGCTTTTTCGTGATAGCTCGAGATAGAAATGTTTCTAAAAGTTTAAATGTTGTAGGAACATAGGCCTCTGGTAAACCATCATTAAGAGTATAATCATCGGTAAGCGCCGCAGCCCGTTCTGGACTTATGACTCAAAATATGGAATATGTTTGGACATTCCTGCTGGCTTGCAACAGCGCTTATCCATGGAAGTGACTATATAGGGTTTTGTAGCTGGACTTAGCCTATTTCGTTCCATGTATAATGCACCCCAGATAAATTGTGTTGCAAGCCAAAAATGTAGTCCAAGTAAAATTTCTGACCAGTAGACCCATATTTTTCAGTGCTTTCAACTTATTTTTGGTCGTGAAACAGGAGTAAGCGATGAAAATGTAAGATCAAAATTACATGTTAGCCCAAAATGGTCCGATCCCATCATTGGCCTTGAAAATGTAGCTTTCTTCCTACTTCGTAGTAGGTGGAAAACCTCATTTAATTGACTTTATAAAATGAAATACTTTGAACTTCCCAAGAGGTCACAACCGTTCCCAACTATGGAAAATGTAAAATCGAGTTTTTTCAAAATTTTTTTTTTTTTCTGAGGAGTTTTTAGTGAAGATCTTAGACCATATTTTTCCAAACACACAGATCTGTATTCGGGAACTGTGAATCAGAAACAACATTTTATGTATAAATTGGGGCTAATACACGACAAGGTCAACACCCTTTCATACCTTGGGAATAAATTACGGAATTTTTCAATAAAAATGGTGTACGCATCTGTTGTGGACGGTTTATCTTAGGCACTTTCACTTGCGAAATTGCCTAATATAAACCGTCCACAACAGATACGTAAATAGCTATCGTTGATTTCATTTCATTATTATTATTTGAAAAATATTTTTGAGGCACGCCGTAATATAATGCTTTATCAGAAAACCGTTCTGCATCAATAAAAAATAGATGTTAAAAACTTACTAAGCTAATTGCGATTATTTTCCGGTTCAGAATCAGATTATCTATCGATGAACACATCATGACAGCTCTCAAAAGCACAGAAGTTACCTAATACTGAAATAAAATTCTAGAATTTATGCCGCGCAACGAGACTTTTTTTTCACAAAATATGGTCCTTGAGCAAATTTTATGATAGTTGCTATACAGCACTCTCATTACAATTTTTGTGTGGAGGATTTGTAAAAAGTGGGGTGCACTGGGGTGGATTTATAAAAAGTGGGGTGGAACGATGTGGGACTGGGGTGGATTTTTCCTCCGAGCTTGTATGTTATAAAAGGCCCTGCGAAGACCGTAATTTCTTTAGAAACCTATTGTTCTCTCATTCATTAAAAGGTTTATGAACGAAAAAACTGAAGGTGTATGTCGACTATTACATGTCCAGGGACTAATGCCGCCGCCCTACTTCGGCAGAATTTTCATAGGCCAGCTTTAGGCTCTATTCATAGCAATGTAAACAATGTAAATGAAGACGCATACCACCTTAACCTGGCCTTAAGTGTTTTGTGTCCTCTTGCATCTTCAACTTCGTGACACCTTTCCAAGCAAACCGCCTTGCTCACAAGCAACGATTCAATTCAATTGCATTTTTTCTAGCGATTCTTGTACTCTTCCTGCACTTAAAGCTTGGATATGATAAAGATGTGTCGACTGCCATGTACCATTCATACTCATTTGCCACGTCGGCTTTGGCTATTGTTGGAGCGATTATTGCCGATAGTTGGTTCGGGATGTACAAAACAATCGTTTTGATGTCGATGGTATATGCAACTGGTGCATTTATAGTTGCCATTGGTGTCGTTGACGCATTCCACCTTCCCATTCAGTAAATATTTCATTTCAATAAATTCTAAGAAAAGCAAATTTAATTTTCCAATCTCAGGATATTTGCTGTTGTTGGTTTGGTAATAATGGCTATCGGCGATGGATGCCACAAACCGTTAAATCGTACATATGGTGCATATCAGTACCATACAACGGAAGTCAAAAGCATTGCTCTGTTCTTCACTTTGTACTATTTTGCATTCAATTGTGGTAGCATCACTTCTCGTCTCATTAGTCCGATATTGCGACAGGATGATTATATCACAGCAGCATTTGGTATGTCTGGAATTTTTATGATTCTGGTCGCACTTTTAACCATCATCGCAAATCGATATTCGGAAACGATGCAGGCAGAACGAACTAGCCTCGCAAAGGTGTTTGCTTGCATTTGGGTAAATTTTCAATTTTGTTATCTTTGCTTTAAAACTGAAACTGACGTTCGATATTCTCTGTCGGCTCAAGTATATAAACACTGAAGGTAATGCAAATCCGCAGTAACACACGGATCCAAAGTTTCGGGTGAATATAATCTTTATAACGTTGAACACAAGTCAAATTCACTTTGTTAGGTTGCAACACATGCCGACACTCAATACTAAACAACGCAGTTCCAAAAACATGATCATGCCAAATGTCACGGATGCAACATTTACAAATCTTATATTCACCCGAAACTTTGGATCCGTATTTCTTGCTATTTCCTGAGGGTCTGCGTTACCTTCAGTATGTATATTTACCTTGGTCGTTGCGTGTAATAGGTTTGTTCCAAGTAACTGTAAACACGAACTTTGACAACCCGAACAACGACAATTTCATCCACAGCAACGTCGCTTACGTGATATTTCATACAAATCGAGCAACGTCGCCTACGCGATTTACACAGAGATATTATTGAGGTTATGGTACTGTGGATGAAATTTGACAATTCATATGGCCTTGGAACAAACCTATGCTGAACACACACTAGACATGGACAACACGCTTTCACAATAGGGCATGGATCTTGTTGACGTTTTCACCACTTGTCAGCAAATTTTCTTTAGCTGAATATGGCGCTTCTGTAGTTTTCAGGGTAAAACTTCACGAAACGATCGTATTCAGCTATGAAAACAAGGATGACGCTTTTGTAGTTTTCAGGGTAAACTAGTATGTCGTCCCATACCCTATGTTATCATTGCCAGTTGTAGAAACCCCGATTTAGTTTTCCTATCCTAACTCCTGACTTCAGTTGACAGTTACAACATTTTTGTCCTGAAAAGTAGAATGAAAACATATTTTCAAAGTCTCGTGTTCAATATATCAATGGTTAACTCGTTTGCTTTCCATTCTTTGATTGAGTTGCCAGTGTGAGGGTTCGAAAGTCAACCGCAGCAGAAAAAAATCGGCTGACACTGTCAACTTGACAGACCTGCACACAGCTGGCTGAATCGACGAAAAATCTGATGTAGTTGTGTGTGTGGAGCTGTCACTCGGCTTTCCGGTCAAGACATTGTTGGGAGCTGCCGGTATTCTACTCTTACTATGGTTTAATGGGTTTAGTACTGCTATAGGTACTAAAGCGCAATAATCGAAAAATCATTCAGAGTGTAAAATACTTTGAGGGCGTGGTTCGGTCGGAATACACGTAAAGTATGTGGTGCCTCATGCAAGGTCATACAATACGATGTATGTAAATGTCTTCATCAGCTATAACAGTTTAGTAGCCGAACCTGTCACTGTGTGTGCGGATGCATTGAATCAATGAACTGCTATGATAAGATAGAAGGAAAAATAATTCGGACCAGTTATTTTAACTTGCCCTGAGGGGTGAGGGATATGTTAGAGCTTTAAATGAAAAAATTCAACGAAAAGTAACTCAAGGCGAGCCATACAGTGTTATTCCATTTCAATTTTTGTATAGTCTACACGTCGAGCGAACGAAAATATTTTCATACGTTTTTCTGCTGATCTAGTACGTTGAAGCTAACAAACGACTGACAGCGCATACATTTTCTGTCGTTTGTTCCCATCGCTCCAAGGACTAGATTTTTATGGAGTACGAAGATCAATTAAATTTAACTGGCCTTGAGAACAGTGTCAACAGTCTATGAATGAAAATAAATTCAAAGTTCTAATTTTCCAAGTATGCATTTTGTATGTGCTCATTTTGATACTACCTTCGAAGCCAACTAAGCACGAAACACACTGCGTTTAATCACAATTGATTTGCATGTTTTTGTCGTATTCAGTGTAAACTATTCTTTCTGTAACTGCTTTTCAACGAATACAATTTTCATTCAGGCTTAGCTTAGCTGGATGATCCAGCAGCCGTAAAACTAGTCCAAAACATAAATGATGTCCATTAATGTGATGCCTGAAACATCCCACACTCTGTTGACAGAAACTCTTTAAGTAGCATTAGTACAACTTTACTAAAATCCAGCTTAGCGGCCGGTGGCCATTTTGTTAGGAGATCGGACTTAGTACGGCTTTTAAATAAAACGAGCCATCAGAACAGTCGGAGCGTTTGCTGCGACTGAGCCCCGTACGAACCCGTACATCTATTGCGCACGTGACCCTAGTGCGTCTGTCACCCTAGTTGAAGTCAAATTATTATGAAATGTGTACATCTTACAAATTGCGCATAGCGCAATTACGAAGCCCCGTACGACGTTCCTTTCAAATGTAACACAAATTTCAAGTTGACCTTAAATTTTAATTTATTGAGAGGCCTAAGGCATAGTTACGGCCTTAGTCCAACGACCCAAATTTATTTTTTTTCCAACAGTATTCTATTCGGCCTTCGATTACCTTCCAAATGAAACAAAAATTAGGAAAATCGGACGAAATTTACTCGAGATATATGCAAAATACACTTAGGGCCGTGTAGCGGGCTTAGTCCAAGGACCCAAATTTAATTTTTTTTCCAACAATATTCTATTTGGTGTTCGATTACCTTTCAAATGAAACAAAATTTAGGAAAATCGGATCAAATTTACTCGAGTTATATGCAAAACACACTTAGGGCCGTGGAGAGGCCTTAGTCCAAGGACCCAAATTTTACATTTTTTTTCAACAACATTCTATTCGATGTTCAATTACCTTTTAAATGAAACAAAAATTAGGAAAAACGGATGAAATTTACTCGAGTTATATGCAAAATACACTTAGGGCCGAGTAGCGGCCTTAGTCCAAGGACCCAAATTTAATTTTTTTTCCAACAATATTCTATTTGGTGTTCGATTACCTTTCAAATGAAACAAAATTTAGGAAAATCGGATCAAATTTACTCGAGTTATATGCAAAACACACTTAGGGCCGTGGAGAGGCCTTAGTCCAAGGACCCAAATTTTAAATTTTTTTCAACAACATTCTATTCGGTGTTCGATTATCTTTCAAATGAAACAAAAATTACGAAAAACGGGTCAAATTTACTCGAGTTATATGCAAAATACACTTAGGGCCGAGGAGCGGCCTCAGTCCACGGACCTAATTTTCAAACATTTTTCTCACCACATTCTATTCGGTATTCAATTACCTTTCATATAAGACAAAAACTAGCAAAATTGGATGATATTTACTCGATCTATATGCAAAATACACTTAGGGCCGAGGAGCGGCCTCAGTCCAAGGACCCAAATTTCAAACATTTTTCTCACCACATTCTATTCGGTATTCAATTACCTTTCATATTAGACAAAAATTAGCAAAATTGGATGAGATTTATTCGATTTATATGCAAAATACACTTAGGGCCGAGGAGCGGCCTCAGTCCAAGGACCCAAATTTAAAACGTTCTTCGCCACATTATATTTGGGCTTCGATTACCTTTCAAATGAAACAAAAATCACGAAAAAAGGATGAAATTTACTCGAGTTATATGCAAAATACACTTAGGGCCGAGTAGCCTTTCACTTCTAGGGCCCTAACTCACGGGCCATTCACCCGATTTTAATAAACTTTTTTTTCCTGGATCGGTATCAACATTACCTATCTTTTCATTTACATTTCCAACGTTTTTTTTTGCCGTAAATATCCCCAAAAGACCTTAACGCACTTAAGCGGCCCTAACTCACGAAGGGCCGACCTAAATATGCCCATCTTCGACATTAGCCTCACTATTTTGACTATCTTTCAGGGAAAAAAATTTTTTGAAATCGGATTTGATTTACTCAAGATATCGACGTGACGAACAGACTTCGTACGGGGCTAAAAATTCAACGAAAAGTAACTCAAGGCAAGCCATACAGTGTTATTCCATTTCAATTTTTGTATAGTCGTCTACACGTCGAGCGAACGAAAATATTTTCATACGTTTTTCTGCTGATCTAGTACGTTGAAGCTAACAAACGACTGACAGCGCATACATTTTCTGTCGTTTGTTCCCATCGCTGCAAGAAGTATTACTAGATTTTAATGTAGAACGAAGATCAATTAAATTTAAATGGCCTTGAGGACAGTGTCAACAGTTTATGAATGAAAATAAATTCAAAGTTCTAATTTTCCAAGTATGCATTTTGTATGTGCTCATTTTGACACTACATTCGAAGCCAACTAAGCACGAAACACACTGCGTTTAATCACAATTGATTTGCATGTTTTTGTCGTATTCAGTGTAAACTATTCTTTCTGTAACTGCTTTTCAACGAATACAATTTTCATTCAGGCTTAGCTTAGCTTACATCCAGACTGGATGATCCAGCAGCCGTAAAACTAGTCCAAAACATAAATGATGTCCATTAATGTGATGCCTGAAACATCCCACAGATCTGTTGACAGAAACTCTTTAAGTAGCATTAGTACAACTTTACTAAAATCCAGCTTAGCGGCCGGTGGCCATTTTGTTAGGAGATCGGAAATAGTATACGGCTTAAAAAGTCATGAAAGTAGGTCATGATACTCGAGATATTGGCAAAAAACACCATTTTCACTGGCGCTCACTTCAAGGGACCTACGTCTCGATCCGGCTAACCGAATATCTTTACAAAAAAAATCTCTGGTTGGTCTGGTCAATACCTATCTAATAAAGCAAAAATGATCGGATCCCATTCAAATTTGCTCAACCTATTTGCAAAAAACGCTTGGCGTCCTGAACCTGGTTCAAGGTCTCTAACTCACGCGTCGGTCATCCGAATTCGATAACCGTTTTTTGCGTATCGGTATTGTTAATACCGTTCTTATGAGTAGCGTAACATTTAAATGACTGGAGATATCTTTGATAAGCTCTAAAGCGCTTAGAAGGCACAGCTAGGGAGGGACCAAACCAAAACCACCAATTTTAGCCTGCCTTCTAAAAAAAAAGGAATTTTCGACATCGGATGATCGACTCACAGTCTAATTTTCCTACAGGGCCCGACCTGTCAAGATTCACACCACAGGTCTCCACTCTCCACTGACTCTAGGATTCCAACCCCACGTGCTACAAAAGTTGCAGTAAACGCATAAGACCCCTGTACTTACGGGTCTAAGAATGCATCGACTTTCGACTTTTTAAGGCCACTGCCTACCGAAAGCGGATAACGAAATTCGAAATTCTCTTCTGACATTCTGGAACTGAGACATTTCAGCAGATTCAAAATATTTTTCCATTCGTTTCAGCATGCCATTTTAATGAAAATCAGATCAACAAGATTCCAAAATGTCCCGTCCAAAGGCCATTGGCTTCAACATTCCGAAAAAAAATATGGGAAAATTTTGGTGGCGGACACACGAGTGGTACTACAAGTACTCGTGCTCTATCTTCCCAATACACTTTTTTGGGCTCTGTCCTACCAGCAAGCGTCACGATGGGTGTTCCAGGCAGTACGAATGAATGGTGACATTGGATTCTATACTATCATACCCGATCAGTTCAACGTTCTCAATCCGCTGCTAGTGCTGTTAGTGATTCCATTATTTGAGAACATTTTTGATCCATTGTTGGCTAAAGTGAATGTCCGGAGCGATTTGCAAAAGATAAGCGTGGTCGGTTTATTAGCTGGTGTAGCTTTTCTGTTTGCTGCGTTCATTGAATTTCAATTAGAAAATCAGAAATATTTGCACATGATTTCGTTGCTACCACAGTACATACTGATGGCAATGGGTGAAGTATTCATCACATTGCCGTTGATGAATTTTTCTTACACAATCGCACCCAGAACAATGAAAACGACGATACAAGCGTTCAGTAATTTGTCGATTGGTCTCGGCAATCTAATTGTTGTCATCGTGGTGGGATCAAAGTTGTTTGAATCACAAATTCACGAATTTATCCTGTTTGCTGGACTGATGTTCTTCGCAACGGTTTTGTTTATGTTCTTAAGTAAAAGGCTCAGGCGGATTGAATCGAATGAAAATTGATAAGGCCAGACTAGCGAAACGGTTTATCATATAAGTCATAAATGATGTAAGAAGCCTGGAAACGGAATGTTAGTAATAAATTCATCTTCAATCATCATTGTTGCGCGCATTGGTTTTACTTATTTTCATAGTACGATCAAAGACAACAAACACAGTGCGTTGAACGGGGATGAAGTAGAAAAATTTTACACAGAGAAAGTAAACAAACAACAAATAAGTAAATGATGGAGTTGATCTATACTACAGTATAGTTTCCACTTAAAAAGAGCACTCCGTTTAGCCTCCGTCTACATGACAGTTGTAAAATAGAACAAAAGAACTGTCACGCAAACGGAATGGAAATTGAATTTATTTCAAAAAAATCTTGTGGAAAAATTATGCACCGAAAAAAACAAGAAGAAACAACACTTTAACAGATGTGCGTCATGACGTTAGCTTGTCGTAAAGCTGTCAGGTCGCTGCTACCGTTTGATGGTTCCAACTAGAATGTGCGCCAATGTTCTTATTGGCATGTTGTATTAATAATTTTTCCACAAGATTTTTTCCGCCTCTATGAAAAATGTGTCCAATTTTGCTTTAATAATTTTCACAAATTTGACGAATCATAATCGATGAATTCTCTATACGTAAGTTACTTGTACAGCAGCTAAATGAACTTTCTGTTCACATTAGTTTATTGGCGAAATTGTTTTCCGTTTTTTTTGAATTTTGAATAAAGACCCTGATGATGACTCGGATTAGAGTCGAAACGTTGGCAAACTAAAGGAATTGTGTTTCAGTTCCACACATATGGCAGAAGTAAACCTCAACATAACAGACCCTTGAGAAAAATTTAATGCTACATGCCAGCAATACAACCCGTTCAATTAATAACAAATTTACTTTGAACCTAATTAGGCTTGAAACAGCTTTCTTTTGTTAGCTTCTCTCTCTTTCTGGCTAAGTATGAAGAAAAATGAGAAGGCAGAGAAAAATGACATTTAATATTTTTATGTGTCCTCTTAAAAGGGGACACCTAGGAAAGCTAAATTTATGCACAACGTCGAACACAACGTGCTGTGAAAGAGTTGTTGAGTAGGTTTTCCTAAGCTATAAAACTAATCCACAATATTACTAGAATGCGTGTTTCAGATTTAATTGAGTTGTTCAAATTCATTTTAAGTTTATATTATGTTGTAGTTCCTTCTTAAAATTTAAACTTCATGACATAAGTTGTGTAGATTATTCTAAACCCTTCTTCGATCGAAGAACAATCACGATTCAGCATTTACTTGGAAGGGCTGACATTTGGGGTAAAGAAAATGTCAGGATTCCGCTCATTCCAAGTTAATGCGTTGTTGAAGTAAAACTTGGAAATTATAATAAGTATCACAACATGGAGTAATTAACGTGGGGATTTTGATGTTCGGATGTGCAGTTCAGCCATTTAAAAAAAAAACCATGGTCGATATTTGAGAATATCATTTTCACGTTATGTCAACGATATGCCGGGCGAAGCCCGGCAGTCAACGCTAGTTGAATGTAAAACCAATTGCAGAAGGTATGTACAGGTGCTGATTTGTCTGTCGCACAAAATAAATTGAACAGGCGGCATCTCCATAACCACCGCGAAAAGTTCTGCATTTGTGGACTCTATTGTCAGAGACTTTCCCAAATTATTCAATCTTTCGACTATCAAAGGTAACGTTAGCATTTCTGCATTCACTTTACATCAGGGACTATTTTCCTAAATTTTGCCGAAACAGCTCCAGTCGACAGAGCTACAGAGAAAAATAATGAAAGAGAAATAAGAGAGTTGAGGCGTAGCATGGGATTAGAACAAACTCAATTGGAAACACTACTGAAGCAAAATCAGCGCCAAGAAAACCACGAGTAACAACAATCACAGTCTAGACCAGTTAGCGTCATATTTTCCATACCAATGGTATAATACCATTTACTTTCTCAAGTATGTAGAATGAAGGCTCTGTGACTTTAATTACTAATGAAAGAGTAAAGTTAAAATATTTCGAATAATATCTGATAATAAAACTCAAATAAAGAATCTAGAAACTTCTGTCATAAATAATTAAAGGAATGGTCTTGACTGACATTCTCAGTCACACAAACTGTTGCCGAATTCGTAGACTTTAATTAGAGTGCATAAGGGGAGTAGACCAACTGGCGCAAAAAGAGACACAATCTTAGGATAAGGTCATGCATAAGCGACGTTTGTATTTAGGGGTTGAGGAGATGAGGCAAACCATGTTACACATATATAGGAAAATGGTGGATTCGGTGTTGTTTGTTTTGAAGCACTAGACTTGGCATTGCAAGAGTATAATCGGAACTTGAGGGTGGTTCTAGACACTGAAACATCCGTGGACTGAACAGAAGAACAATTGCAATATCTTGATTCAAGAGCTTCTGCTCAAAACGTCGGCCTAGGCGAGAAATCAAGAGAGCAGCAAAGCTCCATGAAGTACTTCACAAGTGAAAGAATATGCTTGAAGTCCATTGGTTTAACGCTATTGTGTGAAAGACTGAGTACATGCTCGGGCCATTCAGTGACACACAGGCACGAGGGAGCAGTGTTTTCAAATAATCAACGGTTATCTTTTCCAGTAGTTGATCTACCAAACATCTTCGAAACAGTAAAGTTTGCGTTGGATTGGTCCGAAGAATATTTCAAAATTGCGTCCCCACTTGAAAGCCGTCTCGAAGGTGGCTTTGGTTGTCGGTGAAGGCGGGTATACGTTTTGGCAGATAAGGGCTGACAGACTAGCATTGGAGAGAGACGGTAGGAGAGACTGAAACTGGAGAGAGAGGAACGGGAGGAAATTCGGATTGTCCTGAAATTTCGACGACATGAGTATCGGTGACTTCCTGAAGAAACGGTGATTTCCTGAAGAAACGACGAGAAGAAACGGTGACTTCCTGAAGAAACGACGAGAAGTAACGGCCACTAAAGTCGCCGTTTCTTCTCGTCGTTTCTCCAGGAAGTCACCGTTTCTTCAGAAAGTCACTGTTTCTTCAGGAAGTCACCGTTTCTTCTGGAAGTCGTCGTTTCTTCTCGTCGTTTCTTCAGAAAATCTGGAGAGGCGTCAGTACATGTCGCCGTTTTTTCAGAAAGTCGCTGTTTCTTCGAAACCGTCGACTTCCTGAAGAAACGACGAGAAGAAACAACGACTTCCAGAAGAAACAGTGAGATGAAACAGCCTCTGATTGCAACCAACTAAAGCAAATAAAATAAACAGTTCATATTTTAATTTAAATGAATTAAATCTACGTATAGAGGCTTATTTTTGAGTTGAGCTGAAATTTCGATTTCGATTCCTAATTTTCTTCTCGCCGTAAAGGCGTTTTGTTGGTTCTTATAGAATACATCCTTTTACGAATTGTAACGTAAAGGAGTTTGGTTCGTCCTTACAGAATGCATCTTTTTACGAAATGAATTTTCATTTTACATAAAAAGCGTTTTAACACGCCGAGCGATCCGGCCCATTGCCCCGGAGCGAAGCGGAGGGCCGCAATGCGAGCCGGGCGCCGGAACGGTGTCGGTAACTTGGGAGTTATTTTTTTTTCTCTCGCATCGTCTAATAATTAGCCGCATAAAAAGCGTTTTAACACGCCGAGCGATCCGGCCCATTGCCCCGGAGCGAAGCGGAGGGCCGCAATGCGAGCCGGGCGCCGGAACGGTGTCGGTAACTTGGGAGTTAATTTTTTTTTCTCGCATCGTCTAATAATTAGCCGCATAAAAAGCGTTTTACCACGCCGAGCGATCCGGCCCATTGCCCCGGAGCGAAGCGGAGGGCCGCAATGCGAGCCGGGCGCCGGAACGGTGTCGGTAACTTGGGAGTTAATTTTTTTTTCTCGCATCGTCTAATAATTAGCCGCATAAAAAGCGTTTTAACACGCCGAGCGATCCGGCCCATTGCCCCGGAGCGAAGCGGAGGGCCGCAATGCGAGCCGGGCGCCGGAACGGTGTCGGTAACTTAGGAGTTAATTTTTTTTCTCTCGCATCGTCTAATAATTAGCCGCATAAAAAGCGTTTTAACACGCCGAGCCGGGCGCCGGCCAAAGTACCTGACAACTGGTTTTTGATACATTTTGTAAAAGGATGAGTTCCATATGGTTGAATAAATCGCGTTTTCGATGTATTTCGTAAAAGGGTAAATTGCCTATGGTTAGCAAATTTCTTTTAGTCACATAAGGATAAAATACAGCTATTTGTTCAGCCATAGGGAATTCATCCTTTTACGAAATGTATCAAAAAGCAGTTGTCAGGTAATTTGTCTGTAACTTCAGTATACATGCTGAATTTATGGACAACTTTCTTGCCAAACTTTCGCCTGGCTCCACTTCAGCAGCTCGTCGATTTGTGTGGCCTGTGTTATAGGGAAATGTTCTAATTGTTTTTTTGTGGTTCTTCGGTCTCACTTCTTCAGAAAGTCACAGTTTTTTAGAATGTCACCACTTCTTCGAAATCGTTCACTTCCTGAAGAAACGACAAGAAGAAACGGCGACTTCCTGAAGAAACGATGAAAAGAAACGGTGAGTTCCTGAAAAAACGACAAGAAACTTCCGTCTCCGTTTCTTCAGGAACTTGTCATTTCTAATAAATTCACCGTTTCTTCCCGTCGTTTCTTCAGGAAGTCATCGTTTCTACAGAAAGTCGCCACTTTTTACCAAAAACGGCGACATCCTGAAGAAACTGTGACTTCCTGAAGAAACGACGAGAAGAAACGACGACTTCCTGAAGAAACGGTGACTTCCTGAAGAAACAGTGACTTCCTGAAGAAACGGCGACTACTCGCCGTTTCTTCATGAAGTCGCCGATACTCATGTCGTCGAAATTTCAGGACAATGAAATTCGGGAGTTTGAAAAGGAAAGCCGGCAGATCGTTAATACAATAAAAAAGGAGCGTCGCCAAATAATGGTCAAGGCTGCCGAGCATTGCTTCACGAAGCAGTTGACAACGGAGGAATGCAACGAAGCCATGGCTTTTTTCTTCAAGCATTACGACCAGGCGTAGTAAGTTGTAAATGGATGAACAAACAAACTCACCATAGATGCTGTGCTGGGAGTGGGAGTGAAATATATTGACTTTGCTGTTCTGCCTACTGCTTGAGGCACAAACAAGCACGAGAGATTCTTTGGCAGAATGTTAATTGACGAAATGATAATTTAGCAAATTTCGTTTGAGTTCTCACTATAAGTAGTCAACTACGATCAATACACAAATAAGTGATAAAGATCTCGGCTAAAATATTTTCGAATTTTGAATTCAATTTAGAGTTTACGGAGCTTTTCGTGCAAGTGTTCATGTTGTTTGTCATTTTTTTTACAGATTTTAAACTCCACAATTACGCGACAATAAGAACAAAGACAAAGATCATTAAATAAATAGATTTTCATACGAATGGTTGGGTATTCATTTGTCCGTAGAGTTGCTACAGAAACTAGCCATACAACAATTTTGTTTCAGAGCCATCTTTGAAGACGAATATTCAATTTCTTTGGGAAAGAAGTTACAGAATCTCAAGTGTGTGAAGCCAAAAGCGAATATTTGGAAGAAATCGGGTAATTACCTTTGAAACATTCAAAACAGAGTTGAAAAACATCATGTTTGTATAAATGGTTGTTAATTGTTTCAGAAAAATGACGCCTTTGATCAAAATGGAGGAATAGGAAGATATCCAATGATATCTAAATCGTATGTGTTTGGGACGCATGCGTCAAATGAACTTTTAATAGTACTTGTGGAGCATCTTAAATTAAATTGGTTTAAAAAATAAATAAGAAAAAGTAGAAACAAAGCGTTTGATTTTTAATTAACAGCGAATAGCACAATTACGAAAACCCGCACAAAGTGTCTCTCAAATAAAACATTAATTTACGACGTAATTTTAGTAACCCAAATTTATTTATTTTTTCAACAACATTTCATTCGATTACCTTCCGAATGAAACAACAATTATCAAAATCGGACATTTGATTTTCGAACGCTTTTATGTTGTGTAGCATGCTAGATTGAATGTGTAGTGTAGTGCATGTGTGAATGGTCTGTACAGTGTACATAGATATAACATTGGTCTTTGTGTATGGAATGCAATAGTTTTACACGTATCTGTTGTGAACGGTAAATTTCGCGAGTTGTAGCAAAAGTTCCCAAAATCAACCGTGTCTTCAAGGGACGAAACTTTAATTTTCGATTAAATCAAAGCAAGCGTTTGAAAAGGGTCAAATACGAAAATTTAGAGATCTAAGTAATTCTGGCGATTGCGTTGATAAAGAAAACACTTATAAAATAATCGTAGTGAACGAAATACATTTATTAACTGTGCACTGTCTTGAACAATTTTATTGTCTCGTCTTGAATTGAAAAAGTTTAAAGTCAGGCCAGTCAGGAAATGGCCAGGCTTATTGCGTGTTTTTTCGACGATCAAACCGTCTCTATGGTATCGGAAAAGTGGCTGAAAAGAAGATTTAAAAAATGTTACTTTCCGAAGACTAAAGTCGCATCGAAAATCAAGAAGGAAACTACTGTGGACAAAAAGTCTGGAGAATGGAGCCATCATGCTTGCAGGATTCTAATGCACGGAAGTAAGACCATTACAATTCGGTTTCTGGTGAAACTTTTTTTTAAATTTCGTTTTAACAGGAAAATACTCGACGTTTAAGGAAGCGAAGGCAGCAGAAAGGATTGCACAAAATCATTCCACGATTCCCAGCTTCGAAAACAGCTATGCCGCATTCCAAGAAGCAAGAAAACACCCCCAAAGTATACAACGATTCTACGTCTGCCGAAACAAAGAAGTCTGGATCATTGCAGTGATGACACCAACGGTTGCCAATCTTCGGAAGGTGAAGACGATCAAAGCTGTAAGGGGGATGATGTTGATGGTTCCGACGGTGAGAGCAACGATAACAATGTAACCTCGGATGAGAACAGTGGTGGGATTGCAACTTCTGACGAAGAAAACGATGACACAGATGGCAAATGCGGTGAAAACGATTGTCTGGAAACTGCTCTATTACGCATGTCAAGAATTTGAATCCATGAACATGCAATAACGACTTTAAAAATTAAGTCGTCAGAAACGGAACAAGTCGTTGAAAAGTTGGTGTTGGTCTGCAAAGATTTATTATCATAGTTTTCACGTGTACCGAAGAACTGAAAAAACGGAATGGACTGTTCACTGATATTTTGGTCCCGGACTTGAAGTTGATTGTGAAACGACGCAAAGATTACAAGAAAAACTAATTGGTTCTCGCGAATAACAAAGTTATCGATAACATGGTAATACCAACCATCTTTTTACCTCACTTTATTGTGGTTTAGGTGTGTGTTGAGAAGGTCAGTGCCATCTGTTTTTTCTAACCAATTCGAAACATCAATTGTTTTGGGCAATTATCGATTGTTTACATAGGAACTGGTGGCGTTGTGGTACTGTCGTAGATCGACAATCAGACGATCTGAGTTCGAGTCTCAAAAAGGCCAACAGTTTTCCTTTAAATCGACCCAAGTTAGGCAATAAATGGGGACTTCGCACGAAGAAAAATTACTGAAAATGGACTCTACTTCTAATCCTGACACGTTAGTCACAGAGCTAGAGTAAAAATTGGCGATTTTTTTCAATCATCTTCACGTAGACCGAAACACCAATCACTATCTTGTCACACATTTTGAACTTTTCGATAATTCAGGAAAACTTAAATCTTGTGATTTCTAGATTAAGTATCTTGCGAGTATTGTAAATGAAACGAAGGAGAAGAAATTCGTTGTTGGATGCTACAATGATACAATACCGAATTTCTAACGAATAAAGTATGGTGGAAATGGGAACCTGGAAAAGTTGTAATGAAAAATTCCAGAATTTTGCATTGCATGAAAGGTAAATCTTTGGTATATCTCATGTTCTGTATAGGTTCGCACATACCAATTTTGCTTAACCTGAAACGACAAACAGAGTCTTAGCTCTTCCCTTGCCCGTACATCACGTAAAGTGGTAACAAAGAAAAAGAAAGCTGTTTCGACCTCGAGAACTAGCGGCGGTCTTAGGTCAGCGTGGACTGACCATCCTCCCTCAGTTGCTTCCGCTAGCCTCTTACCCAAGACAGCAGCAAAACTTTCCATGAACAAGTGTAGGATAGTTTGCATTGAGACATTGCCATCTGCTGATGGAAAATTTGGTGAAATAGCGGAAAGCTGCTAAGAAATCACCAAAAAATGCAGCAAAGCAAACAAAAGAATTGAGCCCGAGCTCCAAAAGCAAAAGCAAAAAATAAACAAGCCGTCAGAGCAGTCGGAGCGTTTGCTTCGACTGAGCCCCGTACATCCCGTAATCCTATTTCGTCCGTAGCTATACTACGTCCCGTAGCCCTAATACGTCTTCAACCTCTTATGTGTCCGTTATCAAAATACTTCCGTAACCCTATTGCGTACTTGAAATTATTGCCTACCTAACCCAAGAACGGCATGTGCAAATTTACTGAAAGTGTTCGTGTTGAAAATTGCGCGTAGCGCAATTACGAAAGCCCGTACGAAGTACCTCTCAAATAAAACCAACAATTTGCAACATTATTTAAGGATCTGAAAGTACTAGTCACCAGGGAAATTGAGTTCAAAGTTAGCGGTTTTCGGGTACACTTTTCAGGGAACCCAGGATAACTCGGTGAACTTTAAATTTTCCAAAAATATATTCCGAGATATTTCACTGTTAAGTTTTACACTGAAACCGGCTGTTCCGGTTCAAAACACCGAAAAAAGAACTTCGTTCGAAAGTCTGGCCACCCAATCATATACCGACGTCGAAAATCAAAAAAAAGTTCTGAATCGAGCAGGATGACATAAGAACCTGGACTATGAATACAAATGTAAGATGAATGTACTTGTTGATCGGTATGAGAATGTACTGTTTCATAATCAGTTTGACGACAAATTATTATTCAACGATTCAGAAGATTTTCCAAAAAGTAATCGATATGTCTGATAGAATAGAATGTTTTATACTTTGGATAAAAACCAAAAACTACTAAATAGTTGCTCTAAATATAAATCACTTGGTTATCTGTGTGTGTGTGTGTGCATATTTTTAAATAAAAAATGTCCAGCTGTTCTAATGATTACTACATTATCTTATAAATAGACATGGACTGGGCATTCATAACATTTCAATAAAATTTTCTCTTTTTTCTTCTCAATGCTTCAGTCGGAGAAATTTGATTTTCTTGTGCAGTTGACTATTATTTAACCAAATAAAAAGTGAGTAGAAACCATTGAACATATTAAATGAATCATTGGGTATGTGGAAATCAAATGCATTTTATATTGTATTTTGAGTGTTTTCAATTGAATAGTACCATATCGTTGTGGATATTTTCCCTTTGCTGTTGATGTGTAGTCTCATTTAGCGATTTTCTTAAGAAGTTGCTTTGATTGCACAGTCATAAAAAGATCTGAAATGGTATATCGCATAAACAATCGCCCAATCGTTCAAATACTTTCCCGATAAATAATTAATCGAAAACAAGCCGCGTTTGCTGCGACTGAGCGCCGTACGAACCCGTCAATCTATTGAGTAGGTGACCCTAGTGCGTCTGTCGCCCTACTTTGACCGTAAGCTTAATGTGCCCGTTAACGTAATTTGAGTCAATTGAAATCAAACGTCGGTCTTTTTCAATATGAAAAAAGTTATGTTTTGCGTAGAGATGGCGTGCTCATCAACAAATTGGTGTTTCCTCATGCGAAACTGACAACACGTTTTTGTTTGTTTTTATAACCTCCGCTGTCCTATTTTAGTGGAAAAATTTTTGTGTCGCCAAAATATGAAATTTATCATTTTGGCTCAACGTGTTTCGCAGGAATTGCGAGACTGAAGATTAAGAAAAACCTCTCTGCTAATTTCTAACCAAAATTGGAAAAATTAAGGTTCGATAATGTCATAAAATTCAAGTGAAATTGTGTTCCAATCTAAGTGTCTTGTTCAACAATTTAGCTGATCTATTCGGAGTCTTCTCGTTTGTCTTTGGCTTCGTAATCATGCTGATACCTCGGCGGATGTTCTGGGTTTATGTTGACAATATTGTGAAGACGACTCATCGGCGAATGTTCTGGGTTTACGTTGACAATAGTTTGAAATGCAAATGAGATACGAAACGAGTTCAGGTGATCATGGCGGCTCAATAATCAACTTGCTTCGATGAATTTTTTTTAAATATTAAAATTGCATAAGATCACAAAATGTTTTTGAAACGTTTTAAGCGATAGATGAATAAAATGTTTCCAATTTTTTTTAAATAATTAAACGAACGTGTCAGTCTCTTCGTTGAATTCACATTCGCAGTCGGTGAGATCATCCTCCCCATCGATGTCGTGTTTCTGTTTGTCTTTCGGATTGACAGGAATCACGTCGTTCAAAAAGCTCAAACGATCCATGTCTCTCCAACCGGGTCCGAAGTGCTTTACAATAAAATTCTTGGCGTCATCAGTCTTTGCGCTTTTCAGCGTGATACCAATCGGCAGATGTTCTGGGTTCATGTTGACAATATTTTTCCCTCTCTTCCAAACTGATTTACTTGCGTTGAGATTCGAAACGTAAGAGACCTCACCGCGAATCTCGACTGATTTGTTACGTTTGGTAAGCTCAAAACGATTCGTCGGATTAAATTTGAAATGCCAATTTCCAGGTAGTTTACCATATTTCGTTGCTTCGCTCTTGAAATCCAGAACTGGGCAATCCTCTCCACCGAGATTGACAACTGTTCCAAATTTCTCAAATATTTCGATGTATTCAGCCGGTGAAACTATCGACTCTTTTGATTTCACAGTTTTTTCGATTCGCGCGAAAACTCTGTCCGGTGGGATAAATGAATGCCCGACGACTGGAAAGATGATTTCCATTTTCTTTATGTTGCTTGGAGCCATGTTGGTAAGCCAATATGAGCACATCGTCATCAAAATTGTGTTTTTATTTTGTCCACCGCATCCATCGGCGAACAGAAGTATGCAGTCGATATTTTCTTCAATATGGAGGTTGCACAGACGATGATATACAGCTGAAGAAATTTCGTTCGATCCTTTTGGTCTGTCGTATTCGCCCCAGACGTACAAGATGACATTCTCTTTGGTTAACGCTGATTTTGATGTTCCCTGAACGGCACCAAAATTGTAGAACGAAATTTGTCGACTGAAATAAGCCGCCTGATCGAACAACTTTGGTATTTTTCTGACAATCAATGCTCAACGTGATCGTGTTGAGTCCTCCTTCCTTAAGAAGTTTGAAAAACGCCTTTGCTCTGCGCTTGTGCAGAGTCAACTTTTTTTATCAGAACTGTTCTCTTAGCTGGATCTGTCTCGAGTTTCAATGATTCCTTCAACATTGTACATGTAGAACAGACGTCACTCGCGGGCGCGTTTTAAATCCAATGTTGAAGTTCGTGTTGAAAACATAACGGAAATAGCTCCGTTTGACTTGCAAATTCGTGTCGATGACGTGATCAACATACATCGAATGCATTTTGTTGATTGAGAGCTCCGATGGAAAATATTGCCTCTTCGTCTTGCCTCTGCAATAATGCACTTCGAGGCATCGGAACTTTTTAACGAACTCAATAACAGAACGTTTTTTCGCTGAGAATTTCGATGGTTTTCGATCACCACCGCGCGATTCTTTGGGGGCTGCGCGTGTATTGATGTGGCGTTTACAAACACGCTGAATTCGGTCTTTCCCAATATTAAGGGCTCTGCGAAAAGTTTTCTGACAAACGTTCAACAAATTTCCTTGGACGGTGCGCATAGAGAAAAGGAAAACGATTTTTCGGAGAAAAAACATAAATAAAAAGAATAGGTTTTTTGAGGAAAAAGAAGTACGTTTGGATTTTCGACAAGTATCGTTTTCTTTCATGCAAATTTTGTTTTCTTTTTCTGGCTCGACAGCGTTCAACTTCAATCGGATATTCCACTGATTCCATTTTGGTATTTTGAAAACAAGCGACAAAAGTGCAAAAAACTTAGGTTAGGAAAAATATCAATGTGGCAACTCCAAGTAATGAACTGTCAGTTGTGACGCGTTACGCCATCTGAAAAATTCTCTTGAGTAACACCATTTTTGTGCTAAAATTCAAATAGAATCTGATTGGAAAAGACCGACGTTTGATACCAATTGACTCTTTGTCTGCTGGTAGGAATATTTTGTTTCTTAGTGTTGGTTTTTTGGTTATCTCGGCAATCACAATCAAAACAAACTGTCATCAAATAAAACATCCCAATTTGTTATTGCTTTTACGTTGGTAACTCATGAAATTGGTACTTTTTTTTCAAGCGCGAGAATTTTCGAAAATTGGAGTGGTTTCTTAAACTCAAATTAAAAATTCCAATCAACACTTTTTCAATGTCAATGTACATTTTCAGTGTTTTTTTTTGATGTATTAGCATTGAGTCGATCCGTCTGAAAGTAAAATTATTATGAAATGTGTACCTCTGAGACAGGCCCGTAGCTACGGGGGGGGGCTATTTTCCTCATACTAAAAGTTTTTTAACATCGTTGAGCCCCCTCTGAGATGTCTGAGAAATGGTTTCTAGCTACGGGCCTGCTCTGAGAAATTGCGCATAGAAATTTCAAGTTTTAATTCATTGAGTATAAGTACACATAGAACCTAGTAGCGGCCTTCGATTACCTTACAAATAAAGCAAAAATTAGGAAAATCGGATGAAATTTACTCGACTTATATGCAAAACAGTCTTAGGGCCGAGTAGCTTTCCACTTCTAGTGGCCTATATCACAGTCATCTAATTTAAAAAAAACTTTTTTTTCTGGATTGGTACCGGTAATACCTATCGTTTGCTGTGTTATTTACATTTCCAACGACATTTTGCCGTAGACTTTAAAGGCTCAAGAGACTCACGAAGGGCCGACCCGAATACGTCAACCTTCGAACTTCGCCTCACTATTTCGACTACTTTTCAGGGAAATTTTGTTCTTGAAATCAGATATGATTTACTCGAGATATCGACTAAGGTCAGGTACGCAATAGATGTTGGTTTTACTGGTGTAAAGGACTACGGAAGTGAAATTCAATGTAGAAAAAATGCGTCTTTATTCAAAGAGAGACTTAAACAGAATGCTATTCACAATTAACTAAGTTTACAAATCGATTGCATAGCATACTAAATCTCACGTCAAGGCACATTTGGATTGCAAATCCAACACACCTCCTGAAGCCAAATGTTTTGTATACAGTCAATAAATCTGTTCACCTCCTTAACTTCATAAATTTGTAGCTCTCAAATCGGGTCTCACAATTCAATCAATAAAATCAATAAATTTCTTAGCCGAGTTTTCATAGTCCATTGCGAAATGCCATGCAGTGTCGTCAACGTGTAAACTATTACTGTTTTGTCGAATTCCTTGGTCTAATCCATATGAATCCCTGGTTAATTCCTTGTATAGTAAGTAATTCCATTTTGCGTGTCCGTTGTGAATTGCCGTGTCATTATATAACTTCTGAATTTTCGGTTAAATTCACGTCAAGTTCTGGTAAAATCTGGTTCTGGTAAATTCAGTTATGGTAAAACCGTTTCAGGTAAAATATCGGTTCTGGTAAACTATGTTCTGGTAAAATCCTGGTTAAGTTCTGGTACAACTCTTGATGGCCAAAATACCTGCGGTTCACTTATTTTCTGGTAAAATTTCTTTGTTTTGGTAAAATCTGGTGAAATCTCTGGTCAATTTTCTTTCCGGTTTGTCATCTGTAAATGTGAAATCTGGTAAAATCAGTTCTTCAATCTCATGTCCATTTTTAGTCCGGTTCGTCAACATTCATGGTAGCTTCTTGCCATGTAATTGTTCGAATCAAATTTTGATAACGGGTAAATAATATCGACGGTCAATTTTAATGTTAATTTGTGCTAATCTTGATAACAAAGCCTATCCTGGGCCCATAACCTGTTGGTTTTCTTGGTCTAAAGGACTACGGAAGTGAAATTTAATTTAGAAAAACTGCGTCTTTATTCAAAGAGAGACTTAAACGGAATGCTTTTCACAACCAACTAAGTTTACAAATCGATTGCATACTAAATCTCACGTCAAGGCACATTTGGATTGCAAATCCAACAATAGATATACGGGTTGCAAACGCTCCGACTGTTCTGATGGCTTGTTTCATATTGGCATACAGTCACTGAAAATTATTTTGTATTAGCGATGTGCAACGAAGGGTGCGGCGTGTAACAGAAATAAATCGATGTCCGATATTCAAATTTTATGCAGATCGCGAATACGACTCTAAAATCCAATGAAAGTAAGTCTAGAACAGGTATGGTCGATCGGCGAATTTGTCTTAAACGCACTCACATTTTATGTCAAAATAATATGAAAATGAGTGCGTTTAAGTACGAAAATCAAATTTTTATGTCCTACGGGCGGACAATAGACCATACCTGTTTTACACTTTCATTGCTAAAATCCACACTGTTACATCCTACACGTACAATAAATATGTAGAATCTATTGCACACACGTACAATAACACCGACAAACGAAACACACAAATCCTACGATTCATATACAAAACACTTTTCTGTCCCTGTAATAATTGTTTTTACAGAATGAGTGATTTAACACAGCCCATTGTCGCCAGTATACAGAAAATAAACCAAAATGGTGAGTTTCTTTGTTGTTGTTGTTGTTGTTTTCATTTGAAAGAAACGGAAAGAAAACAACTTCGTGGACAAAAGCATAATCCAGTTTTTTCGTCATTCCAGTATCGAGTATACAACGTTTGGTCGGCCAAACTGGATCAAAGCAAGAGCTGTAAGTTGACGTAATAGTTTTTTTGTTTGACACATCCATTGTAAATGCATTTTTTTTGTTTGTTTGTCAGAGATCGATTGCGCACGGACACGGAAAAACTTTTCAAGGACACCGAAGGCATGCTAGATAATTTGATATTTTCGAATGATGATCGTCGTTTGAAAAACCAAAAAAATCGTTTACTTGATGAACTTGTCGAGGCCAAGACTATATGGCTCAAGTTACGTCGGCGTGTAGATGATGATGATGATGATTAAGCACTTACATCAGACGTCATCACATCTTAAGTTTGAAACTTTAATGAATTGCTTGAGTACCGACCCTTTGCTAATGAGTTTGGTACTTTTCATATAAACTTTACTTTGCATTTAAATTTTTTGTTTTTTTATTCAAATTCGCACCGAAATTGTAAACTAATTGATTTGCATTACAGTCAATTTTTAGAGACGATTAATAAAACAATTCAATTTTTCATAATCATGTCCGGAGCGATAGCGGAGGACTTGACGCAGTCTAACTTCCAAAAAAAGAACGAAGAAATTTTTTTGAGACGCGGCAACTATATATAGCCGAACATTTCAGTTTCTACCCTTTGGTTTTTATCACCACAAAACATATTCTATCATATTCTCGCTTCAAATACGAGCAAAACGAGCTATCACTCGACCATGTAGGTTTAAAATTGCCGGAGATACATCGTTTTGAAATTGGTCACTTTTCATACAAAATACACCAAATTGACTTTTCCCAAACAATCAAAATCTTTCAACTTACTCTGTATGTTTCTATCTGTCTATCTATCTATCTATCGACGGACGATCTCGGAAACTAGTCAGCCAATCTCCATGAAATTTTGCAGGAACCTCAGGGTGGGCATAAAAATGAAAATGTGATACGCCATTACCCCAGGAAAAACCAGAATTTTGTTTTATTGGCCTCGAAGGGGTTTCTGAGTGTGGTTTTCGAGGGTCGGGAACGCGTTTTCGGCTATAGCTTAGCTGTATTGAAACCTACAGAGGCGTGCGACCCATCAAATGAAAGGTATTCGTAACACGATTCGAACAAAAAAATAATTTAAAAAATCGGGGCAGATTCGTTTCAGCTAGAGTGATTAGAGTGACCAAATTTTGAGCTACTCGAGCGTAGGATGAAAGAACTAATATTTTTTTGAGTTATGAAATATAGAGAGTTACTTTCTTCGGTAAAGTCTCAGAGTTTTACGAGTAGAACATAGGGGCATATGTGAAAAATGTCGAAAGTTGGATATGGGTGGGTCAATTGGAGTTTTGGAGATATTTCTTGAATGGTGGCAGATAGAGAATTACTTTCTTCGTCAAATTTTCGAATTTCGTCAAATTTTCGATTTTCGTTAAATTTCGTCAAATTTTCGATTTTCGTCAAATTTTCGATTTTAGTCCAATTTTCGATTTTCGTCAAATTTTCGAATTTCGACAAATTTTCGATTTTCGTCAAATTTTCGAATTTCGTCAAATTTCGTCGAATTTTCGATTTTCGTTAAATTTTCGAATTTCGTCAAATTTTCGAATTTCGTCAAATTTTCGATTTTCGTCAAATTTTCGATTTTCGTCAAATTTTCGATTTTCGTCAAATTTTCGATTTTCGTTAAATTTTCGATTTTCGTCAAATTTTCGATTTTCGTCAAATTTTCGATTTTCGTCAAATTTTCGTCAATTTCGATTTTCGTCAAATTTTCGATTTTCGTCAAATTTTCGATTTTCGTCAAATTTTCGAATTGCTGTTATAAACTGTTATAAAAAGCAGTGTTCTAAAACTTCTAAAACGACTGATATCCCAACAAAAATCTCTTCGAGAAAAGTGTGACGCAGTCTTTGAAGTACAATTTCTAAAATGAATGATATCGCTAGAGTTGACGCTTTCAGCTTCGTTACGCAAAAATTAAATTTTACACCCAATTTTAGTTCAAACAAGCTGGCTTAGTTTTTCTCATCATCTGCCAAATAATTTTTACCAAAAAAAATTTGACTGGAAACAACCAAAATTTTACCAAAAAAATCTGCGTCGCAAAGTGGCAAATGTTCAGGAACAGACCAGCAAGAAAATTTATCTGCCACATGCGACGCAGATTTTTTTGGTAAAGTTTTGGTTGTTTCCAGTCAAATATTTTTTTGGTAAAAATTATTTGGCAGATGATGAGAAAATCTAAGCCAGCTTGTTTGAACTAATTGGGTGTAAAATTTTTGCGTAACGAAGCTGAAAGCGTCAACTCTAGCGATATCATTCATTTTAGAAATTGTACTTCAAAGACTGCGTCACACTTTTCTCGAAGAGATTTTTGTTGGGATTTTTAAAGATTCAAAAAGAGTTACTTTACCAAGAAGTATAATTCAATTGCTTCATCGAGGAACCTGTGGGGTATTTTCCCTGGGTTTTCTTTCAGACTCTTTATTTATTTATTTATTCCAATGGCTTGTAGAACACAAATACAAACAAAAGCACAATACAACAAAATCTTGTATCGACAATGTAAAAACAATTCAAAATTCTTATCCAACCAGCCAGCATGATTTCAAATGACAAATTCCACTGATGGTCACAGATTTCCTGACTGGGAGATCTCCGGAGAAATGTTCAGCCATATTCGAATGGGATACGAGACCATGTGAAACGATGACAAAATAATTACTTGAAGCGATGTGTACGGTATCTATGACCAGCCGCACAGTCGGTGTGATCTGTTCCTTTGATATTTTGTTGGGCAGTCGACTCGATTTCCATTGACCGGGAGATTTCGATGAAATGTTCGGTCATTATGAATTAAAAATCGAAACCATGCGAAACTTTCTTATCGTTGCGTTCAACCAAAATTTGGGGTTGCGATGAATTAATGTTTGACTTTGTGATCATTGACTAGGAGATTTCGGATGAAATGTACAGTCGCCGGTTTAATGGTCGTTTTGTTACTAGACCTGCGCATTCAGAATTCCCTAGTGTTATGTGAGCTAATCTCGACCATATATGATAATCTATCTACAGTCAACTAACTACAATGAAAACTCGTAGATGTGATCACGGCCGAAGCCGGATAGTGAATGCTTTATTGTCGCAATGTACACGGTATATATAGGCTGGAGCAGAGGCTAGTTCATGCTTGACAATTCAATGGCAAACTGTGATCACCACTGTGTGTCCAGGTTAAAGCGCCTTACATCGCATGTTAACATTGCGATAGTAAACCGCTTCAACCTGGCCTTAACAGTATAAGCTCGAATTCCGTTGGTCTTGACCAGGTTCCTACTTCGTTCATCAAGATGCTTCTCCCTCTGTTCTTGCCAGTAATCACGCGATTGCTAAATGCTATCATAACGAAGTCATTCTTTCCGAAACATTAGATATCGGCAAAGGTCCTTCCACGGCATATTGATAGTGTTCACCTTTATTTACAAAACCGTTCTTATTCTGGATTTCCATTAGCGGAATTCTGACTCTCGAGGTAGACTTTACACTGTTCAGAGTCAAATCAACCGGTTTTGATGAACTGCTCGGCAATGACTGACATATTCTGTTTCTAGCTTAGGTTCATTTGGCACATTCGTTAACGAAAGTCAAACAACTACTAAATATGGGTATCGGTGTAAAGCTGAGGTACTCCACATTCATAATTAGTAATAATTTAATCAAATAATTGCATTAGTGAAGTCACAGCTCTCATCAAAGTTCACCGAGGTTACATCGATTTTGAGAAATTTTCCGGATGTCATATTTTCTGCCTTTTATCACCACATTTTATGAAGGTATGTTACCGAAGTATTCGACCTCAGCTTTCCAACGAACCCATACACGTCCGTGTCCTCGAATACGGAAATGAAATCCGGACTACGAAATCCCATTTTTCGGCATTTGGCCACTTACTGCATGGAAGATCAAAAATATCTGAGACTGGTTTTGGGGCCTAGGCACCAAGGCCTAACTAGGCACATATAAAAAAGTCCCGGAATAAATAGCGCCGATTTCGGTCAGTCGAAATTCAAAAGAATCCCTCCGAACAAAATGAACCGAACACGAACCGATGTCATCCATAGAACCATAACCACAACTTATTTTTCTTTGTTATTTTTTGACAATATTGCATTGTTAATAGTGTTGAGATTATGGCTCTATGAATGCCGGTTTGACATTTAATTTGAGGTTGGAAGAAGCCTATTGCTTGTAGCACTTGCTGTCAGAGCATTTTCAAATTTGAAGTAAATATTCAGACTAGAACAAATGTTGGTCGACCTTGGACGGAACACTCGATTCTAAAGTCTTCTAGCTCTACGTACCTGGAAGTCCAATCAAAAATTGTTTTTAGACCCGCACGAAGTACTGTGGTCTTATAGGTTTACGCATTGGTTTGTAACACGTCAAATTGAACTCCCTGAGTAAGGGGAAACCTATTGTGGTTGTCTAGAGATGCCAAATCAGTGAAAAAATAATGTCCGTCTGTCCGTCTGCACGATAACTTGAGTAAAACGCATCCGATTTTGAAAATTCTTTTTTTTCCCGTTTGGTAATGTCAAAAGACAGGCTAAGTTCGAAGATGAGTGATTTTGGATCGACCCCTCCCGAGCTGTAACCCAATAAGTGCTTTACGGTTTTTCGAAGATATCTCCGGACATTCAAACGTTACCCTTGGAAGTGATACGTCAAATAAAAGGTATTTACAATACCGATCGACAAAAAAAAGTTTATGGAAATCGGATGACCGACTCGTGAGTTAGACCCCTTGGTGTGGAACAGGCACAGGGCGGCAAGCAGTTTTTGCTTGTAGGTCGGCCACATTTGAACATATTTCGTCTGTTTTAGCTTTATTAGATAGGTATTGACCGTACCAATCAGGGAAATTATGTTCTCCGGAGCGTGAGCTAGGTCTCTTGGAGTGAGCTTATATGAGGCTACTCGGCCGTAGAGTGAAGGTGGAGTATTTTGTCAATATCTCGAGTAAATTTTGACCGAATTTCATGAATTTTTTTTTGTTTAAAAGGTATTAACGAATGTAAAGCTTCGATAAAATTTCTGGTCTCCTAACAAAATGACTGCCGGTGGCCATATTGGATTTTAATAAAAGTGATATATCTTGGGGAAAATGATACTTAGAGAGTTTCTGTTAACAGAGAAGTAATTTGTTATGAGGGATTCTTTTGAAAAACAGCCTACCGAAATCGGACGCATTTTCTATTGGAATTTTTTATATGTGCCTAGAAAGGACTTCGACCCTAGTGGCCAAAACCACTTTCAAAAAAATTCTTCGAAGCTTGTGTGGCTGGTCAAAGGTGAGCAAAAACCGAAAAGTTGCAATTTTCTTACAAAAATTGCTCCAGTTACACGAGCCGTACAGGGTCGTGTGGGGTGTCATTAGAAAGGTAATCACATGTACTATTGATGGTTTGGATACATATGCGATGAAAAAGAAGTTGAAATGTTTAAGTGTCCATATTTCATCATAGATGCATCCAAACCACATTAGTCTCTATTTTGCTCAAAAGCACATAAAATTACCTTTCAAATGATACCCCACACGACCATGTACATTTTGTGTACCTCGAGAAATTTCAGTAAGAACAGTGTACGTCTTCGGTTAAAAACTTTATCTGCACATATTTCAGTGTGGATGAATTTTAAACCCAATAAGACCCTATTCGGCTCAATAGTACGTGTGATTACCTTTCTAATGACACCCCACACGACCCTGTACGGCTCGTGTAACTGGAGCAATTTTTGTAAGAAAATTGCAATTTTTCGGTTTTTGCTCACCTTTGACCAGCCACACAAACTTCGAAGAATTTTTTTGAAAGTGGTTTTGGCTTCTAGGGTCGAAGTCCTTTCTAGGCACATATAAAAAATTCCAATAGAAAATGCGTCCGATTTCGGTAGGCTGTTTTTCAAAAGAATCCCTCTATGTGTGTGGGGTGTTTCAGGCATTCCATATATGGACATCTATATATATCTATATTCACATATATTGAGCTATATACAGGCATATAGAGCTATATAATAGCATATTCATATGTGAAATGTTTATTTATAGGAAAATATAGGTAAATATAGCGGTATATGGGTGTTTAAATAGGAATTTATGAAAGTTGACTTCTTACGGGGCTGTCTATATTGCCTCCGGCAATTTATTTGTATATGATAACAAGGCAAAGAGTGGATAATGCAAGTGATTTTAAAGCGCGAATAGCTTTTCAGTAGACAGTGTTCAAAGAGCGTAAAAACAGGGGAAAAAACCAGTTAAATTAACTGATCTCGATGGGTGATATGTCAAAATGAGAACTCTCTTTGAACACTGTAGAGAATGAAGTAAAAGAAATGAAGAGTTTCTCAGTAAAGGCTTTTGATACAAATAGGCGTTAGCTATGTTTTTATTCTTTCTCTGTGACCTGATTTATCTTGAAATACTGGTTTTGGTAGAATTTTCGCTTTATTGTTCGACAAAGAATTTCTTGCGCACTTTCAAAGGGGGAAGGGGTTTACGAAAATCAGACAAACAGAAATGTTGCTTTTCAATACAGTGTTAAAAGAGCGTAAAAGAGAGAAAAATGACCAGTTGCTTAACTGGTTTCGATGGGTGATACGTCAAAAATTGTATGTAAAAGTCCAGTTAACTAGGAACAAACCAGTTAATTTAACTGAGCTCGAATGGTGAATGTGCACACTCTTTTTGACATTCTCTTTTAACACTATACACAACTGCCCTCCTAACATTGCACGCGTGTGAGGGAGAAACCCAGTATTCAAAAGTTCAAAAGCTCACCAAATGATTTGCGCACATGGTAAAAAGCATAAAGGAAAAGGGATTGAAGAAAATATTACAAAATAAAATGAGAAAAGTTAAATTTATAAATTAATGAAAAGATTCTACAAAATTTTTCTTCTATGGCTTCCACAAGAGCTTATATCACAACCTAAAAAAAATGATTCAAAAAATTGCATGATTCTAACTCTATTCATTTAGAGTCAGCCACAATCACAGTCACACGATTTTCAGCGCAACTTATTCATGATGTCTTCATAGCTTCTGCCCTTTATTTCTGGCAGAGCAACATGTATGTATATGGCACCTAAAACGCAAGCACCGGCAAAGATAAACATCAGGTTGTGCTCTCCGATTGCATCTCCCAAAGCTATGTAGAATTTAAGAACAAGGAATGCAAGAAGCTGTTGCAAACGAAAAAATAAGACATTTCGATCATTACGTCCAAGAACCTTTCTTAGTCTGACTTATTCATACCCCTAACAGAATGGCACAGTATGTTATGCCTAATTCTCTTAACTTTTGTGGCAATAGCTCAGCTGAAACTGCGAAGGTAAGCGACGAAACGGCCCACGATGAAATGAAGAGAATGTACGAAACGCATACTAGCCAAAAGAAAGTAATATTAAATCAGAAAATGATGACAGAGAGTGTCAAAGAGCACCCATTGGAATCCAATTGAATGGTTCGACTTCATAGCCCGTGAATTTCAGCAGCAAATACACGCCCATAACTACATAACCAAGTGCTGTTCCTATGGTCGATGTTAAGTAAAGGAACTGCAATACAAAGAAGATGTTAAATTCCAAGAAAAAGAGCAATCAAAATGGAAGTGCTCTCACTCTTCGTCCAGCTCGTTCGACTAGGGTAGAAACAACACATACGCCAACAGTTTGAACACCTTGCACGAGGACGGATGACAAATTTGGTGACAATTTCGATCCAGACTTCTTGAATATGTCCGATGCATAGTTTAACATTGCAAAGACGCCACTCAGCTGACTCAACATCACCAAAACTGTTGCAATGAGCAAAGCTTTGCTGCCTGGTCGGGTCGTTACATCTGACATTTTCAATCGATTTCCATCAACATTTGCGGAGTCCATCGATGTGATGGCTCGTTTTAATTTGCCCATTACCAGTTCAACGACATCATCTGCGTCGTCTGGGCTGTTTCGTACATTCCGGTAGAATCGAATTGATTTTTCTGATTGCTAACAAAATATCTGATCTTAGCATGTCCGATCTATTGTCAATGAGCGAGTGAGAACAACTAGAGCTTCAAATAAGCTTGATTTAATCAGAGGCAAACCAAATGGATGGGCCATTGACTTTTGTATAAGTAGAAGGAAATGAAAATCGCCTAGAAACCACTCACAGTGGAAGTGTGACGCCTGTCCCTTTACCCACTTACGAAAAAACTGATTTCGGTGGGAGCTTACACTTTCGACACTCAAAGACCAATCCGATACAATCGGCAGATCATGCGGATAGTGTAAAAAACTGATTTAAAAAATTGGATCACTATTTCATTATAAGGAAGGAGCGTCAAACAGTGGCAGCTTTGTGAATGTATTTCTTCCATATTTTCTGTCTACTATCCTACATGACCCATGTAACATGGGGGCTCATAACTGGTCGAACAAAGACGTTGAGTGAAAAATACTGGAGCAAAATTGGAGAATTGAGTGAAAATGCAAATATTGAAGTGAAAAGATAGAACCGTTACAAACGAGCAATAGCGAAGTGTAAGGCGTGAAGATTGTGAAACGAAAAGATTGTAAAGCGTAAAGGTGGCCTCATAGTCATCCGTTTTGTCATATACACGGATGCAAAACGGATGACTGTGAATTCAGACTAAAGCAGGGACTAAAGATTGTAAAGCAGAAAGAGTGAAGAGATAGCAAAGCAGAAGGAATTGGAAAAGCACGAGCAGTCGAAAATTTGAAAATGGTTGCACGTGGTTGAACATACACATTGTGTGGTAATACAATGAAAGGCAGCTGTTGTGTTTGGTACGATGCGAAAAATTTGGATGAACTAAGGCCCGTCATTGGGAAATGACAGGACAGTTTCCCGAAAATGTATGGAAAATTTTATCACAAAAATTCACCGAAAAAATTCAAAGAAACTCACCTCTTATGCTTTCTATTGTATTCGGGGTCTAATAATTCTTCGCTGAGCTTTAACAAACCTCCGCTGAGCTAATCGGACACTCAGCGGAGATCTGCCAAAGCTAAGTGGAGTCTTATTAAATCATAGCAACAATTATTAGGTATCCGCTGATGCTTATTGAGTGTTCGCTTAGCTTCATTGCCTTGCTACTACTGAAGCCTAGCGGAGAATTATTAGAGCTCATTAGAGGTTTGTCAAAGCTCAGCGGAGAATTATTAGAGCTCAGCGGAGGTTTGTTAAAGCTCAGCGGACAATTATTCGACCTCAGCCGATATTTTTATTCAAAGAGTTGGCATAATTAGACTCAGCGAAGTCTTGTTAGCTTACGAAAGAAGTGGGAGAGGTTACAATTTTAATAAATGTCTACCATCGTTGAAGGGTCGGACACTTTTTTGAATGAAAATATTTTACCGCCGAAGTGAACACAGCAAACATTCATTCTAGTACTTATAATAGCGGAGTGTCACAGTTGTGTCGAAATATTTTCTGTGTTTTTGTCGCGATAAAACAAAACAAAAACTTTTTGTTTTTTCATCGAGTAAAAAGTGTTTAGTGTTCAAATATGCCTTGGCGACCTAAAGAGACCATGACCGAATACAATGGAAAGCATATGAGGTGAGTTTCTTTGAATTTTTGTGATAAAATTTTCCATACATTTTCGGGAAACTGTCCTGTCATTTCCCAATGACGGGCCTTAACACTTTTTACTCGATGCAAAAACAAAAAGTTTTTTTTTTGTTTTGTCGCGACAAAAACACAGAAAATATTTCGACACAACTGTGACACTCCGCTACTATAAGTACTAGAATCAATGTTTGCTGTGTTCACTTCGGCGGTAAAATATTTTCATTCAAAAAAGTGTCGGACATTTAAAAACAATCATCAAACGGTTGACAAAGGGAAGCGTATACATTTAATAATGCTCATCGACCACTTTTTAAAGCTTTACGAGAGCTCAGCGGACATTCTCTCAACGATGGGAGAGCATTTATTAAAAATTTAGCCTCTCGTAAGACTGCGCTGAGCGTAAATAAATGTTCGTTCCTCTTTAGTAAGCTAAGAAGACTTCGCGAAGTCTAATTATGCCACCTCTTTGAATAAAAATATCGGCTGAGTTCTAATAATTCTTCGCTGAGCTTTAACAAACCTCCGCTGAGCTCTAATAATTCTCCGCTAGGCTTCAGGAAGTGTCCGTTAGGCCTAAGGAAGTTGCAGGAAGGCTTAATGGAGCGAATCGGACACTCAGCGGAGATCTGCCAAAGCTAAGTGGAGTCTTATTAAATCATAGCAACAATTATGAGGTATCCGCTGATACAACGTGCTAAGGTCTGACGGACTCTTACTGAAGCCTAGCGGAGAATTATTAGAGATCATTAGAGGTTTGTCAAAGCTCAGCGGAGAATTATTAGAGCTCAGCGGAGGTTTGTTAAAGCTCAGCGGAGAATTATTCGACCTCAGCCGATATTTTTGGTCGAAGAGGTGGCATAATTAGACTCAGCGAAGTCTTGTTAGCTTACTAAAGAAGTGGGAGAGGTTACAATTTTAATAAATGTCTACCATCGTTGAAGGGTCGGACACTTTTTTGAATGAAAATATTTTACCGCCGAAGTGAACACAGCAAACATTCATTCTAGTCCTTATAATAGCGGAGTGTCACAGTTGTGTCGAAATATTTTCTGGGTTTTTGTCCCGACAAAACAAAAAAAAAACTTTTTGTTTTTGCATCGAGTGAAAAGTGTTTTAGTGTTCAAATATGCCTTGGGGACATAAAGAGACGGTGCACGAATACAATGGAAAGCATCATGGGTGAGTTTCTTTGAATCTTTTCGGTGAATTTTTGTGATAAAATTTTCCATACATTTTCGGAAAACTGTCCTGCCATTTCCCAATGACGGGCCTTAAGCTGAAAGTCTACGAAACAATGTACAAGTCCAAATCATCGTCAGCAACCGCACCATGCTCATGCAAGAATTGTGGATCGAAAAGTCATCCACAAGATTGGTGTCCCGACCAGCAAAAAGGCAAGGGATGGTTCAAATGCAAAAATTTTGGACTTGTGGTGCGAGACAATAAGGTCCCGTATGATACGATTGGGAGTGAATTTCATCGAACAAGTTGCCACAACGATAAGAGCTGAGATAATGAACATTTCGCGATTGTTAGTAGACAAGGATGAGGTTCCAAAGAAAACGGGAAATCCGATATTGAAAGGCGGAAGAATCGCACATTTCTGGTCTGGTGCAGGATTTTCCCTAGTTCTTTTCCCCTAGCACACTTAATCAGGATCCCACCACTGACTGACATATTTTGCTGGCACTCGCTCACATTAACTCACCGATATTTTGTCTTGTTTCAAAAGGAAAGCTGGAGTCTCCGGAAACCAAACGAAAAATGCCACGAACAACACATTTAGGCCAATTGCAACCGCTGGTAGTATGCTGTAATGGCAAAAGCCTCCCAATGCATATCCCAGCAAAACGCCAATGTTCTCATTGATTATAAGGGACGCACCCAAAAGACCACGTACCCTGATTAACCAGCAAATGACTTTTGGAATATTTGAATTACTTCCAATGGACATCTTACCGATCATCAGCTATTTCTAATAAATAAACGGGTGTGACAACATACGATGCACCAATGGTGAATCCTTGAACGAATCGAGCCAGGTAAAAATAGTAGACGTTTTGTGGAAATATGAGTAGCAGCCAGCCAATCTGATCAAGAAAATTCATTTCAGCCAAGCTGCATGTCGAACACATTGATTACGACGGACTTACTATCGATGGAACGATCAACGCAATCAAAGGAAATTTCCGTCCAAACTTGTTCACAATGAAACCGAAAACTATGGTACCAGTCGTACCACCAATGGGCATCATTGATGAAATCCATGTAGTTTGTTCCTCATTGAGTTTACCGAAAGTTAATGGCGTTTCGTCGGACTCCAGTAGACTTTTATTGGGTGACATCCAACCGATTAGCATTCCATCGGTCAATTTAAATAAGCCAACTGATTGGCAGGTGGTGCAGAATGATAGAATGGAAAATGTGTTGATGTTAAAGTATCTGTGACAATTCTATGCAAACGTATTACCAATTATCGCAGCCAGATATTGATACATTACGCTCTGTTTCTGCATTTTTTTCTAAAGGGAAATGTTTCACAAAGAGTTTTATTGTATTCCGATATTTTTGTCAGTTTGGCTACATAGATGTCTCAGTTTCATCGTTCGTCCCAAGATATGTTTACTGTAGAGTTCCCAGACGTCCTATTTTTTGTCTAAATATTCTTTTTCACAAAAAATCTAACAATATCCCCTCGAATATCCCTTTCTTCATAAAACATCCTCTTTCTTCATTCTTAAGACGAATCGACACAAAGCTGAGCGAAAAAGTGATACATTTTCGATGATAACTTCGTATCCTTTCTGGAAAAAGTGGGACTATCGTCAAGAAGAGATCCCAACAAAAATCTCTTCGAGAAAAGTGTGACGCAGTCTTTGAAGTACAATTTCTAAAATGAATGATATCGCCGATGATGGGATATCAGTCGTTTTAGAAGTTTTAGAACACTGTTTTTTATAACAGTTTATAACAAAAATTCGAAAATTTGACGAAATTCGAAATTTGACGAAAATCAAAAATTTGACGAAAATCAAAAATTTGACGAAAATCGAAAATTTGACGAAATTCGAAAATTTTACGAAAATCGAAAATTTGACGAAAATCGAAAATTTGACGAAAATCGAAAATTTGACGAAGAAAGTTCTCTTTTTTAAATATGCGAAAAAAAAGGCTGCTCACAATGATGCAGCCCGTAAAAAAACGATCTTTTCAAAAATCAAAGGTTACAAAACATAAAAATCATCTACTCTATCCGTTCCCAAAGTCCCCAAAATACACGCAGCGTTGCCTCTTTGTATCGCAATTGAAATTTTCTGCAATAAATAATCCATTGATCGCGGTTCCCCTGAAGTGGCCTTTATAATTTTTCCTAATTTCTCAATGAATTTCTTTGTTTCAGGTCCCATACAGCCTAAAGTCTCGAAGAAAGTAATTCTCTATCTGCCACCATTCAAGAAATATCTCTAAAACCCTAATTGACCCACCCATTTCCAACTTTCGACATTTTTCACATATGCCCCTCTGTTCTACTCGTAAAACTCTGAGACTTTGCCGAAGAAAGTAATTCTCTATCTCTCATAACCCAAAAAAATATTAGTCCTTTCATCCTACGCTCGAGTAGCTCAAAATTTGGTCACTCTAGCTCAAACGAATCTGCCCCGATTTTTTTAATTATTTTTTTGTTCGAATCGTGTTACGAATACCTTTCATTTGATGGGTCGCACGCCTCTGTAGGTTTCAATACAGCTAAGCTACAGCCGAAAACGCGTTCCCGACCCTCGAAAATCACACTCAGAAACCACTTCGAGGCCAATAAAACAAAATTCTGGTTTTTCCTGGGGTAATGGCGTGTCACATTTTCATTTGTATGCCCACCCTGAGGTTCCTGCAAAATTTCATGGAGATTGGCTGACTAGTTTCCGAGATCGACCGTCGATAGATAGACAGATAGATAGAAACATACAGAGTAAGTTGAAAGATTTTGATTGTTTGGAAAACGTTAATTTGGTGCATTTTGTATGAAAATGACCAACTTCAAAACGATGTATCTCCGGCAATTTTAAAGTTACATAGTCGAGTGATAGCTCGTTTTGCTCGTATTTGAAGCGCGAATAAGATAAAATAGGATTTGTGGTGATACAGGCCAAAGGAAAGAAACTTAAATGGGAAATTATATTCGACCAATATTTTTTGATCGACGACCATTGGAATTTTTCCCTTTACAAATATTTTAATTCTCGCTACCGTTATTACCATCAAATTGGTACCAATTAGATGGAAATATTGGTAAATGGAATTATTTTTAACGCTCAACCCAAAACTAATAACGTTCGATTATTACCATCCAAACTTAAATTCTCGTCTATATATAGTTGCCGCGTCTCAAAAAAATTTCTTCGTTCTTTTTTTGGAAGTTAGACTGCGTCAAGTCCTCCGCTATCGCTCCGGACATGATTACTGTGAAGTTAGTACATGAGAGAGCCGAGTACATGAAAAGTGAACGGACCCCAAATTCTCTCAGTACTCCGAATATTTCCAATACTCCGAATTTCGTTTGCTTTCAAACGAGTATAATAAGACATGGGTAACTGCCTGCCTAATAAAATCTTATCTGATAATTAATATCTTATTATATGGAACATACGCTAAGTTAAAAGTGTACGACAATTACCTTCTAATCGGTATGAACGATTTAGATCAGAAGAATTATTGTGGACTGGTAAGTGAGATGGCCCGAGTTCAATCCCAGCGGTGAGCGCTTTTTTTATTAATTAGGAGAGATTGTGAGTATTCGGAGTATTGGAAATATTCGGAGTACTGAGAGAATTTGGGGTCCGTTCACTTTTCATGTACTCGGCTCTCTCATGTACTAACTTCACAGTAATGAGAAGGGTTGGCTTTGAGTAAGAAGGTGCGTCTCACAGTGGCAGATGAATGTATTGCTTCCAGGACAGTTTGTCGATGTTTTCGTTGCATTTCGGATGCCACGAACCGTTTGAAGTTAGTCGAAAGAGTCAACTTTTTACCCCAACTTTCAACTCTACCTCCCATGATCGACTATTTGCCCCGAAAGAACATTCAATTGCCTTTCTAATGATACCTTACACGACCTACGTTGCGTGTAGCCGGAGAAAACTCTATAAGAAAAGTGCATGTTTTCGGATTTCCAACACCTGCCAATGGCCGCACAAGCATCGAGGACTTTTGAAAAAACAACCACTGAACTACGGCACAGCGCCCGAATTGCCCAAAAATCTGGCAACACGAAAGGCGAGTAGAAATGTCATTATTATTTCCGAGAATCTTTGATTACTGCAAGTTGTGAACAGAAGTTTTGAGTTGTAATCGAAATTAATCGAAGTCAAATAAGAAAATCAAAGTAATTTACGTAGCCTAAGGTCAATTAGAATAAGAATCAATCAGAACAACGGGTGTGTGGACTTAAATTCAATAGCTGAAGTGCAAATAGTGTCTATAAGCGAGATCGAAAAAAAATGGGTTTAAATATACGATTTTAGAGCAAGAAATCGAATTAGGCGTCGATGACGCAGACTTAAGCTTAGACGATGAAGAAATTGATCATTAGAAATTCGAGTCAATTAAAAAGTGGACTGAAAGCATCAGAGATCCAATAGGGCGTTCCATTTCGGATATAGTTCACTTTTATGCCGTGGGACATCATACAAAAAATGAGTTGCGTGTTCACTTTCGGTATTTTTTATATGAAGATGCCGTGGGACAAACTTGAACCATCTCCGAAATGGAACACTCTATTATAGCAACATTGGGCAGAATTAGCTCCGATTCACAAGAATTGAGTCGAACGATAAGTAGCGTCGAAACAAGTGAACCTACTGCCAAAACTAGCCGAGTACCAGAGTCAAATTGGTAAACGAAATCAGCCAAAATTTGTCACGGCGTTCGTTGATATTCATTCGAGACAACCGCCGCCTTTATCACCACTTGAGCATCAGAACAATGATCCGGCTTTTGAAGGTCTGCAACATCCAGGCAATGACCAAACATCAAAATTAAGGGCTCCCGGAGCGTCGAATTGTCAAATGTTTACAACATCTATCATCAACCAGCCACTGCTACGACCACTTGGGCGTCAGAATAATGATCCAGCTTTGGAAGGTCGAGAAACCTCAGGTCAATGGTCGAACATCAAATGTTAATGCTCCCGGTGCATGGAATGGTCAAATGACACAATCTAATACCAAACAGTCGCTATCTTGGCACATATAAAAAAATCCGCTGGACGATGCGTCCGATTTTGGTTGGTCGTTTTTCAAAAGAATTCCTCACAAACATTTTGTAGAGAGAGCATAACTCTCATCTAGAAACACTTCGTAAAAGGAAGCAACCCTCTCCTCTAAAAACCCTTTGTGAAAGGTATCATCACTATTCCTCTAGGAATCATTACTGTCTTCTTCGCAGTGCTTGTAGAAGAGAGTGTTGCTTCCTTTCACAAAATGTCAAAACATAATACGAAACAATAACATAATAAAAAGCTTTGTTAATAAAGACTAATCGCACTCTGTGCGAATAGCCTTTTCGTTTTAATAATCCTAACAAATTTACTTATCGAATGTCCTCTTTATAAATTTTCAAATCTGGGAACCCTAGTATACAATTGCACAGTGGATCAGGTGTTTCACGGCACCTTACTTACAGGTGAATACACAACTGACGCAACGACGGCTAAAGTATTGGAAAGTGGTGAATAATTGAATTTACAAACATTAACGGTCGGTCGATATTTTGTTGCAATTTTTTAGCCCCATATGACGTACAAAGGGGCTTATATGATATTACGATACAGTGTGTAACACTACTCTACAGATGGTAAATAAAAAGTTGCTGCAGTTACGAGTTCGAAAACCTATGGATATTTTTCGCTCATGATCCTAAATCCAGAAAAAACAAATTTCTAGGACGTCTGGATCAGGAGAAAGACCCGGTTCTAGGTTAAATAAGAATTCCACTAGTGTGAGAGAGACAACAATAGTTGTCTCGCTCACACCAGTTCCATTCCCATTTAACTTAAAATAGGTCTAGCTATTCCAGACGTCCTAGAAATTTATTTTTTCGGGATTTATAATCAGGAGGGAAAAATAGCCATAGGCTTTCGACGCACGTAACTGCAACGTACGGGGTTTCGAGTAATTGATTGAATTCGAAGCAGACGATTATAGCGACGTGTTTGCCTATGTTCATGGATAACGAATCCACAATACAAATTTTACTTGCAGCACCGTGCTTGACATGATAATTTTCATTTCTTGCAGGGCTTCGCAGGTAAAATAACTTACGTATTTGTTTGAGGGATTATGCCCTTGCCTTCGGCTCGGGTTACAAAACTCTCTCTCTCTCTCTCTTTCTCTCGGCAAAATAACAATATCCGAACAAGCAATGAAAGTGTAAAACAGGTATGGTCTATTGTCCGCCCGGAGGATATAAAAAATTGATTTTCGTACTTAAACGCACTCATTTTCATATTATTTTGACATAAAATGTGAGTGCGTTTAAGACGAATTCGGCGATCGACCATACCTGTTCTCTACTTTCATTGCGAACAAGGACGTAAGGAAATTGTTTCTGTGAATTGCTGGAAATTGTGCACTGCATTTTTCTACGACAAGTGTCAAGAGTTAAACCATAAACGTGATTTCAACAACTCATTTTATTGTCAAATATCATACACGGCTCGGCTGCACGAACTTCAAATAAACTTGTCAACTTCCATCCCGGTTAATTCGTAAGCGAGTTGATGACTACTTTAATCAACAAGTATTATCGTAACCACCCTCAGCCAGGACTTGCGAAACAGTGGGATCTTCCGCATAAACATTTTTGCTGTCAACCACTTCTTTATAAAGCAGTAGCACCTTAAAGTCAAAATTTCACCATCTTCAAACGGTAATATGTCCTCGGCCGTAAGTGTATAAAATTAAGTAAATTTCATGCGATTTTGCTAATTTTGGTTTAATTTGGAAGGTAATCGAACACCGAATAGAATGTTGGACTGAAGCCGCTACTCGGCCCTATTTTAGGTCAAATTGAACTTTGTGGTACATTTGATAGGATGTTCGTGCGGGTCTCCGTAATTGTTGACTGAACACATTTGTGGTTCCGTTTTTATTGTTAATAAAAATTTAATTTGTTTTTAATGGCTCTTCTGCGCATATTTTGTGGCTCAGAGTTTGTGCACTAATATAATTAATTAATGCATCAGATGGTGTCAAATGACATCAGATGATGATGTCAGATGATGTCTGTGAACCAGGTCATGGTGGAAACAAAGTAAGTCAATAGTATTTGATGTTGCGATTTATGTTATTTTACATGTCAGCGCACGGTAAAGTTGCAATTTACATCACTGTTTGTGACTGTGAAATAGTGCTAGCAGGACGCTACCAGGTAAAATATAATACGTATGTACGTGCGGGAAAATTTGCTTGCTCACTCTGTGGATTATATCCCTTGCATATGGCTCTGGATACAAAATTTTCCCTCGTGTTACTCAATTTTCCGGCAGGTACGTAACATACTATTGCACATCATGTCCATGTATTTTTGAATCAAGACTCAGATAAAGGTCAAGCAAAATTCAATTCCTAGTTGCTCCAATACACAAATTTGTGTGTGGAAAATGCAACAAGTCAGTTAAGACCTAAGAGTAATTATACCTAGAGAGGAAATTTCGAACAAAATTACGTAAAATATGTGGTCCCAACATCAAATACGAAATGTTTATTGGTATATGTGTTTGCCCTCTTAATTAAGAGGGCAAATTGAACTATCAAAACCGAACGTATAGGTGTGTTGGTGTAAAATTATACGAAATGTGTATCTTATAAAAACTGATGTTGGGACCACATTTCGTCGTACAAATTTCCTCTCTAGGTATAATTACTCTAAGGTTAAGACAGATAATCGTTACGTACATCAATCATACAACCGTCATCTCAGCACATTTGTAAGTGTTCCCTATGCTCAATAACGCTAACGAACAGTTAGAATCTTGAAGAACATCTGAATGTCCATACGACAGGTAATCAAGTAATGTCAACTATAAGGTGGTTAGTATTGACGTTCGAACTACGTTATCAGTTAAACAATTTTATTGTAAAGCCTGCAACAAACCGTTCGTTAGAAAGAGCAACTTAAACCACTTTATCCAATTACCCGAGCGAAAAAAGGCTCGCAAATTACTATTTTTACACGATAAACAGACTGTTAGTGAATATGCTAACGAAGTGTGAACATAGCGTAGAAACATATAAATCAGGTGAAGTGAGTAACAATTGAAATGTAAACGAATCAAGAAAGAGATGGTTTTTATTCTAAAGGCCTTTTGCTCGAAACAAACGAGGCGTTTTCAATGTTTTGGTCCTATTTTTCATGACGAAATTTTCGAAACTGTCAAGTGAAGTTAGAATGTTTTCTATTCAAAATCGCGATTGCTGCATCTGTCAATAGAGGTCGTCAGCCAATAAAGATGGTTCAAACACAAACGATAATTTCAAACACTAACAGAAATTTCCAACAATAATGTCATGTCAAAAACATCCTCCACAAGCACACATTGGAAAATGTCATTTTTGAATAGTTCAATAACGCATAAAAAAGTTAATAAAACTTTTCTGGCTCACTGCTACTGGCTTCCTATAAGTCAGATTTACTAATTGTATTGATAACCCATTTTTATAACAATAATCACCAAATCAATTTCATGTGTTTCAATTGCAGGTTAACCACGTGTTTGTTGAGTTAGTCAATGTTGTTGGACGTCGAATGTCTCATTATAAACCGAATGGATTTTTTCCAGCTCCATGTCGCTACGTTTCTGCAAATTAGATCTACAGATTGCAGTAATAAAAGATTGATCCAGACGCGCCTTTAGAATAATAATCGAAACATAAATAGAAAATTGACTCATCCATGTGTATGCAATCACAATTTTTGACAGGTCATTATTGTTTGAAATTATCGTTTGTGTTTGAACCATCTTTATTGGCTGACGACCCCAAATGAAATGCTGAAAACAAACGAGGCATTGAAAACGTGTTTTGGTCCTATTTTTCATAACGAAATTTTCGAAACTGTCAAATGAAGTTAGAACTTTTTCTATTCAAAATCGTCATCTGTCAATGAAAACTAGGACCAAAACACGTTTTCAATGCATCGTTTGTTTTGAGCATTGGCTTTCACACACTTGACACGAAGAAGTCGAGGCTTGCCGAGACTGATAGTGACAAGTGTGTACTCTATTTTATTACATTCTATTTAAGTAATTTTGACATCCGAACACCTCGCGTATGTGATAAAATAATAATATTTCAACCACAGCAAGACTTTAGCTTAAGAACGGCTTTTCAACTTAATTTAGTGTTAGTTATTTACATGGCGATGGGCTAGCGAGAAGGCGAAAGGAAGACTTAACAAAAACATTTACTTATACTTGGCCCTACTTAACTTACAACTAAATACGAAACAATTATCACCAATAATTATCTAAAGGCTCTTTCAGCGATTCCACGTCTCATTCGTCAAAATTCTTAGATTACATTGTAAGGTTTGGAATGGGTCGTTTTGGGTCGAACGTGAACCTGAAACTCATTAACCTGACTTTTCAGTTCAGGTTCAGGTTGGTTATTTCTCTGACCTGAACCTGAACTGAAAAAATCAGGTCGAGCCCGAACCGACCTGAACCTGACCTGATTGACCTGAAATACTTGAAATGCACAATTTAGAGTTTTATTAAGAAACGGTCAGCTAATCACATTACTCCTGGGAATTTTATAAAGTTCACAAGAATTTCATGTAAGTTCTTTTGTTGTTCTGTAGAACTCCATTGAACTTTGTAAAATTCTGAGGAGCAATGTGGATAGCTGCTGGAATTAGCCATATATTTGTTGGAAGTCCTTGGAATTCGCGGTAAGAAGAATAAAAGAAGTGAAACTTAGCCGAAAATAATTTAGATGTTTATTGAAAAGGAGCTCGTAACAGAATGAACAAATTTAGATTTAAAAACCACTAACTAGATTGAATACATGATTACTATGATTTCCAACACTCCCTCCTTAATCATGCAATCATCGAACTTTACAAGATTCACTTATGTTTTAAGCCTACCATGTAAGCCATGTCCCTCTTAGTTTCAATCACTCCTCCTCACTCGAACTACACTTTCCAATTGGCTATTGATTTTTCCCACGTCTCCATTTCAATCCAACTGTAACTAAATCCGTAGTCATCACGTCGATGAGGCATACTACTCACCCAGTTTCCATCGGAAGATATACTGCTCACTCAGTTTTCGCACGTGAGATTGAATTGCTCACTCAGTCTGCCATACGTGACCATCGATTCTTCGATTGCATTCGCGGTGACTTACAGGAAATATTCTCTCGATGAGATCTTTCATCAAATCCGTGGCGTGTAAACTTCTTTGCTTCGTTTCTACGTTTGTCACTTTCACTTTTCACGACGTCCACATATGTATCGTTTCTCAGTCTGTCGTTAATCGTTATTATGTACATATACGCAGGTTCCTCCACGACATCCACAACTGTTTCGGTTCTCAGTACACCAATTGATTTTAATCGCTTTTCGACTGCCAACAATTTCCACACAAGAAAATCGTTTCGTTTCTCCGTTCGCCGATCTATTTAACTTTTCCCCACACTTTTCAAACCAGAAAATTGTTTCGTTTCGCCGATTGATTCTGTACGAAACTCCAAGTTTCACAATAACCACAAATTCGTTTCCTTATTCTCCTGACTACTGGGCCCATAACCTGTTGGAAGTCCTTGGAATTCGCAGTAAGAAGAATAAAAGAAGTGAAACTTAGCCGAAAATAGTTTAGATGTTTATTGAAAAGGAACTCGCAACAGAATGAAGAAATTTAGATTTATAAAACACTAACTAGATTGAATACATGATTACTATGATTTCCAACAATATTTTCTTCATTAGTAATTACAATTAAAATAACAATTTTTTCGACATGGTCTGTCATATCAGTGAAATTACGTTTTGCATCACTATTTGAAGAACATTTTTGTCTGAATAGTTTTTTCAAGTAAACGATGTCGGTTTGCACTGACCACATCCACGCCACTCGAAAAATCTTGTTCAATGACCACAGAACTAGATTGCGTGGGCAGGTTTCTAAAAGTCCAGGAAGTCGGTTCCCGGTTTCGATAGTGCTTGGTCAATGTATTTTGTCATTTCCGAGTCATTGCTTCTATCGTCATTAAACAAGATGTAAATATGAAGAGCCCAAATTCTCATAGCATAAAATTAATCCGTTTACTTAGAGCTGACGAGATAGGGACATTTCGGTTCACATGCAATTTTGGCTACAAAGGAGAAGCAAAATTCCATTGTTCATATTCTAAGTTGAATCAACGATTCAGGAAATGCCGTTATGGCCCAATACTTCAAAAGTAATGAGCAGTACCATCAGTGTTTGTGATGTAAGCGAAAAAGCTTTGGAAAGACTAAATAGAATTTTCTATGAATCAAAAGATGAGAAATATTATTACAATCAATCAAAATCTTAAACTGATGGCGTCACCCCTACCACTCCTTCACACGGTTTTTTCTTTTGAGTTTTCACAAAGAACTTCACTTGATACATCACGTTGTGTCAAGAGAACTACTGCTTCTTCATTGAAGTGAGAAATTTATTTTAAATGCGACAAAAAAGACTGCTCACAATTATGGCGCAGCCGGTAAAAAGTCGATCTTTTTGAAAAATTCAATAATTAAAACCTACTTTAAATAAACATCATCAATCTTCCTCTTCCATAATTTTCCCAAAATACAAGCAGCGTTACCACGTTGAATTGCGATCGAGATTCTTTGCAAAAGGTATTCTTTCGATTTTACCTCACCCGTTGCATTTTTCATTAAAAGAGCCCAATTTATCAATAATTTTCTTTGTTTTATCAACAAAAAATTGACCCAAAAAATTTTACAAAAAAATTTGCGTCACAAGTGACAGATGTTGAGGAAATTATTGTTCCATTTTTGCATAGGAACCTACTAACTAACGTAGCCAATTTGAGTTATCTGAAGATACGAGATTTTGTTGATTTTCGTTAAAAACATTTCATTAATTAATTTACATACAAATATCGTAGTTTGTGGGTCGTTGGAGCTAAGTGGGAAGTCAAAAGGTTGCTGTAAAAATGTTCCGCCGCTCAAAAAAAATTAAACTTTCTTGGTAGTGGACTTGCGTCATTTCCGCTTACTAACATGCGGGTATGATGCTGCTGAAAGTGATAACATCCACAGCAAACGCAACTTACTGAGCGCTGATGTGATTATTACATATTTTATTACCGTCGTGACAGCTTAATTACAGGCACGGTAGGTGGACACATCGATAACAATAACTACATAACATTGCAGCGAGGGTGTTAGAATATGCACTTCGCAAATTAAAAAATTATTTTGTTTCAGTTTATATTTAGGGTTTCCAGACGTACTCTTTATCGACATTGCAACTACTTTTCACCGACTGCGGCTAATCACGCATGTTATTAAGTCAATCCTTCACAACAAATGAAATCCAAAATTGCTTCAACATTTAATTTGCATTTCGTCGTGAAATACAATGGGTATTTGACCAAAAACGATGGTAATTTCAAGTCAGAGAAGAAAGAGAATGGGAGAATGTTGCCGTTTTGGTAGTAAATTTGGTGAGTGAATGTGACGTTTTTGGTACTCCAGGATGAAGAAAATATTTAAATTACATTGATTTTCTGCTGAAGTAATTGTACGTGTTTCACATTTTTTAAATTAGTAAATTTTTATTACAAGAAATAAAGCGTTTACAAAATACAAAATATTTCATTCATATTTCACACTCGCAGCATTGTTTCTTTGAATTGGTAAGCTTATCCGTTGTTTTAGATACGTCTTTGATTTTCTTTCTACCGTTGCTTGTGATATTTTTTGCCGAGTTTGTCGATGAAATCTATCACCTCTAAACACCAACCCCCAAAGTTTCCACAGCAAATGGAAGGATCAAGAAATTCTGCTCCAATAGTCCTTTGTATTTTCGATGTTTATTTTTTGCTGCAAATTCTGCGACCGATCCACTTTTGAAAGATGATTGACTCAAGTAAGATGGGGCAAGTGTGTCGGAACATGTCGCATCCCAAAACGAGCATTTGACCACGACTCCATGGCACAAGGGTTACTCCGTCAACTCTCTTCCCATCATCACGAAACATTCCTGGTGGTTCTTTTCTCGAAGGAATGATAGCCGAATGGAGAGCGTTTTGGATGATTGTGTTGAGATCTGTATGTAGATGTAGACGGCCAGCCCTTTTTGAACAGCTTAGTCCGTGTGTTCACATTTATTTAGTAAAGTATGGTTTCCACTCAACAAAAAGTACTCCGTAAGAGAGCCGCGAGAGAAAGCTGTCAAGTAAACAATGCAAAAATTGAAAAAATTCAATTTTGTCTCTTATACGGAGTACGTTTTTGGTAGGCTTAAGGCTTGACTTCCACTTACCAACAAAGTACTCCGCGTGAGAGACAAAATTGAAATTTTTAAATTTGTGCTTTGTTTACTTGACAGCTCGCTCTTTCACGGCTCTTTCAGGGAGTACATTTTTGGTAAGTGGAACTCAAGCCTAAGACATGGAAGTAGTCAAAAAAGGCTTTCTTTCAAAATTTCGGGAACGCTTTCGAACCATGGCATTAATGTAGTTTTCGAAACAATTGCGTTTTTATGGCTGTTACAACACTTGAAACAGCGTTACAGTTAAGACGAATCATTTGAATGCTAAATTGAAGCCTGCGGTGGTAACTTTTCATTGAGAACTAGAAACGTTTGTGGTCAATCGTCAATAAATTCTAATGCATTAAAGCATAAAACGATGGTTATACTTCGTCTAAAAAGAGTTAGAATAAAATGCGATTACTGAAAAACCTGCTTTTCCTGCTTTGACAACCGCACTCTTTTTTAGGTCAAAAATGTACTCTTTGAAATTTTCGATCTGGCAGCCCTATTTTTATTCAGCACATCACGCAACTCAAGCATTCAACAATATTTTTTCGTTGCACAACTGACGAACGACACTATAAATTTGTCTTTGCTTGAAGATGGCCAATTCTTGGTTTTTAAACGTATCCGAAATTGAATTGGGAGGTTCAGCCGTACTTGGAGACAACTACACTTGGTTTTACATAATTCATATTGTGGCGGTGACCATAATTTCAATCTCCATGACAGCATGTGCCGCTGTCATAATCTTTATAATAATTTCTTGGCGTCGAAGTCGTCAATCTGGCGTTGAAAATCAGCGTCAACTGCAACCCAAAATGGAGTTCGTAGATCGTTTCCCGTTCTATTTGGCAGTGGCAGATTTCGTATGGGGATGTTCCAATTTACCAGCACATTTGGTTCTTTTGATCACACAAAAGTACCCAAGCAGTGACTTAGTGTCGCTGTTAATTGCCGTCAATATGTCCGCATTTTTGGGGTAAGACAGGTTCGTTCAATTGTGAAAATATTATTCAGTCGGATTTCAGATACCAACAACTGATGCACGCTGCTCTTGCAATCTACACTTACTTGGGTGTGGTGCACTGGAAGCATTTGGATTTGGGGAGAGGAGATTGGAAAATTCACTTAATTTGTGGTGGTCTCATGATTGTCTTAATTCTTGGACTGTTGCCGTTTGACGCATTTGGACCAAGTGGATATTGGTGAGTCAAAGATTTTTCGAGAGGAAACTTCGAAAAACGGAGATGGCTGGGAATCTGACTTTCCGCAACTTTTTTTGCGTGCAAACAGAAAAAATTTGTAATAAAACTGTTGCCTTGTGTACAGGATGCATCAAAACGTTCGTTACGCCGGAGGAGTCACATTCAGTTTTCATGTGACAGTTTCCGTCGCCCTTCAAGGATTTTGCACTGCATTAGGCTACCGATCAATTCAAAGGGTGGTTATTGAAGGAAAACAAACCATTGCCAGCCATATATCCGGTAATCAGCGCCAAGATCGACACACAACTGCATCGGAATGTTTAGCCACATTTGTTCTCGTTTCAATCTGCCTCTATTGTCCGTTGTCGTTCATTGTATTTGCTTTTTCCGTAGAGACATCGTTTGGGGTTGTGGAGCCCGTGACTGCACTTCTGATTGTAGTGGTTGGAAATAGCAGTGGATGGGCTAATGCAGTTGGCTACTTCAGAAATAGAAGAATTAAGCAAAGATGGGAGAGTCAACAACGACTAACTGGAAACAATTCAAGCCATAGCAAAAGTAGTAATGTCTCAAGCCTTACCTGTACTAGCAATGCGCCTCAAGCCTAGTGTGAAACTTTAAAGTTAGGGAATTTTAATTGTAAATTTGTCCGTACTGTTGGTTGGCTCACACCATATTTTGTGCAGCCGTAATGCTTGGATTTGTTTGTTTGTTTTTTTTTTGCTCGTTGAGTGCGATCTCTGCGAACTAAAACCTTTTTAGATCTTGGTGTGTTACGAATTCGCTTGAAAACTTAATATTGCCACCCGCTCCGTTTTGACAATTAGTGTTCTGTATTCCACAAGTGTTTCCACTGTTCAAAGATGAAGTGATCAAGCAACCTATCGAAATGAAAATGGTCAACGTAGACTTAGACTTTGCCTTAAATACGAGGTGCTTGTTCACAAATAATTTAGAATAAACATGAACGTTTAACGGGCAACAAGCCCAATATATAGTGTTTTTATCAAATGTAGGTGTTGGAATGATCCTAACTGTAGCCAGTTAGAATTACGGTTTATTGCCGTAGCCATACCATCGAATTAGTAGTACTACTGAGCCAGCCGATAAATCTAAAATTTCGAATAATTAGGTCGCCGGTAGTGTGTTCGAGTCTCGGTTCGAGCGGAAGACCGAGATCCGTGTCATATGTCATCTTTACTAAGGATTTGAATTTTAACAGTCACATAGAACGATTCGTCGCTAAGGCTTGATTTCCACCTAAAAACTTTGGATTCACCATAGGATTTCAACTGTTTTGTTAACTTGTCCATTTTACTTCTATGAGTTAAGAATTGACTGAACACCTTTTAGTACTTGTAGCACAATGAATTGTAAAATGTAAAACGATGGCTGCTCGATGATTTGAATCACGATAATAAAAAGTAGACGTTGAATGAATTTTGTTTTATTTCCCGCAACTTCCCATGAGTTAAAAGTTATTTATTGAGAACGAGGTGAGTATTTTTCCACTTTTTTTTTTGCAGGGGATGTAAAATTTTATTTCATGGGTGGAATTTGTGTCATGTATAGGTACAAATTTAGGATTAATAAAAGGAATTTTTTTTAACAATAAATTTTGTTTCAAATGAAGAGTGTGATAGAATAATCGGTGATGAAATTGATTGGTATTGTTCAGGCTTGAGATGTCAGGAATTAGAGAAGTTAGCAGAGAGTAATGAGGGAGATTTAGTTAGACGAAGCCCTAAAAGAAAGTGTAAAGAGAATGCTGTTGCATTTTCTACGGGTTACTTGTTTGATGACATAGGCGTGCTAATGTTGATACTAGTGCGTCTTCGAAAGGTGAGGATGAAATGTTTCATCCTTCCTTTGAGATTAATGTTTCGGATGTTTTAGGTGAGTTTGGTTTGTTGCTCAATCAGTGTAGGTTTTGACACACAAGAGTTTCATTCCGTCTAGATACACAAGCTACACAGTCACCAAGAAGTTGGATTTGAAATTTTGAGAATGAAATAGTAGATTACATTGGATGCGGAGGAAAGCATTCATTACATGAGGGACATGAGGGATCAATTTGTGATACGAGCCGAACTCACAAGTGTGTTTTTAAGCAACGAGGTTTGGAAATTGTTATTTTGACTCGTGTCTCGCCTTCGGCTCGGATATGCAATTTCTACACTTCGGATCTGCAATTGGCGAGATTCGCATTTATTTCTCGAATTAGTTGTGATCTTAATAAGTCGGATGCTTTTGTGATTGGTATTTGCTGCTGTATTGAGAAAACAACCATATTTGTATTGGTCGTTCCGTACAATCCAATTTGAAGTCCTTGTTGTTCGAGTAGGATTTCGATTCTCAGAGCTTCACAACGTTTGTGGTCCAGACGATGTAAATGGCTATAGTATAGTTGTTGAGCACTTGTAAGAGTTGGCCACAAATTAATTGTGGATTGTAGTGGTGGTTGATCAGTTGTCGTTAGACTTTGTGCTGGCGTGCAAAAATTTAACCATTGGATAGAGTTTCTAGGTGACTCTCGCGCTTGATTTACTTGGTCCGCATGTAGTACGTCTGTGTGGGCTGCTGTGGAAGCCACTTTATCATATGATGATTGGAGATATTTACCCAGGGTCAGGTACCAAATCAAAATTGATTCACGATCTGTGTCTTCGTCCTTGACTTCCGCAAAAGGAACGGATATGTAATGTTGTAATCTGGCAATGGCTTGAAATAGATGATAGCCTTTGATGGTTATTGCAAAAATGCTTGTAGAGCCAGGTTCAACGATCGTAGCATTTCATAACCGCGGTTGGAAAATGACTTATTCGTTGCAAACTTTTTCGTTGTCCAACGGTTATGTAACGAATAAGTTATGCTCAAAATAACTTATGCTCAAAACGAACGAGGCATTGAAAACGTGTTTTGGTCCTATTTTTCATGACGAAATTTTCGAAACTGTCAAATGAAGTTAGAACTTTTTCTATTCAAAATCGCGACTGCTGCATCTGTCAATGAAAACTAGGACCAAAACACGTTTTCAATGCCTCGTTTGTTTTGAGCATTATTCGTTATATAACCGTTTCACAACTAATTCGTTATCATTCAATTTTTAACGAATTAGTGGTACAACCGTTAATAAACGAATCATGCCCGCACGTTAGTTAGCGGGCGTGACGCAAGTCCACTACCAAAAATGTTTTACAAAAAAACCTTTTGGGGACGGCGGAGCATATTTACAGCAACTTTTTGACTTCTCCCCCTTAACTCCAACGACCCCAAAACTAGGATATCTGGAATCTAAGAATCCATACGAGTTCAACGAGCTATCACACGTTACTGCAGCTTCAAAATTGGCTGAGATATTGAACTTCGAAATATTGATGTTTGTATGGAAATAAGCAAAATTTCGTTTTTTCAGATAACTGAAATCGCCTACGTTAGTTAGTTACTCAGTTAGTTACTTAGTTCCAGGATTCCAGGATCCAGGAACTCCTAAACGTTTCTATAGATTTTCCTGAAATTTTGGTTATACGCTAATAATGGCCCAAAAAAAACAATGGAATTTTCAAAAGTTGGAAAAAGCTCATATCTTGGGAGCTGGAGCTCCTCAAAGTCTCCATATACAAATGTCATATAAAAACCAATTTGTATGTGTGTGTGTGTTTTGTATAATTTAGTGCATGATATTTATGGATGGTAATGTGGTGAAAGGTGTGTGTTGTTTTTGGATGTGTTTCTTGTTGGAAATTGTGTGAATTATTAAATATTAACTTACACCAGGTCGGTTCCCAAATTTTGGGATGACTGATGATTCCTCTGGCACTTCCTACCTTCCATCGGATTTTTTGATGGATTTGGGTTATTTTCGACATAAGTGAGGTGTTCCAAGGTTGGTTCCTAAATTTTGGGATGACAGATGATTCCTCTGGCACTTCCTAACTTCCATCGGATTTTTTGATGGTTTTGGGTTATTTTTGACATAAGTGAGGCGTTCCAAGGTTGGTTCCTAAATTTTGGGATGACAGATGATTCCTCTGGCCCTTCCTAACTTCCATCGGTTTTTTTGATGGATTGGGGTTATTTTCGACATAAGTGAGGTGTTCCAAGGTTGGTTCCTAAATTTTGGGATGACAGATGATTCCTCTAGCACTTCCTAACTTCCATCGGATTTTTTGATGGATTCAGGTTATTTTCGACATAAGTGAGGTGTTCCAAGGTTGGCTCCTAAATTTTGGGATGACAGATGATTCCTCTGGCACTTCCTAACTTCCATCGGATTTTTTGATGGTTTTGGGTTATTTTCGACATAAGTGAGGTGTTCCAAGGTTGGTTCCTAAATTTTGGGACGGCAGATGATTCCTCTGGCCCTTCCTAACTTCCATCGGTTTTTTTGATGGATTCGGGTTATTTTCGACATAAGTGAGGTGTTCCAAGGTTGGCTCCTAAATTTTGGGATGACAGATGATTCCTCTAGCACTTCCTAACTTCCATCGGATTTTTTGATGGATTCAGGTTATTTTCGACATAAGTGAGGTGTTCCAAGGTTGGTTCCTAAATTTTGGGATGACAGATGATTCCTCTGGCACTTCCTAACTTCCATCGGTTTCTTTGATGGATTCGGGTTATTTTCGACATAAGTGAGGTGTTCCAAGGTTGATTCCTAAATTTTGGGATGACAGATGATTCCTCTAGCACTTCCTAACTTCCATCGGTTTTTTTGATGGATTCAGGTTATTTTCGACATAAGTGAGGTGTTCCAAGGTTGGTTCCTAAATTTTGGGATGACAGATGATTCCTCTGGCACTTCCTAACTTCCATCGGATTTTTTGATGGTTTTGGGTTATTTTCGACATAAGTGAGGTGTTCCAAGGTTGGTTCCTAAATTTTGGGATGACAGATGATTCCTCTGGCCCTTCCTAACTTCCATCGGTTTTTTTGATGGATTCGGGTTATTTTCGACATAAGTGAGGTGTTCCAAGGTTGGCTCCTAAATTTTGGGATGACAGATGATTCCTCTAGCACTTCCTAACTTCCATCGGATTTTTTGATGGTTTTGGGTTATTTTCGACATAAGTGAGGTGTTCCAAGGTTGGTTCCTAAATTTTGGGATGACAGATGATTCCTCTAGCACTTCCTAACTTCCATCGGATTTTTTGATGGATTCAGGTTATTTTCGACATAAGTGAGGTGTTCCAAGGTTGGTTCCTAAATTTTGGGATGACAGATGATTCCTCTGGCACTTCCTAACTTCCATCGGTTTCTTTGATGGATTCGGGTTATTTTCGACATAAGTGAGGTGTTCCAAGGTTGATTCCTAAATTTTGGGATGACAGATGATTCCTCTAGCACTTCCTAACTTCCATCGGTTTTTTTGATGGATTCAGGTTATTTTCGACATAAGTGAGGTGTTCCAAGGTTGGTTCCTAAATTTTGGGATGACAGATGATTCCTCTGGCACTTCCTAACTTCCATCGGTTTTTTTGATGGATTCGGGTTATTTTCGACATAAGTGAGGTGTTCCAAGGTTGGTTCCTAAATTTTGGGATGACAGATGATTCCTCTAGCACTTCCTAACTTCCATCGGATTTTTTGATGGATTCAGGTTATTTTCGACATAAGTGAGGTGTTCCAAGGTTGGTTCCTAAATTTTGGGATGACAGATGATTCCTCTGGCACTTCCTAACTTCCATCGGATTTTTTGATGGTTTTGGGTTATTTTCGACATAAGTGAGGTGTTCCAAGGTTGGTTCCTAAATTTTGGGATGACAGATGATTCCTCTGGCCCTTCCTAACTTCCATCGGTTTTTTTGATGGATTCGGGTTATTTTCGACATAAGTGAGGTGTTCCAAGGTTGGCTCCTAAATTTTGGGATGACAGATGATTCCTCTAGCACTTCCTAACTTCCATCGGATTTTTTGATGGATTCAGGTTATTTTCGACATAAGTGAGGTGTTCCAAGGTTGGTTCCTAAATTTTGGGATGACAGATGATTCCTCTGGCACTTCCTAACTTCCATCGGTTTTTTTGATGGATTCGGGTTATTTTCGACATAAGTGAGGTGTTCCAAGGTTGGTTCCTAAATTTTGGGATGACAGATGATTCCTCTAGCACTTCCTAACTTCCATCGGATTTTTTGATGGATTCAGGTTATTTTCGACATAAGTGAGGTGTTCCAAGGTTGGTTCATAAATTTTGGGATGACAGATGATTCCTCTGGCACTTCCTAACTTCCATCGGGTTTTTTGATGGTTTTGGGTTATTTTCGACATAAGTGAGGTGTTCCAAGGTTGGTTCCTAAATTTTGGGATGACAGATGATTCCTCTGGCCCTTCCTAACTTCCATCGGTTTTTTTGATGGATTCGGGTTATTTTCGACATAAGTGAGGTGTTCCAAGGTTGGCTCCTAAATTTTGGGATGACAGATGATTCCTCTAGCACTTCCTAACTTCCATCGGATTTTTTGATGGATTCAGGTTATTTTCGACATAAGTGAGGTGTTTCAAGGTTGGTTCCTAAATTTTGGGATGACAGATGATTCCTCTGGCACTTCCTAACTTCCATCGGATTTTTTGATGGTTTTGGGTTATTTTCGACATAAGTGAGGTGTTCCAAGGTTGGTTCCTAAATTTTGGGATGACAGATGATTCCTCTAGCACTTCCTAACTTCCATCTGATTTTTTGATGGTTTTGGGTTATTTTCGACATAAGTGAGGTGTTCCAAGGTTGGTTCCTAAATTTTGGGATGACAGATGATTCCTCTGGCACTTCCTAACTTCCATCTGATTTTTTGATGGATTCGGGTTATTTTCGACATAAGTGAGGTGTTCCAAGGTTGGTTCCTAAATTTTGGGATGACAGATGATTCCTCTGGCACTTCCTAACTTCCTTCGGATTTTTTGATGGATTCGGGTTATTTTCGACATAAGTGAGGTGTTCCAAGGTTGGTTCCTATATTTTGGGATGACAGATGATTCATCTGGCACTTCCTAACTTCCATCGTATTTTCGATGGATTTGAGCTGCAGTCGACGTGAGATGCTTACAAAACTAGTGACCCTTACCCCTAAACTTCCAAAAGAACTGATATCCCCCAAAAAACCCAGAAGGGTAAATGTGACGCAAGTCCTTTATCTTACTTACAAAATAACTGATATCGCTGAGGGTGACGCATTCTGCGCCTGTACGTAAACTTTTTATCAACCGAAAAGTGACCCAAAAAGTTTCAGAAAGAAAATTTGACAAAAAAAAATTGCGTCACAAAGTGGCAGATGTTGAGGTAACCATGGCTATGAAAATAGGACAAAATCCGTCGTGAAATAATGGAATTTAAACGGAAGAAGGCCGAATCATCTGCCACTTTGTGACGCATTTTTTTTTTGTCAAATTTTCTTTCTGAAACTTTTTGGGTCACTTTTCGGTTGATAAAAAGTTTACGTACAGCCGCAGAATGCGTCACCCTCAGCGATATCAGTTATTTTGTAAGTAAGATAAAGGACTTGCGTCACATTTACCCTTCAGGGTTTTTTGGTGGATAAGTGAATAGATCATTTTTGCCAAAAACTTTTTCGTCAACTAACCGTTATGCAACCAATAAGTTGAAGAAATCTATTTCACTAATTCGTCGTAAAACGGTTGAGCAACTAATACATTTTCAGTTTTTGCGTCAGTAACAAAAAAGTTGTAAAACGGTAGAACAACCGTGTTACAACGAAAAAGTAAGACAATATTGAAATTTCAATTGTGACTTATAAGTTACACGATGGTTTTACAACCGTTTTACAACTTTAACCAATTCGTTGTATACAACCGTCATAAAACCAATTCGTTAATAGAATTTCACAACTTTTGCAACTGGGCAAAAACCGTCGTACAACCGTTGCTACAACGTTGTGGTAACGTTGCGACAACTAATTAAGTTATCTCCAAATTATTTATAGCCGCGGTTTAATAACTGTTGCACAACCGAATTTAAACCGTTGAATGCTACTCATTAATGACTGGTGAGACCGAATTCAAATTTGTACTCATCTTCTGAAATTTTCGAGTAAGTTAGAGTTGTCAAGGTCGGATGTTGTTGCAGTACTTCTATTTTTTTAGACTCCAAGAGATTGAAGGTTTTAATCAAAAATAGATCCGATTCGATCATCCCTTTTTAGCCCCGTACGAAGTACAAAGGGGCTTATAGGATTACGATGCCGTGTGTAATTGATGGAATTCGAAGCAGACGGTAAGGGCAAAGTGTTTGCCTATGTTCATAGATGACGAATCTGCAATAAAAATTTTGTCTGTCCGTCTGTCCATCTGTCACGTCGATATCTTGAGTAAATCAAATCCGATTTCAAATTTTTTTTCCCCTGAAAGATAGTCGAAATAGTGAGGCTAAGTTCGAAGATGGGCATATTCGGGTCGGCCCTTCGTGAGTTAGGGCCACCTAAGTGATTTAAGGTCTTTTGGTGATATTTATGGCAAAATAAACGATGGAAATGTAAATGACACGGCAAATGATAGGTATTGTCAATACCAATACAGGAAAAAAACGTTTTTTAAAATCGGGTGAGTGGACCGTGAGTTAGGGCCTTAGAAGTGAAATGCTACTAGGGCTATGTGTATTTTACATATAACTCGAGCAAATTTCATCCGTTTTTCGTAATTTTTGTTTCATTTGGAAGGTAATCAAAGGCCGAATAGAATGTAGTTGAAAAATTTTTAAATTTGGGTCCTCGGACTGAGGCCGATACTAGGCCCTTCAAAAAATAAAATTTTAGGGCGATTTGAATGCGATTATGCGCAATTTCTAAGATGTACACATTTCATAATAATTTTACTTTAACTACATTAACCGGCGCAATAGGCTTACGGTCAAAGTAGGGTGACAGACGCACTAGGGTCACGTACGCAATAGATATACGGGTTTGTACGGGGCTCAGTCGCAGCAAACGCTTTGACTGTTCTGATGGCTCGTTTTGATGTCGGATTCGGGCTTGTTGGTTGGCAATGGCAACTCCGATTCGATCAGAAACTTGTGAAAGTATAATGGTCTCATCAAAGAACGGGTCTAAACAGATTTTATTAAACTGTTTGAATATTCTTTCTGTGCAGGGTCCACCTCATAGTTTTTCCAGTACGATTTGAGCTCGTGATGAATAGACTCCATTGCCTGTTCATCGTAAAAACCAAGAGATTTATTATATTTTCGGCAAATTTGTGGGACGAGTTAGTTAAACCTTAATCTAAATGTTTTGCTTCTATTTTTGAACGAAAAATTTGAATTTTTAAAGAACAAATTAAAAGTTCCTCGAGATGATTCTTTCACAAATTTTTTGGGCAGCGATATCAGTTACTTTGTAAGTAAGATAAAGTAGTTTCGAATGCAAAAATCTTTCAAAAGAGGAAAGAGTGATGCAGTTCCTCCACTTGCAAAAGTAAAGAAAAATAAGTGCCCCCAAGGAGTAATTTTTTTCAAAGCGAATTTCGGTGCTAGGAAAAGTATATGCGTGCAAAACGCCATTGAAAAAGTACGTGTACACTGTGTACTGTCATTGATTATCTTTAATCCACGTTAAATATTTTGCGACATCGGTGAAAACATCATAAAATGACGAACCGCACAAACCTCCAAATGCCACAATTCCACGAATGTAGTGGATCCCATTTTCTTCAAAAGTAATCGAGCCACCACCGTCACCATTACATGTATTGGTGCCTAAGAAATTACATTTGAAAAATATTAACTTTTGTCGCTTAATATTGGGCATAATTTAATGTTAAACGAACCGTTACGATGACCGGCACAAAAATTATTTTCATACAAAAGATCTCCGAATACTTTGCCATCGCTTTGACGGCAAGTATAATGGCTAACCACTGGGAATGTCGCTTCCTGAAGCACATTTGACTGTTTAATTGCTTCCGTTTCTCCCCAACCGACTACCGTACCCACTTTCCCAACGATTTCTGATAGGTCCGTGTTGGTTGAATTCCATAAGCACACCGGTCGCACATACCGGTCGAAAATTGCGTCGGTTGAAAGTTTAATTATCGCAATATCGTTATGCGAATTCACATCGTCATATTCTGGGTGAACAATGACTTCGGCGACCTGTTAGGATCACAGAATGTGTCACCATTAATTCAACGCTGGCGCTGGCTCAGACCACTAAAAAACTTACCTGAAATGTCTGAGCGCTATTTTCATCTACGCCTAAGTTTAGACGACCCAGAGAAACGGAAATTAGTTCAACTTGCACGCAATGAGCTGCTGTAAGAATTGCCTTAGAACTGATCACGGTTCCTCCGCATTGATACGTGGGATTAGAATCGATGTGATGGTATACAGCCGCATGCCACGGCCAGTGGCGTCTGTCGTAGGAATGGGCCATCAGTGGCATGGGTCTGAGTGAAAGTTGTCCACAGATCGAAAAATCAATTTCCATATTGACGGCAATTGGCCTCCTTCATTCGTTGGTTAATGAAAACAAGGCATCAGAACAGTCGGAGCGTTTGCTGCGACTTAGCCCCCCGTAATCCTATTTCGTCCGTAACCATAATACGTCCGTAGCCGTAATACGCCCGGAACCCTAATACGTCTACAACCCTCTAATGCGTCTGTTACCAAAATGCTAGTCAAGTTGGGCATGGTCAAATTTACTGAAAGTGTTCATTTTTAAAATTGCGCATAGCGCAATTACGAGAGCCCGTACGAAGTACCTCTCAAATAAAACCAGCAATTTACGACATTATTTTAGAAACCCAAACTTTTTAGCCAACTTTCCATTGGGTATTCAATTACCTCTCAAATGAAACAAAAACTAGCAAAATCGGATGAGATTTACTCGATTTATGTGCAAAAAGCACTTAGGGCCGAGTACCGACCTTTGAGCCCTCCCAACAAACCCACGTTGCATCTTACCCAAAAACAATGTTCAGCAACTTTGTTCTACTCGTCGATACCTTTCATTTGATATATCACAAGCAGCCATTGCGTGCGTATTTCGTAGATATCGTCGAAAGACTGAAAAACACCTATAGGGCCCTAGCTCTGGAAGGGCCGACCCTACCATGCCCATTTTCGAACTTGACCTTACTTTTGTCGATACCAATCGGGGAAAAAAAGAATTTTGAAAAAAGGTTGTGATTTACTCAAGCTAGAGGGGTCACAGACGGACGGACGGACGGACGGACGGACATTTTTATTGCGGATTCGTAGTCTATGAACATAACCAAATGCTTTGCCCTTACTGTCTGCTTCCAATTCGACGTGTTACAAACGGCATATTAATCTTATAAGCCCCCAGTACTTCGTACGGGGCTAAAAATTCTCTGACACACCAAGAGCTCACATGGTTTTTCGATCCCTCATAAAGCCACGGGTTCTCCAATTTATTTGAGGAGCAAGAAAAATGATCTTTGGTTTTCACGGAAATTGCCATGAGGAGCCTGACAATCGAGAGGAAAAGCTCAAAAGTGACCACACGATTTTGAATTAGTGTTAAGGCCCGTCATTGGGAAATGACAGGACAGCTTCCCGAAAATGTATGGAAAATTTTATCACAAAAATTCACCGAAAAGATTCAAAGAAACTCACCCATGATGCTTTCCATTGTATTCGTGCACCGTCTCTTTATGTCCCCAAGGCATATTTAAACACTAAAACTCTTTTTACTCGATGTAAAAACAAAAAGTTTTTTTTTTGTTTTGTCGCGATAAAACACAGAAAATATTTCGACATAATTGTGCCACTCCGCTATTATAAGGACTAGAATGAATGTTTGCTGTGTTCACTTCGGCGGTAAAATATTTTCATTCAAAAAAGTGTCGAAGTGAACACAGCAAACATTGATTCTTGGGGGGTGTCACAGTTGTGTCGAAATATTTTCTGTGTTTTTGTCACGACAAAACAGAAAAAAAAATTTGTTTTTGCATCGAGTAAAAAGTGCTTTAGTGTTCAAATATGCCTTGGCGACCTAAAGAGACTATGCCCGAATACAATGGAAAGCATAAGAAGTGAGTTTCTTTGAACTTTTTCGGTGAATTTTTGTGATAAAATTTTACATACATTTCCCAATGACTGGCCTTAATCGGATGCTCACCAGAGTGCACCAGAAGCAAAAAAAATATTTTTTTAAAACACTTTTTTTGCTAATAGGAACAAAATACCCCAGTAGAGCAACCATAGTTTTCTGGGGGACTGAAAAGCTCAGAAACTCTCGGTGTAAAATAATTTGAATTATACTCAGAAAGTGGTGCAGCTGGTGCACTTGAATTTATATTTTCTTCGTGTTCCATTGTAGTCTTTCCTATGATCCATGGTAAGAACATCGCGACATCCGTGAACACGGTATATTGAGTCGAATCGCAGTCGAACTCCTGAGTTATCGGATTTCGTTTTTCTTGGCCGACTGACACAAGGCCACGAATGTAATAGATGCCTTTCTCTTCGAAAGTTATCGACCCACCACTGTCACCTTGACAAAGGCCAGTGCCTGAAAATGAATAATAAATCTGTGCCTAAGTTGCACCATCACTGACCAAATTACAGTTTGATCGAACCGTTTCGGTTGCCGGCGCAGAAACTTTTCTCTGTTAAAATGCTTCCAAAGAATAAAGGGTTGCTCTTAATGCACGTGAGCAAATCTACCACCGGATAATTAGCTTCTTGCAGTGTAGTGGACAATGCTCCATTTTGTGTAAGTCCCCAGCCGATTACCGTTCCCATCTTGCCCACAACTTCCGATAGGTCGGTTTTGTCTGACTTCCATAAACAAATCGGTTGAACATAATCATTGAAAGTAGCGTCAGTCGACAGTGTAATAATAGAGATGTCGTTGACATAGTCAATTGAGTTATAGTCGGGATGAACTAAGATTTCGGACACCTGAAAAATCGTTATTTTGTTATTCGAATTCGTTGTGTACCAACCAGGTAAAATTCTACCCCGAACCACTGACCACTGTCCTCTTTAATAGCTAGATTAAGACGTCCCAACCAAACGGTAACTGTCTCAACATCCATCTGAGCATTGTTGACCGATACACAATGAGCAGCAGTCAGAACTGACTTTGTACTGATCAGAGTTCCTCCACACTTATAAGTGGGAGCAGATTGGCCGATTTGATGATATATGGCAGCATGCCACGGCCAATGATGGTTTGGACTAAATCCGTTTGTCACTCGTATAGCCAAATTCGTTGCATAAAGTTGTCCGCATGCAGAGACTTGTATCTGACCCTCGATTTGTAGGAACACATGAATCAGCTGCAGCTGACATATTGTAACCAACTGGGAAGTTTTCATTTATATTGTCGACAATTGAATCGTTTGGACTGGGAAAGGTGTTTTTTTTTTGTAATTTCAATTTTCGGTTAAAAATTACCGTGAAAATCACCAATTTGTACGCAATGTTGCTGGTTCGATGAATATAATTGTTATTTGAAAGAGAAAACAAATTTTTGTCGAATATTCACTTTGAGACCAGAATATGTATCTAAGAGCTAAACGCATGTGCTTTACACGAACTGAATGAGACAAGATGACAAAATGTTGAAAAAACTGGTTTGGTGTCGCTTTTGAATGTGAATTTAACATTTAACGATTTGGCTCTGTAGGGTAAAACATCTAAATGACAGCCAGACATATTTTTCATGTGATTGTGGCTCCGAAATTTCTATGTTTAGGAGGCTCGCAATTGAAACTGTATTTCTTCTTCTGTCATTTTTGATGTTATTAAGTGAGCAAGCGAGGTCGGTTATTGAGTGTTTTACCCTATAAGAGTTGTCGCTGAAGCTATTAACATAAAACATAATGGGAAACGGTCAGTTTGCTTTTGTGTAAAAATCTTCTTAAGAGGAATCAACACTTAGCTAAATTGTATCGCCAACATTTCTGAGTTTTTTATTATTCGATCGGCAATGTATTTAAGAAGAAAAAGTTTTTCACAAATGTGGGAACATTATTTTGTCCACTTTTGCTACTAGGGCTCACTCGATGTATTTCTTACATTTTGGTACGAAATCGTGAATTTTTTACCATGCATAAATAGTCATTTTAGGATTCCAAAACGATTACGAGATTTGACAAAGTGGCCTCTAGCGCCATCTACATCCGGTTGCAGAGGTAACTTTGATGAATTTCTGTGAAGCTCTCATCGAAGCTATATAGATGATATTGGGCTCAAATGAAAGCTAAAGTCTCAAAGTTTTCGGAATTTTCCGTTTTTCTCGTTTTTTTTGGAATTTTTATTTTCGAAGAAAACGTCTTCTTCCGCACTAAAACTCCAAGATAAAAAATATTTTAAAATATTACAATTAAGTTTCATTACAAATCATTGCATTAAATTAAAATAAATCAAGAAACTCAAGGCATCGTCCTTTCTAAAAATCTAAAAAGTAGGTATGAGTGTTTTTTAGGGTGGCGAGATGGGAAAAAGTAGAGTTCGGACCTAGGTTAGGACTGAGGCCGTACCTCGGACCTAATGATTTTATCATTGATTTCGGTAGTGAGGGATTCTTTTGAAAAACAGCCTACCGAAATCGGACGCATTTTCTATTGGAATTTTTTATATATGTCTAGAAAGGACTTCGACCCTAGAAGCCAAAACCACTTTCAAAAAAATTCTTCGAAGTTTGTGTGGCTGGTCAAAGGTGAGCAAAAACCGAAAAATTGCAATTTTCTTACAAAAATTGTTCCAGTTACACGAGCCGTACAGGGTCGTGTGGGGTGTCATTAGAAAGGTAATTACATGTACTATTGAGCCGAATAAAGTCTTATTGGGTTTAAAATTCATCCACACTGAAATATGTGCAGATAAAGTTTTTAACCGAAGACGTACACTGTTCTTACTGAAATATCTCGAGGTACACAAAATGTACATGGTCGTGTGGGGTATCATTTGAAAGGTAATTTTATGTGCTTTTGAGCTAAATAGAGACTAATGTGGTTTGGATGCATCTATGATGAAATATGGACACTTAAACATTTCAACTTCTTTTTCATCGCATATGTATCCAAACCACATAAAACTCTATTTGGCTCAAAAGCTCATAAAATTACCTTTCAAATGATACCCCACACGACCATGTACATTTTGTGTACCTCGAGAAATTTCAGTAAGAACAGTGTACGTCTTCGGTTAAAAACTTTATCTGCACATATTTCAGTGTGGATTAATTTTAAACCCAACAAGACCCTATTCGGCTCAATAGTACATGTGATTACCTTTCTAATGACACCCCACACGACCCTGTACGGCTCGTGTAACTGGAGCAATTTTTGTAAGAAAATTGCAACTTTTCGGTTTTTGCTCACCTTTGACCAGCCACACAAACTTCGAAGAATTTTTTTGAAAGTGGTTTTGGCCACTAGAGTCGAAGTCCTTTCTAGGCTCATATAAAAAATTCCAATAGAAAATGCGTCCGATTTCGGTAGGCTGTTTTTCAAAAGAATCCCTCAGTGCTTTTGATGCTGATTCAGGAAATGTGGGTCAAAATTTTTTTTTATGCGTCGCTTGGCCCCTAGGTGGCTTCAAAGTCGGAATTTTTAAAAGTTAAAATAGCTGTCATTTCGCGTAAAATCAATGGATTGGCGTGATAGTTGCGTCTAAAGGGTTTTTGAGGTCGGCGCTTCCAATAGAACACATTTGAGAGCCGCCAGAAGCCTGTGAGCTGCCGGAAATAGCAAAAGACTGCTTTTTCTCGATTTTCTCCAAAATTTGTCGATGGATTTTTTTAATATGTACATCAATCGATAGCCACTGGAAATACCTATCGATTGATGTGCATATCAAAAAAATCGTCGGAAGCGTTTTTGAGAAATGTTGAAAAATGTGCCAAAACATAGCAACAACTTCGACGTTGGTACGGCGACAAGATGGCGTCGTAGAGTTTTGGTTTCTTCGGAGAAAAGGTTCACACAAGAAAGTTGAGGGGGGTCCCAGAACAAATTTTTGATGGCCGAGGTCAGTAGACCGATTTGAGATTTTAAGTCACTCGATGTTCCAAGAGTCTCAATGTGCGGCACCAAAATTTCATTTTACAGTAGAGATCTTTATGTCACTTGGATTTTTTATACAACAATAAATATCATCATAACGCTAAGACAAAAATCTATTTCCCAAAGTTTGGACCGTCAATAATCTGATCTAATCTAATGTAAACAGTTGATGCTGGATCATTTTCCTAAAAGAATTCGAAAATTTCAATCAGTGCATCTTTCGATGCATATTTATGAATTAAATTACCTGCTTAAAGATAAGGCCTATCAATTCCACAACATTTCGTCATCAAACACTAAATATTTTATATTAAGATGTTTGAGTTTTGATTCCAACTCTTACTTACAGAATTCCATTAATACAACGAACCATTTTGTAAACATCAACAATGTTTTTCATTTCGCTTTCTCAATACGTCAAAATGGCAGTACTGAACGTACTAGATCAAGAGGTGTAACAAATCGTTTGTTTTTTGTGAGCGCTAAAATTCGAAAAAGTTCATAAGTTCACATGCAACGGGGTACTGATTGATTGCTTTACTGTTTTGCCATTCAATACGTTTAAGTTGACGTACACAAAATAAAATTTCTAATTTTTAAATCTAATGTAAAAAACATCAAATTTTTACGGTAATTTGCTGTACATCGATTACATGGGATCGCTATGACGATTGCAAATTGTTTGACACCATCTATTTTACTACACTTTCAATAATTTTAAAGTGAAATATTTGCTTTGGTTCAACTGAATTCATCCTTTTACGAATTGTTATAGGAAAACAGTTTTGCCTTTAAAAATTTGGAACAAATAGATGGTTTCGTGCATTGATCTAAATTTTAAATAATCTTTTGCGACGTTCGAACGGATCTTAAATAAATGGCCACGTTACCCCGTTACATGGCGAAGGAATCGCATCGGCTATTAGTGTAAAATTTCTTGAACCAATTTTCCGAAGATTAAGAATTTTCAGTCAATTTTTTAAAAGAAAGAATCATGGCCTTCGTGTGTCCATTTTCTCTTTCATTTTCAATCTTCAACGGAGTCACTATGTCAAACGTCGTTAATGGTTAGGACTCTAAATTATGGAGCGGTTATCCAAAGAAAGAAACGCGGGTGGGTGACACACTAGATCTAATGATAATTATTGCTGATTTCAATACAAATAATTTACCTACCGAGATGATTAGCGTCGCCGTGATGATGGATTGAATTTTATTTTTATGTAAAATCGCCAAAGGTCCTACCCAAAAGTAGATTATAAGTATTGAAGGATTAATTTAAACAGATTATGCAAACTGTAGTTTCTGCACTGGGTCAGTAATGCAAGAGTGTCTGCATTAAAGTTTTTCACAAACGATTTATCTAACTCATGAAGAAAACCTAGGATGATGGTTAAGCAGCTTTAGCTGCTTAAGATGTGCCTCCTTTTGAGTTTACAACTTTGTTTGGATCATCAGCAGCGAATGAGATATATAAGAGACTAGTCTTACATTTTGGTACGAAATCGTGAATTTTTTACCATGCATAAATAGTCATTTTAGGATTCCAAAACGATTACGAGATTTGACAAAGTGGCCTCTAGCGCCATCTACATCCGGTTGCAGAGGTAACTTTGATGAATTTCTGTGAAGCTCTCATCGAAGCTATATAGATGATATTGGGCTCAAATGAAAGCTAAAGTCTCAAAGTTTTCGGAATTTTCTGTTTTTCTCGTTTTTTTTTGTAACTTTTATTTTCGTAGAAAGCGTCTTCTTCCGCACTAAAACTCCAAGATAAAAAATATTTTAAAATATTACAATTAAGTTTCATTACAAATCATCTCATTAAATTAAAGTAAATCAAGAAACTTGTGCTCGAGTTAGTTCCCAAAAAACATGAAAAAAAAATGATTAGTGTGTATACAAAACTAAACTAAACAAAAAGCAACCGATAAGGCGGATCTACACGAATTATGCAAGTAAGACGTAGCCGGCGTATTTCTAACTGTTGAATCCCAAAGAATCGCTTTTCCCCTACTCCATGGAATCAAAGACAGTCCGTCCGGCCTTTTACCATCGTCTCGCGATAGACCAGGTGGTTCCAGAATGTTTGGAACTCTAGCAGATGACATTGCGCTTGACAGATTTTGTTGAAGTCAGCATGACGCGAGTAATGTCCACCAGTCTTCATACAAGACAAGCCATGGTGACCATTTTCCTTTACCATCTCACCGCAAACGCATCGGTGTTTCTCAAAAATCTTGCATCCCAAACGTTAAGCTATCGCAATTCTCGCTGAATTATTGTCCAACAATAAACCTAGTTGGCTCGACGGTAATGCATGCAACCACTTTGAGGATTCGTTATTCAACGATGCTATCAGTCTCGCACGGTCAACTGGCTGACTTAAGTTCAAGAGGGATTCTTTTGAAAAACAGAATCTTGAAATCGGACGCATTTTCCATTGGACTTTTTTATATGTGCCTGAATTGGTATTGGTCCCTAGAACCTAAAACCACTTTCAAAAAAATTCTTCGAATCTTGTGTGGCTAGTGGGAGGTGATCGAAAACTGAAAACATGCACTTTTCTTACAAAAATTTCTCCAGTTACACGAGCCGTACAGGGTCGTGTGGGGTGTCATTAGAAAGGTAATTGCATGTACTAATGGGAAAAATAGGGTCTTGTTGGGTTTAAAATTCATCCACACTGAGATATGTGCAGTTGAAGTTTTCAGCCGAAAAAAGACTGACAACTTGCACTTTTCTTACAGAAATTTCTCGAGGTACACGAAACGTACATGGTCGTGTGGGGTGTCATTTGAAAGGTAATTGCATGTACTTTTAGGAAAAATAGAGCTTACAGAAGTTTGGTAGCATCTTCGATGCAATATAAGCACTTAAACATTTCAACTTCACATAACTCATCGAAGATGCTACCAAACTTCTGTAAGCTCTATTTTTCCTAAAAGTACATGCAATTACCTTTCAAATGACACCCCACACGACCATGTACGTTTCGTGTACCTCGAGAAATTTCTGTAAGAAAAGTGCAAGTTGTCAGTCTTTTTTCGGCTGAAAACTTCAACTGCACATATCTCAGTGTGGATGAATTTTAAGCCCAACAAGACCCTATTTTTCCCATTAGTACATGCAATTACCTTTCTAATGACACCCCACACGACCCTGTACGGCTCGTGTAACTGGAGAAATTTTTGTAAGAAAAGTGCATGTTTTCAGTTTTCGATCACCTCCCACTAGCCACACAAGATTCGAAGAATTTTTTTGAAAGTGGTTTTAGGTTCTAGGGACCAATACCAATTCAGGCACATATAAAAAAGTCCAATGGAAAATGCGTCCGATTTCAAGATTCTGTTTTTCAAAAGAATCCCTCCAATAATTCTTCGAATGCTACCTTCATCTGATTCAGGAACGTATATGTCATTGATGTTATATTGATTCCACTTATCTCTCACATCCAAATTGAAAATTGTATTATTAAATTTGATAGTTCAGCCGAGCTATACAATGAGGACCAATAAGCTGGATGGGATGGGTTCGGCAAGCGTCGTATTCCTTCCTAAGCCTCCTAACGATATTGGTAACGATGCTTGCATCCAATTTGGGCCATCGATTTTAGTATTCGACATTGATTCCAGAGTACAAAGGGGCTTACGTCACGTCGTGTGTCACGTGTATGTGTAGTTGTTATGTGAACCCTGTCTCTTGTATTTTGTTTACGATGAAAATAATTAAATTTCGACTAAACGGATTTCAATCAAACAAAATGCCAGTGTGTAGTGCGTGATCTCAGGACTTCTGTAACGTAATTAGTTTTTCGATCGGATTAATATCTGCCGAGATACAAACCTTTGAAAACTCGATCTAATCAACATGTACAACGTAAGAACACGTTTTGTTGAGTCATACATCGAAACAGATATCGTTTCGATTGAAAATGAAATTAGTTTGAAGGGATTCTGCAAGCCTACGTGAATATTTGATAAAAAAAAAAAAAAATTGACGAGGAGCGAACCCAAGACCATCGCATAAAAGTGACGCGCTCTAACCGATTCGGCTACTGAGACTTCGAATGAAATGGATTTGTTGACACGTGTTGTTTTGTGCAATGTGTGTGTGCATGTGTGTATCAGTACATTTTCCAGTTTTCGTTTATGAATGACATACTCACTCCGGAACGATAAAATCATATCCCACAAAAACCTCAAAGAGGAAAAGGTGACGCTAGTGTAGTAAAAATTAAACTTCCAAAACATTTGATATCGGTTTTGGTGACGCATTCTGCGCCTCAACGTAATCAATTTTTACCAAGAAAATATGTCAACGAGAAGTTTACCGATGAGATTTTACAACGGAAGCTTTACAAAAAAAATGCGTCACAAGTGGCAGATGCTGAGGAAACCCCTCATACGACAATAATCATCTGCCACTTTGTGACGCATTTTTAGCCCCGTACGAAGTACGAAGGGGCTTATAGGATTACGATGCCGTGTGTAATTGATGGAATTCGAAGCAGACGGTAAGGGCAAAGTGTTTGCCTATGTTCATAGATGACGAATCCGCAATAAAAATTTGGGCCGTCTGTCCGTCTGTCCGTCTGTCCGTCTGTCCATCTGTCCGTCTGTCCGTCTGTCCGTCTGTCCGTCTGTCCGTCACGTCGATATCTTGAGTAAATCAAATCCGATTTCAAAAATTTTTTTTTTTTGAAAGATAGTCAAAATAGTGAGGCTAAGTTCGAAGATGGGCATATTCGGGTCGGCCCTTCGTGAGTTAGGGCCACCTAAGTGATTTAAGGTCTTTTGGTGATATTTATGGCAAAATAAACGATGGAAATGTAAATGACACGGCAAATGATAGGTATTGTCAATACCAATCCAGGAAAAAAAAGTTTTTTTAAATCGGGTGAGTGGACCGTGAGTTAGGGCCTTAGAAGTGAAAAGCTACTAGGGCCCTATGTGTATTTTACATATAACTCGAGTAAATTTCATATGTTTTTCGTAATTTTTGTTTCATTTGAAAGATAATCGAACACCGAATAGAATGTTGTTGAAAAAAAAAAATTGGGTCCTTGGACTAAGGCCGCTACTAGGGCCCTATGTGTATTTTACATATAACTCGAGCAAATTTCATCCGTTTTTCGTAATTTTTGTTTCATTTGGAAGGTAATCAAAGGCCGAATAGAATGTTCTTGAAAAAAAATTAAATTTGGGTCCTCGGACTAAGGCCACTATTAGGGCCCTATGTGTATTTTACATTGAACTCGAGTAAATTTCATTCGTTTTTCGTAATTTTTGTGTCATTTGGAAGGTAATCGAACGCCGAATAGAAAGTTGTTGAAAAAAAATTAAATTTGGGTCCTCGGATTAAGGCCGCTACTAGTGCCCTATGTGTATTTTACATACAACTCGAGTAAATTTCATCCGTTTTTCGTAATTTTTGTTTCATTTGAAAGATAATCGAACACCGAATAGAATGTTGTTGAAAAAAAAAATTAAATTTGGGTCCTTGGACTAAGGCCGTTACTAGGGCCCTATGTGTATTTTACATATAACTCGAGCAAATTTCATCCGTTTTTCGTAATTTTTGTTTCATTTGGAAGGTAATCAAAGGCCGAATAGAATGTTGTTAAAAAAAATTAAATTTGGGTCCTCGGACTAAGGCCGCTACTAGGGCCCTATGTGTATTTTACATATAACTCGAGCAAATTTCATACGTTTTTCGTATTTTTTGTTTCATTTGGAAGGTAATCAAAGGCCGAATAGAATGTAGTTGAAAAATAAATAAATTTGGATCCTCGGACTGAGGCCGATACTAGGCCTATGTGTATTTATACTCAATAAATTAAAATTTTAGGGCTATTTGAAAGTTTTGTTTTATTTGAAAGGAACGTCGTACGGGGCTTCGTAATTGCGCTATGCGCAATTTCTAAGATGTGCACATTACATAATAATTTTACTTTAACTACTTTAACCGGCGCATAGGCTTACGGTCAAAGTAGGGTGACAGACGCACTAGGGTCACGTACGCAATAGATATACGGGGTTGTACGGGGCTCAGTCGCAGCAAACGCTCCGACTGTTCTGATGGCTCGTTTTTGTAAAGCTTTCGTTGTAAAATCTCATCGGTAAACTTCTCGTTGACATATTTTCTTGTTAAAATTTTCTTGGTAAAAATTGATTACGTTGAGGCGCAGAATGCGTCACCAAAACCGATATCAAATGTTTTGGAAGTTTAATTTTTACTACACTAGCGTCACCTTTTCCTCTTTGAGGTTTTTGTGGGATATCAGTTGTTTTGGAAGTTTTGGGTAATACATAGAGTTAAGCAAGCTCTACCAAGTGACAATTTATCCCAAGTCTACATACCGTACAATTACAGTGGGCTTTTTTTGGTTCGGAACATTTTGAGACATTTTCGAATTTTAACAGTCATCGATGTTCCCAGTCAATTAAGTTGTTTCCACTTATGACATTTTGCGCCAAGTTATCAAACACTGGAAATCACTTAATGCACTGGGAGCGTTGATGGACATTAAAACTCTGATAAATGATCTAAAATTGTGTTTTCTTAAGTTGAACATGCAGTATCGCTGAAAATATTTCAAAAATATGAAATTTCAAGATAACCGCCGTATTCTTGAAATGTCGATAAAAGTTTACCCTCAACGAAACTGTACAAGTGACACTTTATCCCAACTCTCTACATGCCATATAGCCGAAAATATCTCAGAAATACAAAATTTCAAGATGGCCGCCATTTTCTGGAAATATCGATAAAAGTTTTCCACCAACGAAACTGGACAAGCGACACTTTATCCCAACTCTCTACATGGCGTATAGCCGAAAATATCTCTAAAATCCGAAATTTCAAAATGGCCGTCATTTTCTTGAAATATCGATAAAAGTTTTCCACCAACGAAAGTGTACAAGCGACACTTTATCCCAACTCTCTACATGCCGTATAGTCGAAAATATCACAAAAATACGAAATTTCAAGATGGCCGCTATTTTCTTGAAATACCGGAAAAAGTTATCCGTCAACGAAACTCTATGATTATCAATTTACTGCAACTGTGTATGTGCCATATAGGCCTAAATACAATAAATACAAAAAATTCAAAGAATTTCCAAGATGGCTGCTTTCCACCATTTTGTTGGACATTGTAACCCTAAAACAAATTCCACATTGAAACCTGAAACCTGAAATTCGAAAATGATCCAAAAATTTTCCGATCAAACAAATTTTTCAAATTCATAATTTCGCGCACATTTTATATGAAATATGAAGCACGGCAACACTGATCTACTACACAATCATTATAATAGATCTCTTCGTTTGGTGAAACTGATGACGGAAACGTGAGGAATGGTGGGGAAAAGTGTGCAAACTAATTGAAACCAACTTCACAATTTCACATAGTAATGAATAAGTGAGTGCGTCCAATTCTTTGAAATGAATGTAAATGAACTAAATACGTGGAATTCCCTTAGAAGCAAAGTTGGTTGTCATTAGTTTGCACACAAAACCGAACCGTCGATCGTCACGCCAGCGGTCATTTTAGTGATCTATAGAAATGTAGCTGTCATATTTTTGTCATATGAATGAAATAATGGCTTTCAAGTAAGTGTGTTTTTTGGTTTTTTGCATGAAAATGTTTTAATTAAATTTACAGAAATTAAGTAAAAAACTTCAATAAAATTTATTGATTTGCCGATGAAAAAGTCTTAAGATTGAATTAATATAAGTTTTAGCAAAAGTGCCAGCGCAGTTTTCGCAAACAGATATAGTGGTTCGATACGTATATCAAACCCACATGAAACATTTCTATTAACTCAAATATGGAGAATGTGCTGAAAATGTGTGAAGATGCTTCATTTCAAGTGGTTTTCAAGCGGTGTTTTCTCCGGATGTAGACCACTGTTTTTAATGATCTATAGCTCGTTGAACTCGTATTGACGAGCACTTTCGTTTGAATATAATTTTTTTTTGATTTGGTTCAGTATGGAAAAGTTAAAATGTTCGCCTATATATAGGTTCCTTAGTCTCCCGTTGGTTGTTTTCTTTTCTTAGGGAGTCGACTAGCGTCACGAACCTCCGCTATCGCTTCGGTTCATGATATGTGGTAGTTGGGCTGACGCTCGTTCGTGTTATGTACAGAAGTGTAACAAGGCAAAATTTAAATCTCCCTTACTTGGAATCGTTCTGTTAGCTTTTATGTTATTTTTTGTAAAGAAGAAAAATCATTTGGAATTGAGCCTTTGCGTTACGTTTTGTATAAGGGAAAATCCACCTGAATGTAGCCTTTTGCGTTACATTTTGTAAAAGGAAAAAATCCTATGGAATTTAGCCTCATGTTTTACACTTTCTAAAATTGAAGAATCCTCTGGAGTTACGCCTTTTCGATACATTTTGTCCAAATGAAAATCACCCGGAATGTAGTCTTTTGCGTTACACTTTGTCAAAGGGAAACATCCTCTGGAATTTAGCCTTTTCGTTACATTTTGTAAAAGGGAAAATTCCTCTGTAGTTACGCCTTTTCGTTTCATTTTGTAAAAAGGAAACTACAATCTCGACAGAACAAATAGCGTGTGCGCTACATTTTGTGAAGAGGATTCCCTGGAATAGTTACATTAGCCTTTTTGGTACGTGTTGTAAAAGGGGGAAATCCATTGGAATCGTTCTGTCAGCTTTTCTGTCAAATTCTGTAAAATGGAAAAATCCTCTAAAATTGAGCCTTTTTGTTACGGTTTATAAAAGGGAAACTATTTTCAATTTCAATTTCAATTTCATTTATTTTTAAACGTAATTTCTAAACTAAGTACAGCGCGTAGCTCCAGTATGTGTTACAATTCTAAGGAGCTACAACCACTAGAATGTCGACAGATCAATTAGCGTCTGTTATAAGGAAAAAGAGTATAGTTAAAGTCACACAGAGTATTATCCTCATTAGTAGAAAAAAAATCCCAAATAGTTGCGCACAATAGAGTATTAGTGTTCCCATTTGTTAAAGGAAAAATAAATTTTCGGATCTTCAAAGAAGTATTTCCGTTTGTTTAAATCCAGACTTCAAAACCGACTTGTTTTTCCAGTGAAACTGTAACGCTTTTCTTACAATTTTTGTGTGTCAATATTAGTTTCTGGCCATGGCGTTTGAGAATTCCTATGGTCACCCAAAAAAATTCGACTAAATTGCTTTTTGAACCACCCTAATGAGACACTGATGATAAGCGCTGATAATTTTAGTAAAAATTAATCTTTTTGTGATAAAATTATCGGATAGATGAAAAAATTCCAGTTCGTATACACATTCATTCATTGATTGATTTCTATCACACTAGATAGCTGCTCACGCTTCGTTTTGTAATTTTGTGTCATTGTTGTAAATGTCTTGCACACGAAATCAACGAATATTTTGGATTGCATTTTCTTTGCTTGCATTGGCTGCGATCGGTGGGCTGTCATATTACATTTGGTATGTCACCCACGACAGATACAACATTGTTGTACGCACCATTAGATTCTCCGAATCAAACTACAAAGTCAAAGTTATTTGGAGAAGACAGGATTGGCAGTGCAGAGCCGAGATTTATCAGGGTTAGTGAATTGAACAAATTACAATCACTAAACCGAACTGGTATGCATACGTTATTTTGCACCAGCTGGTCCCATTTGGAATTGTATGTGACCAGCTGGTGCAAAATAACGTATGCACACCAGTACGGTTTAGCGATTGTACATTTTAAAATGGAAACAAAAGTAAAATCTAAAATTATTAGGAAGTGATTTGCAGCACGAAATTGATCTGGGTACGTGGTTTTCCGCCGATGAAGAAGATAATTCCGTCTTGTTAACGTCAGGTTCCGGTCCTGGAATGTGGATTTCAGTGCATGAAGATTCGTCGAATTCGGCAACGATTGAATTCGATGCGTTTAGCGGGATGAACGACGGTTACACTTATTTCAACTTGAATAATTTGCATTGGTTTTGTGAAGCCGAGAATGATATTCCTGGGACTTTAACGTTTGCGAAAGAGATTACGATTAGGCATACCGTCGATAGATTCTACGATTTTCAATGCCGTAATCCATCACCCACTGATAAGTCGGTCTATCCGTCATGAGCGTTTCAATTTTTTTTTTTTATTGATTTCCAATGACACGATACTGAGGTAAATATATTTGTAAAAATTTACTTAAAGATTTCTTGTAAACCTTGACTGGGTGGGTGTCTAAAATCGGTCATTTTATTCGTTAATAGTATTAGAAGATCCAGCGAAAGTTATTCATTACATGAGGGGTCTATTTGTGATGCGAGCGGAACTCACGAGTGTGTTTTAAGCGGCAAGATCGCAATCGGCTCTACACTTGTCAAAATAACAGTTTTCGAACCGAGCTAAGCTAGTGAGTTCACTATTCAACAAATTGACCCCGAGTTAATGAATTTATTGCTTGCCCCATGCGAAAATTGATTCTTACATATCAATTTGGCCCCTGCGAAAATGGTCGATTACATGAGGGATATTTGCGTGACACTTTCGTCAGGAAATCTCTATTTTCGCGGGGTGCTCGAGTCATTCATGTAAAATCAGTTTTCGTGGGGTGCAGCCATATGAAGGTGAATGCGTCATCTGAAATATTTTATGCTTTTTAACATGAAAACGGGGATAATTATTGATGTTTTGTGTTTTTGGACAATTATTTTGCAGTGGCGAGAGTTCAGTGTGGCAAAAGAATTTCAATTCATAAAAAGGAAAATCACAAAACTGAAAGCGTCAGCCATATTTGTTCTAGCAATAATTTCAATGTTTGTTATGAACACACATGGCGAGCACTTTTAGTTGCGTATTTTTCACTTCAATTCGAAAACACTTCACACATTGATTAATTTTAGATACAATTCATTTCACTTCACTGCAAAAATTTTCGTCTAAATAACAAAAACAACAAAATCATTGCTTAGAATGTATTATCATGGAACGGAATAACAATTCAATGACAATATGGCACCTGCTATGGTGTGATCACTTCGATCACTTTCGGTACGGAAAATATTGGTATTGGTACAGCAGTACCAATACTGCTGTACCAATACCAATATTTTCGGGATATTTTTATGAAGAAGTATGAGCCGATTTCGGCTGTGTACTGGTTTTATAGTGCCGAAAAAATTTCTATTTGTTTTGTTGATTTTGTCTACGGAGATAGTTGTATTTAAATCAGCTTTTGTTGCTATTTATAGAAATTGATATGTAAGAATCAATTTTCGCATGGCCAAGCAATAAAATAGAATACAGTGCACCCTGCTGCAATGATTCATTACATGGTGGAACAATTTTGAAACTCGCAACTCACACGTGTATGTTTAAGCGCCTCGATTTGAAAACTGTTATTTTGACGCGGGTAGTTACATACCTCGCCTTCGGCTCGGATATGCAAACTCTACCCTTGTCAAAATAACAGTTTTCAAACCTTGGCGCTTAAACACACACTTGTGAGTTGCTCGTATCTCAAAATTGTTCCCCCATGTAATGAATCATTTTCGCAGGGTGCACTGTAACCTACTATACTTCCAAGCATCCAATGTACGCCGTTTTGTTGCCTGTCCAATACGAACACCTGTTATTACATGTACATTTGCCTCACGAGGACTACATACCGTAACCGAAACAAAATGAGCCCATTTTTGCGTTGAAACCAGAGTGGAGAGCCGAAAAATAAACGCCGGCGGCGTCTAGCCGTCCAAAAAAGCGGTGGCGGTGGCGGCTAAGTACGGCTTAGCCGTTAAAAAAGTTCAGGCGGTGACTGCGCCCAAAGTATATACACACTGAAGGTAATGCAAATCCGCAGTTACACACGGATCCAAACTTTCAGGTGAATTTTAGCTCCGTCATGTTGCACACGTATTGAATTCGTTTGCGTCAAGTTGCATCTAGTGGTGAATTTAGAGAGATTTAGCGGCGTTATGTTGCACACATATAAAATTCGTTTGCGTCAAGTTGTATTTAGTGGTGAATTGGAAGTATTTAGGGCCGTCATGTTGCACAAGTCTAAGTTAGACAACATACGAAAATGAATTCACCTGAAAGTTTGGATCCGTCATTTCTCTGATCCGTTGAGGGTCTGCATTACCTTCAGTGTTTATATACTTTGATGTTGCACAAGTCTAAGGTAGACAACATACGAAAATGAATTCACCTGAAAGTTTGGATCCGAAATTTCTCTGATCCGCTGAGGGTCTGCATTACCTTCAGTGTTTATATACTTTGACTGCGCCTAGCCGCCGACCAAAAAGGTCGGCTGGCGGCGGCTGGATGTAAAATTTTTGTAATTTTCACAAATTTTTGCGATTTTTTTCGAATTTTCGCTCTGTTCACAAGTTTTTGCGGTTTTAACGAATTTTTGCGCTTTTCATGAAATTTCACATCTGTTACGATTTTCATAAAATTTGGGATTTTCACAAACAAATGACCATGTCCATAGACAAGATTTTCTACAAATTCTTGAAAATTTTCTTAAATTTCTCAATTTGCTTGGAATGTCGTTTTGAAGAAAAAATTAAAAAAAATACGAAAATCAAAGTAGAAAATATCTTAAAGATAGGCATCGCAAGGGACATTAAAAGTACGGGTGTATTCTCAAGTAACGGTATTGTCCCAAAAAATTAATTTAATTTTGTTGGTTTGTGTCATCTTTTTGTCTTTCATGGATAAAATATGCACGAGCCGCCGAGTTAGCCGACCTAAACCTCTGGCGGCGGCTTCAGGGCGGCTAGCTGCAATTAGCCGACCAAAATCTCCGGCGGCGGCGGCTCTCCAGTCTGGTTGAAACGTTTAGAAACGAATCTTGTTATCGATGAAATCAGCTCACATTTCCTCGAAAATATTGATCCCATAATGGTGATGACGTCACTAATGCAACGTCAGTAGTCGCTACCGTTGTTTTGCATGCTGAACAAAATGATGCAACACATCGTGAAAACAAGTACGGTTTCACACACACTGATGTCGCTCTAAACGCGTGGATTGTTTTGCAGTTAGTAGGTGAAGATCCCGAAGATGTGCTGCATAAAATTTGTATAATAGATCAGTGTCAAATAACTGTTCTTCCCTCAAAATAGTGTCAAGGGAGTTGTCAATTTCACAAAGCTAACCTCAAACAATGACAGCTCCATATAAATTTTTGAAACATTTCGGTTAGCTTTGTGAAAATGGCAGCTCATTTGACATCTCAGACGACATTGACAATGATCTATTTGGTTGAAATTAATTGTTCTACAATGGACAATAAGTGTTCATTGGCAACATTGTTGCTAAAATCAATATGGCCGACATTCTCAATTCTGTGTCGTTGTTTTTCAAAACTAATTTCTGAAACATTTAATTCATTTGTTTATCATCTTGAAAACTAAATTCAGAGACAGTGCTATTCTTAAGAGTCATATCGCCAAATCTTCAGACGATTTTTTTAACTTTGGGAACAAGCGGTTTCCGATTTGAATGAGTGATAGCTCGTTGGATTCGTCTTTCAATTCTAGGAAACACGTGTCTTTCACTTTTTCTTTTAAAAAAATGTTGTCTGTGAAAAGCGCTTAAAAGTGAAGAGATGTCAGAGGGTACCGAAAACAGTTTTCCGACAATACCTCAAGAAATTTATTTTTTTAAATGTTGCAATGTTGTACGAATGTCGGCCTTGGAAAGACCTAAAGGTAGAGTATACAAGCGACACATCGAAGCGTTTTTCTATTGATAAGGTAAAAGAATAGTAGACGATAAAAAATGACTGCCGTAGTACCGTTCGAGATGCTGTTCCAGCTGTAGAGCCCTCAGAAAAAAAGAAAAAATCTGCATTTTGGCACCAAATTTTTTTCCAAGACATCTGTGGGCTTGCAGCACAAAAGTACTGGGTTCATTTATATATGCAACGATAGTGGGTGAGGCCAGCTACAACACCCCATACTCAGTTCCGTGGAACAACGAAGCTGCAGAGAATCCGGACTCTCCGAACATAACTCTCGTGGATGTACTCGCACCAAGCAGTGCGTATACTCTACCTGTAGGTATTTCCAAGGCCGACATTCGTACGACATTACAACAATTTAAAATAATTTTTTCTTGAGTTATTGCCAAAAAACTCTTTTCGGTACCATCTGACATGTCTTTACTTTTGAGAGCTTTTGACAGAAAGTATTTTTTTTAGAAAAACTTTCCTAGAATGGGGGACTGAAGTTTCAATAATTTCGATAGACAACATTATTCTAAGCAAAAAATTATTCTACACTATCGTAAAATTATAAACATTTATATTTTTGATTAATTGTTTTCTGATTTTCAAAGATCAGTCAAACATAAAAAAGACTATACGTCTCTATATGCCTCTCTTTTCTTCTCATGTCATTTTTTCTTAATTCTCTCACGAAAAAGGTATGCTTTTGGGTTGAATTTGGGTCGTAGTCGTAATTGAAATATAAATTAAAAGTAAAAAACTTGAAATTTCGGCAATAGTGTAGAACAATTTTTTGTTTACAATAACATACTTAATCTAAATACAAAAAATGTCAAAAGTTCAATGTCCCATTGAAAGACGAATTCAACGAGCTATCACTCGCATTTGGCGATATGACTCTTAAATCCGAAGTGAGTTTTAGATATCAAGTCCCTCACTAACAAACCCTTGCATTGTTACAACAATCACACTTAATAAGAGATTAAATTACTTTGTTTGATATTCAGCGCTCAATAGCGCAGTGTGTAAGTCAAAACTTCACATTGAATTATTGAATTGCCAGTTGTGGGTTCGAAACTCAACCGCAACGCAAATAATTCGCTTCATCAGGTTGTTGTCCACAACGTTGACATCTGATTAAATCGGTTATTAGGTTGTGGTACTTATGTCTACGTCAGTAGGCAATTGAATTATATCAAATCCTAGTAACCGGTTTTACGGCCTATAAATACTGTACATATTGTATCAAATAAAGCATTCGCTATCCTGCTTCGGCCGAGATCACATCTACGAGTTTTCCTTGTAGTTAGTTGACTGTAGGTAGGTTATCGTATAAGGTCGAGATTAGCTCCCATAAGGTTGAGTCTTGAATTTAGTGTTGAGTCTTTGTATTACATGTAATTGTTCGTTGGTAATGTCAATCAGTTGGTTAGGCGAAAAGCCCGTTGACGGTGTGTGTTTTTTTTTTTGCTTAAATAAGCCTTGACATTATCGTTTATTGCAAAATCTTTTTAGATATTGCGCAACATTTATTGCTTTTTGATTGGTTGCGCTGACATAATTTCATGAACACATCCAACTTTTAGCTTAAACCTACTTTAAAATTGCAACAGTTAACATTTGCCGGACACATTATCTGTCACAGCTAATACTTTACAGATAGCCTAATTACAGGCAGCTTTGGGGCACGATATCAGTCACGGATAATTTATTTCTTTGTCAGCTACCTTTGCTTGACATTACCATCAGTACGTGTTAGATTTGCTGACTTTGGCGACTCAAACGTATTCAATGAGGAGCAGTTTTATTGTAAACCCTTTTCAGATGAGTGTAACAATTGAGTGAATTTTCATAAAATAATTTTCTTCAAAGCATACCAATTTCTATGGTGGATTACTAGATCTGTGCGATATTCCACGACTGTTTACACTGTCCGAAATGGAATCGATCAAGCAGCCTAATTAAATGAATATGGTCAAAGTAACCTTTGCACTTGGCTTAAATATGAGGCGCTTGTAATGAAATGATTCAGAATAAACATAAACGTTGAACGGGCAATTAGTCCAATATGAAGTGTTTCATTCTCAAGTAGGAACAGATGTTTCTGGCACTAAGTGCGGGGAGAATATCCCTTCCATAAAACTGAAGTTCAAGTAGCAATTTGCAGCCGTGCCGATCATCAAAGAACGAAGCTTCTGAATATTCGACCAAGATCATTGTACATTACTGAAACCATTGAGACATTTGGAATGTTAAAGACTGTAATTATAGAAATAATTATCTGTCAGAGGTAATTTGAATTTTTTTTGTGGCTCAAAACCGTTGTCTTCAATGTTTATTACTATAATCGATAAACGGACTCAGTACAGATTGTGTGTGAAACCCAACTTGAAGAAAATGTTTTTTAGGAAAATTCGGATTTTTGTTTTTGTTACGTTGTCTTTTTCATATAAACTTCGTAGCCGCTGAACTCAATTTGTGTGTCACCGCCTTCGTGATGAACTCAGAGTTGTCTTAACCTGGTTCGTTCAGAACCTCGGTGATTACAAGTAACACAAAAAAATCTTTTTTTTTTCGAAACTATTCACACATAATTTAAGAAAACGCAAAGAAATGAAGAACTACAATGTTACTTCTACAATTTGTGACATGAATATTTTTCAAGTTACCTAAAGTCGAAGCATTATAATTTGATCGATTCTATTCATTTTTAAATAATTGTAGTTTTTCAAGAAATCATTTCGAAAACATTACAGTATAAAAGCTTACACATGCGCATTAGAGCTGTTTACTCGCGGTATACCTGCGGGTAATCCGTTCAAATGCACGTGTCTAAGCTTTTATACTGTAATGTTTTCGAAATGATTTCTTCGAAAACTACAATTATTTAAAAATGAAATAAATGAGTAGAATCGATCAAATTATAATGCTCCGACTTTAGCTAAAGGAGATACTCAGAAATCTTTGGTGTTAAATTATGTGGTAGAAGTGTGGTAACCACAGGTTGTATTGCTTTGAATTGACCAAATGGTTGAAAAATTTATTTTATTCAATGCGAGCGAAATAAAAATGTTGTTTACAATTCGTGACGAAACAATTTACCGTTTACAATCATAGTGGACGAAGTTTGCGGCCAGAGCGAAGCGAGGACCGTAATTCACACAAGTCGTGATGTTTCATTAGAATATTAGACATAACTTTGATGAGTTAGTTTTAACTAAAATGTAAGACAACTTCGACGTGTGTGCCGTGTGATAATAATATTTCGAACCACATATCGGAAGCTTAACGAATAAAAAGAAGAAAATCAACTGGAAAGCATTACTTAAAATAACAAAAATTCATCAAGAAAAAAACTGATTCGAAAACCATTTCATCTTTCTTTTTAACGTCCGATGCCAAAGTTTATCGAACGCATTTTGAAAATCACCGAAGAAAACATCCAGTTGCCGCTTCTTAAAGAAAGCATCATGTGCTGCGATGGACAAATTTAGTAAGTTCGTTTCCACTGATCGTCTAGGTCTAAACCCTCTAAACCCCAGAGAGATGCTAATATGACGGCTGGGACGCCGTTTCGACTGATAGAGGGAATTTGTCCATCATTTCTGAAAAAAATTGAACCGTATGCGACCAGCTGTCAAATTGAAAAAGACATAACCACAGATTTTTTTTAATACTTCCAGCATCACCAATTTTAATGAAATAAATTGCTAACATGATCCTTGTGGGATCAGAATGAACGTAAGTCCATTTATTTATAAATCAGATTCAGTATTCGTACACAATTTCCGAATTGAAAAAAGCAATTTTGGAGACCAATTTTTGAACACGTATATCTCAGATAAGTACCTTGCAAATAAAACCCTTTACGTTAATTTTGACACCGATGCAAACGTATTTCCATATTCTGCTTTTCGAATCATTGTAGTCAAAAATTAATTATTTTGTAAACAACCGACCAATTTTGGAAAAAGTCAGCCATTTTTGACATTTCATTCGTTATATGAAAAAGGCTGACAAATTCCCTCTATCCGTCGAAACGGCGTCCCAGCCGTTATCTTAGCATCTCTCTGCTAAACCCATGCTGCGCATTCGAAATATTTTGGTTTATTTAAAAGCTTCGGCTGAATCGCACTCTCATAGACTTTTAATATGACTGAACTGATGGCTGTGATGGGATCGTTCGTAAGGTCGTTCTTCAAGATCTTGAGCTTTGAAGATATTTTTCCAAGTTCCATCGACTTACGAAACAAAATCCAAAGTGGCCAAACCGCCAAACCATAGTGCGTCCTTGCATTTTTCACAAATGTTAGCCGAATTCTGTATGCATGAATATCACTGTAACTGTAGTGGGTAAACAAAGGGCCTCGCAAAGTACTGCTGTAGAATTTTCTTGCACAGAAATTTCGAGAATTTTGTTTGTGGGATTTTTTGGTTCGTTAAGTGAAAAGCACTGTCTTCAAACGTTCTAGCATTTAGCATAGTATTAACTTTGAAGGTTTAGGCTTTCGGGTGAATCATTCCCGTGTGTGGTAGAGCGGTGAACCATTCCCACCACACAAGAGCACTCAAAAACTCTTATCAATTTGAAATATTAATAAATTAAAATAATTAAAAAAAAATTTGGGAAAACTGTGAGTCTAGGGACCTGACCCACTCAAAAGTAGAGACCTAGTAATTACAGTGATATATCTCATGATCTAACAACATATCAGCCGCACAAGCTCAAAATCTAATGTGTCTGTTCTGTTGCATCTCATCAATGCAACAATATAACGTGTTTCTCACAGTAAATGAAGATGTTAGAACTTTTTATTAATTGTAATAATGAGACCGGTTTCTTAATTTAAAAAAAACAGTTGAAATTCTGACTGTTACGTATGGGCGGCGTTTTTTGCTCTTTTTCAACAATATACGCCTGCTGTTAGCTTAGCAAAAAAAGCGCACGTGTTAATTAATTCGAAACGAGATAACCGCTTCATTTATAGATCGAGAGACTGACCGCATATCAGTCAATGGCCACATGGATTTGGAAATTTGTCACATGATTCCAATAATTGCTTACATAGCGAAAACGTGACTTTTCACTTTATCACGAGTTTTGTCATCTTCTTCTTCTTTTTCAGCCTGTTTCTATCGACTGCTGGACGTTGGCCTCCCCAATTCTCTTCCATTCCGAACGATCCGTTGCCACTTGCTGCGAATTTGTGTCTGCAACTCTCTTTATACCATTATTCCATCTCTCTGATGGTCTACCTCCAGGTCGTGTTTTAGGTGGTCTGAAGTTCATGATCTTTTTATTCCAACGTTCGTCCGTCCTTCTTGCAAAATGTCCCGCCCAGCAATGAAAGTGTAAATCAGGTATGGTCTATTGTCCGCCCGGAGGACATAAAAATTTGATTTTCGTACTTAAACGCACTCATTTTCATATTATTTTGACATAAAATGTGAGTGCGTTTAAGACGAATTCGCCGGTCGACCATACCTGTTCTAAACTTTCATTGCCGCCCAGCTCCACTTTAAAGGCGCTATTCTTTCCATGACGTCAACGACTTTTGTTTGCTGTCGAATCGATTGATTTGTCATTCTATCTCTGAGCGTAATTCCAAGCATACTCCGTTCCATGGTCCTTTGTGCCACTCTTAATTTATTTTATGGTGCCTTATGTGGGACTGATACGCTCACAGGCTCTTCGGCATTTTCATTGACTTTACCAGAGGTCGTTCTGTTCGAACTTCAAAAAATCGACGAATTTAATTTAATATTAATCATTATTTGCGCTAGAGACGAATGTCGATGAATAGGAACGAGAAATGAAGGGGAAAAAATCGGCGATTATTTCTATAAATAATCAACCTCTCTGCTGTGCATTGCATTTAGTCAATCGCAGAGCATTGATATGGCTAAGTGTTTATAATATTCTCTTAATTAAATCAGTGTTGATCGAACTGCGCGTAATAAAATAATTAATCGGACTGTGTTGATTGAGTGTTGGTTGATTTTAAAATGCCTGTTCGACCGCTTATCTGGATCTGTTTTCTGATGTTTTGCAATGATGTGAACTGTCTGACATCGTCTAATGAAGATCAGACGATTACGTTAGAAGAATGCCTTCGTATGCTGCCCGAGAATAGCAGCGTAATCCAAAGTCAAATGAAACCAAAATCAAAGTGTGAAACTAACGGTTGTGTGAAAGTGGCCGCACAGATATTGGATTACATCGACAGCAACCTCGATCAATGCGAGAACTTCTATCAATTCGCAAATGGTCGGTTCATAAACGAAACCACCAGCGAGACTGAAGACGATGAATCGCAGAGTCTCTACTCAACCGTTTCGGATTTGGTGAACAAAAAAGTTGGTCCGCTGCTGAGCGAACCTATACAGCCGAACGAATGGAAACCATTTCAGTTGGCCAAGAATTTTTATGCGTCTTGTGTGAATCAGAAGATCATTGTCCGACGTGGAAATCAAGAGTTGATCGATCTTTTGGATGCGCTCGAGGGTTGGCCGGCAGTAAAGGGTAGCTCATGGTTGAGCCGTGAGTTCGATTTGATTCGGCTCATGGGAAAAGTGAAGGAACTGGGATTCGACACGGATATCATTTTTGATGTCAGCGTTGACGTGGATCCGAAAAATACGACCAACCGAGTGCTGCATGTGAGTGCAGTGCATTCTTGTTGTTTACTCCTCCCTCAGATCGAAAAAATTTGTATTTTGCAGATCTCGAGCGGAAGCTACGAAATGGACGAAGATAATAGCAAAAAAGGCTTGGCGAAATATCGCCAGAAAATGTTTCAAAAATCGGCCATTTTCACAGACAAAAAAGATGAAAAGGCCAAAGTTAGGATTAGAAAAGAAATGGAAAAGGTTTGGTCTTTTGAGAAAATGCTGAGCGAGGTTCGTGTGTCCTCTTCTCTTCCTGCTCCTGCGTCTCAGTGTACTCAATGTCATTTTTCAGATATCTTCTGATACTGATGATGACGAAGATGAAAGCGATGACGCTGACACCAATACTGAAAACGCAATTGATTCGGATGATGTTGAGGATGATTCTGATGAGGAGGACGGTTCTGATCCAGTTTATTCGATAAAGCAGCTCCAAGAATCCTATCCGTATTTGAACTGGCTCGACTATATCAATGCACTTCTGCCAAGCGGACTAAATGTGACCGAAGACGAGCCCGTTGTGAATATGAGTCCACAATTTTTTGAGAGACTGGCGAAAGTGATGAATGCAACATCAGAACGCACAATGGCCAATTACATTGTTTGGCGAGCGGTTTACAGCGCATATAAATTGCAGACATTTGAAAGTGGTTGGTGGCGATTACGGCCGATATTGTCCAATGAAATTCAATTCAAACATTTGTTTGTTTTCAGGCAAGGCTCGTCGAGGGAAATGTATCAATTTGACGTCAAAAATGTAAGTTTCAAATTAAGAACCGATATTAACACTTGTAAGGCTTACCTACCAAGTAGGTAGTCAAATGAAAAAGAAACTTCAAAATCTGAACTTGAACAAACCAAGTAAGCTGTGTACGTAGATTACGTAAGACTCTAAACTCTCCTGTCCTTTTCAAAGGTAGCTAATATTTCCAAACCGTCCAACCGTGGGCACTGAATGATAGAAACATATATTCAGTCTTTGACTCACTAACTCGTAACCCATGGTCTTCGAGGATATTCTTCCTTTTGTCCAAATATTTCCTGGAGCTTTGCTGCTCTATCATTTGCTAGACCAACGTCGTCAGCGAACAGTACGCTCACCTTGCAATCTTTGACGTATTTGCTGATTTCACTGGTAGAGAGATGGTAGTCTTTGAACTGCCTTAGTAGTCTTACGTAGTCTATGAACGCTGCCATCTCAAAATAATGTTTTAGTGGTGTGGCTGCCTATCACAGATCTCATTCGTTTTCAGCTTCTCAATCCCAGTTGGCATTTTATACTCTCGCAAATACTTTAACGAAAACTCACGGCAAGCAGTCATCAGTTTAGTGGAAGATGTGCGCCAAGCCTTCATTGACATACTCGCTGGCGTTACCTGGATGGATGAAGTAACGCGACAGAAAGCTATCTCAAAAGCCGAAAATATCATAGCGCATGTTGGCTATCCGAATGAACTGTACGAAAATGATGGACTCGAAGAGTATTACGCAGAGCTGGAAATGGAACCTGACACGTTTTTCAAAAATAATTTGCGATGGAATTTATTCAGCCTCAACCATCAATTGAACAGTTTGCGACAACCGGTTAATAGATCAGGATGGGAGGAAGTTTTGGACTTGGATCCAACTGAAGCTAATGCTTTTTATGATCCTAGCAGAAACTCAATGCGTGAGCAGAGCATTTGAGATTCCGAGCCGATTGAAATTTTGAATAAAATTCATTGCAGAATTTCCCATCGCAATCCTCCACGAACTGTTCTTCGCTATGGACCGACCGCAATACATAAATTATGCGAGCTTGGGCAATACAGTTGGACACGAAATTACCCACGGCTTCGATGACAACGGACGAAAGTATGATCTCAACGGAAATTTGATCAATTGGTGGAACGCAGAGGCTAGGCGAAAATTCTCAAAGGAAGCAGAATGTTTCATCGACCAGTACAACCATTATACCGATCCCAAAACCAATTTAACGGTGATGAAGCTCAAAAGACTCATCCGTTCGTTTAAGTAGTAGTCCTTCAATTTCAGGTTGACGGAGATTACACACTGAACGAGAACATGGCTGACAACGGTGGTACCCGAGCTGCTTACTACGCATATCTAAATTGGATTCAACGGAACGGTGCTGAAAGCCTTGTACCGGGTGTAAAGTATAATCAAAAGCAACTGTTTTGGATTTCCTACGCTCAAGCGGAAAGTTCTGTGGATGGTCAGACTTCGTTCACTTATCTCATCGAAAACGATTCGCATGCACCAAATGAGTTTCGGGTCAATGGAGTAGTTAGTAATCTACAGGAGTTTGCAAATGATTTTAATTGTCCTGTCGGCACCAAAATGAACCCGCTGAAGAAGTGCAGAGTGTGGTAGTGATGATATGATTTAATGTATGAATACGCAAATGAAATGATTCACAAACGTAAACTGATATTTTGTATAAGCCGCTACAAAGATGGAATTAACGAAAAATTAGGACACGATTCACGCCGGAAGTGCGGTCGAAATTCAAAATGGAAAGTACGGATGTCTTTCTAATGCTTAAGCTGCAATCGCAGTTCACCGTTTTGGGTCTCCGTTTAGACAATGCGCATGCCTAGAGAGAGAATTCTCTCTGTGCGCATGCGCAATATCTAAACGGATACGCAAAACGGTGAAGTGCGATTCCACCCTTAGTTTCCTTTTACCAAAAAAAGTACTCCGTGTGAGAGACAAAATTGAATTTTTTCAATTTTTCTTTGTTTATTTGACAGTTTGCTCTCTCACGGCGCTCTAACGGCTCTCTCATGGCGTACTTTTTTTAAGTGGAATGGGCACTTAAGTATAGTTTCCACTTAAAAAGAGCACTCCGTTTAGCCTCCGTTTACATGACAGTTGTAAAATAGAACAAAGGAACTGTCATGTAAACGGATTAACAAATTGAAATAAATTCAATTTCCACTCCGTTTGCGTGACAGTTCTTTTGTTCTATTTTACAACTGTCATGTAAACGGAGGCTAAACGGAGTGCTCTTTTTAAGTGGAAACTATACTTTAACGTAGCGTCATTTTCATACAATGAAGCGTTGAAATGTACTTTTCGGTTCACTTTTTCATCGAATCGTTCACTTAAAATTCAAATTTTAGGCACACTTACGGCGTGAATTTCGTGAGCTACAACCGATTTTGAAAAGGATTTTTGGAGGACTATGGTCAAGGTTTTACGCATATGTTTAAGGAATTATATAGCGTCCAACGTTTTCTAATGGCCGGAACGAGACTACACCGATCAAGGACCAGAAAATTTTATGAAAATCGGTTTACTGTCATGGGCTAGATTTGCAAGATTTTTATTTTGAATCTTTTGGAAAATTTCGAATTTTTGTAAATTAAAAACTTTTATTTAACTCATTTCCCCAGAAGCGGCGACACGAAGGTCTCTCTGTTCAATGGCACCCACATATGTATCACATTCCAGGTACGACGAGGCGTCGCCATCATACGGATTCGAAACCCTTACGGTGTAGTTGTAAACGATACATGGACGATACCTCAACAACCTACCACGATCAAAGTCGTCGCGATTGTAGAAAGCATAACACTTGCCTGTTTTACAGGTATAAACTCTCGAAGTGACCGTCTTTTTCTCTTATATTCTCTCATTTCTCTATATACTCCATAAGGAACATAATGAGAGTAGTTGTAGAAATAAGAGATTTAGAAAAAGACGGTCATTAAGAGTTTATCGCTGTGAATGGATTGAATTTCATGTTGTATGTACACTTTTTCAAAATCAATTGCAAACAGTGTTCTAAGCAAGTCTGTAAACTTTGGGGAGGTCGCGCAGATCGTCATTTTATTAGATACGCGGGAACACACCACTTCTGTAGATTTTAGATATAACAAAAATCACCACATCGTCACGGCGACGAGAATTGTCAAAGTAGGTGAATTTTTGTATGAAATCCGCCATTTTACCGTCAGCTGTTGTGTGTCACCCGCGTATCTGTATCTGCGTGACCTCCCCAAAGTTTACAGCCTTGGTTCTGAATAGGTACTGGTTCTACTATCAGATCTAGAATTTTCCTCTAGAATTCTCGCTACATTCACCACCCCTCTCCATCTGTACCACCGCAAAATTGAAGCCGACTGTTTTTTTTACGGCCCAACTTTAGCAACAGTACCTCGCAAAGCTCTTGTAAACGTTTCGTAACAGAAATTCAAGCATTTGAATTTTTATTAACTTTACGTCAACGTTTGGGTGTAAAAATATTCCCTTTGTATCCAAATCCACTTCACATATATAATTCCACCTCGAGTTTCTTGTAAAACTTTGAACGTTATCAAGTCACTCAGATAAATTCTTCCAACAACTTATAATTTCGTCAGTTTTGGCAAAACTGGAATCACATCTAAGTGCGGACAGTACGGGCCCGGAAATTCGGCCGTACTCCAATTTCAGAAAATTCAAATTCGGAAACTGCTCCGCTAACATTTTTAAGAAGATTTTCAAATGCTCAATCGCCTGTACTTCTCCCTCGTGTGTGAGATCGTAATATGCAATGTGCCGTAGAGTCAATGATTACACATTACAGCCGCTGTGTGACCTCATAAAGGTGGTAAGAGGCACGATGTCCTTGACGGTCAACTCAACAGTGATGTTCGTTATCATGTGACCAAAAACCTTCATGACAAGGCGATTTCCATTTATTTCTGCATGGCTTATTTTCAGGCTATTTCCGTTTTTCCGTAAATTGGCCAACATACGAGAGTTTTGTACAAACTTTCGCCAATTCAATCCGATTAAGTCCGCGAAAAAATTCGTATAACATCAGACATTATTATGATTATTTATGGTTCGAGTGCAAATTTAGCTGCTTTAGCTGCACATTGATCATGAAAAGAATTTCAAAACACAAAAATTTAATCAAAACAATAAAAGAAATGAAAAATCAAAATTTCTGCGAGATGAATGTACCTTCTCGTCATTATAAATAAAGGTAGATGCTAGTCGCCCGTACGGACGAATAGCGTCAGTAGTATAAGTAGACTATTCGTCCGTACGTGCGAATAGTTTTAGTATTATAGGCATACTAATCGACCGTACGGACGAATAGTCTCAGTATTATAAGAATGCTAATCGACCGTACGGGCAAATAGTGTCAGTATTATAAGGATGCTAATCGCACGTACACCTGCCACAGTGATGATGTTTGGCCGGCCGGCCGGCCAAACATCATCACTGTGGCAGGTGTACGTGCGATTAGCATCCTTATAATACTGACACTATTTCTTTGAAAAACATTATACTTAAATAAAGTTGAATTAAGCGAAATGATATATGTATCGCCACCGTTTACAAACATGATCGTCACCACAGCCAAAAAGTACGTGCCGAAGATATAGGAAGGAATTCAAATGAATGAGTTGGATTTTACTGTATTTGTCGATCAAAGAGAAGTAACAGGCATACATAGCTTAAGAGAAATTTTAATAGGAAGGAATACATTCCGTGCTGGTGCTGGTGCGAAGAGAACAACCGTCTGTACTGCTGCACAATGAGGTTAAGGAAAATTAAAGTCCCGGAGCAGCTAAGGAGCTTCTAAAATAATTGGATGAAACGAGGAAGAAAAAGTTGACTCAAACAGTTGAAAGCATGGACATGCAGATCGAGCAGAATAGCATGAGCTTTGATTCGAAAAAAAAAAAACGAAAATGAAACCGAATAGAATCGCACGAAAATTGGTACAAACGTTAAAAGCTCCACACGACAGAGATTTCCTGAGTCGGATAACCAAAAAAATCGTGATTTCCGAAAAAAGACACCAAAGAGTAGCGAAATCTCCAGATGTTTCTCCACGACGAGGCTCTAAATATCATGAAAAACGGACGAGCTAATCCTAATCCGATTCGATCCACCCAAAATTTCTAAAGAATTCTGGACCCAGATGCAGAACATAGCTTGCAGGCTTCTTCACGAACATAATCAAGACGAACATCCCACCACGAGCGTTCAAAATAACAAAAGTAATGGCACTTCTAAAACCGAACAAGAACGAAGAAAAACCAGAAACGCTAAAATTAATGGAACGTGTCCTGTACAACCGAATGGAAATTGAAAAAATCCTGCTAGATAACCAAGGTGGTTTCCGTACCGGACATAGATGCGATGACCAGGTCCTTTCACTCACCAACATCGAAACTGCACAAGCAAATTTCGCAAGTTTTTGTACGCCGAAGACAAAGCATATGGGTTCCACCACAAAAAAATTCCAAGAATTGAACAAAACATTGAACGAAGACATGGTAAATTACGTTTAATACTGCCGGAAGTGGAGATTAATTCCAAACGCATCGAAAACCGTCGCATCGGCCTTTCACCTGAACAATCGCGCAGACTCCTTAGAGCTAAGAATCCGGTTCAACGTCTCGTGTCTAAAACATGAATTCAATCCAGCCTATTTGGGAGTCACGCTCGACCGTTCGCTAACTTTGAAACAAGAACAAAATCAACACAAGAAAAAACTTGCTGAACAAATTAACCGGCACCACTTGGGGTGTATCCGCGTGGTGCCAACAAACAATGAATAGGATGAATACTGCTGCTCCTCGTGGATAAACAGCGCACACACACAAAAAGTAGACACACAACTCAACGAAGCCATTGAATCGTAACTGGTACGGTCGGATCCAAACCTCGCCATGGCTCTACGCTCTCTGTGATAAAGCACCACCAGAAGTAAGAAGGCAACACGCTTTTCTAGAGAATACCAAAAAGTCCTGTCGATTCCCAACATACCTCTCGGCTGTAATTCCGGAAACCGTCTATCGCCACAGCAACGCAAGTACACGAACACATCTTCGACACCAAAGATGGAAAGTGACATGGTAAGACTCTGGTATGCAAGTAGTATTTTTCGTTTTCGCCACGTTAGGACAAGACAAGCTTAAGACGAGTCCTGAAAAAATTCTGCTTTCGTCACAAGTCACGAACTACGTTTTCTGTGCCGTAAGGATCATAATGAGACGAAAAACAAAACAAAAACATTACAACAATTTCAGCTTTTCTTAGAAATCACTTTTCGATCGTAGGTGCAGTGACGAAATACGTCGAATTATGATTCTAAGGCCCAGAAACTCACATTGGTGCAATTTAAACAGAATTCGTACGGGCGAATAGTCGTAGTATTATAAGAGTACTATTCGTCCGTACGGGCGAATAGTGTCAGTATTATAAGAATATTACTCGTCCGTACGGGCGAATAGTCTTAGTATTATAAGAATACTATTCGCCCGTACGGACGAATAGTGTTAGTATTATAAGCATGCTATTCGCCCGTACGGGCGAATAGTCACTACGATAAATAAATGGCTTCGATGTCATTTTGACAATTGCAATTTCAATGAAAAATGTATGTTGGCCGAATGAACTGGTTTTGTGAATTAAATAACAAAATCAACAATTTAATGTGTATAAAGTAGAATTTAACTCAACTCCATTCCAATGTAGGGCGTAATAATTACTAGAATGATCACTGAAACTAATTGATAAATGCAAAAATTGAACTTGAATTGAAGCAAATTTATTCGGCATCTGAAAAAGAGCCCGCTAATATATGCAGCTATATGGTACGTTTGACAACTGCCAATAATATGGAATGTAATGTGGATTCACCGTAGAGTACCCTTACCGATGTCTTTGATAGGATGTTCCCTTGCTAAGATACCCTTACTGAAATGCCCTTACCGATGTCTTTAGTTAACTCTCCCGGTGTCTTTGGTCAGCTATACCCTTACCAGTGTCTTTATTTAACTTTCCCGGTGTCTTTAGTCGACTGTACCGTTACCAATGTCTGCAGTTAACTGCACCCTTGCTGTACTGTTGCTAATGCGTCCTCAGCGTTCACTACTCTGTTTTGTTTTGTTTTCTTTTATTATTTTCGTTGTATTTTATAGCAATTCATCTATAGGCATTTCGGCTGGGGGTATTTTTAGTGATGCCAAACGTCCTGTATAAGGACGCAACGATTGATCTACACAGGGTATTCAATCAATGATTGAATGAAATGTCTGTCTTTATCCCCTTATAGCACAAAGAAAGAACAAGAATAACGCTAATCAGATTGTCATGAATGTGAAAGATGTGAGGAATCTCAATGGGCTGTGAATTATATGTCAAACTGAACACTGAAAGCATGGACGTTGAAAGAACTCGATGCGAATTCGAGTTTCTCATTTAAGTGTTCTTGCAACCTTCGGGTGGCAAGTAAAAAACTGTTTTGTTGGGTTACTTTTACTCTGCCGTGGTGGATTGGATGGATTTAAAATTCTCGTTAGTGGCTGGGTTATAATTGTTAGCCGCTGTAGTTTCCATTCCTCAAATTTTATACCTGATTGTAAACGATTGTCTTTTGTACCCGAGGAAGCATAAACTTAAACTTAAACAAAAAGCGTATTATCTCGATGCAATTGAAAACAATAACCAACTAATAGTTTCTAGAAATATCGAAGAATACAAAATGTTATGCCGACAACAAAATGGCTATCATCTGTTATCGATAACGATTTTGTGTGAATGAGGGACCAGTTCTGACTAATGACGTCTTATATACAGTAAAACGCAAGTCTAACGAAATGAAGTAAAAGATTTAAAATCAATTTCCAGAAAATACTAAGATCGAATGAAGTAATAGATCAGATAGTAAAACTGTTGCTATGCTTGCCTGGCTAAAAATATCTTGGTAAAATAGAAAATGTTGATCGATTGCCCACTCAAACAAGAAAATTTCGAATTTTCGTAAATCAAAAACTTTTATTTAACTCATCTTCCGTAGAACAAAGAAAGCATCCGAAAATCGGTAACTTCAGTTGTACTATCTCATCATCATAACTCACCGGCTTTAGGGTCTAGCTAGCGGTGGTCGCGTCGTTGTCGTTGATGTGGTTGTAGTCGTTGGAATTTGTGGATAACAGTAATTCACCGGAAATGTGGGACACACATAATTTCGATTACATTTCGACGTTTCAGGTGAATATCGTGTACCGGGCGGACAATAACGTACCTCATAAGTCGGCTCAAAAAGAGCACTAGTCGTGGTCTCATCTCGACATTCGACAAAGCTGACACAATGGCCCGACTCATAATTGACGTATCTACCCGGTCCACTACTGCACGGATCCTTCGAACAAGTTTCGGTCTGGTCGTAATTGTTGTAGCATTTTCCCAGAAGGGGCGAAAAGAAGGTCTCTTCTGGACATTCTCTTTGTTCAATGGCACCCACATATGTGTCAGTGCCAGGGAGAGGCGCCTCACACACCAAGTACGACGAGGCGTCGCCGTCATATGGATTCGGAACGTAAGGGTTGGCATAGTTGTATTCGAGACAAGGATCGACACCACCATGGCGATCAAAGCCGTCGCAATTGTAGAAAGCATCACATTTGCCTATAAATGGATTGAATTTCATGTTGCCGGGACAGGTTTGCAATTCGGGATACAATATAGACGTAGCGGTTGTTCCATCGACAAGTTTTGTGCATGAGATGAACGTCGAACAGTCATTGACGTTAGCATTTTCAAAATACCCCTCACTGGTACATTCATAATTCAGACATTGGTAATTGGTGGTACATCCATAGCCCGGCCGGAAAGTTGTTCCGCTCGAACATTGTTGGCTCCTGACCGTCGAGATCGGCTCATATCCACCATCACTGTTGTAGTTGATCACCAAGCAGTCAAAGTATTTTGTGCAGTCCGTTGACGATTTGTCCGGTATATAATTGTCGGTAAATCCTTCGCAGGGATCCGTATTGCCAGGCATAGAATTCGAAGCGCAATCGTACTCACTGTAACAGCCATTTTTTTCGGGCCAAAAATAAGTGTTCCAACTGCAATGTTGAACTGTAGGATTCAAGCTGGAGTCACAAATGACAAATGTTGTGCAGTCGTTCGAATCGGTATTCGGAAACACCCCCTTGCTTGGGCAGGTGAATGCTGTGTGAGTATTAAGTAATTTAATCGGCGCTGCGTAATGACTTTATAGAATTTTTAATTTACCATTTGCCGTGTCACTGAGACAAACGATAACTATTGCGACCAACAACAGTAATGATTCGTTCATAATTTCGAAATTAGAATCTTCCAGTCTTTTCAGTATTTTACAGCGAACTAATTTTGTCTCGTCACACTGCCGCGCCTTTATATTCCCAACGAGTTTAGTTTTGAATCGTTGACGTGGTGTTTCGAAGTGCTATTAATGAGGCTTGCTCGAATTTGGTGTTTCAAATTTTGCTCTTTCCATATCACATTAGAAATTCCACCGAATTGAGAGAAATTTTCCTAGTGCGGAACAATTGCTAGAATTCCTAGAAAGGTAGACACGAAACAGTTCGGCCGGGACCTCGGGTCACTTTTAAAAAAAGAAAAAAATCAAGACTCCGGCTGTGGCGGCTACTTAAGCAGGGATGGATCGCTATGGTGGATTTAGTTTCGTTATGTTGCACGCATGTTGAATTCGTTTGCGTCAAGTTGCAGCTAGTGGTGAGGTGAATGGGCCACTGTTGTTCTTGACGTTTTCACCAATTGTCAGCAAACTTTCTGTAGCTGTTGTTGTAGTTGTAGTTTTTAGGATAAAACTTCAGGAAACGATTTAGCTTTGTAAACAAGAATGTCCCTTTTGAAGTTTTGAAGGGTAACGTCATCCCATGCCCTATTCGATGTCATACAAACTTAGCAGGTGTCGTAATGGTCACAAGAAAATGTGATGATGTGATGTGGCAACACGACAAAAATTTCACTTGAAAGTCGGGATCCAAAATGACTGTCATCCGCTGAGGGTTTGCATTACCTTCAGTGTTTATATACTTTCGATCAGAGTTTCACTAACCTTATCCACACCAAAAATAATTTTACATTTTTTTCTGAGCACCACTTATTATGACCTCGAGATGCTAAAATTTTTGTTCAAATACTTTGAGAGATACTGAACATGTTATTGTACTGAGGCATAGTTATATTGTACGAAGATGGTGAATTGTTATTTGATCAATTGGCGGTCTTTTATTTAAACAAAAATTTTCTTATTTAGCAAGTAGAGGTGAGCGTTCACCGTTTTCTCATTGCTCAAACCCTTCGGATTTCTGCCAAAAATTGGCATTCTATACTGTTTTCAGAAGCGAACTTTCATCCGTTAATTTAACATTGGCCCAAGTCAAAAGTTAACTAGGTTCAATGCAAACAGTTTATGGAATTCGCTCTCTCAACCCTCAACATGCAATTGCCATAATACGCAATTTCACTCCGTGATGAGGAATTTTGAGAACCAGCATACTACCATCTCAATGATTCCGAAAGTCCAGAAGGAAAGCCATAAAAACTTGACAAATCCTTCAAATTCCTCGAGTTCTAGAATTGATAGCATTTCATATATTACAAAATTGCTAAAAGTTTCCTATGTGCAGAATAAGCACCAGCTGAAACAATTCAACCATTCAAAGACAACCTACACACAGTGCATTTCTACGTTAACGTCATCTATGCGCGCACATAACACGTATGAATGAAGTAAACACATTGTTCAGAATGTGTTTTGATTGTTTATCATACAATAAGTGTGTGTTAGTAGATCCAGCTGGTGATATTCACTTGTGTCCTTCCAGTGCTCACTTATGGAGCGGAAACGTTAACTTTAACGAAGTCATCCGAAGATAAATTGAGAGTGACACAAAGAGCCATGGAACCGAGTATGCTTGGAATAACACTCAGAGACAGAATGACGAATCAATGGATTCGACAACAAACCAGGGTCGTTGATGTCATGGAAAGAATCTCTGAAATGGAGCTGGGCGGGACATATTGCAAGAAGGACAGACAAACGTTGGACCAAAAAGATCATGAACTGGCGACCATATAAAAGACGAGCTATAGGTAGACCACCAGAGAGATGGACAAACGGAATTAAGAATATTGCAGGTACAAACTGGCAGCAAATGGCAATGAAAGAAGTTGGAGAGGCCTACATCCAGCAGTGGATAGAAACAGGCTGAAAAAGAAGAAGAAGAGATACGTATCATATATCATGTAAGGTGGTGGAATTTTAGGAACTAACATAATTTCACCTCAATAATCCCAAAACTCCAGAAAGGAACCCAGTAGAACCTCAGAAATTATCCAGAATATTTACTTTCTAGAGCTGGGAACATGGTGACCATGTGCAGTTACATAATTTTGGGAACTGACCTACTACCACCTCAATAGTTCAACAAATCCTGAAGAGAATCGAAAAAAAACCTCAGAAACCCTTCAAAATCCTTAGGTTCTAGAGCTGGGAGCATGTTACTGTGTCACTATAAAACTGGGTTACATCTCGAGTTACTGAAATTTACAACTTTAAGTCGATAGTCATGAATATACCGCCAATTACTTATTCTAAGCGAATAATAATTTCGTTGTATTTTTACATGCAGAACATTGGAAAAACATGTGGGGACTCCTCTGTTACTGACATATCTCCAGAACGAGCTCACCGATTTAAGCAAATAAAAAACGAAAACGTAGCTCTTTAAATTCTCTATACAGCTCTTGAAGAAAGTATTTGCGAATTTACAGTCTTTCCATCGGTTTCAAGGATTTTTCGCTTAGAAAAAAAATATTTTTCGACTTTGACCAGTTTTTTCCGCCATTTTGGATTCAAATGTCAAAAAATAAATTGCACCAAAAAAAATGGAATTTTTTCTGTAACTTATCCACTAAAACAATAATTTACGACGTATTTTTAGGAACCCTTTAAAATTTTAACAACATTCTGATTTACTCGAATTATGTGCAAAAGCCCCTTAGGGCCTCAGTCCAAGGGCCTCATTTTAGAACTTTTTCTACAGTGCGCTATTTGGTATGCAAGTAATGTCTCAGATTAAACACAAATTAGCGAGATCGGAAGAATTTCACTTGATTTATTGTAGAAAAAAAAAAAACTTAGGGCCGAGTAACAGCCCTCCCAACAAGCCCACGTTGCATTCTACCAAAAAAGCGACAAAATATGATTGACCGACAGAAGAAAATGGATTGACCGATAGATAATATGGAAATAAAATAATAATTTACCGATAGAAAAGTGTCAATGATCGATAAAAGATAACAAACAAAGAAATTTATCTGTAAATTATTAGTTTTTTATCGGTAAAATGTTATCGGTACTTTTGAATATTTTTATCGGTACTCAGGAACTCGCTATCGGTAGTTTATAATTTCTCTATCGGTACCACTTTTATCGGTAATTTATTATTTTTATTGCTTGTATCGTGTAAACGAAAACGAGACAACGAATTTTTCCCGATCCGCTCACCCCTAACACATGAATTGGCATTATTTAAAAACATATTTTCTTCAACGTCATATCACAATTATTCCAAATTCTTGTCGGCGTCTATTTGCACAATTGTGTTTGCATTACCTCCTCTCTTCTTTTGGTCCAACAGAGCCATGCTGTAAGTGAATAATATCGATCTGGCACATGTGATGCATCAGCAATTTGTAAGTTAGTAAACCAATAGAAAAAATTAGATGTTTTTTTGTCAATAATTTAATTTTGTTTGTAAATTTTATTTCAGCGTTGCGTGTTTTCGAGTGGAATTTTTATATGTTGAGCATAGAGGTGGGCGCCGGCGCCAGCCGCGCCGATCGCCGCCGAAAAAATACATAAAAAAGACGTCGCCGCCGCCGAAACATTAAAATCGGCTAGCCGATTGCGCCGCCGCCGGTAACCGTAAAACACTGCGCCGCCGCCGACGCCGACTTGTTTTTTTATCGATTTTCGGCGCAATTTGCCAATATTACGATTTCATTTTATAATCAAAACACAAACTAATATTTGTGAAATATTTTTCTAAAAATTGTCAGAATTTTGAAAAATGTGTTTATGAGTTCTCAACGTTTCTGAATCATTTACTTTTCATGTTTCTTTCCGTATCTGCGCCGAATTTATACATCCAGACCAATTTTTTGTTATCTCGTCATCGATGGTTTTTGTGTTTTTCTCTGGAAATCTACAGCACACCCATTTTAAGCGTGTATTTTACACATTGTGTGTAATAAAAGTGTATACACACTTGCAGCAAGAAAAAAAATGAAAAAAATATCAGAATTTTCATAAAAACGCCGGCTTCCAATCGATTTAAAAAAAAAGTTTTGCACACTTTGCACAAAACAAATTCGATTTTGGGGATAGTAGAGTGACCATTGCTGAATGATTTCTCGGATACGTTTACGATGAAACCAGGGGCGCCGACTTCTAAGGACAAGCGAGGCTCGGGCACCACTACTCGAATGATGAGCACCACTACATCTTTCCAGTTTTACTTGAAAGAGCACCACTACTCCCAGATTCGCTTGTTGTATGAGCACCACTACTCCCAAACACAAGTCGGCGTCCCTGGATGAAACTATTATATTCACTAGAGTTGATATCTTAACAATGCAGCCTTAAAATGAATCATGTCCAACATTCCATACGGACTAAGTAGCTTTGACACCTTTCCCGACCATGACCTTTTGGGAGAGCCTATTTACGAGAATATATTTTTTTTTATTTCGGTTAATTTCTCGAAATTCTTGAACTTTATCGAAATTTTTGAAATTTCTCGAAACTCTTTAAATTCTTTGAAGTTTCTCGAAATTTCTTGAAACTAGGCCCAGCCTTTTGGCCAAAAATTGCAACGTTATTTGCTAATAAAATCTACAGATCATGACATAAATTATCGCGTTGGTTATGCCTGAACCTTCTGCTGAATCTAGGAGAGGCACACTTTTAGATATCGCAGAGCAGAATAGCAGAATCGCTTTTATGACCAAAAAATGCAGGAATAATTTATATTTATTTTAGAGTAAAAATCAGAGATTCAGTACTCTCTGTTAAGTGTGTAACCATTACACACTCTTGCGATGAAAATCAAAAAGTGTGTATTCGCAAAAAGGTATTATACACACTTTTTCGGAAAGTAATGATCCTGGAATGAACGAACAGAAAAAAAAGTGTGTAAGAACTCGAAAAACTTAAAAGTGCCCGTGTAGTGTAAGTGATGTAAGATAAAACAAAACCTTCATTAGTTTGCCATTTCGGACGATTGTCCTTCATTTGTTCTAGTCTTGCGAACTTTTTACTCGACACGCATGACTACAACTACGTACTGTCTCAATGGCACAATCGACATATGATGAAACAGTCTTCTTGCCATGGACAGACGTGTAACAAAAATGATTGCAGGCTGGACGTTTGGTGAAACAGTAGGCTATCTCAAACTTCTTTACTAAGAGTCCTCCCCTATAACAATATTCTCCTATATGGAGTGCCCGATAAGGCTTGGAAACTAGTACTCCCCTTATGGTTGGAGCTTATCACTAGGTATAAATCTATGACTTGGCTCGCCGTCCCGTACTAATTTAGTACAGGCTCAACGAGAGTTAAAGCTAAAGTAAAGCTATAATTTACACTCTATTATAAAGAAAACACTCTTAACGAAAACAAATGTAAAATTTTAGAACGAATTTTTTCTAGATTTTTTTTTTCACTTGAGCGCCGTTTTTTGCGCCGAGCTCGCCGCCGCCGTCGATATATATTTTGACCTACGCCGCTGCCGAATTTTGAAAATTCGGCTCAGCCGATTACAGCCGCCGCCGATACTTTTAAAAAAATGTACAGCCGCCGCCGAAAAATATAGACCGGCGCCCACCTCTATGAGCAGCTGGAATTTAGTGTTTCACTTGGGGTTTTCGTTTTAGGGTTATATCTGTAGGTGTTGCTCTCTTCGGAATAATAGTCTTTGAGTTTTTTTGAGTGGAAGTAGAGGTATGTGTGAAAAATTTTTCAAGTAATGTCAAGCGCCATACACACTTTCCATCAAATACTATTCATACACTAAAATAAATCAATACATCTCGAGTTGTTGACAATAAAATATGAAAAGAAGAATCTTGACAATGAAGCTAATTTGATTGTTCCCTTTATATATTCTAAATGACCGATCACAGATTCAACACATTCGCTGATGCGCAAGATATTTTAAAATAACATTTGTCGATTTTCACGATTCTGATTTTGAGGACTGTTTAAGGCCCGTCATTGGGAAATGACAGGACAGTTTCCCGAAAATGTATGGAAAATTTTATCACAAAAATTCACCGAAAAAATTCAAAGAACTCACCTCTTATGCTTTCCATTGTATTCGGTCATGGTCTCTTTAGGTCGCCAAGGCATATTTGAACACTAAACACTTTTTACTCGATGAAAAAACAAAAAGTTTTTTTTTGTTTTGTCGCAACAAAAACACAGAAAATATTTCGACATAATTGTGACACTCCGCTACTATAAGTATTGGAATGAATGTTTGCTGTGTTCACTTCGGCGGTAAAATATTTTCATTCAAAAAAGTGTCCGACCCTTCAACGATGGTAGACATTTATTAAAATTGTAACCTCTCCCACTTCTTTAGTAAGCTAACAAGGTCGAATAATTGTCCGCTGAGCTTTAACAAACCTCCGCTGAGCTCTAATAATTCTCCGCTGAGCTCTGACAAACCTCTAATGAGCTCTAATAATTCTCCGCTAGGCTTCAGTAAGAGTCCGTCAGACCTTAGCACGTAGCAGTAAGGCAATGAAGCTAAGCGAACACTCAATAAGCATCAGCGGATATCTAATAATTGTTGCTATGATTTAATAAAACTCCACTTAGCTTTGGCAGATCTCCGCTGAGTGTCCGATTAGCTCCATTAGGCCTTCTTGAAACTTCCTTAGGCCTAACGGACACTTCCTGAAGCCTAGCGGAGAATTATTAGAGCTCAGCGGAGGTTTGTTAAAGCTCAGCGAAGCATTATTAGAGCTCAGCGAAGAATTATTAGAACTCAGCCGATATTTTTATTAGAAGAGGTGGCATAATTAGACTTCGCGAAGTCTTCTTAGCTTACTAAAGAGAAACGAACATTTATTTACGCTCAGTGCAGTCTTACGAGAGGCTAAATTTTTAATAAATGCTCTCCCATCGTTGAAATAATGTCCGCTGAGCTCTCGTAAAGCTTTAAAAAATGATCGATGAGCATTATTAACTGTATACGCTACCCTTTGTCAACCGTTTGATGATTGTTTTTAAATGTCCGACACTTTTTTGAATGAAAATATTTTAAACTCATTAAGACTTTGAAACTTCGATTTTAGTCCCATCGTTAATCCAAAATGATTCAAAGACGGCACGGAACACGGCACAATTATAATAATTTTACGTGAAAACAAACTAAAAAATGCGTTTGGAGTCGATTCAAATACTCGCTTTATTTATTTTAAATTATGCCAATTGTGATTTTTGCCTACTAGTTTCGATTGCCACGCAATCATTATCAAGGCTTCGTCTCGACTCGAGTTGGACGATTGATTTTAGGCACTTTCGCATGTACAACTCGGGAAATTGCCTAACAGCAATCGTCCAAAACAGATACACAAATAACTAAAGCGAATCGATTGAGGAGGCCGAAAGAGCTACGTATTAAGTTTTATATGCCTCCTACTGGGGACGAAAGTTGAAAAAGGTAAGCCTAAGGGCCCAAAGTGACAGAAAAATGTAAGCCAAAGGGGCGAAAGCGATGGTCTAACCAATGTTGGCTCATACTGGAATTGGGGCCGAGCCCAAAGCTTTTTGTAGTAAAGTCTAAGTTATCTTGTTTTCCAAAATTTACAAAAAAAATCCATTTCTAACGTTTTTGGCAACTCCTGAGCTCAGTCTTTCGTTATAGCTGACTCTCAATAATTTTGTTTGATTCTTGACACTATCACCTTTCAAATGAAGTCGAGCATGATTAATTTGAAAGAAGTAGCGTCAATAATCAAACGAAATAATTGAGAGCCGGATAAAACACAAGACTGAGCTCAGGACCGTTAGAAATGATGAAAAAATTTAGTTTTGGAAATTTTTGTCAATTTTTTTGGAAATTTTTGAAAAAGTTTCCAAAAAAATGTCCAAAAGGAGGCCCTGGTGCGAAGCGTTGGATTTCCAACATACCACACTCGACAGGTTCCTAGTGAAAACACGACCGTTCACGTGATTTATATGATGAAGCAGAGAGGAAGTAAAGGATTTGTGTCCCATTCCCATACTGATAAATCTAAAAAAAGCCTCTTCTGTCAGTGCTAAAACCAGTGCCACGTATAACGATAACTATGGCACTATGACGATGGAATGAAGAAATGATAAATAAAAAGTTTCCACCGTACGATTGCATCTGTTTAATAGATTCTCAAGCCACGGGACAAAATATCAGAATGTTTCTCGCCATTTCGTCCTTTCGCATGAAAAGTTGTATCTGTCGTGCACGGTTGATTTTAGTCATTTTCAGATGTCGCCCTCACACCGTTCGGGCTACAAGCTAAATTACCTAAAATCTACCGTCCACAACAGATACAGTCAGAGGCAATGAAACTTCAGCATGAGTTTGCTTCATCTGTTTTTCAGGCGATTCACACATACAATCACAACTGTTTATCGGTTAAAGCTGCTACATGCACGCGTGTGGTAGTGTTAAGCATATAAACAGTTTTGATTGTACGTGTGGATCAACAGCTGAAGCAATCTCATGCTGAAATTTCATTGCCTCTGACTGTACGGAAATAACTATTGTTGCGCGAAATTGAATTTAACGTTGAATGGAATGCAGCAAGCGAAAAATTACAAGGCCCAGACCCGAACATAATCAATTTGCATTTGACTGTCCGTGTTATGCAAAGTCCAAGTTGGTTGCCAAGCTGAACGAGCCGACCAGAAATCAGCTGCTGCTCTTGGCGAAGTGTTTAGCCTGTCGAACGAAAATGAATAACCTAAATGTAAACTTCTTTCACAGAATAGTCCGTGTTGCTATGCCATCTCGCTCGCTGGCGAGTTTTAACGTTTTTATCATCTCAATGATTTTTGAAACTCAGAACATTTAATTGAATAATAGAATTCTGGGAACTAACCTCTAGAGACCTCTTTTTTAATCAATAAAAATGCTTTAAAAAACTGATGGAAGTACTGTTCATTCTAGAGTTCTAGCGTTGGGAAGCGACCAATCGGAGTGATGGAATTCTAGGAACTGACCTCCAAACACCTCAACATTTCCTCAAATCCAGAGGAGACTAGAAAAACCTGCTGCAAATGTTAGTTTTCCTTGAGTTCTAGCTTTAAGAAGATGATACACCTTTCGCAGTGATGAAATTTTAGGAACTGACCTACAAACATCTCAGACTTCCCTCAAGTCTTTGAAGTGATGGAATTGTAGGAACTAACATCGAAACACAGAGATCTTTGCTCAAATCCAGAGAAGACAACAGAAAACTGCTAAAAATGCCAGTTCTCCTTGAGTTCCAGCTTTGAGATGCATTTGGGAAGACTCAGACCCAGTCATATAGTTGGTCAGAGGTATCATAGTCTTGTAATTTCTTGAGTGAAAATCGTTCGGAGCTCTTTCCAAAACACCCCACACGTAAGAAATGGCCAGGGAAATGAGTCTCAAAGTTAGCGATTTTTCTGTGCCACTTTTCCGACTTTAACTAGTTATTACCGTGAGGACAAAAAAGAAAATTTTGTTCGGAAACTTTGACAGTTAAAATTTCACCAGCGAGCGAGACGAATTTTTCTGCCATAGCAGCCCAGACTAGAATGTCAACGAGCTAATTTTACCAAGGTTTGGGGCTATTACGATTGACAAAGTGATCAGCAAAGAAATTGGTTCCTCCGACAGCTAGGTTCATAATGATGAAAAACTCCTGATCGAACGGAGCCATTTGTGTTCCGCCGAGCCAAGGGTTAGGCAGACCACTCGATTGGAACCATGCGCCGCCACGTGCCCAAAATCCATTACCGACAGGCACATTCAAAATTGTGTTTCCATCGACTAGGAACCGTAGTCCAGCAGGGGTCCATTCTAATCGATAAACATGAAAATTTGCATCGAAACCTGGAACCTGATTTCGGAGGCCATGAGTCGTTTCCCACGCGTTGAAGTCCCATCTACACAAAAACGTGTCAATCACTCAATCCGTTTGTTTCTCTCCAAATTCATTACCGTGGTCCGAAATGCATTGTGCTGCCAGCCTGATTAACGCCAACATTAACATTACCGTTGTACAGCTGGCGATTCGATCTTTGTTCTAACAAATCAATTTCACCTGACGCAGGCCATCCACCATATACGGAACGTTGAGGCATCAACCACAAAGCGGGCCAAAGCCAGTCTCCGGCTGGCATTTTAGCCCTGATTTCGAGTGTACCGAACTTAAAACCGAATGAATTGCGTGTATCAAGCCGGGCACTTCTTATCGGATTGATGATATTATTGACAGATCCCTGCCGGTCGCATCCGTACCACTCAGCCAATGTGCATTCGCCAGGTGGTATAATAACCCGACCGGAAGTCAAAAACGATTCACCAAATATATCAGAGGTAAACGAGGGTCTAAAGTTCAAGATGCCATTGTTCACGAACGAGTTCTGGCGATCGTTCACATACCATTGAAACTAGAAACGCGAAAGCACAAACAAAATGGATTTTCCTTTTTTTTTCCATTGGGCAAACAAAAAGCACTTCGAACCTCCCAATTTCCACCTCCAGCCAATGATACCTCATGCTTCCATCTCGCCACATCGAGGAAATTGAAATTATCCTCGAATATCAATTCGCCCGAACAGACTTGTGATGGTGCGTGTGTACCGGTTACAGTAGTAACTGATGGGGTACAAGTGATATTAGCGTCGCGGGCATTTGCCAAAGAAACTATTGCGAAAAATATGAAAAGTTTCATATTCAAATGGAATTTTACAGACACGTCCACTGTTAACTTGAGATTTATAAAATTATGGCTTTTTATAGGCGCAATAGAAAACTTCCACAATCATTGCAGCAATTTAAGATTAGATTAGTTTGAGTGGTAAGAAGCTAGAGGTTCACAACTTTTATCAAGCAGCTGTAATATCATCAAGCAAAGTCAACTTTTACTGATAAATTGAAATTGGATTGGAAACGAGTGGAGGAGAACGTAGCAGACGCTGGATCGTTAGCCTCGTACGACCGTGTAACCTTACTGCTTCCGTAACAGGGCATATTTTAGGGGAAACAAAATGCTCGAAATTTATTAATTTTTCCGTCACGTTCTGTTTCTCTAAAATAACAACACATCGAAGTGTCTCCGTTGTCTCTATGGCCTTTTTATTTATATTTCTTGAGCTAAACCGATTACATTCGGATGTTAAGTAAGAGACACCAGAATTCATGAATTTTGGGGAATTTGGTCCCATTGCCCAAAGTTCCTCATATAAACACTAAAGGTAATGCAAATGCGCAATTGAATTCGTTTGGGTCAAATTGCAGTTAGTAGTGGGGTCATCCATCGTAGCAGGTGCAGCAACATCAGCTGAGGGTGCATTACCTTCATTGTTTATATGAGAGAAAAAAAAATTTGTTGAAAGTGGAGTCCACTTAGTCAACACACTCCGAGAACAGGCACGAGAACAGACATAAATAAGAGGCCTCCACGACGCAGTAGTCTAAAATTCTCATATAAATTCAGTTTTTTATGTTGGAATGGGCCACTTCGTTACGGACGTTCCATACGAAATAAGAGGGCAAATGACCGTTAAAAAATTCTTGTGCCTGTTATTGGAGTGCGTTGACTTAGTGGGCCACGCTCCCTCGGAGCTATTTTTAGCTACGGTTTCTTTGTTACTATCCTGAACCATTGTTCGAAAATAACAAGGAAAATGTTTCAGCCAAAGATTGGAAATTTTGATGAACGTGAAAAGGTGATATCTCGCACCAAGCGAATGCTTTTCTTTTCCCGATAGAGGCCTAACCTAGAATACTTTTAGTATGAAGTGAATAGTGTGTTAGAGGTTCCAGTTTGCGGTGAGGAATAAAAGCAGTGATACAAAAAAGTGGTGTTTATTCAATCGCTGATTCTAACAGAATAAACATAAAAACTGTCTTTCCTCAAGTGCCAACTTGATTGATTTAACTCAATTAGAATTTATGAGAATGCTAAGTTCAATCTTCAACACTTCTTCTCATTCCCATAAATTCTACCACTTGAATAAATATCATTCTCCGTTGCATAGCGACAACATAATAAATCAAATTTTATCTTAAGTCTTCGTCTCCGTTAACTTCCTCCCTAACCAGAACCATATAGACTGCCGTAACCAGCTTCTCCATCATAACCATACACTCCGCCGTACGAAGAACTATCGAAGCCTTCACATGCAACTTTGCCACCAACGACCGACTCTGCGGCGACCGATTTCTCAACCATTGTCCCAATGAATTTTCCACCTTCGTCTTATTGCCTTCCGTCTTCGTCTTCCGCCTTCTGTTTTCTTCTTTTGTTCTGTTTATCATCCTCTACTCCATCTTCTTCTTCTTCTTTTGTCTTCTTCTTCTTTTGTCTTCTTCTTCTTTTGTCTTCTTCTTCTTTTGTCTTCTTCTTCTTTTGTATCCTTTTTCTTTTGCTCAAACTTTGTTGCTCTCCGCTCAAGTTCTGTTGCTCAAACTCTGTTCCACTTTCTTCTCTTTTCTTTTCCTTTCTTTTCTTTTCTTTTCTTTTTTTTCTTTTCTTTCGTCCGGTAAACTTTGCCAATGTCGATGCCGTAAATAACACTTGTTTCTTGTTCTGTCATTGCTCGCAATCCATTCTTTCGTCCATTTTTAGTCCTGTCGTCAACGTTCTTTCCTTTCCAAATCATATTCCAAATCCTACTCCGTTTTCAGTCCATGTCAGCATACTTTCATTCTCGATTTTATTTCCATCTTCATCTTCTACTTTTCACTGCCCTATCCCTGATCTGGGCCCATAACCTGTTAGAGGTTCCAGTTTGCGGTGAGGAATAAAAGCAGTGATACAAAAAAGTGATGTTTATTCAATCGCTGATTCTAACAGAATAAACATAAAAACTGTCTTTCCTCAAGTGCCAACTTGATTGATTTAACTCAATTAGAATTTATGAGAATGCTAAGTTTAATCTTCAACATAGTGTTCCTGCACTCGAAAGCAAAATTTTAATTGTAAGAAAATAACTTGACGCTAGGTTTTGTTTAGAATTACGTAGAATAGCTCCAGAAACCTATTTTACACAAACGACGAAGAAATAAATTGAAAAGTAACCAAAAGTGTGTGCCCCTTCTAGAATTTGTTAGTAAGACGACCTAGGTGCAAAAATACATCTGGTGAGAATACTTATCCAGACACATGCATGACATCGAAGGACTGAGCTTATCTTTGAGTTGTGCATTTTCTTGTGGATTCGCCAAAGTTGGATACCTTGTTCGTTGCCAAGTTTTCAGCACTTCCTCAGGCAATGCTGACTCTACCAGCGGATAGAGCATCGCAGCATAGTTATCTCAGGTGACACCAAGTGACTCTATACCACGCAATTGTGTTTCTAACTTGTCGTAAAGAGTAATCACCGAATTACTTTCATGACTAACTAATTAACATAATGTAGACCTCGTCCAATTCGACTGTACTGGTAGTACATGTCAGTAGTTCACCGACGGTAACTATTTTTACAGAATCCGAATTTTCTCAATATTTTGCCGCACTTTCGATTTTCAGTTTATGTGTTTATTAATCACGGGTCCAATGGGAGCGCTCACAGGAGCACGTTTTCACAGGAGCACGTTTTGGTTACTCAAGTCAAGTCACGGGACTGCCCAAAACTAAAATCAAAAAGAAAATTCCATGTGCATGACACAAGTAGTACGACTATGTTCAAAGTTCACTGTGATACCTCAACTCCTGAAATTAGCTGTTGAATGACACCTGATTTATGAAAAATCGATTTGAAATGACCGAGGAAAAATGCTTAAAAGTTGACACAATTTCTGAGACACTTTTTGGGGGAAGCTAGATATTACACCCATTTCGATTCCACAATAGAAAAAAGTTTTTCCATTAAATATCGGTAGTGAGCCAAACTTTCCGGAACATAAGAAATTTCTCAATAAAAAATGTTGCACTTTCGGAGATGCTCAACTTGGCTTTCCATATAAATAGCATTTCCGGTTGACATTGCAACCAACATAGCCCAACAAACCAAATCTTAAAGTACTGAAGGCGCACGAATCCGTGATTTCGGCACAAGGACCTAGGCGCAGATTCTCGTGAATTTAAGAACTCGTAACTATCATTGTCACCTTAAAACTTACAAATCATTTGGACTGTTAAGTTTAACTCTATGATTACTAACGGTAGACCAAAGTGTTGCATTGTTGCATTTTTGTTGCATTTCAGTACAAATTTTTTTTGAAATTGTTGTATTAAAACAACACGTCTCCTAAGGGTGGTGACACCTGTCAAGTTACGAATTCTTAAATTCAATGAGAATCACTCGAAAAAAGAGCTCATGCAGAATGACTGAAAAATGTTGACATAAAATGGCTATCTGTCAAACATTTCTCATGCTTGATTAAAACGCTTATTATTCGGAATTTTTCACGCATTTTGCACAATCCGACCAACTGTTTACTAGCCTATTGTTTGACGGTAAAAATCACGAGTATAAATAGCATAAGTATGACAACACTGCCAACCGAAAATTAAGTTCCGCTAAACAAAATGCCAATGTGTAACTTGTGTCCTTAGGACTACAGCAAAGGAATCAGCGTTTCAGTCGGACCAATATACGCGAAGCAGAAGCTATGCGCCATACATTGACATATTGTTTGACCAAAATTCGTCTAGTCAAAATTTTTAATTGTTTTTCAGCTGACAGTTGCGGAACGAAATGCGGTTGAAGCTCGATAAACTCGGCGCACTGCGCAATTATAAAATTTGTAAACGCTACGCCTCAGTATTCAAGTGGTGAAAGAATTAGGCTTAAGCTTTGGTTGAAACATTTTTTTCTTTCTTTTAAACCATTAAATGTTACAATGGTTCTATTGTACGTATGCGCAAAATTTGTTGGGGCAGTCACAATATCATTCATTTTGATGGATACAATTGCATGTGCAAATGACGTAAGTTGTTCATAATTTTGAAAGAGCCAAACTACTATCAGGTGCTTTTTTGTCAACCGTAAATTCGGTGCAAGTCGAAAATCTAATTTGATCTCGACTAATTAGAGAGTTATTTAGTGACAAACATTTAATTGATTAATTACTATTTTACGTTGATTTAGTAGTAGCAAGTAATTTATGACTTCTGACGGTTAACATATTTCATCACTCTTATTAATCACTTGTTGATTAGTCATATTAATCATCTAAGTGTTTGAACAATCTTTAAAACGGAAAAACGAATAATTCCTGTATATGATAAAGAGCCATCGATGATCGATGACTGATTAAATTATCTCAAAATTTATTTTGCTTTTCCCTTATAAAGCAGAGAGTCGTTGTAACTGTATTTCCATTGTTTCATCTGTAACACGCGCATATAATTGTTGTGTCGGTATACGAAATTATGCCTTACAGAAACGTACTACACTTACCGTTTATTAAAACAAAGACAACACACACCGTCAGCGGGCGTTTCGCCTAACTGACTGAATGCCATTATAAACGAACAATTACATGTAACACAAAGAGGCGTTATCGATACTAAATCGAAGACGCAACATAATGACAGATTCAATCAGATGTAGTTGTGGTTGAGTTTCGAACCCCCAATGTGAAATCTCGAATAATTGTTAATGCTATAACAATGGAAAGAGAGAACAGTTTTCATCATTATTCTGACAACCAACGGTAAGTAAACGGAGTACATTTTTTCACGCGAGCTGAAAATTTTGACAGATGGCCCATACATTTTGTGTCAAAATTTCGTTTCACCGGTTTAACTTGGCTTAACGGACAGAAGATTAAAAAATATTTCTTTTATTCGGGTTTGATGATAGGAATGTCCAAATGGGACCATTTTTTGCTTTCTAAGCAACAGCATAGACATAAGAGATCGGGAACTCTTTGATACCCGATAGTTTATCATACACAGTCTAGCCTAAAGGAGGGGAGGGTAGTTTCAAAAATGACACTGGATATTCCTTTTTAAGGCTTGGAAACTATATCGGGACGGGAAAACATGAGCAGATAGGCGATTCCAAAGCCCAATCGCGGTAGAAAAGAAAGTTCACCTTCACCTAACGGTGCCACAGAATCTAGAAGCCACAACACAGCTTAGCACACCGCTTACGCTGACTTTTTTGTGACAAAAACCGAATTGTGTAGGACGAGCTCCAGCTCCACTCCCACCCACAATTGGGAATCGAATTTATGCTTTTTACATATATCTTAGTGACGAGCGGGTGAAAAGAATTTCTTCGGAGGAAACCCATTCTTTTCGCCGCATTTTTTGTCACGTCCATTATATGATCGGACCACAAAAGTCCATTGGTAAAGTTCGTTCCCAGAATCATCAAACATGAAGCTTTGTCAGCTACAAACGACAGTGAGTCTGTCATCACAGAGCATTTATGTGTGAATCTATACGTCTGAGTTTTGTTTGTGGTAACATGATCGCAGTTGGCAAATCAATTAAACCGAATCGAGTGATCCATGAACTGCCTATATATATATACCGTGTAATCTATTCAATAAATTTATTCGATATTCTGCTTCGGCCGAGAACACAACAACGTGCCGAAGCCGAATATTGAATGAATTTATGGAATAGATTACACGGTTTCATAACTTACACAATTTTAAAATGTTGTCGATTGAAGGTGATGTTAACTTCATGTTATAATTCTTATTATTTGTTGACGACTGCAGTGCCTTAAGGGCATATTTCTATTTATTTTTATTTGATTGGTACAGTCCACTGATCGTGCTGAACGAAAAGTGCAAATTTGGTCTTTAAATTAAATTTTTGATTTCATTGCAATTGCTAGCTGAAATTATAAGACTCAGTTCAGAATTGCTAATGAACTTTGTCGGACTTACATTCAATGCCGACTCCGACGTCAGCAATCACTAGCAATTTCGACATTGGCCAACAAATCACTCCAATTTCGATGCAAGCGTTATCTCCAGTTAGGAATACAATCACTGGTCGACGTTTGCCCCCACCAATCGCTGTTACTCATATTGGACATACCTTAGAGTAATTATACCTAGAGAGGAAATTTGTACGACGAAATGTGGTCCCAACATCAGTTTGTATAAGATACACATTTCGTATAATTTTACACCAACACATGTATGCTTTGACGTTTTTTCGCTAATGATATTTCAATTTGCCCTCTTAATTAAGAGGGCAAACACACATACCAATAAACATTTCGTATTTTATGTTGGGACCACATATTTTACGTAAGTTTGTTCGAAATTTCCTCTCTAGGTATAATTACTCTTAGGGACATACCTCACAAATGATAAACAACAGTTCCGCTCCAAACGCAATTCCTGACAATGGTCAAAACCAACAATGGTCTTCGCTGGTTGAATTGGCGGACATGTCTACTGAACTCGAAGATGAGCTACATAACGTATCTGATTAAGGGGACATGTGTGGTGACACAGCAACCCATTCGAATTGTAATAAAATCATTCATAATCCGGCTTCAGCCGTGACAACATCTATGAGTTTTCCTTGTATTTAGTTGACTGTAGATTATCATATATGGTCGAGATTAGCTCCCATATGTTCAAATTGAACTCAACTCTGTTTTGTCGACCACAATGCATAATAGCCGCGATATCCAGCTTCATACGCTTTCGATAATTTCCGAACGCTTAATTATTATCTCCGTTAACAAACATTCATGGCGATCAACAGCTCCGTGCGGGAGCTCGGACATTTTCAGTTCAGTAGAAATTTTGTGGTGAATCTTTTCGTATCGTTGTGCACGTCACATCGTTAAAATCGTCAAAATGATATTGTCCTGCTTCTACAAAACCTTATTCTTCACAAATATACAATCTGTCGTTTCTGAAAGGCAGTAAGGTTCCTGTTAACCATTAACAAAGTCAAATCTCCAAAAAAAGTCGTTGATTTGATATTGTCGACACAAGGACAAATTCGAATGTTAAGCGAAAACATAACAGTTACTAATTATGCTTGTTTTTAAAATGTTTATAGGATGCTGCGGCTCACAGGTCATATTCTGCTCACAGTCAAGAAAATTTACAAATGGACCAAATTCCCCAGTTTACCAAACCTGATCAATTGAATCGTTTAATTGTAAAATCACCTGGAGAAATGTTGAATATTCGCTGTGCAGCTGATGGTAGAACCAACTTTTCAAACAAGCCAATGCATTGAAAATAATTTTTTAAACAGGGAATCCAGAGCCAAGCATAGCATGGACCAAAGATTCGAATGACATTCATCGAATCGACGAAGTAAAAACACGCGGATGGACATTGATTCTGAAAAAACTGTCGTCAGATGATTCTGGACATTACACGTGTGAACTATGCAACATCCATGGTTGCATAAGTCACACGACCCACGTACTAGTCGAGGGAGACGAAATAGTTGCTAATAAACATTCGAACAAGTCGAATCAACGACCGCGTTTTTCTAAACCCGAGCAATTGAATCAGAAGATCTTGAAGCCATCTGGACACATGTTAAATATTCGCTGCGCAGCTACTGGTAAACGCAAACACAGTTCTAACGTTTGACACTTGAAAAATTCCGAATGTGTGAAGCGCATGGCTCCTCCCACCAACACAGCGTGCGCCCAATTTGAATGATTTCTTTTCACAACTGACGTTATTTCGCAGGTGATCCAGAGCCAATCATAACATGGACCAAAGATTCTGATGTCATCGATCGGATTGGCGAAGTGAAAACACGCGGATGGACATTGGTTTTGAAAGATTTGTCGTCGGATGATTCTGGAGATTACACGTGTGAACTATGCAACATGCACGGATGCATCAGTCACACGACCCACGTACTAGTCGAGGGAGACGAAATAGTTGCTAATAAACCGAATCGACCACCACGTTTTTCTCAACCCGAGCAATTGAATCAGAAGATCTTAAAGCCATCTGGGCACATGTTAAATATTCGTTGCGCAGCCACTGGTAAACGCATACACAGTTCTAACATTTCACATTGAAAATATTCCAAATGCACACGCTTAAGTCGGACAACCACTCTCCAAGACATCGTGCGCCCAATTTGAATGATCCTTTTTCAGCATTGACGTATTTTCGCAGGTTATCCAGAGCCAATCATAACATGGACCAAAGATTCTGATGTCATCGATCGGATTGGCGAAGTGGAAACACTCAGATGGACATTGATTTTGAAAAATTTGTCGTCAGATGATTCTGGACATTACACATGTGAGCTGTGCAACATCCATGGATGCATAAGTCACACGACACAGCTTCTTGTCGAAGAAGTTAAATCTACTCCGATCAATGGCAAAAGTAAGTGGCACGTTACACGATTTGATGTCCAATTGAAGTCGTTTGGTTTCGCTATAACATCTCTTTAGTTGTAGATAGCACATTCTGGTTGCTCGTCTTGGTGACAGTATTAGTCGCTTCTATTTGTTTGGTAATCATATTAAAGAAACCATTTCATCAATGGCCATTCCGGATAATCAGGAGCCTTCTACGTATCAATTCACGAGACGAGTCTGATTTTACTTGGGAAATTCCAAGAGATCGTGTCACACTAGCAAATGTTATCGGTACAGGTAACTTTGGATGTGTATTTATGGCTACAGCACGTGGACCATTAGGAAAACAAGCAGTCAGGAGACCGAACAGAAATAAAATTGGATTTTGTGACACCGTTTTTGCGCGCATAATCGAGATATGGGAAAAAATCTGCATCGCATGCATCCGAACAAAAGTTGTTGTCAAAACACTTGTAATTCCAACGAGGTATAACATTGAGTGTTTAGCGCGTGAGATCGACATAATGAAAAATATTGGCAAACACAAAAACATTGTCAACTTACTGGGTTGCTGTACTCATGACGGCGGTCCACCTTACGCCATCATTGAATATGCACATAAAGGCAACCTAAGCAGTTTCCTTCGGGAGAACAGACGTTTAACTCTGAAACAATTAATTTCATTTGCAAATCAAGTGGCCCGTGGCATGGAGCATCTGGCATCTATCAATTGCATTCATCGCGACTTAGCTGCGCGTAATGTACTAGTTTTCCGCAATAACATTGTGAAGATAGCTGACTTTGGTTTAGCAAGATATGGGCGTCGACAAGGTGCTATAGAACTGCTACCAATCGGTGAACAAATACCATTCCGGTTGACGGCGCCCGAAGCTCTGATGACATTTTTTATAATACACGAAAGCAGCACGGATGTGTAAGTGGTTAAAAAATTTCACTCAATCAACACACTCCAATAACAGGCACATGGACAGATCCTAGGAATCATAAGCGAACTGACAGGAGAATTTACTCTTCCCCTACTTCGGTTTTCTATTTTTCGCCCTTAGCGATACCAGATACTTGACACTCAAGTTGACACTCAATTACTAACGTCACTTTCACTCTGTATACCTATTGCGTATTGCCTACGTGACCCCTCTGTGTCCCTGATCATAGTGCGTATCTCTTTTGCTTGCGTAACCCTAACGCCAACATGCCCATTTTCGACCTTAAATCCACGTTACCTTTTAGAGAAAACCATTTTTCAAAATCGGTAAGATTTACTCAAGTTAACGTGACAGACGGACAGAATGGAAAGAAAATACCCAATTAAACCGCATACAATTACTCAGGACGCCTACACGAAGTAATTAATCAAAATTATTGAAAAATGCGATTTTATCAGGGTCTCAGGATTTTTATTATCTAAGCTTGCATATTGAAGCCTTTGAGCTCCGAAATCCGACTGTCCAAAATTCTTATAGCTCGTTCCAATCAAAACAAAACCGGATTCTTGATTTTGTGTTTATTGTTTTGAACCGCTTAAAAATACCTAAGAACAATCATTACAATTCGTTAATTTCCTTGTTAAACCGAATCAGTGAAAACAATTTCTTACTTTGGTACTTTCCGTGCGGATTTCTAATTTGACTCGCGAGATCGTGTGGGAAACTAACCTCAAAGCTTAAGACTAAACAAAATAAAATTACTTTCGGTTTCGGATTTGAATTAATTTCCTTTTTTCTACCTTGACACCGTTGGATGTCCTGTTTGCAGGAACGGTCTTTCAAGCAGATGAGTTAGCCGCGTTCTATCGACGTTTCTGTTCGAATAAAATAAAATTTGCTTTGATTAGAATCGCGGCTCCAAGAAACCCTCACAACAATTTGATTATAAACCGAAACTGACCACAAATCTTCACACACACGATCGTAACTGTTTGACTTAGAATTATTTTCGTACTTTGGAACTAAAACTGATTCCGATGATCACGGAATTTAGATATTTTACTTTGCACTCCTTCAACAACAAAACTTTCGTTTTCAACCTTGAACTTAAACTTGATATGCAGCTGTCAACAGATGCAAACTTGGTTAGGCCAATGACTGACTGGTGACATCATCGACCGATAGGGTGGTGTGGTGGTGTATTTCTTATCGATATTTTGATTTGTAGCGCCAACATTTCTCCCCCCAGTTTTGAACTTATGGAGGTCTAAACTTTCTTCGTCGGTTGGTGCTGGTGGATGTACGTCGAGAACCCCAAGTCGTACCGCCGGACGCCACAGTGCACTTCCATCGGAAAATTGAATTTTTGCTCGTCGTACCTGATCTCTACTGCCGATGATGGTCTCGACAATTCTACCCTTGCGATACGTGTTTCTCGGCTGGTTCTCGTCGAAATCAATAGCGATGTCGCCAACTTCCAACGGTTTAACCTGCTCGAACCATTTTGACCGTCTGGTTAAGGTTGGAACGTATTCGTTGATGAAGCGTTTCCAGAAAATGTTCGTGCAGCGTTGAATTTCCTTCCAAGATGATTGAAGATATGCACCGTCACCTTTGAACTGTCCCGGTGGCTTTAATCCGTTCGACTCGCCGAGTATAAAATGATTCGGCGTTAATGCTTCGCTTTCACATGAGTCGAGTGGCACGAACGTTAGCGGTCTTGAGTTGACTACATTCATGATTTCCTTCAGTAAACTGTCGAGAACTTCCTCTCTCGGTGTGCGACTTGTCATTGCGTCCTCTAAGCATTCTTTTACCGTTCTGATCATGCGTTCCCAAAGTCCTCCCATGTGAGGAGCAGCAGGTGGATTAAAATTCCATTTTGAGTAACAGCTGGTGAACGATGTGGCGAGTTCCTCCAAATTTAATTTTTCCAGTTCCTTGAGCAGTTCCTTGTTGGCTCCTTTAAAGTTTGTACCGTTGTCGGAATAAATTTCAACTGGCCTTCCCCGGATGTTGATGAAGTTTCTTAATTTCATGATGCATGTCTGTGTGTTGAGACTACTGGCTAGTTCCATGTGGATTGCACGAGTTGTTAAGCATGTGAAAAGTACGCCCCATCGCTTTTCCGGACGTCTTCCAACCATAACGTTTAACGGACCAAAAAAATCGACGCCAGTAAACGTAAATGCACGAATTCCCGGTACGAAACGAATAGCTGGTAAGTCAGCCATCATCGGTGGGCGCGGTCGACATCTGCGCACTTTACATTTCATACAGTTCCATCTAACTGATTTGTATACCACTCGAATACGAGGTATGTAGAATCGTTGCCTCAGTTCGTTAATGACAGCTTCATGATTTCGATGAAACATTTTTTCATGTTGACTGAGTATTACCAATCTTGTTATTCGGTGATCTCGTGGCAGAATGATTGGTCTTTTGGTGTCAATGGTTAATGCCTTTGCATTATCAATTCGACCGTCCAGTCGGATAAGGCCACTCTCATCCAAATATGGCGCACAATCGTATATCGGGCTGCTTTTGTCGATTTGTGCTGGCTTGGATTTTTTCGAATTTCTAATCAGCGTGATCATTTCTTCCGTAAATCCGTCCCATTGAGCTTGTCGATATAGCAATGTTTCTGCTTTTACTAACTCTTCCATGGTAAGTGGTCCGTTGACAGCAGGCAACTTTCGAATTTTTGCCAGCAATCTTCTTCCCCATCGAATCGCATAACCGACCGCTCTTATGGCCCGTCCAATTTTGGAAAAACGATTAATGTCCAGCAAAGTTGGCACCACAAGTCGCGAATGAGAGCAGGATAATTTCATTTCTTCCATCGTACCATTTGGAGTGATTTTTTGTGGCAATTTTGGCCACTCAGCTTCTGGTAACTTTAGAAATTGCGGTCCTGTGAACCATCTGCCATCCATGTCGAAAGATGGAATTTTGTCCCATTTTGTCGCCTCGTCAGCAACGTTTTGTTTCGATGGAACCCATCGCCATTCATATAGCTCAGTCGCCTCCGAAATTTCTCCGATTCTGTGAGCCACGAATTGGTGATACTTTAGATGTTCGGATTGTAACCATGTGAGAACCGTGATCGAGTCTGACCAAATTATTCTTCGGTCAATTTTTGAGTACAGTCCCTCTCGAATGCTTTGTGAAAATCTTGTACCAAGGACGCTGGCCAGTAATTCCTTTCGTGTGGTTGATAAGTATTTTAGTGGTGTTACCCTGGCTTTTGAGCCTACCAACGAGACTGATACACCATCTTGATCTTCTATGCGGAGGTAGGCTGCTGTTGCATATGCATGGTCGCCAGCATCGACAAAAACGTGTAATTCGATATTTTTCGTTGATGTTGGACTCAATTTATCGGAGTACCAGCGTGGTATTTTCACTCGTTCGACGTTAGGCAGCAGATTAAGCCAACGAATCCAGTTTGATCTCAAATTTTCTGGTATCTGCTCGTCCCACTTAAGCTTTGTTCTCCACAGCCCTTGAAGAAGGATTTTGACGTGGATCAGATAATGCGATAATAAACCAAGTGGATCGTATAATTGCCTCTGCAGCTCGTGGGTATTGATTCTGGTGCTCGGTTGCGTTGAGATTTTTAACGAATTGAGCCAGACTAGGGGAGCAAGTGGCACCAAAGGTCATTACATTCATCACATAAATGTCCGGTTTTCTTGATTTGTCTCCATTTCGCCAAATAAATCTTTGAGAATTTCTGTCTTCTTCGTTGATCATAACTTGGTGGTACATTTCGGCTATGTCACCGTTGATGCCAATTCGATGCTCTCGGAATCGTCTCAGAATGTCAACAATCGACATTGACAGGTCTGGACCCGTGAATAAGACTGAGTTCAGTGACACTCCTTTCACCCGAGCTGCAGCGTCGAAAACTGTTCTTAATTTCTCCGGTTTCTTCGGATGCACAACTGTAAAAACTGGCAGGTACCACGTTCGATTGGTTTTAACTGTAGCTTCGGACTCTGATAACTTTGAAACGTAGCCCTTTTCCATGTAGTCTTTGATTGATTCGTCGATGGTTTGAATAACTTTCGGACCCTTATTCTCGAGGCATGACAAACGTTTCATGGCCATTGGGTAGCTGTCTGGCAATGAGTATGCGTCGTTCTTCCATAACAATCTTGTCTCAAATCGGTCACCTTTTCGAATTGTATGTTGTTTCATTAGCTTCAGTGCCTTCTCGTTCTCTTTCGAATCCAGACTCGCTGAACTTGGAACGACTCCGAAATTCTCTAACGTAAAGTGTTCCTTGACCATCTTATGTAGGTCTTCATCTCTATCCTGGCATGGACATTTTACGACTCTATGAACTTGCACGAAACCACTCGAGTCTTCTTTTGACGCACCGTAGACTTGCCATCCCAGTCGTGAGCGTGTGGCGATTGGATCGTCCACATTTCCTTCGATCCACTGCTAATCGAGCATTTCTGATACCAATTAAAATCGTTGGTTTGGCATTTTCGTATCCAATTATTGGTAGGTCTGAGAGATGATTGTATTTTCGCTGAAGATCGTGAATTGGTAACGATTGTTCGGGTAAATCGAGTCTTTTCACGATATTAACCCCGTTCAGTGGGTATTTTTCGGTAGGAATGATTTTGCCGTCGACCATCAACTTTCCGGAAATTTCTAAATTTACCATCTCCGATTGCTCTTGTCGATGCATTCCCTTTGTCCATACCATACAAATTGTTTCTGGTTTTCCGGTTAAATTGAGTTTTTCTGCTGTCTCTTTTTCCATGAGGGTAAACGACGATGCCTCATCCAAGAGAGCGAATGTTGTAACCTTTCGGTTTTTGTGATGCAGCTCCACTAGTGCTGTTCGGAATAATTCTTTGTCATTTTGGAAGTGGGTATTGTTACTTCCGGTTTTGACGTTCCCTGACTGGTTAGCATTTTTTGCATCGGGTTTTTGATTTTTCGATGACGTTTTGGCTTTCTTGTCCTTGTGTAACATCGAATTGTGTTTGAAATTGAAGCCGTTGATTCCGCACTCTTTTGACAACGCACAGTCTCCTGAATGTGGCTTTAGACAACGTCGACATAAATTGTGTTGTTTTAGTGAATCCCATCTTTGATTTACGCTTAATTGTTTGAATTGAGAACACTCCTCTAGCCGTTTGCAATTGTTGTCGCACATAACGCATTCCGATTTCGTATTGGAATCCGTAGATTTTGTTCCATCATGGACGTTTAAGTAACCACCTTTCGACCTTGAATTGTCGTTTCTGCGATCCTGATTTTTGTTCGAATCACCTTTTCCCTTGTCGTCTGAATTGCTTGGAAACACTAAATCTATTGGTGATAAACGGTTGATCATCCTTGATAAAGCTCGCAGCCACTCGGCAAGTGTTCGTAACGTCACGACTTCAATGTTTTCGGAATATACAGCAAAGTCGATTTTGGTTTGATGTGGTAACTTCCGTAGGATTTCCTGGACGAGTTCCGGGTTGTATAAATAATACGACAGTCCCAATTTGTCAATGACATTGCACGCACTATGAACTTTGTAGCCAAAATCTGACAAATGTTCTAATTGGTTTGGTTTGATTATTGCTTCGTTTCTGATGGCGTCTAGAGTCGCTTTCATCACTAATTCTGGGCGACCAAATCGTTCAAAGAGGATTTGAATAATTTCCGGGACACACTCGGGCATCATGAGTTGACTTTTTACGAGACCCTTTGCTGGCTCCTCCAGACATTTTTCCAAACGCTCAAGATTTTCGTCGAGACAGTAACCACACAACGCAGTTGTGTTCTCATATCGTGTAATAAAGTTTGGCCAATCGACCGGATTACCATTGAATTTTGGTAACCATTTTGGCAGCGCTTGTCTTGCAGCAATCTGTCTTGGTGTTAAAACTGGCAGATTTGACGGCTTGCTATACATTGGAAACGTTCGTTCGTTCAACGTTTGCGGTACATGTTCCACTGGCTTCGACACATTGGAACTCACGATCGGATTCATTGTTGCCGCTGTCGTATAAATCGATTGTCTTGGATTAGCAGCTTCTGATTTTTTCGATTCAGTGTATGGTGGATACATGCTTCTGTACGTTTGACTTATCCTCGGCTGAAACATGTCTCCTTTAACGGTGTACTGATTGTGCAAGTCTTTGTCGACAACTTCATTTCTACCGGAAGACTGTGGCATTTCGGATAGACTTGGTGGAATTTCCAAGTTTTGACCTGTTCCATCGGGCTGGAATGTGTTGTAAGTTGGTCGTTCATTTTTGAACTGACGATGTGGTAGAATCGTGCTACGACTTCTTGGGACTTCAATTTGTTCAGATTCACGAGCTTCTGTGTTCGGATGATTTTGGTTTAAAGTTGCTTTTCCAGCTATAGGATCTGATTGGATTGTCATTTTGTCGATTCGGTCTAGATCCAATTGTCGGCTGGAAGCTCCAATTCGTTTCTGAATGATGTTTTCGATTTCTGTTTTGTTCATCGAAATTGACGCATCAAAACCCAGTTGGTTATTTGTATCCGGAAAATTTGTATTAATTTTGTCGGTTGCCGATGCTCGATTTTGTTGATCTTCTACCCAACTTGCTACGTGCGATTTGCTTGTTCTCACTGATCCTTTCGAAGACGAACTGCCTCTCTGACTTTTGGATTTATAAACTTCCTCCAAGAATTTTCTTGATCGAATCTCCTTCGCTTTGATGGCCTCGAGTTTTGCTTTCAGGATTTCGTTATCAATTCTTTCCTGTAGCTCGTACTGGACTTTAGCATGCTGAAGACGTAACTCCTTGCTGGATGAAATTGACGAAGTGGATTTTGCCGATCGAATCGACCCATCGATTAGTGATTTTATCGATTTAGATTTACTTGCTGGACTGCTTGCCTTCGCATTTTTTATCGAATCTTGTGCGTCACGACGGATTGACTGAGTTGAATTTAAATTCACATCATCGATGGACTCTTGTGGGTTACGATAGTTGATTTGAGTTGACTGACGATTGTTGCATTGAGACTGCTGCCTGTCAGCTTGTTCCCCGATGATCACTTCATTTTGACTTGTTTGATGGATGTCGTCAGAAGCTTCGACATTACCGTTCGACGAATCGTTCCGATTGCGTGGGTGAGTCGATTGTCGGGTTTCATGGTAAGACGGAGTCTGAAGTCTTTCAAGATCTTCCTCATCGATAATATCTTCTAACATTGGCTGATGAACGTCGACCGAAACTTCAACTTTGTGGCCACTTCCATTTGCTACCGACGATTGACTTTTGTTGTCCGAAGTATCATTTGGATTTTTCATAGTCGACTGATCACAGAGGTTGACGAAACTTATTTTATCTTCTTCAGACGGACTTGCATTCTTCTTGCAGCAATTGACGCATCGCCATTCGTCGTCGACACCGATATTCGTAATGCCAACACATTTGAAATGAAAGTCCAAATTACATCCATCGCATTGTACGAAATTTTCGCCGGGTTGGGATGGAGAGTTGCACAAACTGCATGTCACTTGACTAATGTTGACTTGTTGATGTTTCTCCTGCCGGCTTTGATTGAATTGTTGACCTTGACGTTTATCACGATTGTTCTTGCCTTTGCCCTTTTTCCAGGTCATTGTTTTGGCCAATCCAGTCAGGACAACGTAAACAAAGTATTTTTAAGAATGAAGCCTTTGAGCTCCGAAATCCGACTGTCCAAAATTCTTATAGCTCGTTCCAATCAAAACAAAACCGGATTCTTGATTTTGTGTTTATTGTTTTGAACCGCTTAAGAGTGATATCGCCAAAACTTGAACCAATTTTGGTGAAAATGAATACCATGGTTCGGCGATCCGGGCAAGCTACAGCTCGTTTGAATCGTCTTTCAATTCTGAGAAATAGGGATCTTTTACTTTTTCTGTTAGTTTCCCATTTTCGGAGTGAACACGTGAAAGTAATAGCATGTCAATTGGTCGTGAAAACAGTTTTTCGGTGATAGCTCGAGATAGAAATCTTTCTAAAATGTGAAATGTTGTAGGAATATAGGCCTCTGGCAGACCTTCAAAACGAGTATAATCATCGGTAAGGACAGCCACCCGTTCTGGACTTATGACTCAAAAAATGGTGAATGTTTGGACAGTGCTGCTGGCTTGCAACAGAACTTTTCCGCGGAACTGACTATAGGGTGTTGTAGCTGGACGTACCCTCTTTCGTTCCACGTATAATACACCCCAGAAAAATTGTGTTGCGAGCCACAAAGTTAGTCGAAGTAAAATGCCGCTCCAGTAGACCCATATTTTTCAGTGTTTTCAACTTGTTTTTGGTCTTCAAACAGGCTGGAGAGATGGGAATGAAATAAACTAAATCAAAATTACATGTTTAGCTCGAAATAGTTTTGAACCGAGCGATCATGGGCCTTGAAGATGTTGCTTTCCTCCTACTTCGTAGTAGGTGGAAAACCTCATTTCTTTAACTTCACAAAATGAACAGAAACTCAATTTTTTGCTACGAATATAGGTTTATTATCAAGCAAAGATGCGCATCGTTCATTTACAGTCAATAAATGGTCAACCAAGATGTAATTTGTACTTCATAAGAGGTCACAACCGTTCCCAGCTATGGAAAATGTGTAAAAAATCCAGTTTTTTGACACAAAAAATTGTTTTAAGAATACATAGCTTAAGACCTTAACTAAAAGCAGTTAAAATCTCCACAGAAAAAAGTATGTTTGTGAAAAAACTGGATTTTTTACACATTTTCCATAGCTGGGAACGGTTGTGACCTCTTGTGAAGTACAAATTACATCTTGGTTGACCATTTATTGACTGTAAATGAACGATGCGCACCTCTGCTTTACAATAAGCCCATATTCGGTGAAAGCAATTGAGTTCCTGATATTTTTATGAAGTCAAATAAATGATGTTTTCCAGCTACTACGAAGTAGGAGGAAAGCAACATCTTCAAGGCCCATGATCGCTCGGTTCAAAACTATTTCGAGCTAAACATGTAATTTTGATTTAGTTTATTTCATTCCCATCTCTCCAGCCTGTTTGAAGACCAAAAACAAGTTGAAAACACTGAAAAATATGGGTCTACTGGAGCGGCATTTTACTTCGACTAACTTTGTGGCTCGCAACACAATTTTTCTGGGGTGTATTATACGTGGAACGAAAGAGGGTAAGTCCAGCTACAACACCCTATAGTCAGTTCCGCGGAAAAGTTCTGTTGCAAGCCAGCAGCACTGTCCAAACATTCACCATTTTTTGAGTCATAAGTCCAGAACGGGTGGCTGTACTTACCGATGATTATACTCGTTTTGAAGGTCTGCCAGAGGCCTATATTCCTACAACATTTCACATTTTAGAAAGATTTATATCTCGAGCTATCACCGAAAAACTGTTTTCACGACCAATTGACATGCTATTACTTTCACGTGTTCACTCCGAAAATGGGAAACTAACAGAAAAAGTAAAAGATCCCTATTTCTCAGAATTGAAAGACGATTCAAACGAGCTATAGCTTGCCCGAATCGCTGAGCCGTTGTTTTGAAATTGGTTCAAGTTTTGGCGATATCACTCTTAAAAATACCTAAGAACAATCATTACAATTCGTTAATTTCCTTGTTAAACCGAATCAGTGAAAACAATTTCTTACTTTGGTACTTTCCGTGCGGATTTCTAATTTGACTCGCGAGATCGTGTGGGAAACTAACCTCAAAGCTTAAGACTAAACAAAATAAAATTACTTTCGGTTTCGGATTTGAATTAATTTCCTTTTTTCTACCTTGACACCGTTGGATGTCCTGTTTGCAGGAACGGTCTTTCAAGCAGATGAGTTAGCCGCGTTCTATCGACGTTTCTGTTCGAATAAAATAAAATTTGCTTTGATTAGAATCGCGGCTCCAAGAAACCCTCACAACAATTTGATTATAAACCGAAACTGACCACAAATCTTCACACACACGATCGTAACTGTTTGACTTAGAATTATTTTCGTACTTTGGAACTAAAACTGATTCCGATGATCACGGAATTTAGATATTTTACTTTGCACTCCTTCAACAACAAAACTTTCGTTTTCAACCTTGAACTTAAACTTGATATGCAGCTGTCAACAGATGCAAACTTGGTTAGGCCAATGACTGACTGGTGACATCATCGACCGATAGGGTGGTGGTGTATTTCTTATCGATATTTTGATTTGTAGCGCCAACACATATAGCTTCTCTAAACATCTTTTTCATTATTTCATTGTGCTTTGATGGAATCAGTTGGTCTTATGGAGTGTTACTGTGGGAAATAATGTCACTCGGTGCGGTCCCATACCCCGAATTCGATTCAAAGGAGACACTTTACAATTATTTGGAAGATGGAAATCGACTGGATAAGCCTCCTGGCTGTCCAAGGCGATTGTAAGTGATAGCAATCTTGTTTGACAAGGAAGAAAGTGACTGTTTTTCTGTATTCCATTAGATATAAATTGATGCAACAGTGCTGGAAGTGGCAGCCACAAGAACGACCATTGTTCGAAGAGATACGCTGTTGACGATATTTCTGTGCAGAAACGGTTGGATTAAGAATTGTTGGGAAACAATTTCTGAACACGTTTAAGTTTGTTAGAAATGAACATTCCTTAAGTACTTAGCAGGGGAGTTGTGAGAAACGTTCATAATTAATAGACATTAGTAAACACAAAAATTTTGAAGCAAAATTAATAACTATTAAAATCTATCATGTCCAGAGCGATAGCGGAGGACTTGACGCAGTCTAACTTCCAAAAAAACAACGAAGAAAATTTTTTGAGACTCGGCAACTATATATAGCCGAACATTTCACTTTCTACCCTTTGGTTTATATCACCACAAAACATATTCTATCATATTCTCGCTTCAAATACGAACAAAACGAGCTACCACTCGACTATGTAGGTTTAAAATTGCCGGAGATATATCGTTTTGAAATTGGTCACTTTTCATACAAAATGCACCAAATTGACTTTTCCCAAACAATCAAAATCTTTCAACTTACTCTGTATGTTTCTATCTATCTATCTATCTATCTATCGACGGACGATCTCGGAAACTAGTCAGCCAATCTCCATGAAATTTTGCAGGAACCTCAGGGTGGGCATAAAAATGAAATTGTGATACGCCATTACCCCAGGAAAAACCAGAATTTTGTTTGGCATGTAATTAAAGTGATAGCTATTTAATAAGAAATGATCACAAGAAAATAGGAAATGATCACTAAAAAAGAGAAATGATCACAATTTTTTTATGATAGCAATAAAAATAGAATTTGATCACCAAAAAATAAGAATTTGATCACTAAATATATGCAATTTTACCACTAACATATGATCGTCTCGAAATAAGAAATGATCTACAATTATACGAATTTGATTACAAAAAATAAAGAAATGATCGTGCAAAATAAAAAATTTGATTGCAAGAAATAAGGATATGCTATCTATTATTCTGTTTGATTATTAGACGATGCAAGAGAAAAAAAAAATTAACATCTATGTTACCAACACCGTTCCGGCGCCCGGCTCGCATTGCGGCCCTCCGCTTCGCTCCGGGGCAATGGGCCGGATCGCTCGGCGTGTTAAAACGCTTTTTATGTGTATTCGTTCGGACTTTTAGTGATCAAATTCTTTACTTTTAGTGATCAAATTCTTTATTTTTAGTGATCACATTTGATTTAGCGGGTGGTAGGTACTACTTGTGATCACTTCTTATTTTAGGTTGATAGAATCTTATTTCGTAGTGTTATATTTGAAAAACTGGTTGTGATCACATTCTTATTTTCCTGCAATCATTTTAATTTTCAAGTGATCAATTCTTATTTTAGATTTATCGCTTTTATTTCTTCCCATTTTGTTTTATTATTATTTTAGAACAAAAAAATAATTTAAAAAATCGGGGCAGATTCGTTTGAGCTAGAGTGATTAGAGTGACCAAATTTTGAGCTACTCGAGCGTAGGATGAAAGGACTAATATTTTTTTGGGTTATGAGAGATAGAGAATTACTTTCTTCGGCAAAGTTTCAGAGTTTTACGAGTAGAACAGAGGGGCATATGTGAAAAATGTCGAAAGTTGGAAATGGGTGGGTCAATTATGTTTTTAGAGGCATTTCTTGAATGGTGGCAGATAGAGAGTTACTTTCTTCGGCAAAGTCTCATAGTTTTACGAGTAGAAAAGAAGGGCATTTGTGAAAAATGTCGAAAGTTGGAAATGGGTGGGTCAATTGGGGTTTTGGAGATATTTCTTGAATGGTGGCAGATAGAGAATTACGGAGCTCCCGGACCATACACAATTGCACTTATTTCTTGTGCTTCTGGCTCCGATATAATCGGACGAGCACAAAAAGTAAATTCTGAATCGAAAACTTCGCGACAAGCTATTGAGAATCATGTAGAGATTCAAAATGCCAGCCTTGATACTACTATAAGAACTGTCCTACCGTCAACAACAGTGACTACTGATCCAAGAAACATAAAAGATAATTGTGTGGCCGTTCCAAATTCGTGTGGCGTTCCTGGTTGAATAGAAACGTGGGACAAGCTGCACGACCATCAACTGTTCCGCGACAAGTAATTTATAGTGCGATCACGATTCCATTGAAACCACAGAAACTACAAAGACTACAGAAATTCAGTTCGAATTAAGAATAGCCAAAACGATGTTCTTCGAAATGTTTTAAGTGAATGCCTTTATTACCGAACATACGCATTTCAATCGTCGATGGTAAGCAGCACGAAATGACTGTATTTCCGGAATTCGTTATAGCTGCTTATTTATGTAAATAAAAGCGAATAACGAAATATATTGCTCGATCTACTGAACGTCAACGGTGTGGGTATATCTTGTCTGAGAAAACTCGATGGCCAGGACTGCGGCTTTTACATTTTAACGATTGGAGATCCAAACGACTCTAGACTGTGGCCAAATGTTACCCGATACTTACACTTTCATTCCATTAAATGATCTTTTGATTGATGCCAGTACAATAGGTTCTATGGACAGACAATCTAAGAGAAACAAGCAGTCAATTTTGCCATACATGAAATGTAACAGAATGTTCAACAACGAATACCGACTCAAGACAACAATGATCTTGTGTCGTTTCTAAAATGTTTAATTTGTGAACTGTAACAGGAATGTCTAGAAAATCCAACCAACCCTCATGTGTGTCGCGTTTTGTTGGATGTAGTAGTGGAAGCTCGAGTAGACAGCGACTTGGTAGGAAATGCAGAGAAAGTTCGAGGGACAATCCATCAGGGGTGTTTTTGGAGGAAAGTTCTGATGGCAGAGTCTCATGTGAAGTTTGTGGTTTTTTGGCGAAGAATAGCCAAAATAGGATAGGATTTAACATTCAAATGAAGGCTGACGCTAGTTCGGAGGAGCTTACTGAAGTTACTGAAGCTTCGGTAAAGAAGAGCGTTGTTTAATCGTGGTTGAGATTGATTGCTTTCCCGTATATCGTTCTTAGTAGTAAATCGAAAAAGAAAGTTGGGTGGAATCTGATTAGGTCAAACGTTAAGTTGTTTAACGATAGTGGAGACTTGAATGAAGCCTTGATGAGTGTTTTGGAAACTAGAAGGGTTCCGTTTAGTTTGAAGGAATCTGTTGATAGAAACAGTGTTGTAGTTAAGATTGCGACCAGGAAGGTGAGCGAGGGTTATGTTAAGGTGAAGGTGGAGGTCGATATAGGTCTCACTACGGCGAATGAATCGATAATGAATTTGAGCCATCAACACCTTTTATAAATTTTATTAAAATTCGTTAATTACAGTACGAAGGCCAATGGCCAATACATACTGACATATAGTGTTAGTTGTTAACAAGATATTTCTATTGTTGATTGTAGATTACGTCCGTGGGTCCAAATTTTTATTTTGACGAATTGGGACGTTATGGCTCGACCCGAAGAAGATTAAACAGGTTAAAACATTATCAAAATAATTGCTGTCATGGATTGCACTAGAACTCCTTCCAATATCAAAACAATTCCATTTATTCTCCTTGCCACTCTTTGGTAAAATGTTCACTATCGATTACATTGATTTTGTATTTACGAACTATGATCGGATGTTGAAAGAACACTTTAACCGCATCATACGAAAGAGCGTTAAAAACTTCTGGGATCTTTTCAATATCGGCTAGTGCTGATAGTTCATTTAAATACTGTCGTTGTGTTGACACAAACTCTTCAAAACCCTGTTTCTTGATATCCCAGTCCAATTGAAATTGACGATCGGTTTCATAATATTTTCTCGACATTTCGGCTTTCGATGGTAACTTCTTTTCACCACTAAGGAATTTCAACGCGAATTGAGCCTGAAACAATAAAGCAAGGACTTATGAACAACATTTCTCAGTGCTGTCATTGATTGAAGCTGTCAAAAAGTCGGTCTTCTGTCACTTCATAATAACAATATTTTCATTGGTAGCTTGATCAAAAAATCAATTTATTAACAAGTGACGAGAACAAATCCCACAATCTATTTTACTGAAATCTAATATGGCGGCTGTCGGCTATTTTGATAGACAGCTGGAAACAGAATCGCCGCTTTACGGTCCTCATTACGTTTCACATAAAAAATCACGAAAATCGTTTGACTCGAGATATAAGCAAAAACGTACATTCGAGTATACCGACTCGCGCTCAGCCCGTGAATCCCAGCTTCCTTTTGACATTATCAAACGGGAAAAATGAAATTTAGTTTCTTTTACTCAAGTTAGAGTGGGGACAGACGGACATTTTTTTTCCCCATACTCAGGGATTCCAACGGCCGTTTGGGCAATGACGTGAAGGCGCAAAATGGATTTTTGAAATTTAAAAATTTTGAGCGGTCGAAAACAGCCAGCGGTCCTTTGGGCAACGTTTGATCGCTCAGTATTGACCAGTCCGAGTTTGTTGATTGAGCATTATCCAATTAAATCAATATTAAAACCAGGTTGGGAATACTATTGAACAAAACGAAAATAAACTATTCGCAAAAAGATTGCGCACGCTTTTTGATCACCCCCCGTAGACGACGCACTTTTTGGAAACCTCACTCCTCCGATCTGATGCGTGAGATCTATTTGAATATTTCCATACATTTGCTTAAAACTGGCTCTGATGTTACATTTTTGACAGCTGTCACTGTTGGCCTATCAAATTAAACCTTTTGTTTTCTCAATATTAATAAACTGAAAATTGAACATGTGTTCAGGCGTACTGTAAATAAATGCAATTTTTGACAAGCTGAAACCAAACAAGAGCATTCACAGCTTCTACAACACACGACAATGTTTTGGTTATGTCAATGAATGACAGCCGATATAACATTGGAACCATTTTTAAAAATTTGTCGTCATCATTACCTGAATGTCGTATAAGTGGTACACAATGACATATTTCTGTATTCCGATGAATGCCATTGTGGGATGATAAATATTGATAATTTGCTTGTATAACGGCTGGACAAAATCATTGTGAACATGAATCCCAGAATCGACGCTCAAAAACGGATACGAATAGCTGTAGCCCGTTGCATAGATAACAACGGTGAATGATCCTTTGCTACCATCGGCAAACTCCGCTCCATTAGACGTAAGTCGCCTTACTTTCTCGCGTACGATAATTTCTGGAGGTATTTGGCCCAAGGTCGATCGATTTGTCACACTAACTGTGACACTTTCAGCAACGTCAAGAAGTTTCATAGACAAATCTATTCCACTAGCTCCCATTCCGACCACTAAAACGTCTTCATCTGCGCATATTTACGAAACAGATTATGTGTTGAAATGTCCCGGGGACATGCATAAATTACGCCAGCAGTTTCTTTGAATTTGTAGGCCTCCCACTGGTTACTGACGTGATTTATGGATGTCCTCTCATTGGAACAATCGAAACTCACCGCGGAATGCCTCAGCTGTGCGAAAATCGTGACTATGAATCAGTTTTCCTCTGAATTCTTGAGCGTCTTCAATCTCTGGACTCGATGGAGCAAAGAAGTGACCATTGCATACGAAGACAATGTCAAAAATTTTCGTAATGAACTCATCGCTCGGTAATTCTTTAACAACGATCTCCCACTTGTCTTCTTCAAGTGGCAGCACTCGGACGACCAAGTGGTTGAATTTAATATGTTTCGTTATGTCAAATCGATCAGCGTACGAATGGAGATATTTCAATACGTCAGAATGTCGGGGAAATTGATCGGTGTCATTTGGATAATGATGACCAGGAAGTTCCATCAATTGATACGGAGCATTCGTTCTGCATTCAAACATAGGATTCTGTTAGAGCATTTTTATCGAATCGATTGTGTTCGCATTTCATCTGCACACGCACCTCAGTTCTTCATACATCGAAGAGTGAATGTTAACACCGTATTGGTTCTTACCAACTGCATCTGTGTATGCCCAAACGCCACCAAGATCTGCATTTTGTTCAAACACTGTCACACTATGGCCACTAGCGATGGAATACCTTGCACTGGCGAGACCAGACGTCCCAGCACCAATAATAGCGATATTTAGTTTTGGCTTTTGATTCGAGTCACTCTCTGAGGTGCATTCGACTATCAACACAAATAATAGTCCGACTACTATCTTTTCACGCTTTGAACACATCATTTCTCACTCATTTATTGCGTTTTCAAATCAAATTTGTTTTATCTCTCTCGCTGAAGCTAAACTTTTATCGTTCTCAGCGTTGACACTGATTTGTAAACAATTTTTCGTTTATTTTCGGTAACGTTCGTTCAATATCACATTTCAACTGTTATAACAAGAAGGTTTCCTTATCAGTGTTTAACTGTAGGGTAAAACATACAAATACGGGCAACAGTTTTGTGGTATCAGAAGTTAGCCTCGTACGAGTCCATAAACCAAAGTGACCCTAGTGTGTCCATAGCCCTAATACGTCCGTAACACATATGCACCCGTGACCATAAATATTTTCATCACCATATTGCGCAAGCTAGTGGCATTCAACGGTTAAAATTCGGTTGTACAACCGTTATTTAACCGCGGTTGTAAAAATTAGAAGATAGCTAATTAGTTGTCGCAACGTTGCTGCAACGTTGTAATAACGGTTGTACATACAACGGTATTTGCCCAGTTGCAAAAGTTACAAAAATGTTATAACAAATTCGTTGCACAACGGTTATACAGCAAATTGGTTAAAAGTTGTTAAACGGTTTTATAACCGTCGAATAACTTATAAGTCACAATTGAAAATTCAATATTTTCTAACCAATCAGTCATCAGACCGTTGTACTGCCGTTTTACAACTTTTTCGTTAATCATCATATTTGTTCTTGAAGCCACATTTCCAAGAGTTTTTTTGGTGTTCAATTTTTTCTTTCTTTTCGATATTCGCAAATCACATAGTTAATGCACTCAAAATATGTAAGTACTGCGCAGTTCGCAAAGTTAAAATGTTTGTGTCATGGTTATTATAAAATACAAGCAAAATACTTGAGATATATGCCGTACAACTGCAATACACGTAACATAATTGACAATTAAAATTGCTCTCTCTTGTGTCGCCAATTAAACAAAATTTAATCCATCAATTTCACTTTTTTATTAGCAGCTGTTGCCGGTCCTAACTCCTATCCTAACTCCTAAAGAAACCTAACAAGACATAAGAAACCTAACTTCGACAACAGCGGCAGACAAAAATAGTGAAGTCGATGAATAAAATGTTGATTTACAAATTGGCATAAAGAAAATTTTTCTAAATTTATTAGTTACACTGAAATAGCAGGTTTTCCATTACGATGATGCCGACAATTTTCACACTTTCACACACATTTTCAAACCGAACTACTGAAACATGAAAAAAGTAGATGTAAAATCTACAAAAAATCGAACTTTCCATCATGGCGTCTTGATTCGTACTGACGGATAATGAACATTTCTATTAAGTTCCATGACCGTTTTACGACGAATTAGTTAAAGTAATGACTCGAACTTTTTGGTTGTATGACGGTTTCTGGACGAAAAAGTTTTCAACAAATATTATCGGTTAACTCATTGGTCAAATAACCGTTTTGCAACTAATTCGTTTAAAATTGGTTGATTACCAATTAGTTGTGTAACGGTTATATAACGAATAAGTTAAACTGAATACAACTTATTCGTTATATAACTGTTTAACTGTTGTAGAACGAAAAAGTTGGCAACGAATTAGTAACGTTTATAACCGCGGTTATCAAATGCTACTTGGGGCGTGCTTCACGTTATTGCCCACTCAGTAAGTAGCACTTACTCCAAGTGTCCACGTATCGCACGTGCAATTTAAATGAAAATATTCGTCTGCAAAATGGCGCAGTTACGAAAGCCCAGTCGAAATTCCGTTCGAACAATGGATGTGTGTGCAAAAACACCTAGAGAACCCCAATCAATTTTTTTTTACCGACATTCTACTCGGTATTTACTTCTCAAATTCAACAAAAAATTACGAAAATCAGTAGAAAAACCGGAAAACACTTATGCGGCCCTAACTCAGGAAGGACCCACCCGAATATGTCCATCTTAGATTTAGTTATTCAAGTTATCGACGTGACAGACGGACAGACAAAATTTTTATTGCAGATTCGTCATCTATGAACATAGGCAAACACTTTGCCCTTACCGTCTGCTTCGAATTCCACCAATTACACACAGCACCGTAATCCTATAAGCCCCTTTGTACTTCGTACGGGACTAAGAATCAGAAATTCTATTTATAAAGATGTTGTACCCAAAACAACGAAACACTGATAAGGAAACATTGGTACTATACCAGTTGAAATGTCATATCGAATGAATGTTAGCAACAATAAACAGAAAGAGTTTCAGTTGTGTAAGAATCGGTTTCGACTCCATGTGAGCGATATTAATTTTGCTACAACAATCCACAATTCAATATTAATTTTGAATATTTTCTACTTCGTGTCTGTTGGTTGTACCTGTACAATATTGGGCTTTGCCGCTCTTATTTGAATTTCGTTGTTTATTGAAATCAAGTTAAGAGGTTCCGAGTTTTCAGTTTTGATACAAACCAAATACTATGTCGCCATCTCGTTTCATTCGAATGAAACGCTTGTGATTATTCTTAATAATATTATGGGTTATCCTTAATGACAATAAAAATTCGAACATTTCAATCTATATAACAATGCTAGTTAGATTATTACGAAAATGAATTGGTATTTCGAGCCTTATTTTATATACGGGCACACTGACTAAAATAAAATTGGTAACATGGCCTTCATAGATCCTTCACATGGATAATTATGGATTGAAGATGGTTAGACCACGCTAACCTATGACCGCGACTGTATCCGGAGGTCGAAACAGCATTTTATCTCCACTCTCGCTTCACGCGATCTATGGGAAAGGGAAACTATGCTCTATACACTGTTTGTTTAGCTTTGTATATTCGTTTTAACTTAATTTTTTTCTGCATGTTAGATAACACCACCTCTGGAATTAGTATGTTTTCCAGGTAAAATAAAGTTCCGTACCTTCGGAATATTGAAGTAATGTTAGTTACGAACGAAGAATCGGTAACATGGCCTTCATGTAAGTGAATGGGGAATAAGAAAATAGTAGACGAATGCGAGTTCAATCTCTGAACCTCGCCAAATATATCTTCTTCTTCTTCTTCTTCTTTTTCAGCCTGTTTCTATCCACTGCTGGATGTAGGCCTCTCCAACTTCTTTCCATTTCGTACGATCCATTGCCATTTGCTGCCAGTTTGTACCTGCAATATTCTTAATTCCGTTTGTCCATCTCTCTGGTGGTCTACCTATAGCTCGTCTTTTATATGGTCGCCAGTTCATGATCTTTTTGGTCCAACGTTCGTCTGTCCTTCTTGCAATATGTCCCGCCCAGCTCCATTTCAGAGATGCTATTCTTTCCATGACATCAACGACCCTGGTTTGTTGTCGAATCCATTTATTCGTCATTCTGTCTCTGAGTGTTATTCCGAGCATACTCCGTTCCATGGCTCTTTGTGTCACTCTCAATTTATCTTCGGATGCTTTTGTTAAAGTTAACGTTTCCGCTCCATAAGTGAGCACTGGAAGGACACAAGTGTCGAAAACTTTGCGTTTCAGACTATTATTCATTTTGCTTTTGAAAATTAGTCTGAGTTTTCCGAACGCTGCCCATGCAAGACCAATCCTACGTCTTATTTCTGCAGTTTGGTTGTCCAGACCTAACTTCAGTTTATGTCCTAGATATACATAGCTGTCGACTCGTTCAATGACAGTGTCACCAATTTTGATTTCTCTATCGTCCTCGATGTTGGTCATGACTTTTGTTTTTGATAAGTTCATCTTGAGGCCAACTTTGCTTGCCTCTTCACTTAACTGTTGTAGCATAAGCTGAGCCTGACCTAGATTCGCTGCTATCGGTACAATGTCATCAGCGAAGCGGAGATTGCTCAGGTACTCTCCATTTATCTTTATTCCCATTTTACTCCAGTTTAACTTCCTAAAAATACTCTGCAGAATCGCCGTGAATAATTTCGGTGAAATGGTGTCACCCTGCCTTACACCTCGGCCAATTCTGAATTTCTCCGTGCTCTTATGAAGTTTTATACATGAAGTAGCATTTTTGTACACATATCGAATTGTGTTGGAGTACCTTGAGTCTACTCTACATTCGTCTAATGCGTCCAATATCGACCATGTTTCCACTGAATCGAAAGCTTTTTCGAAGTCTATGAATAGCAAGACTATGTCGATGTTGTATTCACGACACTTCTCAATAAGCGTTCTCATCACCTGCAAATGGTCGTTTGTGCTGAAACCAGATCTGAAAGCAGCTTGTTCAACAGGTTGGTAGAAGTCGAACTTGTTAGTGTTCCTCTTCGTAATGATTTTCATAAACAACTTGTAGAGTGTTGACAATAGGCTTATGGGTCGGTAATTTTCCAGCTTTGTTATGTCTCCTTTTTTATGCAGCAATGTAATTACCGCATTTTCCCAGGCTTCTGGTACTTCTTCCCATTGGAGACATTGATTAAACAAAGCCGTGATTGCCTTTAATAATGAGTCTCCACCTAGTTTAATGGCTTCCACTGGAACACCATCTTCTCCGGGAGACTTTTTGTTTTTCATCTCGGCTACTGCAGCTTTGACTTCATCAACAGTTATGTCGGGCATATCCTCCGATCCCACGTTTCTTATTATTGGTCTATCTTCGGTTTCTTCCGTTGGACTCTGTCTTGCTGAAGAAAACAAATTCTCATAAAATTCTGTTGCAATGTTTAATATCGCATTTCGATCCGTTTGGATCGTTCCTGTTTTGTCTCGTAATTTGAAGATTTCTATTTTGGCGTTTGTCATTTTTCTCCGTAGGACTTTCATATTGCAGTTAGCTTCAATTATGTTTTGAGCCAATTGGACATTATATTTTCTTTCATCTGATCTCCTTGCTTTGTTGATACTTTTAGACAGGTTCCGGTATTCCACCGAATCTCGTCCTCCGTTTTTTACCAACTCTGCTCTGCTTGCGATCAGGTCTAATGTTTCTCTGCTGAGTTTTGATTCTTTCCCTTGGACGGATTTGCATTTGGATTTCATGAAATATATAATTCAGATCAACTATATGCCGACCGGAAATTGTAAACGAGGAATTTTCTGTGTCGTGCTCATATGTCTTTATTGTCTTTTTTAGGATTTCTAGAAATTTTAACAATTTTTTCGGTTGTTTAAGCGAAAACTCGGAAGCATAAATTAATATCACCGCACATTCATCCGTCGTACGTTTAGCACATGAGATTTTATGTATTTCTTTGTTGTCATTTTCAAATTTTTATTTTTCCGCTTTTCTTTTTAAAAGTACGGTTAGTTTTCACATTTCGAAGTTTTAATATGTCATCAAGCATTCACGAAAATTTTCGAAGTGAACAAGGACGCGGTGTCGAAATTGAAAAATGGCTGATTTTAACACAATAAACAGTTTATAAATTTAATAGTGACGATAAATGCTTAAATTTTGGGAATGTCGAACCAAATTTCAGTGAAAAATGTGTGCAACAACATGTTAGCGTTACTAGTTTGTGAATTTTTTACTTAAAGGCATAGAAGTGTGTACCTAAAGTTTAAATTCTGTGCTCTTGCAGAGGTGATTTAAATAGCAAAATTAATTGAATAGAACTCTAAAAAGTGATAATATGAGACCACATTTCGGTAAAGTAAGGCCAAATTAAGTATTTCGCCATCAGCATGTGTTTTCCTACTTTAGTCTTACAGATTTATGTTCCTAAGTATTGCTATTTTTTCTTCAATTTTTGGTTTGTGTCTGAGTTGAACGCTCGGAGCCTCTTAATGTTAACGTAATGCGACATCTGTTAGCAATTGTTTGCATTATCTGTATGCTAGTTTTGTATAATGATGAGAAGATAGATTATTCTGTTTGAATCAAATGACATGGGTCTCCATACCCAGCGAATAGAGTTGCGAACATATCGAGAATGTGGTTTTTTGCAAGCATGTCCCTGTCCCCGACATGCCGTCTACCTGGAATTGATCCGAACAAGTTGAACAATGCTATTGGGCAGAATAAAACTTTGATACTTCAGCGCGTGACATCGTTTATGGCCATTATAAAACTGAAAATTAGCAAGCTCAGTATCAGTGTTTGTTCGTCACTCATCTCTCTGTTCATTTGTTGGACGACAAATCACTTGGACTGTTCCAATGCTTTAATGGTGAGCCCTTGTTCTGAATACTTCGACACATCTTCCGTATACACGCATTTGAAAGCCACAGCGGATTTACATTTTCTAGGATGTGCTCCTCCTCCTTGGTGATACGGTCAATCATATAATTGAATATTTCACTGAAGACACTTCGTCCTTTCGGAAAGAATTTCATGAAGCCAGCATATAAGTGGTACAGTTCACACCAATCGACAATGTACGGTGTGGTTGAACAAAGTCTAATTATTATCAGTACTTTTCTACTGAACATTTTAGGAGTAAAGGTTTTTGGCTGCAGTGTTTTCTGTGGGTGAGCGATCGGTCAAGAGTAATCCCGAGATATTTCGGATGACTGTTGTACTTAACATTTTGGCGGAAGAGACGAAGCTTCAGTTTACAATTTGCTTGTTTGTTGTTAAGGCGGAACGATGATTCCGTTTTCTTGGGACTCGGTTTGGGACTCCCCATTTATTGAAGTATTTCTGGAGAATCAATAAATCTTTGTTGTCCGTTCGCATTCCATGAAGCATTTCGATTGCACTGCTATGGCGCCTCGCCATATGGCGTTACCATCAACGGACAGAATTCTAGATAAACGACAGAACTATACTAGATTTTAATAAAATTTCATTCTAGTAACCAGAAACTCAATTTTCTTCAAAAATCGCATTCATTTCTCAACTCTCGAACGAGAAACTAAAAAATAAAAAATAAATTTTCCAATCGCCGCCATGGCTTCAGACAAACTTTTGAGTGAAATTCTTGTTGAAATGACAGGATTACGACAAGATCTCAACCAACGTAGTCAAAGGCTACATGGCTATTGTAAAAGGAATGTAATGGTTTCTCTCAGTTAATTTTTAATGACAGTTCACTCATTGTTTCACGACCAATTTCGGCCGTGAAACAATGAGTGAACTGTCATTAAAAATTAACTGAGAGAATACATTACATTCGTTGTACGCGCATCTGTAGTGTCATCAATGTCTTTTTAAGAAAATCGCTGTCACTGTCACCTGTCACTGTCACTATTTTGAAAAGTGTACCTGGCCCCTTTGTTAATTGACATTGACATTTATCTCTTATGCGGACTGGTAGTACTTGCCAATCGTTAGTAGCACCATCCATTTTGACAACGACGGACGCAAGATTAAAAGACAAGTTGAAATGCATCGAAAGAGTGAAAACGTGAAAACTACGCACATCGATCAACTACCAGTCGAGATGCTGTTGAAAATCTTCAGCTATCTACCGACGTACAGTGAAGTTTCTGTAGTGAACAGGCTTTTCTACAGGATAGCTTGTGCTGTGAATGATTCGAACATTTGTTTACGCGTTGACCGTCGCTTTTGTAAACGTTTTCTTCGTAATAATGTCATCAGTTCTCAATGGCGGCAGAGCGTCCTGTCATCGAACCGGCAAATAGCGAGAATGGAAATCGTAAGCGACAATCCTGAAGCCGATTATTTTGTGATTAGTAATCGTTATCAGGGACATATCATTTCTGTGATAACCAAGTTCTCGGAGACAATTACGGTTTTGAAACTTGGAAGGATCGGTATGGACAGTTTGACTTTTCTCGAAATTTTATCGCTGATACCGAATGTGGAGCATATGGATTTACACGAAATTTGTAACATAGAGCGACCATCGAAGATACGATATTGCGTTGGCCTAAATTTAAAGAAACTGAAATCATTGGTAATTGTTGACTGTAGCTCGGAGTTCATTCTAAATTTTGAACGCCTTCCCGCTGGCGTCCTGACTGATCTACAAATAAGTTGCCACTGGAGCACATTATCCATGGTACTCACTCGACAATATAACATCAAGAAATTGGTGTACGTTCAAGACGATTTTCATAGTGGTAATGAATTACCAAAGGATATTTTCGACAGCCTGAAATTGGACTCGCTATTGTTGTACGTAAACGATATTAACAGCAACCCGATTCCAACGATTTTAGCCAAGCAAACACAATTGAAATCTCTAATTTTAAATCGCGAAACATCTGTCAGCGAACGATCTGTGAATGCTGTCACACATCTTTCGGAATTGGAGATACTCTCGATGAATGTCACTAACGCGCGGACTGCGTCTTTGGAAAAAATTCTTAAATTGAAAAAGTTGCAGGATTTGAGATTACAATGTATTGACAACGCAACTACAGCCACGATACAAACATTTGCTGAGTCAACGAACAATTCGATAAAAAAGCTGAGCTTACATTTCGGCTCCAGAATACCAATTGACCTTGTCGCTGCATTGGCAAGATCTGCACCAAATTTGACGCATCTGAATGTCTTGCCTAATTTCGTTCACGGTGCGAATCTGGATGCAATTCTGTGCAATTTCAATTTTCTTGAAGTTTTACACGTTTCGCTGTGGGGCGAACCATTACACCCGGGAAATTACTTCAATGCAAAGCTAAAAGAACTGGCAATTTTTGTCCCATACGCAGATCATTTCTACAAACTGTGGCTGGCTAATCTCATTGCGGTCTACCCGAATCTTCAGAAATTCACAGTAATTACACGCTACTCTGATGCTCGTTTCAGAATCGGACCGATTCTGGATGGGTTCCCAAAATTAGAATCGTTGACGTTAGACTCATCACAGATGATCGTAGACGATTTGGATTACCTACACGATCAGAAGAACAATTTAAAGTTTCTGTCTCTGGGACGTTTGGATAAGGTTACATTCACCGAAGAGCTTGTAAAGAAATTGCGCGAAAATTTTGGGGTGGTGAATGTAGACTATTATAGAACATTAAGTGTAGCAGTTGATCGATATACCATGAAATGTGAGCGTAGCTCTTAGAACTATTATTAACTTTGTAATACCTCAGTCAATAAAATTACTCCATTTATTGTTCGATTATTCCTTGCGTTATTCTCAATTTCCCTTCTAGAAACTTCATATTACAACAACGTAGACATGCTGAAGTACATGACATGCCCAACCCAATGACGGGATGTATTAAATTGCGGATTGCAGAACCTGGCAATTCTAGAACTGGGAAGATGGCACGGGCCCGACACTATTCACGCTATTCCTCATTTTTTAAATGCTGCTATTCACAGAGTGTCCAGCCCGTGGAAGATGGTGAAATTTGTGGGGTTCTGGAATTTGGGAAACCAACATACTACCACCTAATGCCAAACGTCCAGAAGGGAACCCACTCATGTCGTTGCTGCGACCAAGGAAGATTTCATTCAAACCTCTACGCGAATCTCACGGATCATTTATCGGCAGAGTTTCGTATGTTGATTCCGCTGTTAATTACCTGTGTCATCCTGTTTGGCTGCTGTTCAAATACAGTTTCCCCGCTTGGTAATTCAGAGGGATTCTTTTGAAAATCCACCTATCAAAATCGGACTCATTTCGTCTGGGATGGATATACACATGGCTTGAAAGGTCTTTGCCAGTAGACCTCAAAACAGGCCTTACAAAGTCTCGAGCCACACCTGGTTGCTGGTGGAAGATGTCCGAATTTGGAAAAATAGTGTTTTTTATCCGAATTTTTTGGCCGTTATAAATGATCGTTCCAGGTGAGAATGGGCTCGTTGGAAAGCTGAGCTTAAGTCTCGGCTTAAGTACTTTCGGGTCATGCCTAGTTTGATTAGATTCATTGATATATGTTTGCAAAAATTTGCAAGAAATTTTTTTCAAAATCTGTGTGAACTTTAGACAGGTCTGGGCTGGTACTGATGACGCTTAATGTGAACCTAACATGCTAGTCGTAACATACATCGTCTAAGCTTTCCGTTGATACCTCATTTGTAGTGCTGGTGATTGCCGACATAACAGAATTTTATGTTAGTACAACCGCTACTCGTAAAACTCGCCAGCAGTCACCAGCACTGCAAATGAGGTATCAATGGAAAGCTTAGACAATGTATGTTACGACTAGCATGTTAGGTTCCCATTAAGCGTCATCAGTACCAGCCCAGACCTGTCTAAAGTTCACATAGATTTCGAAAAAAATTTCTTGCAAATTAACTAGGCATGACCCGAAAGTACTTAAGATCAGCTTTCCAACAAGCCCAATCTCACCCGGAACGATCATTTATAACGGCCAAAAAATTCGGATAAAAAACACAATTTTTCCAACTTCGGAGATCTTCCACCAGCATCCAGGTGTGGCTGGAGACTGTGTAAGGCATGTTTCGAGGTCTACTGGCAAAGACCTTTCAAACCATGTGTATATCCATGCCAGACGAAATGGGTCCGATTTTGATAGGTGGATTTTCAAAAGAATCCCTCTCACGCTCTTGGAGGTTATGGTAAAACACCGACTGCCAGAAAGATGGCATCGGTTTGAAGGAAACAACACGAATTTTCAAAACTTCATTTGGATTGACTCAGAATTGTTTCGTCGCAGTAATGCTGAACTAAAGAAACTGAACTGAATCGCTACATTCTATTCAAAGTTTGACTCGCTCAAGCATCACTTTTACAATCTTCTTGTCTGTCGTTTTAACAAAAAGTTCCTGCTCATGTTCCACCTCGATAAAATTTTGAACTATCTTTCAAAACAATTGTTCTTCCGAAGATGAGTACCTACAGCTGAGCGATAGAAACGCCCAATTCTTGGTATATAGTGTAATCAGGGGATCCCATCCCAAAAATGTATAAAAATTGAGAAGACTTGGAAAAACATTTGGATGGCGAAACTCCTCGGGGAGGGTCGTCCGCTTCCAAATTCTTCTTTTTCTACTTCTTATCTATCCTACCCGTCAATCTCAAGCAATTTATCTCCCAATTGTCATTCAGATATTACTTCTATCCGACATGTCATATGAGGCGACCTGGAAAATCACAAGTGCGCCTTCAGTTATTTTAATGTGCTATAATGTCGCCTTCAGTTGAGCTTTTTGGCGCCTTTTTATTTTTTTCAACAAATCTGAGACAAAATAACGTTGAAAAAACGGCAAACTGAAGCTACCTGATTTCACTGATCGATCAACGAACATTTATTGTCTAAAATTCAATTTGAGACAGGCCAACATAATCACAGAATTTACACATTTTATACGATAAGACCAGTTGGTTTCGACAATTTTATATAGTGTTCCAGTTCGAATTTCGAAAACATTTCGATAAACTTTGTCCACGAAGAAACTAATTTTTTCTACAGACCTTTATGATGGGGAAGGGTTTTGAAGGAAAAGTTCGATTTTAACAAAGATTTTGCGGGAACTGTCAAACGCTTCTACAGAATTTCGCCTTCATTTGACATTTTCCGCTAGTTTGAACAAAAGAACATTTCCTTGCCATAAGGGCAAAGGGTCTATTGTGTGTCTTCGCAGAATAAAAGTGAACAATTTCCGAAATGGAAGAATCTATAGAATTCTCGCATTACTGTCAAAAAGTTGTATCATGAAACGAATTAACAATTGAGTCAACATAAATGAATAACAATCAGAAATTGAACACACTGAGATGAGATTGTATTGCAATTTAGTGTCGTCACCAATGTCAGAAATGGATGTGTTCTTTCCTTAGTTACTGCTGGTGTGATTTTTGTTACTTTCAAGGTCCTATGGGCGGAGGTAATGCCATATAGGTTTCTTCCAAGCAAAGGTTAAGCCGAACAAAATGAACCGAACACGAACCGATGTCATCCATAGAACCATAACCACAACTTATTTTTCTTTGTTATTTTGACAATTGAATAGTTGATAGTGTTGAGGTTATGGCTCTATGGATGACGGTTCGACATTTCATTTCACCTTGGAAGAAACCTATATAACCGAATCAGATCTGCAGTGGCAATATCTTTACTAAAAATTAATTTTATTAAAAATCACAAAGTTGCTTAGAAACCTGAGCCATCTGTTTTGTGATAGGCGAAACATTTTGTGATACACAAGTAAGCCAAGTAAATCATGTTCAACCATTTTAAAAAAAGGTATCGAACTATGTGCTATGCCGCGAGTCTGAATGGCATTACCTTCGCCCATATTTACCTTAGTTATTTTGGCGAGATTTGTGTCGAATTTTGGTGATTTTATAAAGAATGATGGAATCATATTTTAAGTTTGACAGTTAGGAGCTCTGAATTCCCGCGCCTCTCTGGACAATTTTGAGAAATCAAAAGTTTGGCATGGCAACATTTAACAAAAAATGAAATTATTAAAAAAAAATCTCCAAAAGTTCTTTAATTTCTCAAAACGATTTTCAATAAATGTCTCGTGGTTAGTGCAAAGTGGTGTGTTGTGTTATTGGTACCGTAAATTCCAACATAATTTCAACGTCTCTTGACATTCAATTAGCGTTTGACTGGGCCATTTCTGAATTTTCTCCAAAGCATTGGCATACCTCACAATTGCACCCTGAACCGCTTCATGATCCGCAGTAGACATTTTATTCGAATTCAGGAGCCGTTGTTTGGCCTCTTGAAATTTGATTTCCAACTCTTTGGTCATTTTCATAATCTTCCTGGTGTCGAACGTATTCGAACACTTCAGGCAAACGTTTTTGCCTTTTCCGCTGGCTGCTGATTCACCGTCGCACTGAGGACATTTAATGCTAAGATTTTGCTTCGGTAGTTTCGAGTAAACTAGCCAATTTTCATCGCAAGACTGACAATTGCAGCAGAACAAATATTGTTCTTCCAAAAAGCGTATTCTGTCTTCAATCGAATTGGACGCGAAATGTGGCCCGTACGAGTCAAGTATCTCTTCGCCAGTTCGAATTTCTCGAAGAGTTTTTACAACGCTCGTGTTTCCCATGGTGAATCGATAAATATTGCTGTTACAACTATGGTTTATGGTTGACAGTATGGGATAAGTGGCCACACCAATTTCGTTAATTTGAACACGCCGTGGATTACTTCCGTTTATATTGCTGACGGCATACGAATTGCAGCTGGCACTTTGCAAATAGCGGAGTAACACCGATGCAACGTGTTGTTCGATTTCATAAAGCTTTCCATTTTCAATGTCACTGACGTCGGCTTCCTCGAAATAGCCAGCAAATCTTAAGCAAATAGTGAGAAAGATGGCCGAAAAACTTCGCTTCAAAAGTTCACCTCCGAGTCGAGCACTAGAGTTTGGTGATTGTGCGAAGATTGATGCGTAATTTTGAGAATCCAACTTGCCTGACGCATCTAAACCCAATATGAATTTGTTGCTGAGACACTCCAATTCATTGTCATGCACCTCAGCGGTATCACTTCCGTCGAACGTTAGATATGCTCGAGAGTGCGATTCTAAAACTCGTGCATCAGTTTTGCAAACGGATCGATAGCAAAGAAGACCCTTATCGCCCAGCACTTCCGATGAAGTGAAAGTTTTCATAAATTTACATTCGTATTGGTGATAGGCCTGGCATGCTGACCGACATAGTGTACTACAAAAAACAACCTGGAAATTAGATGAAAACAAAGTTAGAGAAGCTATATCGACATGTCACTTTCGGCTCTTACTGTTGTGCAGTCTTTACACGCCACCAAATTCTTCACTTCATGACAACAATTGTGACAAAATAGAAAATTGTTCTTTGGATGAATGGTTGACGTAAACGGTCGTTCGGTGATAATTGTTGTACCTGAAATAATTGAGGTCAACCGTTATTTTGACGCCAATATTCTAAAAACCATTTTTACGCCGGAGGACATAATTCGACATTTTTCGTCGCTCAACAAAAAATTTGTGGGGAAATATTTTCACGTTTCAACATTTCGTCCAGCCACAAATACAATCCATCCAATATTCTATTGAAACATATACAGTGGCGGCACCGCCTGTTACGTCTCGACTGCTACACGAGTCAATGTTTTCCTGTCATTTACTTGCCTAACGCTGCCTAACATTTGACAAAGTTTCACAAAAATTGCGTAAACATTTGTGAAACCTTGTCAAATATTAGGCCCTGGTTGACAATGTGATATCTAAGTTAGAGGTGTGCACCGCCGATTTTACGCCGGCGCGCCGCCGATTTTTTGCTAAATTTTCGGCGCGCCGCCGCCGAAAAATTATAGCTCACGCCACCGCCGCCGCCGATTGTATTTTCGTCGCGCCGAAATTTTATACGTTTAGTGCTTTCAGCCATTTTAATGGGCGGCAATATAAACTTAAATTGAAAAATCTATACAAAAGTGTGCGCCTGAGTACAAGGTTTTAGCAAATGTTTATCTTTCTTAATTTATAAGTCAGGTTTCTATATGCTGCTATGTTTCTATATGCGTAGAAAGGAGTTTTTTGTTAAAACATACAACTGAGGATGGTCAGATCACGCTGGCCTGGGAACGCCATCGATACCCGAGGTCGAAACAACATTTGTCTTTTCTGTATCCTCACTTAACGTGAACCCTTGGGTACGTTACTCTATTTCCTGTGCAATGGAATGGAGCGCGGCAGACGGCAGACGACGTTTCTCTTATTGCCTGTTGATGCAGATAAGAGGAAGAAGAAAGAGAACAAAATTCAGTGCATCAGTCAAAACTGAGTGAATACTACTGTAATTGTAAAGTGGCAAACTCAAGACCTTATGTAGAATTTGGGTGGAAAATGGCGCAAATCACATGCTTCAGGAATTTATAAAGTGGAAAATCTTTCCGGTTTCAAGTTTTTTCGTCAAAAGACGAGACACGGATATCTTTATTTTCAATTTTTAGCTGCTTTATGTACAAAATTTGGGAAATAAAACCTTATTACCGTATGTTGATTCCACGGGGAAGAGACTGTCGATTTTGTGTCTTGCTAATCGGGATGTAATCAGAGGAATTGAGTAAGCAATCGAGCGGTCATGATACGAAACGATTTATTGTAGTGATGTACTTGATGTAAAGCTACAAATTCTGAATTCCACGAAATTAGGTTATGTACACAGTACACAGCTAAACTATGAAAACTTACATATTGTGGTTGACTACACTTTGACAACTATGCGACACATAATCTACTTTACAGACGGAATTCTCCGGCTATGATTCGATACGAAAGAACTATTAAGTACGGCTCGCTGCGTGATCGACGATTTGTTCAATAGAAATTTCCGAATGAATCGCTTATGGGTCGTGAATTCAGCGTGACGTTGGTTTATATTTGACGTGTCATCTGTGATGAACAAGCTGGTGCCATCTGCACATTGTAGCTGGCAGTAACACCGTAGTCTATACACTTATTACTTATAAATTTAAGTTTATCTAATTCTCACTCCTACATCGAAGATGGACTAAAGGCAACGGGAACGGTTATTGCATAAATCGAAAGATAATAGTAGTGAGTTTGCGTAAATGACATAAATTATAAGTTAGAAATAAGAAACCTGCAAAACATCTAGTATGACGATGTGACTTAAAATTTCCAACTTATAAGTTGACTTATAGCTTATGTGTCATTTACGCAAACTCACTAATCATTCTTGGATTCATTAAATTAGATGTTTTTAAGATAATAGGTCAGTAATTGTACATTCAAAATATAAAAGGTGAGATACGTCTCAGTTGATTCCCCTTGTATAAGTAGTTGATACTTCAGATCGCAAGATAGTAAGAATTCAGTGTTCGGAAAACGGATTGCGCACGCTTTTTCAAATGTTTTTGCATTATTTTCGAAAGTTTAGATTTTTTGTAAATTTATCGGCGCGCCGATCGGCGCACCGCCGCCGACTATAAATTTCTTTCGGTGCGCCGCCGCCGATCCCTTACCAGTCGGCGCACCGCCGCCGTCTATTTTAAGATCGGCGCACACCTCTAATCTAAGTAATCTAATCTACATTTAGGCGAGATAACAATTAAGCTACCAGCTTTCCGCAGAGAGTATTATTCGCATACTTCGAGGCGTGGTTTGAAAGTCACGTTTAGCCGGTGGTACTGACTGCACTTGTGATTAACCTTTTACAGCCTAGTGAGGTCTCTAAACAAATAAATTAAATGAGAAGCAGAGCTTTTACGCCTAGTCGGTTGGCCTGTAGAGGCGCTACATTTTTTTATAGTACTTCATTCTTATTGGACTATTTTTTTGTGAAACAACTTCACATTGATTCATTCCTATGAAATGTCACAGCAGTGAAGTTGGTTCACATGAAAATAAGCGCAGTGACAGCAGTAATTTTATGACAGAATGTACTAAAATATGGGAAAACTCTATTACATTTCTTCTTAGTTTCTAAACATCATTATCCTCTAAGCTAATTTCAGTTACTGTAACTGAGATCAAAAAGAAGATTTATGGTTTGGTGAAAGTACACAAAGCAGGCTATCAAAGATGTACAGCAGAATCCTGAAAAATGTTGTTGGTAAGACGTATCGATCGATTAAGAACTCAAGTTGGCTAAGAAGTTCCGGAGAGTTAGACTTCCTAAGAATTATGTTTTGATTTCATTCGATGTAGTTTCTCTCTATACTAAAATACCTAAAATACCAAGTGAATATACGCTGCCGTACACAAAAAGTGGAGCACGATAAGAAAATACACTAATCTTCCGAATGACGATTTTCTGGAAGGTTTGAAAATTGTTATCGAAAAATGCACCTTTCAATATGAAGGAACCTTTTACCAACAAATTTTCGGTGCTCCAATGGGTTCTCCGTCATCACCAGTTTTGATTCGGATTTGATTCTGGAAATTTTGGAGGATGTAGTCATTAGCAAACTTGGATTTCGACTACCCTTCTTCTGGAGATATGATGTTGACGACATACTCGCAGCTGTCCCAGAAGACAAAGCAGACGAGATACTCAAAGCCTTCAATGACAGCAATCCACACGTGCAGTTCACAATTGAAAAGGAACTCAATCAAAAGATTTCTTTTTTGGAATTGCTTATCATAAGGGATGGTTGCAGCATCAAATTGGACTGGTACCATAAACCATCGTGGTCTGGTAGATACATCAATTTCGAATCGCACCTGCCATTAGTCTGCAAGAAGAACACAGTAGCGCTAATGACAGAAAAGTTCTGTTGCTTTCCGATCCAGAATTCCACGAGCAGAATTTCCAGCTTTTCAGAAACACTTTACAGTCCAATGGTTCCGAACAAGCTGACAGAAGACATCATAACAAAAACGAAACTGAAAGTTGCACAAAAAGACAGCAGGTCAATGGACAATCAACTTCCAGTACATGGACTACAGCACGACAAGCCAACTGTAGCGATTCCGTATACTAAGGGTTTGTTTGAAAATCTTAAGTCGATCTGTAAGGTACAGTTTAGGGTAGTTGGCAAAGGTGACAATAATGTGAAGAGATTCTGCTTTAGTAGACTGAAAGACAAAACAGTCAAGTTGGAGCAATCAAACGTGGTCGCGTGCTCTTGTGGGGCTATTTATATAGGCCAAACGAAGCAGAAGCTGAAAAACCGAATGTACCAGCATAAGTACAATGCTAAGATCAAGAACATCGATCACAGTGCCATCACTGAAAATGTTGTCACTCTTGGACTTGGACATGAACCGAAGTGGGATGATGTAGAAATACTGGAATTTGAATACAATAAGCAGAAGCGATGTGTTTTGGAGATGATTCATATTAGAAAGAACCCGAATTACATCAATAAACAGAAGGAATCAGTTTATCTATCCACAGCTTATAATAACATCATTTAAATAGTCGCGCCGATTATAGCGAAAATGAGGTTGTTTAACCGTAACTATGGTCATGTCCGGAGCGATAGCGGAGGACTTGACGCAGTCTTACTTCCAAAAAAAGAACGAAGAAATTTTTTTGAGACGCGGCAACTATATATAGGTGAACATTTCAGTTTCTACCCTTTGGTTTTTATCACCACAAAACATATTCTATCATATTCTCGCTTCAAATACGAGCAAAACGAGCTATCACTCGACCATGTAGGTTTAAAATTGCCGGAGATACATCGTTTTGAAATTGGTCACTTTTCATACAAAATGCACCAAATTGACTTTTCCCAAACAATCAAAATCTTTCAACTTACTCTGTATGTTTCTATCTATCTATCTATCTATCTATCTATCGACGGACGATCTCGGAAACTAGTCAGCCAATCTCCATGAAATTTTGCAGGAACCTCAGGGTGGGCATAAAAATGAAATTGTGATACGCCATTACCCCAGGAAAAACCAGAATTTTGTTTTATTGGCCTCGAAGTGGTTTCTGAGTGTGGTTTTCGAGGGTCGGTAACGCGTTTTCGGCTGTAGCTTAGCTGTATTGAAACCTACAGAGGCGTGCGACCCATCAAATGAAAGGTATTCGTAACACGATTCGAACAAAAAAATAATTAAAAAAATCGGGGCAGATTCGTTTGAGCTAGAGTGATTAGAGTGACCAAATTTTGAGCTACTCGAGCGTAGGATGAAAGGACTTATTTTTTTTTGGGTTATGAGAGATAGAGAATTACTTTCTTCGGCAAAGTCTCAGAGTTTTACGAGTAGAACAGAGGGGCATATGTGAAAAATGTCGAAAGTTGGAAATGGGTGGGTCAATTGGGGTTTTGGGGATATTTCTTGAATGGTGGCAGATAGAGAATTACTTTCGTCAAATTTTCGATTTTCGTCAAATTTTCTGAATTTCGTCAGATTTTGGAATTTCGTCAAATTTTCGATTTTCGTCAAATTTTCTGAATTTCGTCAGATTTTGGAATTTCGTCAAATTTTCGATTTTCGTCAAATTTTCGAATTTCGTCAAATTTCGTCAAATTTTCGAATTACGTCAAATTTCGTCAAATTTTCGAATTTCGTCAAATTTCGTCAAATTTTCGAATTTCGTCAAATTTTCGAATTTCGTCAAATTTTCGAATTTCGTCAAATTTTCGAATTTCGTCAAATTTTCGAATTTCGTCAAATTTCGTCAAATTTCGTCAAATTTCGTCAAATTTCGTCAAATTTTCGAATTTCGTCAAATTTTCGAATTTCGTCAAATTTTCAAATTTCGTTAAATTTTCGATTTTCGTAAAATTTTTGAATTAAAACTGTAAACTGTTATAAAAAGCAGTGTTGACTACACTTCTAAAACGACTGATATCCCAACAAAAATCTCTTCGAGCTGGTAACAACCAAAATTTTACCAAAAAAATCTGCGTCGCATGTGACAGATAAATTTTCTTGCTGGTCTGTTCCTGAACATCTGCCACTTTGCGACGCAGATTTTTTTGGTAAAATTTTGGTTGTTTAGTCTAAATTTTTTTTTGTAAAAATTATTTGGCAGATGATGAGAAAACCTAAGCCAGCTTGTTTGAACTAATTGGGTGTAAAATTTAATTTTTGCGTAACGAAGCTGAAAGCGTCAACTCTAGCGATATCATTCATTTTAGAAATTGTATTTCAAAGACTGCGTCACACTTTTCTCGAAGAGATTTTTGTTGGGATATGGAATTTGAAGCAGACTGATTATTGTAGGTCCCTGAGTGGTAATCATAATTACTGGTGTAAGTTGGAAGGTGATCATAATTAGATAGTCCCTTCCTGATCTACGGCCAGCTAAGTGTTTTAAGATTTTTATGCTATTTTTGTGCAAAATCAAAAATTAATGGTCGCAAAGGCGATTAGATATTTACCAAGTGGAATGGTTTGAGTTGCAACAACATGCCGTCCCCGATCTACTTGCCATTTCAATGCAATACTGCTACACGCTCCCATCAGCACGTCACTGGTTTCCGTTACTTTGGGAATAGTTTCAATTCTGTGTTCCAGGAAAGGCTTAAAATTTAGTTGATCAGCTTCGCATCCTCCGTCCTTCGATGATACTTGGACAACTTTCATGAGTTTTACCAATTTCACGGTCTGCACAGATTTCGCCGCATTGTCCAAGGACGATATTCGCAACAATTTAACCGATAATTGTAGCACATTCGATGCCATTTCCGAGTGGTTGAGCTTCCACAAAGCTGTGCATATCAAATACAACAACGGAAACAGCGATTCATTTGGACGGTTTCTGTTAATTTTGGCATAATATATTCCACGCAGCGCCTCAAGCATACACACTTCGTATTCGGTGGCGTTGTAAAAATAGATCGACCGTTCGCCGTGTATTTCACTCAACAGCAATTCCTCGAATGTGGGAGATTTTTCCTCGCTGTTCACAAGTAAATTTTCGATGAAATTCACTTCATTGCGGCCGAAATCGTTCAGCCGGTCGAAATTCAATTCAACGTCGATTTCAGTACTGGCCAAAGCCGAATTGAGTAGAGCAATCAAATCAGTTTCACTGTCACTACAATGCTCCTTTTTGGCGTAGTACGTCTCCAGTATGTCTTGTGTTCGTTGAGCATTTTTCGAATTGTTTCTCATGCATTTCTTTACCGATTTTACCAACAGCACAATGTTGCACACTTTACTCAATGCGGTTATGCGATTCAGATCGGAATTGGCATTTTTAATCAATTGACAAAAACTCGACGCTTTGCCCAATTCACGTAAGTTATTACAAAACACTCCGTATAAGTGATCGAATAGATTTCTACTTTCTGGTTTTGCCATTTCTATGTCTCCGATTGGAACTTTTCTTTTCACTGTTCGTTTATATAAAAATGTGGTCGACTGTTCACTGTCTGGTAGTTGAAATCGATGTGCGGACACACAATGGTGTTTATTGTCTAAAAATACATTTCGAGAGGAATTCTATTTCGATACTTTTGTATACATGAATACAAGACGAATGGATGTTGCGTTAGCTAGGCACATAGTCAATGAAATTACCAAATGGTAAAAAGAAAAGAAAAATTCGAAGAGGAAGAGTTAATCAAGGGCCCTATCGATTGAACAATCTGGCAAATTAAAATGAAAAATCATGTGTATGTGACAGCTTCGCGTACAGACAGTAAAAAGGGACTCCTAATGTCAAAAGTAACGGGACTCATTACGTCAAAAAAAGCAAAGTTGACGTTTTCGTGTTAGTGGTGTTTGTGGTTATAATTTTTCAATGAATTTTGGATCATAATTCCTCTAGGTAGTCTACCTGCATGGAGTTAATCAGTAAAACAACGCATTTCTTCTTGATTGTCCTCTCACCCTTTAGGCTGTCATCATCTGTTTAGATCGAAAAATCACCGACCTCCAGGTATTTACAAACAAATTGAAGAATGTTTCATCGCGATAACTGAATGTCACGCAATTCCATTGGCTGACAAAGATACGACGATGTCCTAAAGGGAATCTGTAGTGAATGCTAAATTAACCGACATAGCCTGGGCTGAATCGACCTTATCCATGAAAATTTGAATAATCGGCATAAGACATGCAATGGAAATGGCTCTTCCTTTCTCTTTATCATCAAATCATGACGCCTTTAACCTACTGGACAAGCTGTTACCATAACCATACCGGCAGACTGACCAAGCTAGAATTGAGGCCGAAAAAACTAGGTTGGAACAGTTTAGTGAGTTGCCACAATTGGAAGTAAGAAACGTCCAGAAAATCTGGGAATACTTCGTCACGGACATTAAAATCGATTCAATTAAAAATTCATTAGAAAAGCCAGTTGATAGGGCTCGATTCCTAGCCAATTCAGTTCACGAATCAGGAACTGGTTGCAAGCCCTTCCATCTCCACAGCCTGGTATCCATTTGACAAACGATGTTGGTTTGTTTGCGTGGACTTTTGCGGCATAAACAACAAGAGAAAAACAAAATTGTTTGCAATATTTCTGTGAAGATTAATTTATTCCGCATTACTTTGCGCTAATTCATCATTAGGAGATGTAGGATATAAAATCCAAATTATTTATGTGTGTGTGTGTTGTATATTTTGGCGCATGATATGGATGGTCGTGTGGAGAAAGGTGTGTGTTGTTTCGGAATGCGTTTCTTATTGGAAATTGTGGGGATCATTAAGTATTACCTCCCACATTGAACGTCAAGGAAACATACTTTGGAATGACAAACAGAGCTATAGCTCTTCCCTTTCTCGCACATCACGTAAAGTGGAAAAAAAAGAAAAAAGAAAAGCTGTTTCGACCTCGAGAACTAGCGGCGGTCACAGGTCAGAGTGGACTGACCATCTTCAGTTGCTTCCGCTAGCCTCTTACACAAGACAGCAGCAAAACTTTCCATGAACAAGTGTAGGATAGTTTGCATTGAGACATTGCCATCTGCTGTAGAGATGGGAGACGTTCAAAATTATCGATAATATCGATCGAAAGAAATCGATAATTGATTAATCATATCGTTATCAATAATTTAATAATTATCGATAATTATCAAAATATCGAAATTCGATAATTATCAACATATCGATATTTTGATATTTATCTGAAAATTCATGATAATATACCGATATATCGGAATATATCGATAAATATCGGATTTTCGGACCGAAATATCGATATATCGAATTATCGATATCTTGATAATTATCACAATATCAATAATTATCGATTATCGATATTTTTTTGATTATTTTCGATAAAAAAGTCGATAATTATCGATTATCGATAATCGATAATTATCGATAATCATTATCATTATCACCCATGCCTAATCTGCTGATGGAAAATTTGAGGAAATCGCGGAAAGCTGCTAAGAAATCACCAAAAAATACAGCAAAGCAAACAAAAGAATTGAGCCTTTTCACATTTATTGAACTTCAAGGTCACATCGGATAAACATCATTTAGAACGACAAACAGAGCTATAGCTCTTCCCTTTCCCGCACATCACGTGAAGGGGCAAAAAAGCAAAAACACTAGGTTGGTTCCTAAAATTTGGGATGATTCCTATGCTGGGATGATTCCATGTGATTTTTCGATGGATTTTGGTTATTTTCGACATGAGTGAGGTGTTCCAAGGCTGGTTCCTAAATTTTGGGATGACAGTTGATTCCTCTGGCACTTCCTAACTTCTCTCAGATTTTTTATGGATTTGGGTTATTTTCGACATGAGTGAGGTGTTTTAATGTTGGTTTCTAGATTTTGGGATTCAGACTGATTTCTCTAGAATTTTTTAACTTCCATAAGGCTTTTTGATGGTGTCGAAATTACATACTTACAAAAGAGGTGATATCAGTCAAAAAACCCTTCAAGGGTAAATGTGACGCAAGTTCTTTCTTACAAAATAACTGATACCGCTGAGGGTGACGCATTGTGCGCCGAACGCAGAGAAAAATTCACGAGAATTTTACCGTTGAGATTTTACAACGAAATTTAAAAAAAAAAATGCGTCACAAGTGGCAGATGATTATTGTCGTATGAAGGGTTTCGTCAGCATCTGCTCAAAATATCTCAAAAGTACGAAATTTCAAGACGGCCGCCATGATCTTGTAATATCAAAAAAAGTTTTCCGTCAACGAAACTGTACAAGCGACACTTTATCCTATAGCCAAAAATATTTAAAAAATACGAAATTTCAAAATGACAACCATTTTCTTGAAATGTCGATAAAAGTTTTCCGCAATCGAAACTGTACAAGCGACAGTGATAACACAACTCTCTACATGCTGTATAACCCGAAATATCTCAAAAATAAGAAATTTCAAGATGACCGCCATTTTCTTGAAATATCGAAAAAAGTTTTCCGCAATCGAATTATTCTTCGAATGTGATTAGCAATTTACGTCAACTATGTTTATGCCGTGCCATATAGGCCTAAATAAAATTAATACAAAAAATTAATACGATTTCCAAGATGGTGGCTGTCCGCCATTTTGTTGGACATTTTAACCCTAAACACACGTTCTCCATTGAAACCAACACACCAAATTTATAAATACCTGAAATTCCAGAATGTTCCAAAAATTTTGCGAACTAACAAATTTTTCAATTTCATAATCTTCGCGCACATTTTATATGAAGCATGGCAACACTGATCTACTACATACACCATCATTATAGCTGTCATATTGTTGTCATAAAAATGAAATAATGGCTTTCATATAACTGTGGATTTACATAGCAACGTAAAAGTGACAGATGCAAAAATTTTCTCATACGGCAACTCGAAATTTCATTCATAATTTTAATTTTATGAATGAAATTTCGGGTTGCAGTATTTAAAAAACATTGCATCTGTCACTTTTACGTTGCTATGTAAATCCACGGTAAGCGCGTTTTTTTGGAAATGTTCATGAAAATGTTTTAATTAAATTTACAGAAATTAATTTATGATTTGCCGGTGAAAAAGTGTTAAAATTGAATTAATATAAGTTTTAGCAAAAGTGCGAAGCAGTTTTCGCAAACAAATGTACTTGTACAATACGTATATCAAACCCACATGAAAAATTTCTATTAACTCGAATATGGGTAAAGTGCTGAAAATGTGTGAAGATGCTTCATTTCAAGTAGTGTTTTCTCCGGATGTAGATAATCGTTTTCAATGATTATAGCTCGTTGAACTCGTATTGACGAGTACTTTCGTTTGAACAATTTTTGTTTGATTCGGTTCAGTATGGAAAAGTTAAAATGTTCGCCTATATATAGGTTCCTTAATCTCCCGTTTTGGTTGTTCTTTTTTCTTTTTAAGGGAAGTCGACTAGCGTCACGAACCTCCGCTATCGCTTCGGTTCATGATTTAATTTATGTGAAGCTGTTAAAATGTAATAAAATTGATATAATTTCGTTTTACTAATGAAGATTCTGAACTGAACTCAATAGTTGATCGAGTCTGTGTCAAATAAAATTGCTAAAAAACTAAGTTTTCGGCGTTCTCATAAGGGAATTTCAGAAAAGCACTTGTTAAATGGATTGTTATGAGTGACCAGCCGTTCACCGAACCCGAGCAACCCGATTTCGTCACACTTGAATACGTACATTAAATCCAGAAGCGGTTCCTATTTCTGATAAAACGGTCCGAGCTGACATTATGGAGAAATACGATGAAAAATTGGAAACCGTAAAGGGCTTGGTCACCCGGAATACCCGGAAAACTATCAATTTCGTTAGACGGATGGACATCTCGAAACGTTTTACCATTTTTGGCTATTCGTGGACACTGGCTGGATGCTGATTGGACCTACAATTCAATTTTGTTAGACTCCCTACATTTTTTGACTGGTTGGAGGAGCATGGATTGAACAGCTTTGAAAATGAACTACGCTGCCTTTGCCATATCCTCAATTTGGCTGTTCAGGATTTGTTGAGCCTTTTGAAAGTTCCCCCAACCGACGACGACGAATTTGATGATGAAGATTATGACTTTGAAAACGAGGTGGCGAAATTAACGAGTCTTTTCTGTAAACATCCATGCTTGATGTTTGAATTTTCTTATTTTGTAGGTGTTGGAGGACATAGATATGAATGAGGAGGGTAACGACGAGGAAGATCAATCGGATGTTACTGTTGACACTGATGTTACGACTGTCGCAATACGACACGGTCATCATTGACAAATTACGAAAAATCGTTAAGAAAATTCGTAATTCAGTTAAATTGCGACGAAAACTAAAAAAATGCTTAGGGATCTACGGGCTTGAGTATCGTGCTCCCATTATTGACTGTAAATCGAGATGGAACTCAACGGGCGAAAGAATTGAAAGTTGCATTGCGAGCTTTATACGTGCACGAATCATCATTCACTTCAGCTCGTAGACGAAGAATGGTCGTATTTAGATCTGGTCGAAGAACTACTGCGTAAATTTGATCGTGCTACCAAGTTCCTGAGTATGGAGCGGCACTCGACAATTCCTTCCTACATTCCGAGCCTCAATTGGATAACACATAACACACTGGAACATTACGTATTGCTGCTAAGGGTGCGCTAAGTAAACTCAAGAAATACGAGGTCCGAGTCCACCAATGTATAATTCTGTTTATCTCTACAATTCTCCACCCAGCATTGAAATTGAGCTATTTTAAGGAACACCGTTCTAACGCCCTCGAAATTCGCGAAATAAAAACATTTGTATCCGAATACTTTACCAAACATTATGAAAATAATGAGAACGACAACGAGCCTGAACCTTCTTCCGATGACGAACTGCGTGCACATATGTTCAAACGGTCCCGCGTAGAAAGAATATCGTCTGAGCTGCCGAAGTATTTGAACTTGCCGTTGGCTGGCCGCAATGTAGATCCGATAGACTATTGAAAATCGCAAATACAACAGTTTCCTCGCTTGAGTATGATGGCTCGCGATATGCTTCCTGCTCAAGCGGCATCGACAAGTGTAGAACGGGATTTTCCGAAAGGGAGCAAACTGGTCACACCGGCCAGATGTGCTATGTTGAAGAGTACTATCCGTGCTGCCATGTCTTTGAAGTCAACTGAATTGAATTAAACCTGGATAAAGAACTTTCATCCAAAATATTATCGCTTTTTTACAAGATTTGTGTGTTGAAACTCTCTTCTTTACGTCAGGTCAACAGGTCAAGTTCAGGTCAAACCTGAAATTTTCATGCACGTTCAGGTCAGGTTCAGGTTGAGTCTTAAATTTTCGTTCAGGTTCAGGTCAAACCTGAATAGTGTTGAAGTATTCAATCAAGTAATCGGTCAAAATTTATTCTGGAAAATATTCATTCGATAAAAGCCTTTCGTCACATCACTAAATTATTTGTTTGCAAAAAAGCTATTCAGATTGAACTTAAATCCTTTTATTCAATCCTCCGCAATAAATCTGGATATTCCAACAGGTTTTGGGTCCCAGCTAACGAGAGAATAAATCGTTTAAATCAGTTTTTCATTGCAATAGAGGAAAATAATTTTCAAGAAAAGTTGACGAAAATGTCGGATATGTGTCAAGTAAAAATCGTAAAATTGAATAATTCTAATTATTCGAATTGGAAGTTCCGGATGGAACTGGTATTGTTAAAGAAGAATTTATTGAAAAAGGTCATTTTGGGTGACCAATAGGGATGGGAGACCTTTTATATTATCGATAATATCAATCAAAACAATTTATCGATAATTGATATATCAAATCGTTATCGATAATTTGATAATTATCGATAATTATCGAATTATCGATAATTTGATAATTATCGAAATATCGATAATTATCAAAATATCGATAATTATCAAAATATCGATAATTATCAAAATATCGATATTTCAATAATTATCAAATTTTGATATTTCCGAAAATAATTGATAATCATAAAGTTATGTTACTGTGAAGAAATTGAAAACTGTTCTAAGCAACTTTTCGAGATCTCTGTCTAATTTATCATCATCCTAATGGAAAGATAGAAGAGTTACAGCTGAAAACTGCATGCATTTGTATTGGTTTATCTAAATATTCATATTCATAGTAGCTATCAAAATATCGATTTTTCGATAATTATCAAAATATCGATATTTTGATTATTATCGAGATATCGATATTTTGATAATTATCGAAATATCAATTATTATCGATTATCGATATTATTTTTGATAATTTTCGATAGAAAAATTTATCGATAATCGATTATCGATAATCGATAATTATCGATTATCAATATCAATATCGCCCATCCCTAGTGACCAACCTGCTCCCATTCCAACATCTGCTCAAGATCCAACACCAACGAATGCAAAAGAGATAGAGGCTTGGGAGGAAGCTGATGGTCAAGCTCGTGGATCAATTGGCTTAACGGTTGATGACGATCAATTGGTCCACATACGGAATAAGACGTCGGCAAAGGAAGTTTGGAAGGTGCTGTAGGATTACCACGATAAGAACACTCTTACGAATAAAGTACACCTGATGCGAATGATCTGTATGTTGTTGAGCAACCTGCTTCGGTAACTGTTACTTTGTGAGGTTGCTCTTATCTCAAAATTGTTCCCTCATGTAATGAATCATTTTCGCAGCATGCACTATAACCAACCTACTATTGTTTATTTAAAAAAAAAAATGTTTATTAAATTTTATAGTCGCTGACGAAATTAACACTTTCGAAAATCCAATTTTTTGTAAATGAAGCATTTATAAAGTCAGGTCGCGTCGTCAATGTGTCCAGGCATGACCCGATCACACTTAACATGCTTTTCATATCGACCACATTTTCAAATATTGTGTCCTTCTCTGTTGCAGCAATTTTGACATTCGAACTGAAAACTGCTGGATTGTTGAACAATTTTTCCAAAGTAGCCACCGCTATGCATTGGGGAACGGCAATAAATCGAAATGCGCTCTTCTCTGTGACAAGTGACATGCACTCAATGGAATGTGGCAGATGTTGAAAGGCATCATTGATCAGGTGATTGAGGCAGGCAATTGCTTCTACGCGATAATTTTCATCAATTAGATCTCGAGCATTTTTCACATGATTCTTCCAAACTTCTGCCGGATAGAAAGTACGTCCTGACATCAAATCTTCGTAGATGTCACGCAAAATATTTACTTTTTGTAAAAACGATCCACCTGAAATGGCAAGGTCTTCTAGACGGGCCTGGCACATTTTTTCCATACGAAATTCACCATTCAATTGAAACAATTTCATCAGTCCAATACCCACGATTCCGGCACTGTAGTAAGAATATTCGTTGTAATCTTTCAAGGTCTCGATTGATTGAGCGGAGTACTTTATCATTCCACCGGCCATTTCGTTTACTACGTCCCGGATAATTTTTTTAGTGTCTCCCGTGCATCGACGGAACAAGACGTTTAAAACTTTATCGAAATTTTCCACTAACTCAACACAAGATTGATTGCACTCAGGTCTGAAGCGAAAATCACAAACATCTGGGCGACTAGGCCGATCGTTTAAGAATGTGGTAAAGGTTTCTAATGCTGTCGCTTTCATTGATTCCTCCATTAGCTCATCCTCAATGGTATCCAAAGCTCTTAAAATTAAATAGAAGATGGAAACTGTTGTGCGCAATGGTTCCTCCAGGACTTCTGTTACAAAGGCGAAACTACGAGAAACACGATGAAATATATTGAAGCAAAATGTTTCGTCATCTGAAGCGGTGATTGAATTTCCTTTGTTTTCCATGTCGTCGATACCGGCTTTAGCAGATTACAATTGATTTTTTTTAAGTAGAGAAAAGCACGAGATTCACTAGTGCGCTAGAGTGTCTCAATTTTAAATGATGACTGTGCTGTGGACGTATGTAGCCTCAAGTTGCGCAATATACTCATTAATTTTGTATTTTTTTTTTATCTGAAAACCAGGTGTGTTGACACGGTTTACACCTGTCATTAAAATTTGGCATCTATTTTTTATCGAAAGCCGTGCGGTATTTTTTTTAGCGAACGTACAATTTTTCTCTTATCTTGCCCCTTATCTCGCGTGGGCGAGAACCCACTTTACCTCCCTAAAAACAGATGTCGACATTACCTATCTGTTTTTGGCACATTTACTCATAAACTTGAGGTAAAGTTTCGCCGCCGTGAAGTAAAGCTCCAATTACCATACGTTTAAGTAAAAGTGTTTACGTGCTGCTGGTCGGTAAATACAATTTTTAGCCCCGTACGAAGTACTGGGGGCTTATAAGATTAATATGCCGTTTGTAACACGTCGAATTGGAAGCAGACAGTAAGGGCAAAGCATTTGGTCATGTTCATAGATGACGAATCCGCAATAAAAAAAATGTCCGTCCGTCCGTCCGTCCGTCCGTCCGTCCGTCCGTCCGTCCGTCCATCCGTCCGTCCGTCCGTCCGTCCGTCCATCCGTCCGTCCGTCCGTCCGTCCGTCCGTCCGTCCGTCCGTCCGTCCGTCCGTCCGTCCGTCCGTCCGTCCGTCCGTCCGTCCGTGACCCCTCTAGCTGGAGCAAATCACAACCCTTTTTCAAAATTCTTTTTTTCCCCGATTGGTATCGACAAAAGTAAGGTCAAGTTCGAAAATGGGCATGGTAGGGTCGGCCCTTCCAGAGCTAGGGCCCTATAGGTGTTTTTCAGTCTTTCGACGATATCTACCGAAATACGCACGCAATAGCTACTTGTAATATATCAAATGAAAGGTATTGACGAGTAGAACAAAGTTGCTGAACATTGTTTTTGGGTAGGATGCAACCCGGGCTTGTTGCGAGGGCTCAAAGGTCGTTACGCGGCCCTAAGTGTTTTTTGCACATAAATCGAGTAAATCTCATCCGATTTTGCTAGATTTAGTTTTTTATGGAAGGTAATTGAATACCGAAAAGAACGTTGCGAAAAAAATTTCAAATTTGGGCCCTTGGACTAAGGCCGCTACTTGGCCCTAAGTGTTTTTTGAACATAAATCGAGTAAATCTCATCCGATTTTGCTATATTTAGCTTTTTATGGAAGGTAATTGAATACTGAAAAGAACGTGGCGAAAAACGTTTCAAATTTGCTCTCTTGGACTAAGGCCGCTACTCGGCCCTAAGTGTTTTTTGCACATAAATCGAGTAAATCTCATCCGATTTTTCTAGCTTTTGTTTCATTTGAGAGATAATGGAATGCCGAATAGAATTATAGCAAAACAAGGCATCAGAACAGTCGGAGCGTTTGCTGCGACTTAGCCCCGTACAACCCGTAATTCTATTTCGTTCGCAACCATTATACGTCCGTAGCCCTAATAAGCCCGGAACCCTAATACGTCTACAACCCTCTAATGCGTCTGTTACCAAAATGCAAGTCAAGTTGCGCATTGTCAAATTTACTGAAACTGTTCATTTTTTAAATTGCGCATAGCACAATTACGAAAGCCCGTACGAAGTACCTTTCAAATAAAACCAACAATTTACGACATTATTTTAGAAACCCAAAATTTTTTGCCAACTTTCCATTGGGTATTCAATTCAGAGACCTGCATTTCGAGGAAAAACATTTTCATGTCAGGCTCATATTTAAAGAATATGATCATAGGCCGCACAAATTCACTCTTCATGCCTAAGCCCTTATAAGCAGTGAGTGGATTCATTGAGACAACGTTGAAGCAGAATGAACATGGTTTTTTGTCTTGATCGTCGGTCGAATTCGGAATAACATATTCGAGATCCATGAGTAGCGATTGGGCATGGTTTTTTTAAGTTCAAAATAAGTTGTCAAATCTTGGGTATAAGTGATAATTTGGTCATATACGAAGGAATTCGTCATATGCATATCCTTCGAGGTAACATAAATCCTAAAGTTGATGTAGACGAGTGACCCGTATTCTAATTTTCATTGAAATGTCTACTGTCATTTTCTAACTAAATCAACCATCTCATCACTTGGAAAATATAATTTAATCTTTCAAAAAGTAACAATTTTGAAGAAAGACAATGTTAGATCCGACAGATTTTCCCGCTACTATGAGTGACGCCGTTTTAAAGAAATTATTAACTGCGAAATTAGTTGAGTTTTGTGCGAGAGATATGAGGCCTTTTGAGATAGTGGCTGGAGGAGGCTTCAGAGTTCTGATCCAGCATATCTGGTCATTGGGTGCATTTTATGGCAATAAAGACGTGGCCTGTATCTTACCTCATCCAACAACGATTTCAAGAAATGTTGAATCAATTAAAGAAAAAAAATTACAGCAATTAATGCCAGTCATGAAAAACGCGATAGAGAATAACGAATGTTCTGCTTCAACTGATATGTGGACGGAGACACATAAAAACAACTCGTTCTTAACGGTGACAACACATTTCTTCGACGAGAATTTAAAGCTAAAGAGGAAAGTACTTTTCACTTCAAAATTCAAAGCAAAAAAGAAATCGGGAAAAAACATCCTTGATGAGCTTAAAAACAAATTTAAGAAAATGAAACTAAATCCACGACTTTTACAAAAAATGATATTTGTTACGGACCAAGGCAGTAATATTGTTAAAGCTTTGAAATCGCCTTACAAGAGAAATAACTGCCGTGCCCACCTTTTAAATACAATTCTGAGAAATACTTTTGAAAGTGACGATATACCCCTAATTGTCACGAAAACTATTATCTGCTGCAAAAACATTGTCCGTCATTTGAAACAAAGTGGGAAATCGAATGAAATGAGTAAATGCGTAGTTCAGGATTGTGGTACGAGATGGAACTACAAGTTCGACATGATAAAATCAGTCGTTGACCAATATTCAGAAATCATTCCATTGTTAACTCTTAGTCAATCCATGAGCTGGTGTATCGATTTGAAATTAGCAGAAGAAATAATGCTATTTTTGAAGCCATTTAAAGAGGCTTGTAAATCAATGGAAGGAGACACGTACCCTACAGCAAACAAAATTCTTCTTTGGCACTGTGAACTGTCAGACCATTTAAATGAAGATAAATTTGAATGCGCTGCAATGAAACAGGTTGTTGCTGTTGCGAAGACTTTCTTCTTACGGAAGTATACGATAAATATGAAAGACAAAATTAATTGCTTCTTGGACCCACGATACAGAACATTAAAAATGATCAACGATGATGAACGCAAAGAAGTTTACGAAAGAGTTAAGTGTTTATTGCAAGATGACGTAGTACAGTCCTGTGAAACAAGTACTTCGAGGAGCAGATTCTCTTATCTTGAAGGCGATCTGAATGAAAACCATTCGAATGAATTTGAACTCTACATAAGAACTGCGGACTACTCAGAATACGATAATGAAACAGACCGAAAACACTTGGTTGAACTTTTCTGGAGCAAAAACAAGATTCACTTTCCCAAACTTTATAAGCTAGTACGAGAAAGATTACACGTTCCCGCGAGTAGCGGTTCCAGTGAACGTGTATTTAGCGATGCGGGACGAATATTGGAGCCTCGGCGAACTAATTTGGAATTTAATGTTTTAGATGATCTCTTATTCATCAGAGATAATTTTGAGTAGCTCCACTTAAGCAAATAAAATTCAATTTGCTTAACAGTAAAAAAGCAGTTTTTAATTTTTGTATGATTGACACACAAACACAGCTCAAGAGCATAACGACCTTCTTGATACGTCACCTCGTTCAACTCAACTTTACCATTTTCCAGTATGACACTCTTCTTAATTTAAATTTCAACTGGATTAGTAAGAATTACTGCAATGCCATTTTCACATTCAATATGGAGTTTGTTTAAATGATTGAAATAATCTGAAATTAGAAAACCACATTCCCTTGTTAGTCGAAAGTTAAAAATGATTGTTCACATAGTGAACTTCACTACGAAATTATCAAGGAAGACGAAAACAGTTTTCATTTATAAAAATCATTTACTGAATGTTGAAGTGACAATGAATTTTACCACCCTGTGAGTTTTTTGTTGTCCGGCGACAAGCATTTACTCTATACGTTGAGTAAATGGGTTAAAGAGTCGATTTTAAGACGACAGCTGGATGCAGCACTATTGTTGTTCTGTTTTGGCTCTGTACGATATTTCTATCTAGCATATGAGACAACAATAGGTGGAAACGCATTAGACCTGTCAAAACAGAACACTCCGACATCACTCACTAATGGTGTGTGGTGTATCTGTTGTGTTCGTGTTGCAAATGTAAATATAATATCAAATTACGTGTTACTAGTTGTTAATAAAGTTTTGTCAACTATATGTTATCGGTAAACTTGCTGCCAGCGTCATAAAACCTCGTGTTACCAGCACAGTAAGTAAAATGAACAAATTGAAGTATTCATATAAGGCTGATTTTGCCTAGTTCCTTGTTTCATTTACGAAAAATGTTTTCACTGAAGGTGTCAATACAGCCTAACACACTAACAGCCAATTCAACATAAAGCAAAAACGGATCACGGTTTTCAATTATTGTTTATCGTCGTGTTGTTATTATTGCACGTTTTGTACAGCACGTCAAATTTTGCGTTCTTTTATTGTGTGCCTTGTTTTAGTTTACAAATTCTATATCTAGTATGGCAGAGTTTAAACTTGGAACCGTTTTTCGTAATCTTTGTAACAGGCAGATTCTATGAAATATTGACATCGTTACAAGACAACATTCTTACCTGTTTACAGAAAAGCAACGACCAACAGATCTCATACGACGAGCCAAACGAAAATGTTAGAAGAATTTCTAACCAGCCTTGAAATGGTATGTGGTTCGGACAGCGAAGAAGAATTTTTAACCAGCCTTGAAAATGGTCATTTTGTGGTGTAAATTCTACTTAAATTTACGATTAGTTTTAGTGTTTGTCAAATTGTTTTAAATAAACAACGTTACACACTCGCTGGCTCCTTAGTTTTTCTTGATCGCTGAAACAATGTAAACGGAGGTTTTAATGCTAGAAATTGGTAGTAACGGTACGGTTCCAGTCTAAAACTCTGATGAATAAATAGTAGAATTCTAATGTAATCTGTATCATAAAAACAACATTCTGAAGCTCTTCCACATAATCAAAATTTGAATTTTCTCATTAGTAACAGGGTTATCGAACTATGTATAATCGAAACTAAGTAGACCCTATTCTCTGACTTGCAATTTTCTTTAAGTTTTTCTCGCAGAGTACTGTATCGGATCGTCCTCTAGTTTTCTTAGCAGTTATGGAAAATAATCAGGGAAATAGACGGAAATACGAAGAAAAACGATTGAACAAGGAAGTGCAAGTAGGAGAAATTTTAACCAGCCTTGAAAATGGTGTGTTCGAGACTTACCAATTTGATGGACAGTCAGAAGCGTGGGATGACTTCCTGAAAATACGAAATAGCTCTTCGAAAGACCACATCGAATTTGTTCAATGTATTCAATGTAAAGGATTGCTATCGTTTAAAGGAGACAGTGGAACTTCGCACTTGTTACGACATAAGTGCCCCACGATAAGGAACGAAAGAAGCAGTGTAACTAAGTTTCGAAGCCTACCGTTTGACAAGATAGGGCCAACAAGAAAAATAGTTGCAACTAACCTTATCCAGTTTTGCACAAGTGAGATGGTTTTATGTGAGTCTATATGTGACTCTGAGAACTTTTTAAACATGGCTCAGTCGTTTGTGTCACTGGGACATAAGAACGGAAGCATTGACTTACGAACCGTATTTCCAAGTTCGAGTCAAGCCAATCGAATGATGAGCAAAATTAAAACAGGCAAAGAACAAGATCTCTGCAAAGTATTTCAAAACTCAATCCAACGTCAATGGTGCTCCTTAACTAATGAGATTCAGAACTTTGAAGTGTCAACTCACCCTCACCGTATCAGCAAGGTCGTTGTTATAAGCCTTCAACATTTCGAAGACGAAATGAAAGGATTAGAGAAGAAATTCTGCTTCTCGTTATTATTGAACTCGAATGAGACTCAAGAAAGTATTCGTGAGAAATTATTTAAACAATTTAACAACATTGGTGCTGATAAGAACGACTTGTTGAATTTGAAAATCGTTACACCGAATAATGAATTATTTGCGAATGTATTGGCTTCACCGTTCCAACGAAACAATTGCGTTGGTGAAGCTATAACGAAAATATTAAATGCGTGTCTTACCTCCTATACCTCCAGCACGGATGAACGTGATACATTAACGAATTGTCGGGGAATAGTCAAGCACGTAAATTCAATGGAAAATTGCAAACTAAAATTAATTGAAGAAGACAACACATGGAAGAGCACGATACTAATGCTTCGATCAATAATCGAACATTCCGAAAATATTTCAAAAATATTGGATGACGAAGAAGATGATTCCCAATTGATGTTCAATAAGCGAAAGGTGGACCAAATTCTAACGTTCTTGGAGCCTTTCGTGGAAGCATTCGATGACCTAACATCAACAACTCATACAACGGCAAATAAGATACTGTTATGGCACGCTGTTTTAATGGATCACCTAACAAATATCGAGCATTGCAGCCTTGAAATGGAACGGATCGTAAAAATTGCAAGAGAAAATTTTGGCACCAGATTTTGTCCCACTTTAGACAACAAAATCGACTGTTTTCTGGATCCTAGATATAAAGCGTTAAAAATGTTGGATGATGCAGACCGCAATCATATAATTACTGAAGTTCGTATGTTGTTGGATGGATTGAAGGTGTCAGACGATACCTTTGGGGATGAGCAATCTAGTTATGCTCCACCAACGAAGAAAAATAGAACTACCAATTTCGAAGGCGCTGTCAAGGAGAAAGAAATAAATAAAAAAACAAGCAGATTTTCAAGATTCGAAGCAAACAATGATGAATTTGAAAAAATGGACGAGGTTGCTATCTACTTAAAGCTGCCAGCAATGACCAGCTCCAATTTTGCAAAAGAGATTGAAGTAATGAGCAAATTTTGGAAGCAGCAAAAGAATAAATTGCCTAAACTATTTCAACTTGCATCCACTCGACTTCATGTTCCTGCTTGTAGTGGAAGCATTGCCGCGAAACCAACCCGATTAATGCAAAGCCTTAAGTCTGAGACGCTTACCGATTATCTTTTTGTTGGCCATAACTTTCACACAGGTTCGACACCACCGTTTTATTCTTAATTTTCTTTCACAATTGCGACACTTTAGTTGGTATACGGATGTCTTAATTTTGTAAGCGATCAACGCAGAACTAGATTTTTTCACATTTTTTTTTCAATACTTGACTCAATCAAAAATCTGTACATTATTCACACTGAACACAATAACCAAAAAGAGCTACAGAGCAATGTAAGAGTTCATCCAGTGATTGTTTTAAAATTGAAACAATTGCTGAACTTATCGTTCTCTCCTACTACACAGGGTGATTCTAATGTTGTGACTCGTAAGTCAACCCAATGTTTTTTTTTCGAATTTCTTTTAATTTTACTTCATACCAAATGCTTCACAAAATTAGCTTTTTTGCATTTCACACTTTTGAAACTTCAAATCTTTTTGTTTCAGATTCAATAACGGAATAAGAAAAATTGAAATCTTATGTGTCAATGGTCTCTAGAAGCTTATATTTGTTTGGAATAGAGAAACAATTTGTTTTGTTATAAATTATTGCGTTAAAATATGAATGAAAAATAAATATTTGATGTCTGTCAACGCCTGTCTAAAGAAATCATTTCCAATTAACAGCAAATCGTTAAGTAACATTGCAAGCTGATATTAAAAGCGCATTCCTTATTTCTTACGCGCGACCATGATTTTCTTACAAAATTTCTTAAATTTGTTGGGTAGGTCACAGATCGGTACCTCAAAAGGATCAGAACAAAGGCTATCACTTATACCCAAGTTTCGTAAAATTCAAATATCTTGGAACTTTAAAAAAACCATGCCCAATCGCTACTCATGGGTCTCGAATATGTTACACCGAATTCGATCGACAATCAAGACAAAAAACCATGTTCCTTTTGCTTCAACGATGTCTCAATGAATCCACTCACTGCATATAAGGGCTTAGACATGAAGAGTGAATTTTTGCGGCCTATGATCATATTCTTTAAATATGAGCCTGACATGAAAATGCTTTTCCTCGAAATGCAGGTCTCTGATTCAATTACCTCTCAAATGAAACAAAAACTATCAAAATCGGTTGAGATTTACTCGATTTATGTGCAAAAAGCACTTAGGGCCGAGTAGCGGCCTTAGTGCAAGGGCCCAAATTTGAAACTTTTTTGCCATCATTCTATTCGTCATTCAATTATCTATCAAATGAAACAAAAACTAGCAAAATCGGATGAGATTTACTCGATTTATGTGCAAAAAACACTTAGGGCCGAGTAGCGGCCTTAGTCCAAGGGCCCAAATTTGAAACTTTTTTTGCCACGTTCTTTTCGGTATTCAATTAGACTCCATAAAAAACTAAATCTAGCAAAATCGGATGAGACTTACTCGATTTATGTGCAAAAAACACGTAGGGCCGAGTAGCGGCCTTAGTCCAAGGGCCCAAATTTGAAACTTTTTTCGCCATCATTCTATTCGGCATTCAATTATCTCTCAAATGAAACAAAAACTAGCAAAATCGGATGAGATTTACTCGATTTATGTGCAAAAAACACTTAGGGCCGAGTAGCGGCCTTAGTCCAAGGGCCCTAATTTGAAACTTTTTTCGTCACGTTCTTTTCGGTATTCAATTACCTTCCATAAAAAACTAAAACTAGCAAAATCAGATGAGATTTACTCGATTTATGTGCAAAAAACACCTAGGGCCGAGTAACGACCTTTGAGCCCTCCCAACAAGCCCACGTTGCATCTTACCCAAAAACAATGTTCAGCAACTTTGTTCTACTCGTCAATACCTTTCATTTGATATATCACAAGCAGCTATTGCGTGCGCATTTCGGTAGATATCGTCGAAAGACTGAAAAACACCTATAGGGCCCTAGCTCTGGAAGGGCCGACCCTACCATGCCCATTTTCGAACTTGACCTTACTTTTGTCGATACCAATCGAGGAAAAAAAGAATTTTTAAAAAAGGTTGTGATTTACTCTAGCTAGAGGGGTCACGGACGGACGGACGGACGGACGGACGGACGGACGGACATTTTTTTTATTGCGGATTTGTCATCTATGAACATAACCAAATGCTTTGCCCTTACTGGCTGCTTCCAATTCGACATGTTACAAACGGCATATTAATCTTATAAGCCCCCAGTACTTCGTACGGGGCTAAAAAAGTTTTAAATTTGGGTCCTTGGACTAAGGCCGCTACTCGGCCCTAAGTGTTTTTTGCACATAAATTGAGAAAATCTTATCCGAATTTGCTAATTTTTGTTTTATTTGAGAGGTAATTGAATACCCAATGGAAAGTTGGCAAAAAATTTTGGGTTTCTAAAATAATGTCGTAAATTGTTGGTTTTATTTGAGAGGTACTTCGTACGGGCTTTCGTAATTGCGCTATGCGCAATTTTAAAAATGAACACTTTCAGTAAATTTGAGCATGCCCAACTTGACTTGCATTTTGGTAACAGACGCATTAGAGGGTTGTAGACGTATTAGGGGTCCGGGCGTATTACGGCTACGTTCGTATTATGGTTACGGACGAAATAGGATTACAGGTCGTACGGGGCTAAGTCGCAGCAAACGCTCCGACTGTTCTGATGCCTTGTTTGCTTATAAATCGAGTAAATCTCATCCGATTTTGCTAGATTTAGTTTTTTATGGAAGATAATTGAATACCGAAAAGAACGTGGCGAAAAAAGTTTCAAATTTGGGCCCTTGGACTAAGGCCGCTACTCGGCCCTAAGTGTTTTTTGCACATAAATCGAGTAAATATCATCTGATTTTGGTAGATTTAGCTTTTTATGGAAGGTAATTGAATACCGAAAAGAACGTGTCGAAAAAAGTTTCAAATTTGGGCCCTTGGACTAAGGCCGCTACTCGGCCCTAAGTGTTTTTTGCACATAAATCGAGTAAATCTCATCCGATTTTGCTAGTTTTTGTTTCATTTGAGAGATAATTGAATGCCGAATAGAATGGTGGCAAAAAAAGTTTTAAATTTAGGATTACGGGTCGTATGGGGCTAGGTCGCAGCAAACGCTCCGACTGTTCTGATGCCTTGTTTTAGTACATTTTTCACATTTACCGACCAGAAGCACGTAAAGCACTGTACATCCGAGGTCCCAAATTTTTATTTTGACGAATGGGGACGTTATGGACCGACCCGACTGGAAACCTCGGACGTAATGTACTAAAAACTTATGAGACTTAGGGGGGAAGAGATTTTAGTGCATAAATTTAACATGTAACACCACTGTATCATGCCCCATCCATATCACCTTACCAGACATTTTCATCGAATGATGTTATAGTTTTTCAATGGTATCGACAAAGTCAATTGAATGAATATTTAACAGTTTTTAAATGTCGAAATGCTGATAGCAACACGTTATCATTTACAGGCATTACTTTACACGTAAAACTAAAATTTGACTTTTAAATAACAAAAATTGAAAAATGATTATTCAAAAGTTCGAGGTGTATTTTGTAACATGATGATATATACACGAGGTACACGATCGTACATTCAAAAATTTAGCGTCTACCAAAGAATCAATTCAGTCCATTTCGATTGTCAATTATTAAACTTTTAATTAAAATTCAAAATTTCATAATTGCTCATCAATTTTAATTTTGCCACATATTTCGTCAACCATAATGGCAATTAGCTAGTCAGTTAAGGGACCTGACCCACCCAAATGGTGGGGCCTAGTTTCTTTATTTTTTGGTCGGAACTTGGATTATCATATCGTCTAAATGGATTGTTTCTCATTTTCAGCATTTTGTGCCTTATTTAATTTTAATTTAATCGAAATGCAACCATAAATTACTAAATTAAAATAAAAAAGCCATCTTCAGCAGCATCCAACTTATTTTTTTATCCGTAACGCAAATACCAAGTGTTCTCTTCCTATTTTGTGATATAAGTTAAAATCTCCGGCGCCGGCAAATGGCCAAAATATTATAATGAGACTATTTGCAGGTGCCGGCAAATAACCAAAACATCATGATGAGACTATTTGCAGGCGTCTTACCTTTTTATTTAATGTAAATCAACCGCAAACAGTCTATACGCATGGTATTCGCAGGTAATTCATGGTTTTAAAATATTGCCAAAGGTCTTACTTAAATTAACGAAAATGCTAATAGCACTTTGTGCGAATAGTCACTTTATAATACTTTGGCTATTCGCACATTGTACGAATAGCCAAGAAGAGACTATTCGCACATTGTGCGAATAGCCAAATTATTATATAGTGACTATTCGCACAATGTGCAAATTGCCTTTTCTTTGCTATTCGCACACTGTAAGGTAAAAACATGAATCCAAATATTATTTTAAGGGCAGTAATCGTTCAGAAACTGAAAATATATGGAGAGATGATGATATAAATGACCAGAAGATGATCGTGTCAAAAAAATTACGTAATGGTAGCTTTCGAAACCAAATATTATTAATGTATTTCTCCAGACTTTATATCAGAATATAAATTAGACCAAATAATCAGCCTCTATAAACCTTTTATAAATCGTATGGCTGAGGTGTTTGTTTTGTTCCTACTTCATCCCTTTACATATCCTGTGAGGGGGGAGTTTAGTCTGATACAACTAAATTCATCCTTCTACTAACTATTAAGGGAGGATTTTGGCTTATTCCCGCTGAACTCATCCTTCTACAAACTGTGTAAGGAAAGAGTTTGGTTTGTTCCAACTAAATTCATACGTCTACAACTGTAAGGAAAGAGTTTGGTTTGTTCTTACTGAATTCATCCTTCTACAAACTGTGTAAGGAAAGAGTTTGGTTTGTTCCTACTGAATTCATCCTTCTACAATTTGTGTGAGCAAGGAGTTTGGTTTGTTCCAACTAAATTCATACGTCTACAACTGTAAGGAAAGAGTTTGGTTCGCCACAAATTAATTCATCCTTCTGCAAACTGTATAAAGAAGGAGTTTGGTATGTATCTACTGAAATCGTACTTTTACAAATTGTGTGAGGAAGATTTCTGTCTGATCAACTGAGTTCATCCTTCTACAATTTCAATCATGAAGAAGGTGTTCGGTTTTTTAGCCCCGTACGAAGTACGAAGGGGCTTATAGGATTACGATGTCGTGTGTAATTGATGGAATTCGAAGCAGACGGTAAGGGCAAAGTGTTTGCCTATGTTCATAGATAACGAATCCGCAATAAAAATTTTGTCCGTCCGTCCGTCTGTCACGTCGATATCTTGAGTAAATCAAATCCCGGCAAAAACTCTTTCAGAGCAAAGTTGGACGCAGTCTACAGTCTATATGTGTGATAACTTCTAAAACAAGTGATATCGCTAGAGGTGACGCTGTCAGCGTCGTTACGCAAAATTAAATTTCACAGCCAATTAATTGAAATTAGCTGATCTAGTTTTCCAAACCATTCGCCAATTTTTTTTTTCAGAAAAAATTTTAACCAACAGAATTTTGACTGAAATATTTTCAACAAAAAATTCTGCGTCGCATGTGGCAGATTAAATGTTCTCGTAGGTTTGTCCGTGAGCATCTGCCACTTTGCGACGCAGAATTTTTTGTTGAAAATTTTTCAGTCAAAATTCTGTTGGTTAAAATTTTTTCTGAAAAAAAAAAATTGGCGAATGGTTTGGAAAACTAGATCAGCTAATTTCAATTAATTGGCTGTGAAATTTAATTTTGCGTAACGACGCTGACAGCGTCACCTCTAGCGATATCACTTGTTTTAGAAGTTATCACACATATAGACTGTAGACTGCGTCCAACTTTGCTCTGAAAGAGTTTTTGCCGGGATATCAGTCGTTTTAGAAGTTAAGTCGGAAGTTGACGAAAATTAGAGGTGTGTGCCGGTTTTAAAATAGTCGGCGGCGGTGCGCCGACTGGTAAGGGATCGGCGGCGGCTAAATTATTTCAGAACGGCACATTGACTTAGTGTCAAACTTCGAAAGAACTCAGCTGATAACATTGTGATGCTGAGTTGCATAAAGTTGTTTTAGTAACACGCTAATACGTACCAATGATGAAATGGTCCATAATTGTGAACAAAAATAGTGTTGATAATCAAGGCTCCACATTTTTATACACTTTAGGATATGCAAAAATTTCAAAAGTCTTTTTGTTACGCTAATTTTGCACATCTTTGATTTGAAATGTTTCAAGTATGTGCACGTTGTCAAAATTCGCAATAGTAAAGTCTACCTCTACACAGTAATCTTTGCATAAAATGCGTAATGTGCAGTGCCGCATCTAGTATACTCATACTCAGTGCTCCGGACCATTCTAACCTAGCGCACTTACGATCTATATCCATAGGATACCAATATTAGTTGTAAGACGCCGCTTTTAGATTTTACATTTTTAGCCAAACGTGGCCAACGTTTTGTCGTTAAGTTTGTATCATTGAGAAGGTGTCATTGATTCCGAATTGTAATGTAAGCTGTGTAGTGACCGCTATGTTGACTATTCCCTGAAAATTTGACGAAATTCGAAAATTTGACGAATTTTAAAATTTAACGAAAATCGAAAATTTGAAGAAAATCGAAAATTTGACGAAATTTGAATATTTGACGAAATTTGACGAAATTCGAAAATTTGACGAAATTTGACGAAGTTCAAAAATTTGACGAAATTTGACGAAATTCGAAAATTTGACGAAATTTGACGAAAATCGAAAATTTGACGAAATTCGAAAATTTGACGAAATTTGACGAAATTCGAAAATTTGACGAAATTCGAAAATTTGTCGAAATTTGACGAAATTCGAAAATTTGTCGAAATCTGACGAAATTCGAAAATTTGACGAAATTCGAAAATTTGACGAAATTTGAAAATTTGACGAAATTCGAAAATTTGACGAAATTTGACGAAGTTCAAAAATTTGACGAAATTTGACGAAATTTGACGAAGTTCAAAAATTTGACGAAATTCGAAAATTTGACGAAATTTGACGAAATTCGAAAATTTGACGAAATTTGGCGAAATTCGAAAATTTGACGAAATTTGGCGAAATTCGAAAATTTGGCGAAATTCGAAAATTTGACGAAATTCGAAAATTTGACGAAATTCGAAAATTTGACGAAATTTGAAAATTTGACGAAATTCGAAAATTTGACGAAATTTGAAAATTTGACGAAAATCGAAAATTTGACGAAAATCGAAAATTTGACGAAAATTAAAAAATTTGACGAAATTCGAAAATTTGACGAAATTTAACGAAAATCGAAAATTTGACGAAATTCGAAAATTTGACGAAGAAAGTAATTCTCTATCTGCCACCATTCAAGAAATATCTCCAAAACCCCAATTGACCCACCCATTTCCAACTTTCGACATTTTTCGCAAATGCCCTTCTTTTCTACTCGTAAAACTCTGAGACTTTGCCGAAGAAAGTAACTCTCTATCTGCCACCATTCAAGAAATATCTCCAAAACCCCAATTGACCCACCCATTTCCAACTTTCGACATTTTTCGCAAATGCCCTTCTTTTCTACTCGTAAAATTCTGAGACTTTGCCGAAGAAAGTAAATCTCTATCTCTCATAAGCCAAAAAATATTAGTCCTTTCATCCTACGCTCGAGTAGCTCAAAATTTGGTCACTCTGACCACTCTAGCTCAACCAAATCTGCACCAATTTTTCTAATTATTTTTTTGTTCGATTCGTGTGGCGAATACCTTTCATTTGATGGGTCACACGCCCCTGCAGGTTTCAATACAGCTGAGCTACAGCTGAAAACGCGTTCCCGACCCTCGAAAACCACACTCAGAAACCACTTCGAGGCCAATAAAACAAAATTCTGGTTTTTCCTGGGGTAGTGGCGTATCACATTTTCATTTTTATGCCCACCCTGAGGTTCCAGCAAAATTTCATGGAGATTGGCTGACTAGTTTCCGAGATCGACCGTCGATAGATAGATAGACAGATAGACAGATAGACAGATAGACAGATAGACAGATAGATAGATAGAAACATACAGAGTAAGTTGAAGGATTTTGATTGTTTGGAAAACGTTAATTTGGTGCATTTTCTATCAAAATGACCAACTTGAAAACGATGTATCTCCGGCAATTTTAAAGTTACATAGTCGAGTGATAGCTCGTTTTGCTCGTATTTAAAGCGCGAATAAGATAGAATAGGATTTGTGGTGATACAGGCCAAAGGAAAGAAACTTAAATTCTCGCCTATATATAGTTGCCGCGTCTCAAAAAATTTTCTTCGTTCTTTTTTTGGAAGTTAGACTGCGTCAAGTCCTCCGCTAACGCTCCGGACATGATCCGATTTCAAAAATTTTTTCCCTGAAAGATAGTCGAAATAGTGAGGCTAGGTTCGAAGATGGGCGATTTTGGGTCGACCCTTCCGGAGCTGGGGCCCAATAAGTGCCTAACTGTTTTTCGACGATATCTCCAGACATTTAAGCACTACACTTGTAAGTGATACGTCAAATGAAAGGTATTTACAATACCGATCGACAAAAAAAAAGTTTATGAAAATTGGATGACCGACTCCGTGAGTTAGATCCCTTGGTGTGAACTAGGTACAGGGCGGCAAGCCGTTTTTGCTTGTAGGTTGGCCAAATTTGAACGTATTTAGATGGATTTTGCTTTATTAGATAGGTATTGACCGTACCAATCAGGGAAAAAAAGTTTATGAAATTCGATTCACCGGAGCGTGAGCTAGGTCTCTTGGAGTGAGCTTATATGTGGCTACTCGGCCGTACAGTGAAGGTGGTGTTTTTTGGTAATATCTCGAGTAAACTTTGACCGAATTTCAAATTTTTTTTTGTTTGAAAGGTACTAACGAATGTAAAGCAGCCGTACTACTTTCCACCTCCTAACAAAATGGCCGTCGGCCGCCATTTTGGATTTTTGTAAAATCAATGTAAATCGGTGAAAATGATACTTACTTAATTTTAGGTCAATTCGAAATTTGTGTTACATTTGAAAGGAACGTCGTACGGGGCTTCGTAATTGCGCTATGCGCAATTTTTAAGACGTACACATTTCATAAGAATTTTACTTTACCGACGTTTACGGGCGCAGTAGGCTTACGGTAAGAGTAGGGCGACGGACGAACTAGGGTCACGTACGCAATAGATGTACGGGTTTGTACGGGGCTCAGTCGCAGCAAACGCTCCGACTGTTCTGACGGCTCGTTTTTACTGAATTTTACTTGCGAATAGCCAAAGTGCGAATAGCACATACCTTAAATTAAAAACCTAATCAACTAAAATTCCAACTTCTAAACGCGTGTATAAATACCGAAGTTCGAAAATTTAAATCTTTACAGATGGAATTTATTCCTTTTACAAAATGTCACGTGAGAAACAATTTACAATGACGGTATAGATAAGGTATGGCCAGGCCTCTCACTCTAAATTTGGACTCCTTATTAAGGAATTAAGGAGGTTTTAGCACAAAAATAAGGAGAAATAAGGAAATTGTTTATTGGAATTAAGGAAAAATGAGGAGAAATTTTTCGATAAAAATCGAAATTATTCTAAGATACAGCAATTAACATCGGAAGTCCGCCTCAACTTTATTTTGACGTATCGTTTTTGTAAAGTTGTATCGTAAAATTCACTTTTATCACGATGAAAATTTGAATATTTTGGACGAGCGTAAGGCTTGAATTAGATTCTTAGCAAAGCTTAGCTTAGCTTTACCAATTATCACTGTAAGTGCGCTTCAAAATTCAGAATAAAACGAATCACTATTTATTTTGACGTATGTACCTATCGTTTTTGTAGGGTGGCTGTTTTCAATCAGTTTTCGATGCGATTTTTTTTTTTAAATTTGAGACGTACTTACGGCGGAAATTCTAACTTGACTCCACCCTCAAGTTTAAAAACTTGCTGGATTAGATTTTGATCTCGTTAACTGCAAAAGCTGTTCTTTCCCGTTCGAATTTCTAAATAATAAATTGGTGAAAGTATAAACGTATAAATTTGAAAGAAGTAAGTGTAAATGAGGCTAAAACCTTGAATTGTTTGTAATAAGGACGCATGTCTGAGACAATGTTAAGGGTGATTTATATATTAAATCAAATAGTTCTACTCGAGACTCTCGGAGCCGGAAGGTGGTGTGGAACCACAAAAATATAATGTTAAACCAGTCGTGTTGATCATGAGCTACGACACCACCTTTTTATTAGAGTTCTTTTTGTTAAATAATAAAAATTGTCATTTTTGCCGCGCATCGAATTTTTCTTCTTAATTTTGATTGCCGTCGATGAAATTTGCGAAAAATAAGGAAAATAAGGATTTTTTAATAAAATAAGGAGGAATAAGGAGGTTTTTAAAAAAATAAGGAAATAAGGAGGTGTGACAGGCCTGGGTATGGCTGATCGGCTTATTTATCCCGAACGCACTCACTTTATGTCAAAATAATCACGGGTGTCCTCAACAAAGATAAAGTTTTATGAAAATGTACACACAAAATGACTTGGGATCAAAGCCACTTTACTTACACTTCACCCAGATCCTTCCCCATTGTCGACTGACATTATGCATCAGCTCGGAGAGGGAGTTTGGGTTTATCTTTGCATCGACACATAAAAAATGGTATGCACCTATGTCCAAATGTTTATTTTGACGAATTGGGTTATGATCCGCGCCTTCGGCTTAAAAACTGTTACGGAAACACAGTTTATTCCTTTTACAAACTGTTACGTGAGAGGCAGTTAACCAACATCGCAGTGATAACAAATAAAATTTTTGCTGGCGCGTATTATATAGCGTATTGAGTAGGCCTGTTCATTTTAGAGAAATAGTCTCAAATTCATCTGGCATAGTGTCTATCTGGTCCGGAAGGCTAAAATATTGGACCCGTATTTTTTTAGAATTTTAAAAAATAGTTTAGATCTGCGGAGCGAAGCATTTGTTCAAATGTACGAATGCGTTGGTTAGAAGAGTAAAAAAGATATACACCATCATTCTCCTCTCTTCTAACCAACGCTTTCGTACATTTGAATTTTGAATTTGAATTTTGGCGCGGCGCCAAACAAATATCATATTTTCGACATATCACATATTTCTGCCTGCAAATGGTGTAGCTATAATATTTCGACTATTCGCAGGCGCCTGCAAATAATATAATACGAATATCCTATTACAGATAAAAGTTACAATGTAACAACGTGTAGTGTAGCTAGAAGCTGAAAATATTAACAAACGAACAAGTTGTAAAACGGTAGAACAACCGTGTTACAACGAAAAAGTTAGACAATATTGAACTTTTAATTGTGACTTATAAGTTACACGATGGTTTTACAACCGTTTCACAACTTTAACCAACTCGTTGTACAACCGTCATACAACCAATTCGTTAATAGAATTCCACAACTTTTGCAACTGGACAAAAACCGTCCTACAACCGTTGCTACAACGTTGTGGTAACGTTGCGACAACTAATTGGTTAGTTTTGGTTAGCTCCGAATTATTTACAACCGCGGTGTAATAACGGTTGTACAATCGAATTTTAACCGTTGAATGCTACTTGGGTAAAGAGCTTGCCGATGTGAAATCCGAACACAAGGCAACCAAAGAACAGTTGGAATTTCATTTATTGGAATTGGCAAAGTTAAAAAATGAACTGCAGCAGCAAAAAGCAGACGCTGAGATTAATGATCGTAAGGAAACTGATGAAGCTGAAACGGAGAACAATACCGAAAATGTGTCACAATTGGCATACTACCCTATGACACCATCGAAGATTTGGAAACTTTTACAAATGAGCTGAAATTACTGAAGACTTACAATCCCTTGGTATGTCGCTATTTGTTGTACTTGAAGCAATACTTTATTCATAGTCATGAGCTTAGGCTTGAAAGATGCCGTTGTAGAGCTCCGGCTATCGAAATCATCTTTTCGTTTTACTTGAAATGAGATTCTACTGATTGAAGCCGATCCACTCAATTCAACTGTTGTGTCTGACTTTTTGTTGATATTTTTAGAAAGACCGTCTCACGTTTATTGGAGGTAGCGGAATACCGGAATCCGTTACTGCTGTATTAAATGCTATTATGACATCAAATCTTCAAGGATAGATTTCCCTGGCAAGGGAACTACGAAACCCTCATTAGAGGTAAGTTTTAAGCCTAATTCATGATGTCGTCTGATTCAACAACAAAGAATACACACAAGTCAATGGAAATTAAATCATCGGTAAAATTTTTCGCATTCGATCTTCCTCCGATAACGTTTAACCTAATTCAGTCGATCGATTGTTGAATTAGTTTTAAAACTTAAAAATTCACTGTAACAAGTTTAAATCTCAAAATCTCAATAAAAAATCAACCAAAAGATTGTTCGTGGACGGAATTTTAAATGTGTCGAAAGTACTCACAATCTCCGAAGAAGATATGGAAGATGATGTAACGAGCCAGTCGTTGTCCAACAAGTCGGAAGATATTGATGATGTAACGAGCCAGTCGTTGACCGTTGTCCAATCAGTCGGTGTCCAACCAGTCGGAAGATATGGAGGAGATTTCAGATGACACAAACGACGAAGATAGGGAGGAGACTTCAGACGACACAGACGACGAAGATAGGGATGAGATGACAATGACAAGGATTTTCCTCAACTTACCGATGAGCAAGAAAAGCTGATTAAGCAGGCTATGGATGGAAGTCCAGACACTTGAAGTTACAACTGAAACATAGCTAACGCCGACCCGTACGAAACACCTATTCGTATCAAAAGCCTTTAATGTGAAACTCTTCATTTCTCTTACTTCATTTTCTTCTCTGCTGAAAAACTATTCGCCCTTTAAAATCACTTACATTATCCACTCTTTGCCTTGTTATCATATACAATTAAATTGCCGGAGGCAATATAGACAGCCCCGTACGAAGTCAAATTTCATAAATTCCTATTTAAACAGCTATATACCGCTATATTTACCTATATTTTCCTATTATATAGCTCTATATGCCTGTATATAGCTCAATATAGCTGTATATAGGTATATATAGATGTCCATATATGGAATCCCTGAAACCCCTCACACTTAACACATTATTTCCATGTTAACAGAAACTCTCTTAGTACCATTTTCCCCAAGATATATCACTTTTAATAAAATCCAATATGGCCGCCGGCAGCCATTTTGTTAGGAGACCGGAAATAGTACCGACGCTTTACATTCGTTAATACCTTTCAAACAAAAAAAAATTCATGAAATTCGGTCAAAATTTACTCGAGATATGGTCAAAATACACCACGTTCACTGTACTTCCGAGTAGCCAGATAAGAGCTCACTCCAAGAGACCTAGCTCACGCTCCGGAGAACATAATTTCATAAAAAAAAATTCCCTGATTGGTACGGTCAATACCTGCCCTGTGCCTGTTCCACACCAAGGGGTCTAACTCACGAGTCGGTCATCCGATTTCCATAAACTTTTTTTTTGTCGATCGGTATTGTAAATACCTTTTATTTGACGTATCAGTTACAAGTGTAACGTTTAAATGTCCGGAGATATCTTCGAAAAACCGTAAAGCACTTATTGGGCCACAGCTCGGGAGGGGTCGATCCAAAATCACTCATCTTCGAACTTAGCCTGTCTTTTGACATTACCAAACGGGAAAAAAAAGAATTTTTTTAAAATCGGATGCGTTTTACTCAAGTTATCGTGCAGACAGACAGACGGACAGACAGACGGACATTTTTTTTTCGCGGATTTGGCATCTCTAGACAACCACAATAGGTTTCCCCTTACTCAGGGAGTCCAATTCGACGTGTTACAAACGTATGCGTAAACCTATAAGACCCCAGTACTTCGTACGGGTCTAACAATCGAAGCAACCCACAACATTAGTACATTTTCTACCTTGGTGTATATTTCGAGAATAACTTCGTATGTACAATTGTATATAACGAGCGCCAGCGAGTGTATATACAATTGTACATAAGAAGTGATTCGAGAAATATACACCAAGGTAGAACAATGTTTTATCTCCTGCAAGCTGATATTTCATACATTAGCGAAATAACCACAAAAATTTGGATTTAAAATTAATTAATTAAGCATGTTGTTTTAAAACGCATTCACAACAAAAAAAAACATCATACAGAGAATCCTTTATTTACTTACTCACACACATATACTATCCACCTCAACATTTCCTTCAAATTACATCATTCCGACTACTCTGATTATTTGATCGATGTAGAAGTTACGAACGAACCACTACCGACACCAATTGCATCGCGTTATGTGATTTGTTGGCGTAGTGGTCAGCATGTTTGGTTGATATACTGCTGGTCCCGTGTTCGCTTCCGCCGTTCGGCGATTTTTTTTTTTCAAATATGAAGATGGAAAGTAAATTTACCCTAGGTGGGTTATGTGTGAATTATCCAATCGTATAGGCTGTGGTTATGTATGTGTTTGTGTTTATATGCAGAAACGCGTAATGTATGAAATATCAGCTTGCAGGAGATAAAAACCATTACTGATGTGCTAACTTTTCTTGTGTTATAACAAGTATTTATTTTGAAGTTTTGTTATGGTTATGGTTTGTTTGGTCGTCTGACTCCAACATTTTTGATCATTTTTTCTTATCGCTTAGCATGAAATTGGAGAAAAACAACCAAAAAGTTAAAATTTATGTTTTGTTCCTTTCTCAAGAAGAACAACCAAATATTGTTCAATTTTTTTTTCTATGTCAAATAAAACAATAGAAAACTAAGAACAAACAAAAATATGGGATTTTTCCATTTGGAATGAATGGATGAATGGAATAGAAAGAACCAACAATTTCTTTTTTTTTTAATTTAGATTTTTATTGTTTTTTACAGGCTTTACCATTTCAAATGTCTCACTAACTCTCATTTTTTTCAAAGAATGTCATTGTGAAATCGCAATGACACAATGAAATTCTCAGAAACATTTGACAGTGAGACGTTTGCAATGTTAAGGACTGTAAGTTGTGCGAATAAAAGGAAAACATGAAATAAGAATCACATTTTTGAAAAAAAAAATACATTTTTAACGAATGCTATTCACCTTCTCCTCAAAAAACTCTGGGACTTTGTCAAAGGAACCAACATTTGCTACAGTTTGTTCATTTCATTTTTACACAGTTTCTAAAGATTGTCGATATGTCAGAGTTTTTAATGTACCCAGTCAATTAAGTTCTTCCCAAATTGCGCTAGGGTGGGTCGATTTTAACAACTTGAAAATCCACACCTAGTGGCATGTGTAGCTTGCCAAAACTAGTCAAACTGCATCATTACTTTCTCTTTTCCGAATACTTTTGAGTACCGCACAATAGATTGAATGGGTCTGTCAGGCTTCTTTGAAATTTTCATAGAAATTTTTTTTGAAAAAGCTTTGCAAAGCCTTGTAGAGGCTGAAATAGACTGAAACAAACAAAATCAACTTAATTTGAAAAAATCGGTGCAGTCGAAGTGAAAAAATGTACATTTTCTATATAATATTGGGGGTCTGTGAACTTTAAACCACCATATATACACAATAAACTTCCTCAAATTTGATTAAATCTTTCTGTTAGAGATAGAATAGGTATAAACGACAATGATGTATATTGTCGGAATGTCTCAGATTGATTATTACCGGAGTAATAGTTGCAGAGGTCTATTAGCAAAAAACTTTCATGTTAAAAACGTCATTTTTCGAAGTAGTAGATTATGATGTTAGAACGAAATATGTTCCTTCGAATCTACTGCTACTACAACGCTACATAAATGCATTTCAGATTAGTTCAGATTCTATTCACTGACAGTTATTCCCAATTCAGTTTCAGTTGTCGCAAGGAAATCTATAGAAATTTCCGTTGTTGGCTCAGGAAGTTCAGTTAAACGTAATTGTCGGTCACCACTATTTCTGACACATTTACAGCGAGCAATATCAAAAGGTTTTTCGCTATCGTCATATGTTTCTTTTCTTTTTCTTGTGTCTTTTTCCAAATTAGAAGAACCTCATGTACAACATCAGGAACAAAAAACTCCAATTTTTTTTTTTTTTTTTTTTTAATTTTATATTACAAGTTTAACATATTTATAAATAGAAAACTTCTTCCAATGGTTTATTCGGGGAAATTGTGCCCATAATACAAGCGGCGTTGTGTCTTTGTATTTCCATTGACATTCTCTGTATTAGAAAGAATTTTGATCTTTTGTCTCCAGTCAACTCTTGTAGTTTATGGCCGATTTTGTGTACGAAATTTAATGCTTCTTCACTCCACGGGCCCATAGTTTCAACAGCGAAGGCTAATAGAATATAATTGTTAGAAGACAAAAGTTCTGAATAATGTTTGTGCTTCTGAGACGCTGCATAATCTGCAAGTTGTCTAGCCTTTGTAGATGTTTTTGATAAATATGAGTCTGCGAAAGTATCGACACAGGTTGCATCCCAAACGAGTGGTTTTCCTTTCAACCATGGAGTCAGTGTAACACCATCCGGTCTTTTTCCGTCATTTCTTGACAAACCCCTTGGTTCTAAGTTAGCGGGAATATGCAATGATGATAATGATCTGTGGATGATATCATTCATTATGATATGCCGTTCATATTTTGCAATACATTTTGAGCAGCTCAATCCATGTAAACCATTAGGCAACACCAGAGAACCGCATATGCATGTGTGTGTTGAACAAATATTGCAGCCTAAACGTAAGCCAATGCAAATTCGGATTGTATTGTTGTCCATGACTGTTCCAATGTTTGATGATGGTATTGAATGTAACCAGGCATTTGATTCTTTACATTGCAAAGCTTTGAAACGTGCTATGTCCGTTTTCCATGTAAACTTGAAGTTCTCATTCATTATCCGTTGAACGTTAATTAAGTCCCAATTCTTTTGCAAATGCTTGATAGAAGGTGCTTGAAGATCATTTAAACTTTTCCATTTTTCCAAAGCTTCATCTAAATGAACAATAAAAGTCGTATCTTGAAAATTGAGAATATGAGAGACGTGACTTTTAACTCCAAATGAAGAGCTAAGGAAAGCTGGCAAAGAAATGTCTTGTAGTTTCCTTATACCAAGGCCCCCAAAATTTATAGGCAATGTGGCTTGAGTCCATTGTTGGTCATTCATATCAATATTTAGGATTGTTTCCAGAAGGTCCTTAATTTCGTCATCGAAAGATGATATGAAATCTTCGAATTTCCATGCTGGTGACGTTCTGAGCAAATATGTAAGTTTCGGAACGGCAAAACAGTTTTTTAAAAGAAATAAAGCCGTATGAGAATTAAGAAGTTTCAAACGCTCGAACATAACCTTCAACTTGCTCAAAACTTTTTCAGAAAACTTAATGAAGCCTTCTTCGAAAAGGGGTGCGCCAAGTAGATTCAGGTCCTCCTTTGTTGTTACGCAAATTTCTGGACAGATGGTATTAAATTTTGAAACAATTTCTTCATCGATTTTTTCTGAAAGGAAAAACAATTCACATTTGGATGGATTAATATGAAGACCGAGCTTTTCAGATTCGTTGATTATCGTTTTAAAATCGTTCAACACTATATCCGGATCGTCACAAACAGTTCCGTCGTCTAGATACCACACGTTCAATTCGCTTTTTAAATTTTGAATCAATTTGTGAAAAAACTCCAACAGTTCGCTTTTGTTTTCATCATCAAATTTATTGTTGTAACCGAGGTTGTAACCCAGACATACTCTCCTTATGATGTCAAGTTTTGTTGGCAGGCTTTCTTCACTTAAAACGCTTGACTTGATAAAGCCAAATCGGCCTTCAGATGATAACGCTCCCCGAGACGTTAATTGCTCGCTTTGTTCCCATTCTGTTTCGTGGTCGGACATGATTTTCGATGTTTGCTCAACTTGTGTAAGAGATCTTTGGAAATATCAAACTAATCTGAAATGCATTTATGTAGCGTTGTAGTAGCAGTAGATTCGAAGGAACATATTTCGTTCTAACATCATAATCTACTACTTCGAAAAATGACGTTTTTAACATGAAAGTTTTTTGCTAATAGACCTCTGGAACTATTACTCCGGTAATAATCAATCTGAGACATTCCGACAATATACATCATTGTCGTTTATACCTATTCTATCTCTAACAGAAAGATTTAATCAAATTTGAGGAAGTTTATTGTGTATATGGTGGTTTAAAGTTCACAGACCCCCAATATTATACAGAAAATGTACATTTTTTCACTTCGACTGCACCGATTTTTTCAAATTAAGTTGATTTTGTTTGTTTCAGTCTATTTCAGCCTCTACAAGGCTTTGCAAAGCTTTTTCAAAAAAAATTTCTATGAAAATTTCAAAGAAGCCTGACAGACCCATTCAATCTATTGTGCGGTACTCAAAAGTATTCGGAAAAGAGAAAGTAATGATGCAGTTTGACTAGTTTTGGCAAGCTACACATGCCACTAGGTGTGGATTTTCAAGTTGTTAAAATCGACCCACCCTATTGCGCAATTTGGGAAGAACTTAATTGACTGGGTACATTAAAAACTCTGACATATCTAAAACTGTGTAAAAATGACATGAACAAACTGTATATTTTATTTTCATTATGTAAAAGAACCTCACATGAATGTAAGTCCCATACATTTGCTGAATATGGGGTAACACAGCTATATTTTTTCTTCTAAAATATAAAGTCTTTACCTTTAATATAAATCAATCAGCTATATTATGAGTAATAGAGTACTCATGACTGTACTCATGTACTGATAATATGCGTTCCTAGTTCATATTATGGGCATATATGGCTTATATTATATGTACATTATCCTCATATTATAATTTAACAATTATGGACTTAGTTGCCATAATTTTATGGATCTCTTACCTTTATTATAAGGATTACAGTCATAATATCCGGCACACAGCAATTGTCGAAAAAAACTTTTTTTTTCAGTTTTCGATGGATTTGGGATGAGAGATGATTCCTCTGGCACTTCCTAACTTTAATCGGATTTTTTGTTGGATTTGAGCTGTTGTCGACATGAGCTGATATCCGCCGAAAACCCCTAAAAGCTGAAAGTGTGACGCAAGTCCTTGTTCCTACTTACAAAATAACTGATATCGCTGAGGGTGACGGATTCTGCAAAACTTTTATCAACAAAAAATGGACCCAAAAAATTTAAGAAAGAAAATTGTATAAAAATTGCGTGACAAGTGGCAGATGTTGAGGAAACTAACAGTAGTAACTAACAAGGAAAATAATTAAAATAGAGAAAAATACTTCCGTGTAATTGAACTATTGGGACCGTTTTTATTGTGCTACGAAATATTGAGGACGGTTCTCAAAAGTCATGTCATAATTGTCCTGAATGATCTGCCACTTTGTGACGCAATTTTTTTCCTAAAATTTTCTTTCTTAAATATTTTTTGTCAATTTTTCGTTGATAAAACTTCACGGTGAGCTTGAATTTTTTTTTATTCGACCTCTCGTGGACATGAAATGTTTTTAGTGGTTTTTGTAGAGGGCGGCACCACGAGTAAGAATAACATAACAAGAAAATATTTCGATGGGAAAATTTTTAATTAGATCGATTTTTCGTTTTTCTGTGCCCTGCAGGAAGCTTCGAAAACTGTTTGGACCCTACTGGTGACTTGTTTGATCACAAAAATATAGTTACTGTTTAGCCTGAGGTCTAGGCTTTACAGCGATACCAATCATGACATTCATGACTACCAAGAAACATCTTTTATGATGGAAAGTCATTCTACTATGTCGATGTGAATTTTAAAGGCTGTATCATACGTGGATTACTTTTATTTTCTCTTAAAAAGTATTTTTAGTTAATTAACATAATTTAAGGGGTTAATAAAAGGTCAAAGGATGAGCTTGGATTTCATTCTGACAAAATCTTTGTTGGTACACCTGAACGACCACCCAAATTTCTTCGTATAAAGTGTCTCATTTTTTAGTGGAAACAACTAAAATGTTGCAGAATTAGCTTAGAATGACTATTGGAGAAACTACGAACGAAACACAAGAAAGGTTTGTTAATTTTTGACTCGAGATAATGCAGTTTACTCATCGGTGCAATTTACAAAGAAACCTATTTCGAGTTAAAAATCTTCTTTCGACCTTTTATTAACGCCTTAAATTATGTAAAATAACTAAAAATAATTTATAAGAGAAAATAAAAGTAATCCACGTATGATACAGCCTTTAAAATTCACATCGACATAGCAGAATGACTTTCCTTCATAAAAGATGTTTGTTGGTAGTCATGAATGTCATGATTGGTATCGCTGTAAAGCTTAGACCTCAGGCTAAACAGCAACTATATTTTTGTGATCAAACAAGTCACCAGTAGGGTCCAAACAGTTTTCGAAGCTTCCTGCAGGGCACAGAAAAACGAAAAATCGATCTAATTAAAAATTTTCCCATCGAAATATTTTCTTGTTATGTTATTCTTACTCGTGGTGCCGCCCTCTACAAAAACCACTAAAAACATTTCATGTCCACGAGAGGTCGAATAAAATTTTTTTCAAGCTCACCGTGACTTTTGCGTTGGGGCGCAGAATACATCACCCTTTCGGCATCAGTTGTATTGTAAGTAGAAAAAATGACTTGCGTCACACTTTCACCCTTTAGGGTTTTTTGGCGGATATTGGTTCTTTTGGATTCGACATCTTGAATATAGATAAACACATTGGCCTTACCGTCTCCTTGGAATTCCATCAATTACGCACGGCATCGTAATCCTATGACCCTATTTGTACTTCGTATGGGACTAGAAACCACAGGACGAATCAAAGCATTTCACTTTTCCACGTGTCTTAACGATTTGTTTTCAAACAAGCTTTTTAATGGCTTTCGCAATTTTTAATTTTATTCATCACATGTTCTTAAATACTACTCTTAATCTTAATGAATTTATATTTATTTAACAATAAATCACTGCCATACAATTATTACTGCCACGTACATATTCATTTTCAAAAACAATAGAAGCAAACCATTTTGCTTCGTATGTTTGTCTATTTCTTATTTACTTTTGACATTTCACCCATTTATTAAATGTCAATAGTTTACGAACGAGGCAAACATCCGAACGTTACGAAGCATAATGGGTACACAAGCAAAATTTCAATGTCAAAATTTTCCATATTGATTTGATGTAAAGTCTGATTTTGCGAATAGATCATTGTCAATGTCGTTTGAGCTGTCAAATAAGTTGTCATTTTCACAAAGCTAACCTCAAATCAAACAAAAAAAGTATTGGATGGTGAGACGCCACACAAATTTTCATACATTTCAAGGGGCGGCTCTGTGAACGACACATCTTTTGAGGTTAGTTTTGTGAAATTGACAACTCATTTGACACTTTTTGAGAGAAGAAACCGCTATTTGACACTGATCTATTGTATGCTCGCCTTAATGTTACAAGCAATGTTATAACGCTTTCGTTTACTAAATCTAAAATAAACTATGATTCTTGGACACCCTACACCCTAGCTTAAACTACTATTGCTGCAACACGTTGAACTTATATTAGACTTGATTTTAATTCGATTTGATACTTTCTAAGGTTAAAATTACTTCCTTAATAATTAGTTCACGTGTGACAAATTATCTTTTCATTAATTTACAATCTAATTCAATTTTTATTGCAATGAGTAACCCCACTATCAGAAAAAGGAGAATTATTTAGTTACACTATGGGCACTTGGAGCTCGTTCAGGAACTCTTCGTTAAGTTTCACTGGTGACGATTTTGACACTTCTTTCATATAAAATTTGTCAAAATCTTCACTTTGGGTAACGAATTTTTAGTTCCTGAACGAGCTCTTGAGCTGTAATGTATAGAGAGCGTCAGTTTTCTATAAAGAAATAGACCATTAGCAAATATCACGAGGCTATATGTTTTTGACGTATAGTGATGTTTGCTAATGGTGTTGCCAGCTTACACCTGAAGTGCCAATAAAATATGGGATGGTTCACTTGGATATGCAAAGAACAATTTAAAAATTTCCTCAAGAAATTGGTTAAACTTATAAAGAAGAAGACAGGCGAGAACAGATCGATTGATTTCATCTTGCAGCGATCACAAGGTACGAAAGTAAAAAAAAAATCAACCGTGTGCGAAGTTTGCAGAGCGTAGCCCAAGGCCAGGGCGGCAATGGCACAGGTAGAATGGTTTTACGTCGTGCCATGTGATACACACAACTTTTCATTACAATAACTACGAAAATTGTAATTTGAGCTTCCTAAACACGTTCCAACTGATGAAATTTACCGAAATAAGCTGAAATATGTAGGGGCGGCAGCCCGCTGGTAAAAGAAAAATTAATTAGTCATTTGTGTACCTGTTTTGGACGATTGATTTTGGCATTTTTGCGGATTGTACAAGCGAAAGTGCCTGAAATCAACCGTCCCAAACAGGTACACATGTGAATTTTCTTGCAAAGGGCAGAAAATTTGAAAAATTGCCCTCCACGGTTGGTTTGAAACGAGATTAAATAGGGACTGCCGACCACCAATATTTTTTTTTTCATATTTATAATGAGTGATGGACAAGAACATCACACAGGAAAAAATTAGCCCGAACCCCTGAGCCGTTTCTGAGAACCAGTGGATGCGCTACCACAAGCAGACAGACACAGCCTGATCACAAATTTTAATGGGGATCGGTAGAGGGAAAAATTCTAAGATATACTGTGTAAAAAATATTTCCTTCGATCATCTGCTCTCGGAGCAATAACTGTTGAAAGTCAAAATTTCACCATTTTCGAAGAGTGATATATCTTTGACAAAGTTACCGCGCCAGCCAGTGCAAATTGATTCTAGACGCGGTTAATAAGCTCTTTCAAATGGCGAAAAAAAAAATTGAAAATGTTCTTTTAAGTTACATTTTCAGAGAAGTTAATTTTTCCGCTACCCTCGGTGAAATTTGGCCACTTCTGTACCTTTCTGGTAGCCTTATTACAAACTTATTTGCCCATAATATTGTAGCCTGAGGAATAAGCTTTTCAACGATACCAAACATGCCATACTTGATCCACAACAAGTACTGTTGATGATTCAGTTTTCAATCGAAGTCAGTCTACTCGAAAATCTGGAGCCCTCGAAAACGAAATTATTCAAGATTTTTTTGAAAAGTAGTGGACTTTAATGACTCTCTGAGTCTGTACCATACATATTATTGAGTAAAAGACATTCAATTGTAATAATATCTTGAAATTTAATAATTTCGTTTTCGAGGGCTCCGGATTTTCGAGTAGACTGACTTCGATTGAAAACTGAATCATCATCAGTACTTGTTGTGGATCAAGTATGGCATGTTTGGTATCGTTGAAAAGCTTATTCCTCAAGCTTCAATATATGGGGCAAATAAGTTTGAAATAAGGCTACCAGAAAGGTACAGAAGTGGCCAAATTTCACCGAGGGTAGCGGAAAAATTAACTTCTCTGAAAATGTAACTTAAAAGAACATTTTCAATTTTTTTTTTCGCCATTTGAAAGAGCTTATTAACCGCGTCTAGAATCAATTTGCACTGGCTGGCGCGGTAACTTTGTCAAAGATATATCACTCTTCGAAAATGGTGAAATTTTGACTTTCAACAGTTATTGCTCCGAGAGCAGATGATCGAAGGAAATATTTTTTACACAGTATATCTTAGAATTTTTCCCTCTACCGATCCCCATTAAAATTTGTGATCAGGCTGTGTCTGTCTGCTTGTGGTAGCGCATCCACTGGTTCTCAGAAACGGCTCAGGGGTTCGGGCTAATTTTTTCCTGTGTGATGTTCTTGTCCATCACTCATTATAAATATGAAAAAAAAAATATTGGTGGTCGGCAGTCCCTATTTAATCTCGTTTCAAACCAACCGTGCCTCACTTTCGATCCGTAGCATAAAATAGTTATTTGTGTATCTGTTTTGGACCTTTGTTTTTAGGCAATTTCGCGAAATGCACATGTTGTTGCTGTCATTTACTTTCGCATCTTCGTTTGAGGCCTTTCGCACCTCTTGTGATGTCGTGGCTTATTGAGAGTTTAATTTTTAAACTTTCGCATCTCATTTTCGTAGTTAGTGTTATGAAAACAAAGATATTCCGTTTCGGTCACTAAATATCTAGAAAATCAGTGTTTATGTAAAACCAATATGCTAAACAAACAGTGTCACGAAAACGAAAGGTTAATACGATTGAGCCAATACCAGTTCTAAAAAGAGTTTAAAAACATAATAAAACGATTCGACACAATGTCAATCGGTGGAGATATCTGCACTACAAATGGCTGCGGACGAAATTTTTGACACCAAAAAATTGTAGCCGATACCACAGACAGTTTAGTCTAGTTTAGAAAAATTGACGTAAAATTTGAAACCATCAGATTTTGTTGAAATTAATAAGATCTTATTTGAACAAGAAGACATACAGTGTCAAGAATTTTAACAAATTCTTCTTTGTTCGTCGGCCGCTGCATCGATGGTTCCACTGTTTCTACTTGTACTGGAGGCATATTCTCCCCAACACGCATGCGCCAGTACATCTACTATGAGAGAAACTCGTTACTTAGGGCATGTTGCCCGTTCAGTAGTTGTATTTATACTGATTTCAAGGCTTATGTGACCAATTTTAATTTAAAGGAATACTTTGATGACTTTTTCCTACTGTTTTGACTAGAGTGAAATCACTCTCCATAATATTTTTGACACTCCCACCAGTTTCCGTAGGTAACGAGGAAACTTCAACCAAAAATATGCAAACTCAACGTCCTTTCAATTCGACTGTTTTTAAATCGACTCGACCAACCAATTGACCAAATCTTTGTTTACTTCTTCTTCTTGTTGTTGCTAATGACGCTTGCCAATTGACCAATTTGTTTCGAACTTCTTCTCTTTGCTGTTGCCAATGTCGTTTGCCAATTGACCAATTGTTTGTTAACTTCTCCTTCTTCTTCTTCTTTTTGCTATTGTCAAATGACGCATGCTAATTCACTAATTCTTTTTTAAATTCTTCTTCTGACTCTCCCACCTGTGGTAACCGAATTGATGAGGAAACCACACCACGATTCACTACTCTTTACTGATGTTTCTGGATTGTTACGACGACCATCGATTCGACCACCGAATGATCAACCAGTCTCTGCTAACTTCTTCTTCCTCTTATTGCTGGCTTTTTTTTTGCTGGACATTACGACGACCATCAATTTGTGATTTGACTCGACCAACCAGTCTTGCTGATTTCTTTTCTTCTGTGACCTTTTCTTCTTGCTGCTGCCAATTGACGTCCTTTGCTGGGTATTACGACGACCATCAATATCCAAGTTGACTCGACCAACCAGCCTTGTAACACCACGACCAATGTTACCATACTGCTAATTCTTCTTTGTGCTGCTGCCAATTGACGTTCTTTGCTGGGTATTACGACGACCATCAATATCCAAGTTGTTGTTAGAAAAGGTAATTTCGCTTATGAATTTGTAGATTCTTTTGAAAAGAGAAGCTTTTTTCAGTAAAATTAGATGTTGAAGCGGTTTCACATGCAAAGAAAATGTGGGATGACTTCGAAATTGAAAATTTAGTAGAATATTAAGATTTATATTTAATTCAATGATAGATGTTCTACTGTTAGCTGATATATTTTATAAGGAATCGTGTCCACTCCCTTTATAATATAGCGATATTGCCAGCCCTAAACCGGTTTATAATGAGGAACATAGCGACTATTTAAAAAAAATCCAATGTCATTCTTAGTTTAAGATTTGCCAATTAGTTTTAAGTCCGCTCTTTAGTCCTAAGGACAATATTTATAACGCAGTGGCATCATAAGTAATGTGATGAAAATGAAATAGTATGTTACAGTGCACCCTGCGAAAATGATTCATTACATGGGGGAACAATTTTGAAACTCGCAAACTCACGCGTGTGTGTTTAAGCGCCTCGGTTTGAAAACTGTTATTTTGACACGGGTAGTTACATACCTCGCCTTCGGCTCGGATATGCAAACTCTACCCTAGTCAAAATAACAGTTTTCAAACCTTGGCGCTTAAACACACGCTTGTGAGTTGCTCGTATCTCAAAATTGTTCCCCCATGTAATGAATCATTGCAGCAGGGTGCACTGTATTCTATTTTATTGCTTGCCCATGCGAAAATTGATTCTTACATATCAATTTCTATAAATAGCAACAAAAGCTGATTTAAAAACAACTAGATCTGTAGACAAAATCAACAAAACAAATAGAATTTTTTTCGGCACTATAAAACCAGTACACAGCCGAAATCGGCTCATACTTCTTCATAAAATATCCCGAAAATATTGGTATTGGTACAGCAGTACCAACCGTACCGAAAGTGATCGAAGTGATCACAAAAATGACATCACAACACAGCAGGTGCCATGTTGTCGTTGAATTGTTTTTCCGTTCCATGATAATACATTTTAAGCAATGATTTTGTTGTTTTTGTTATTTAGACGAAAAATTTTGCAGTGAAGTGAAATGAATTGTGTCTAAAATTAATCAATGTGTGAAGTGTTTTCGAATTCAAGTGAAAAATACGCAACTAAAAGTGCTCGCCATGTGTGTTCATAAAAAACAATAAAATTATTGCTAGAACAAATATGGCTGACGCTTTCAGTTTTGTGATTTTTCTTTGTAAGAATTGAAATTCTTTTGCCACACTGAACTCTCGCCACTGCAAAAACACAAAACATCAATAATTATTCTCGTTTTCATGTTAAAAAACATAAAATATTTCAGATGACGTATTCACCTTCATATGGCTGCACCCCACGAAAACTGATTTTACATGAATGACTCGAGCACCCCGCGAAAATAGAGATTCCCTGACGAAAGTGTCAAGCAAATATCCCTCAGAGAATCGACCATTTTCGTGGGGCGCAAATTGATATGTATGATTGATTCGCATGTGGCAAGCAATAACTTTATTTTTATACGTCTTATAATGTTCAGGGGCAAGAGCGGCAAGAAGAAGAATAAGAAAAAAGATGACTAGACAAACGCACTTATATCAAATGTTAAAAGAAAGAAAGTTAAATTGCTAATATTCTCGATAGTGCTACTAAAGACAAACATAAAAGAAATTTACTTAATCGTACAAAGAAAAAAAAAACAAATAAATATAAATTGTCAACATAAAACGAGTAAATACCTTTAAAAATAAAGAAAAAGATGACATGTTTAAATAAAAAAAATAAATAGTAAATCTGAAAATTCAAAATGCAAAAGAAAGCTATGACAATAAAGGATTAAAACCCATTAATGTGAATTTATAAATAAATAAAATCACCTTATGTATAAAAGGCATTGTTAACATCAAACGCAATTTTGAATTATATAAATTATACTCTTGTTATGAAACATGATAATTGAATAACGTATGGATTTACGTCCGCAAGTAAAGGTCATTTAAGAAAATTCATCAAAATTATGTAAAATGAAAAAAATTGTATAAAATTAATCATGATCCAAAGTAATAAAGTAACGAAATTAAGCTAAATGTTTGATTGATCATATAAAGTCAAAGGAAAACAAATGAGAAGAAAAAAAAAACAATGAAAGACCTAAATGATGTTGAATTTAGCTCACACAAATTAACGATACTTATAAATAATTATATTGAATTGCATAAACACTTGAATACAAATCTCCATTATATTCCCTCATTATAAAATAATAAGTTCAAAGAACATAGAGAGAAGGGATAATCGCTGAGTGAAACAAAGTGAAAAAAAAAATTCTACAAGATTCGATTCAAGAATTGTGACAAACCAACGAGAAATATCAGACTTATGACAAGTGCACGGAAAAAAAAAGAAATATTCAATACCAATTTAATGTAAAAAATTGGTATCGAATATATAAATATTTGTGGCGAATATATTAGATAAACATTTGTAGCAAATAATTAGCTATATTCGTTACAAATATATAAATATTTGTCCGAAATATATTTAATTATTTGCCACAAATATTTTTTTAATAATTCGTCATAAATAATTAAATATATTTGTAACAAATATTTATATATTTGTAACGAATATATTTTGAAATAATTTGTCACAAATAATTAAATATATTTGTCACAACTATAAATATATTTCTAGCAAACAATTCTTTCCAAATCTTTTTTTTCCGTGTGTCAAAAAGAAAAGAAAGAAAAAGGGTCAATGAAATTAATTTATGAAAAGATAATAATAAAGAAATAAGGGAAAAGAATCTGTTAAAGATCTAACTGATGTGGAAGGTAGTAAACATAAAGTTATATAAATAACAAATTTGAATTGTATAAGAAATTTCACACCGATGTATAATTTTGAACGAGAGAACTAATACGAAGAAAAAAGTAAAATTACAAACAGAAATGCATCTTCGTAACGAACATTACATGAAACCGAACTGCAAGTAAAAAAAGGAGAACATTGAAATTTACTTATGAAAAGAGAATACAAAACGAAACATAACAAAGGCCTCTTAAGTTACAGAATTTCTAAGTAATTAGTAAAGTTTAAAATATATATATAAATTATCAAACAAGATTAAGTTAGTTGACCACACTTCCCAAGTTAATATAACACATTCAATTCAGGGGCGCAATTTCGGCCACTTTTTATCAATTTTTTAGCAATAAATTAAGATTGGCTCACCCAGTTCATCACAACGAACCAACTAAGCATTTTTACCTATCAACAACAGTTAAACTGATAATTAACAGATACTCCGGCAATTCCTTTAAGGAGCGCATTTGGAGGGTGGAAATTCCCGATGAGACAGAGGCTGGAAGAGATAAAGTGAAAGCCTTACTCTTTGCTGAAAGAGATAAAGCGGTAAAACGTTTTTCTCTATTGAAGTTGAAAATTTAGGTAGCTATAGATTTTGGTGTAATAGATAAATCAGTTATTGACGAACAAATTGACTCTGAAACTGAAGAAATGCCTATGTCACAGGAAGAATTTTACGCTTTAGCGACAAAAGCGATTAGAAATTACTCTGGTGACACCTGTGGTACCCCTCATGCCGAATGGCAGTGAAAATATTCCACAATTTGGTGAATCGCTGAATTTCCAAATATTCGGAATCAAATATCATGGAAATATATCGTCCACGAAATCGCTATCGAGGTTGGACGGATGTGAAGTGCAAATGCACTCACATCAATTTGCTGATAATGCAAAATAGACGAATTGTGGAATATCAATCGTACCGAACGGTCGATTGCAATGAACATAAAAAAATCAGAATTATTTTGTACGTCGACTTGAAAGGTTTGGAGAATTAAGAGAAGTGTTTTTATCCATCGGCTGGAAAGGTCTAAGTAATTGAGAGAATTGTTATGAACAATAGTGTTCGAAAGGTGATTTCGCGTCGAGTGAAAGTATTGTGAATTGCATAGTGATATTGATCAATAAAAAATATATTTTGCCTAGTGCAATCAACCGTCTTCTCATTTTCATGAAATGAAGGATACGACAATGGCGCCCAACGTGTCAGTGGCAAAACTAGCCCAGGTAAGAGTCTAAAATGTTAAACGAAATTGAATGAAAGCAAATCGGGTGAGAGAATAAAGGTGTGTAATGTATGGTTCAACGCCGTTTCAAACGGAAGGGAGGTCAATAACCTCCGTTGAACAGAGTGATAAGTATGAGGTAAAATTGTGAGAAAATATACAAGAAATCTGAGTGTTGTATGACGAAATCAGCGCCGTTACAAACGGAAGGGAGGTCAATAACCTTCGCTGAAGAGTCTTGTACGAAATGTATGCGTTTATAGATTTTATGAGTGAAAGGTTGATGAATGAAATGGTGTCGAGTGAATGATGGAAAACGGCGTGAACGATGAACAAGCTTCAACAGAGTCTCAAGAAAACGGAGGAACAGATCGTAAATCTGAAGGAGCAATTAGAGCGACAGACGAAAGCCAACAGTGAAAGTACTAGGAAGCAGCGAGATTTAGCGGAAAATATAAAGGCGCAGTACTTGCACATAGCAGGACCAGTGATAACCAAAGCGAGAGAGCCAGTCTGGGACGAGTGGGCGATAGGGAATTCCATCGAAGAATTTGTGGACCAGATCTTGAGTGACTTGGTAAGTATATACGAAAAAAGACACACAAAAGCTAAAGAAGACCTAGCCCAGGCGGAGCTGAATCAAAAAAGGACAGAAAAACTGTATGAGGACATAACAAAAAGAACAGGTGAGGCGGATTTTGACATTCATAGATTATCAAGTGAACTCGACAGGGTACAGATCGATCAGAAGTCGCTATCGGAACAGTTGCACGAAAAAAGGGTCGAGAACTCGAATTTGGCGCATGAACTGTTGGATTGCGAGGAGAAAGCCGCTGAATATATTGGGCAAATCGAACGACAAAACGGTGTGGTAGCAAGGTTAGAGGCAGAAAAGAAGAGGCTGGAACAAGAAGTGACAGAATTGAGAGAAACCACAAAACAGCTGGCCCTCTCTGAGAAACAAGAAAGGGAACGAGCACAGCGGGGTCTGGCGCTTCTAAGAGAACAGGTTGGAGACGCTGATCAAACCATAAAAGAAGAGAGACAGGAAATCACAAGATTGAGGGTAAGAATTAACAAACTAGAGCAAGAATTGGCTGAGGAACAGAACGAGCTTAGAGTGTGCAATCGGAAGTTGGAAGGGCTGAGAGAAGACAGGGCAAACCAAAACCAAAACCGAGAATCATCTAGAACTCACCACGAAGCAATAAATAGAACGTTCTTTTTTGGAGATAGCAATACTTCTGGGAACTTCAGAACTGAAGAGAGCTCGGACGACGAACAAGACGAGGAGAGGCACGAAGCAACGGTTTCAGAATATAGTCGAGCGATGCACAAAGCAGGAATTTCGTCAAACAAGATGTCGAGACGAAACAGTGCAGCTTCCAGCGACAGCAGCGACCTGGAATTTCTCAATCAAAGATCATTAGAGGACATCATGCTCAAGGTAAATAGAATTGTTCCAATGTTTGAAGGAGATACGAATGAGTCAAAGAGCGTCAATTTGGTAAAATTGGATAAGTATTTAAAAGGGTGTGAGGTTATGAATAAAGGCGAGAGACCGGGTGAGGCTGAGGACTTATTGGAATGTTTGAAAATGCGTCTAAGTGGTGATGCGTATTACAATGTAAGTTTGTCAGGGTGCAAGTCTTTCGAGGAAATGAAAGAAGTGCTTATCGAGGAATACCGAAAGGACACGCCGTACGAGGACTATATACGAGATATCAGCGACTGCCAACAACAGCCAGGCGAGGATACGTTAACGTTCATTAAAAGAGCTGAGAAATTGTTCAAACTGGCTTCTTGCAAAATTAACACATCAGTAGCAGAGCCGTCCAGACGTAAATACGCATTGGAAACAGCACAAACGACGACAGTTAGAGCAATGAGTGATGGTCTGTTGAACATTCGATTGCGGGAATACCTTATGCCGATCGTACGAGGTAAGCCGAAGGTAAATGATCTGCTGAAGGAAATAATATTATATGAGAAAGGTATGGCCAGTATACACAGAACCAAAAGACCTACGGTGGATACCATCAATGTAATAACCGAGGCATCGGAAGATTTCAAAAACATGGTGGACGAAATGAGGAAAATGGTGCAAGACGTTAGGTTGGAACAACGGAAGCTATACACGACGATAGATCAACACGAAGACAAATTGAAAGCAAATCCATTCAGAGGTGAACAGGACAAACGTGAACAATCAGGAAATGGAAGCGAGGGTGGAAATGGACACAACAGGAAATCACAAGTGTCCTGTTACAGATGCAAACAAAAAGGTCACTTCAAATCAGAATGTCCAAATCCATTCCAACCATGGAGGCGAAACTCTGAAAGTGATAATAGCAGCGCGACTCCCATGTGCTTCACATGCAAGAAGTCGGAATATCACGACTATGATCTATGTGCCAAAAACCACCTGGAACAGAAATTGAAAGAGGTTACTGAAAGAATAAATAAGAAAGAGCAAAAGGAAAACTAATAGCCACGCTGCTTGGGCACTCGGTGGGTGGCAGATTGGAGAGATGCCTCGAAAATGACGACAAGGAATTGAAAATGGAAAACGAAATCAAAACCGGTAAGAACAAACAATATGATAACATGGTCATAATCCCCATGACTAAGTCTGGAACAGTGCAAATGAAATCAAATGCTAGCAAATCTGGTAAGTTAAAAATGCTGGGCGATTCTGGAGCAGGCAGGTCGGTCGTACGAATGGACGCCGTAAAGCAAAACGGAATAGAATCGAACAGAAAAACACTTTATGGACTTTCCGGTGAAGGCATATGCGTCCAAGGGAAAAAGAACGTCGATATGGTAATGAAAGATGCGGAATTTAATCATGAATTTCAGGTACTGGATAATTTGGGACGTCTTAACGAGGATGGCATAATTGGCAGAGACTTTTTATGGGGACGAGCCGTGATAGATATGATAGATGGCAACATAGCAATAAAAAAAGATACGAATGGCAGAGCAATGCAAAATGAGGTGATTGGTACGAATGGATCGAACAAGAATGCACATTCATCGATGATTGATAACGACGAGGAAGGTAACTATTCTTATACACAGGAAAATAACGGTCGGGGGGAAATTGATTGTGGTACACATAATACTGGAATGACAGCCGATGTGGCCGGAAAATCAACTACCGCTGACTGCTGCATCCAAAAAAAGGAATCTGATGAGGCCGGCTACAGTACTGAAGGTAAAATAAGCTTTAAAGCTGGAGAAACCTTGGGAGCAACAACCTATGCAGATAACCTTGAGGAGGATGACGACATGAAAGCTACAAAACATAGTGTTTATATGAGCCAAAATGAGGGGTTTCGGGGAACACGGGGCGGCAATGTACACGCTGCGATGGTGGTAGCTTCAGTTGTCCAGAAGGCAGAGGGAAATGTGTTAGAGGATGAAAATGAATCGTTGGTAAGAATGATTGAAGAAAAGTGCGGTGTAGAACCAAGAGCATCAATGGGAAAGAAAATAAAGAAACAGGATTGGAAACAGGTAAAGAAACAGTGCTATGTGGGCTGGGAACCAAAATTGGAAAATATTCAGGAAGAAAATGATGATTTAAATTCGAATTGTACAGATGAAATTTACAGGATAGAAGAAAATGAAATGGAAACGAAAGTGGTGGAACAAGCCAGAGGAAACGAGGAGCGATGGTTGCTATGGGAAAACAGACCAGATGTCATACCAAAACATCCTATAATGAATCTGGGCACAACTTGTTACATAAACACAATGTTGCATGCACTGTTACCCTTAACAGCCATAAGAAACTTGATACAAAACACCAGAGGACCGGGCATTATACACGAAATGTATAAATTGTTCGACGCCATAACAACGGGCGATACTGGAATACATGCCATGGACTTCATGTTAGAGTTTCGGAAGCACACGAGATGGAAATGGAAAAATCCTGAAGACGCTCATCACTTCCTTTTGGAGCTAAAAATGGTAATTGACAAATTCTTTAATTATGATTCATTGTTTCCATCAGAAGATGGCATTTCCTCTATGTAAACGATTCTATTACTTGTTCAACCGAATGGTTTACTGCTGTCTCGTGTAACGGACCAGTGGAAGCGACTGATGATGGTTAGACCACGCTAACCACTGACCGCCACTGGATCCGGAGGTCGAAACAGATTTGTTCTTCTTTGATTCGCTTCACGCGAACCATGGGAAAGGGAAGAGCGAAGCTCTGTTCGTTGATTACAGTTACTTCCTTAATTTTTAGATTGCTTTGTAGGTGTTACAGGTCTTAGTTGTCCTCGTCCGAGCTTCATGTGTGTATTTGCAGCCCGTTACCAAATCGTAACGTAAAAGAAGCCTGAATTCATATTGTTCCTTATGGCATTGTGTTGTGTTGATCGAATGTTTTTCTTAACTTAACTTAATTTGATTGTTTTCCTTATGGCATTATATTGTGTCATATTGTATTGGACGAATGGTTTGCTTTAAATTGATCTGAGATCTGAGCTTTGAGATTGTAGGTATTTCAGCAATCAGAGTTTTATTTTGAGCATTTAAGATCTAGACTTTGATTTCTTAGGCATTTCAGCTCTTAGATTAGATTTCATAGGCAGGCATTATAGTATTTGTGATCGTCCTGAGCTTTGTGTATGTATCCTCAGCCCGTTGCCAAATCGTAACGTAAAAAAAGCCAGGATTCAATTATGTTGAATTATCTTCTGCTAATGATGATTATCTGTGTTTCGGCTGTTCATACATATCCGAAGTCTCTGTAGTTAATTAAGTGATTCCAAACGTCCTGTATAAGGACGCAACGTTTGATCTGCACAGGAATTTCAATTCTATGAAATCAAGGAAATATTTTCGCTACGGCTCGGCTCGATATATGCGAGTTTTTGGTTCAATGTGAGTGAAAGGGATTTCTTGCTCGGTTTGGTGGTGTGAACTATCTCTGGAGAAGGAAATTTAATTTTTGGATCTGAGTTGCCTTTGAATGTGGAAATTCAAGTCATTAAATGTTTTGTTCGCTGTTTTTGTTTTCCTGTCGATCGCTGGTTTTGAGTTTTAACGTTTAAGTGATGCTGAGTGTTTCCCCGTGACAAAGATTTCATGTTTGAGTTTGAGTGTTCAGACGAAGCGACGTTTTGAGGCGCAGAGTTTGCTGACTGGTTGAGTGTGAGTCTGCTTGAAATTTCAATTTCATTGAGTTTGTTGTATACGTTCGTATGTGATTTTTCTTGATTTTCTTGTGTTTCTGCTGCGTTAGGGTTTTCAGAGCAGCATCCCATTATGATTCATTGTTTCCATCAGAAGATGGCATTTCCTCTATGTAAACGATTCTATTACTTGTTCAACCGAATGGTTTACTGCTGTCTCGTGTAACGGACCAGTGGAAGCGACTGATGATGGTTAGACCACGCTAACCACTGACCGCCACTGGATCCGGAGGTCGAAACAGATTTGTTCTTCTTTGATTCGCTTCACGCGAACCATGGGAAAGGGAAGAGCGAAGCTCTGTTCGTTGATTACAGTTACTTCCTTAATTTTTAGATTGCTTTGTAGGTGTTACAGGTCTTAGTTGTCCTCGTCCGAGCTTCATGTGTGTATTTGCAGCCCGTTACCAAATCGTAACGTAAAAGAAGCCTGAATTCATATTGTTCCTTATGGCATTGTGTTGTGTTGATCGAATGTTTTTCTTAACTTAACTTAATTTGATTGTTTTCCTTATGGCATTATATTGTGTCATATTGTATTGGACGAATGGTTTGCTTTAAATTGATCTGAGATCTGAGCTTTGAGATTGTAGGTATTTCAGCAATCAGAGTTTTATTTTGAGCATTTAAGATCTAGACTTTGATTTCTTAGGCATTTCAGCTCTTAGATTAGATTTCATAGGCAGGCATTATAGTATTTGTGATCGTCCTGAGCTTTGTGTATGTATCCTCAGCCCGTTGCCAAATCGTAACGTAAAAAAAGCCAGGATTCAATTATGTTGAATTATCTTCTGCTAATATGGTGAATCTGTTCATGATGTGTCTGAAATATTCTTTTCTTCATCAGATTTGTGTGGCGTGATTCTTCAAAGATTTGATTTACGAGTAATTGATGAACAGATTGTACAATTAATTAATGAAATTCCTCAAGAATTCGTTCCAGAAAACGATACTCTTAAAAAGGAACAAAAGAATTGGGACATCCCGAAGATCAAAAATCAATTTAATGAATTGTTTGAAAATGGTGACCTGAAAACTCGTGCCAGACTACTTGCATCATCGACTAAAGAATCTTCAAAGTGGTTGCAAGTGATCCCATCGAGTCAATTAGGATTACTACTGGATAACAATTCTGCTAGAATTGCTGTTGGTCTTCGATTAGGCACTCAAATATGTGAGGAACATAAATGTCTTTGCGGTAAAACAGTCGAAAAAGATGGATTGCATGGTTTATCTTGTGTGAAATGCGCAGAAGGAAAATACGTTAGACATGATATTATGAATAACATATTCGCTTATGCTTTCTCTAGTGCAGGTGTTCCAAATATAGTACAGCCTCCAGGTATTTCAAGAGATGATGGTAAAAGACCTGACGGTATGACTTTGATACCATGGAGTCATGGAAGATCACTCTTGTGGGATGTTACCGTCCGGGATACCATGGCTGCATCATATATTAATGATTCATCAAAGAAAGCACGGTCCATTGCTGAAAAAGCAGAGAGACATAAGCATAACCATTACGTTTCTTTGAAACAAAACTATTTGCTAATCCCACTTGCTTTCGAGACTTTAGGTTGCATGGGCCCGGAAACGAAGAAATTTATTGATAAATTGGGCTCTTTAATGAAAAAGGCAACGGGTGAGGTAAAATCAAAAGAATACCTTCTGCAAAGAATTTCCATCGCAATTCAACGTGGTAACGCTGCTTGTATTTTGGGAACATTAGGGAAGAAGAAGATCGATGATATTTATTTACTGTAGTTTTTAATTTTTGAGAAAAGATCGATGTTTTACCGGCTGCGCCATAATTGTGAGCAGTCTTTTTTGTCGCATTTAAAATAAATATTGCATCCCACACGACTTTAATGCAAGATCGGCAGAGAATGCTTTCAGAAAGTTCCTGAAATCAACGAAGCAATTTTACGAGACAGCCGAAGATTTGGGTCACATAGACGAAAAATGGGCAAATAGAACGAGGAAAACCCATTTTCACAAAATGCTGAGAGATCTGTCAAAAAGCTGCCGCGCGTCTGAACGATATAACAAAATGATGGAAAAACAGCAAATGCCAGACGAAGCAGTGTGGAGGAAACAGGTCTTCGAGAGTATGGTAAGGGAAGAATTTAAATGTACGAAATGTGGATGGACAAAAGTGAAAAATGAAAAATGGGAGGAATGGTTGGTGTCTATGAAAGGCGCCGATACAGTGGCAGAATCCATGAATAGAGAGTTAGAAAAACAATGTTTAGAGTCGCTAGAATGTGAAAAGTGCAATGAACAAAAATGTGTTGAAATTATCGCGGAAATTGTGAACTTACCAGACGTGTTAACGGTAGTAATCAAAAAGTCGAAAAGAATGGAAATGAAAGAGGACCAAATTTCGAAGCATTTGACAATTAAAGTCGGTAACTCGGGTACAAAAATTCATTACGGACTAGTCTCAACAGTGAACTATGATATGAACAATAATGGTGGCCATTACTATAATCTAATGTTCGCTAAAAACAATTTGTGGAAAATAGACGACAGTGTACATAAACTGAAAGACAATGAAATGAAAAGCAAGTTAATCAAAGACATATATGTGTTATTTTACGATAAAATATCGCGAAGTGGACCCAAAGTGAAGTCACTAGATGACGAGGACTATAATAGCGAAAATTGCATAAACTTTATTGACGGTGAAAATGAATCAGAAATTGATAGTGGAGATATACGAGAAAAAGTGAAAAAATGGGACAAAAATGGTGCAAAAGTGAATGGAGTGACGGTAGAGGAAATAGATATAGAGACATTGAATGAATTTTTGAACTCTGGGAAAGACGAGACTGATAAGGTCGAGTTGCCTGACTGTCTCAGGGGGGGCATAGAGATACCGAAGGTGCTGGAAATGGATCCAAACAAAAATCGATTGGAGGATTTGTTACAATTTGGCGACTTGGCAACGGATGAATCAAAGAAAGAAATGCTGAAACTATGCGAGGAATACAAGGATGTCTTCCTACTACCAGGTGAGAAATTAACATCAACCAACGCTGGTATTTTCCACATAGAAACGAAACCGGATGCAAAAAAGGTCCATATACGACAATATCGGATGGATCGACAAAGTCTGGACAGGCTGAAGGAATTCGTACAGGTACTTAAAGATCACGACATAGTCGAAAGAAGTTTCAGCACATACAACAGCCCAGTCTTCTTGAGGGACAAACCAGGTCTGGACGAAAAGGGCAGGAAACGGAAGCGAATGGTGATGAATTTTGTGGAATTGAACAAGACGTTAATACCTTATTTCTACCCGTTACCAAGAATCGATGATCTACACGAAAGAATGGGCGAATATGACAGCTTTAACATATTCGATTTATCACAATCGTATCATCAATTTGAAGTGGCAGAAGAAGACAGGGCAAAATTGGCATTCACGGTAGATGGTGAACATCTTCAATTCAAAAGGGGTCCTATGGGCATATCAACCATTAGTGGACTTTTTCAGTCTATGATAAATTCAGTAATGTCAGGACTAATTGGAAAAGAATGTGAGTGTTACCAAGATGACATTCTTACGAAGGGTAAAGGTACGAGAAATTTGATCGACAACACCAGATTAATTTTCGAACGTCTGAGACAAAATCGATTGAAGGTCAACCCACTCAAGACAATGTTGTTGACCAGCAAGGTTAAATTTTTGGGAATGATATGTTCGCGTGAAGGCATACACCCGGATGAGAAAGATCTGAAGAAGGTCCAAGAATTCCCAGCACCCAAAAACAAGAAGCAGCTAATGTCATGGCATGGTCTAGCAACATACTACTCGAAATACGTTAGAGATTTTGGTGACATCATGGAACCAATCAGGAAACTAATGAGGAAGGATGAGGACTTTGAATGGACGGAAGATTGCCAGAAATCGTTTGACAAAATAAAGGAAGCGCTGACGACTCCACCAATATTGGCATACCCAAATGGGAGCGAGAATTTGGAGCTATACACCGATGCATCCGAGTTTTCTTTGGGGGCGGTGTTGGAACAAAATCAACGACCACTGGGATACGCACATAGATCACTGTTGCCAGCAGAGCGGCGCTATTCTGTGACTGAACGTGAATTGTTGAGTTTGGTATGGGCTTGTGACCACTGGCGCCACCTATTATCCAATGTTCCTTTCAAAGCATATGTAGACCATAAACCGTTGACTGGAGAGATTAAGAAGAAAAACAGTGCCACTAGGCTCATGAGGTTCAAGGTAGCGTTATCTGATTTCAATTTCGAAGTAATTTATAAAAAAGGTAAAGAACATGGCAATGCTGACGCAATGTCAAGAATTCCGGACGAAGTAGAAAACCAGGAAACAACGAAGTTCAAGTTCTGTCTCAAATTCTTTCTTTTCTTCCCAACTCATTCAGTCATCAGCAACTAGTACTCAAAAATGGCGGACCGTAATCCAAAGTTAACCGGCGTGCAGGCAGGGGCTCTAACCATCCTGCTCCTGCAGGTCCTTCGGGGCCAAGTACCCTCCCCTGTGTTGGAGGGTTTAATCTCCAGTGTCACCGCCACCCTGGAGCCAACCATTCCCGAGGTGCATATTCCCTCTGAGCCAGCCGGTATTGCAGAGCCTGCTATGTCTGCCGGCCTTGAACCAGCCACGACGTCTACCGCCTCCACTGCAACCGTGCCCATCGCCGCAACATCTGGAGTGGGTCCGTCAGCCAGCAATGCAATTTCAACCGTTCCTTCAGGTGGTGCTCAAAGTGACAGTGATTGGGACGACGATGACGACGTGAGTGTACCCATACCTCTTCTGATGTTCCAGCCCCGTACTCCCACTCGTGCATTCCGATTCGCCCTACCATCCTGTAACCGTGGTTTGGCCCACTTTGCTAGTTTACACGCATTGCAATGCAACCAATTTGTTTTTTTCATTACAAAAACAACCGTAAATAACGACAAATTTCTTCAAGTACATATAGAACGTTATCAGTGAAATGCGACACCTGGTGCAGAAGAGCTGTATGGACAAATTTATTATTGAATGACTTATGTATGAGTGAAATGAACATGAACAATCTGGCGCTCTCTTTCACTCTTTATGACAGACATGAAAATTGAAAATGGTCGAACGAAGGGGAAGAGAGAAGCCATATTGACTGGATGACAGGAATGCCAAGATCAGGGGAAATTATATATGACAGATCGAATGAGATACGTTGACTGGGACAAATGAATGGTGACAGATGATGAATGTTAAAGAATATGTGTGGTGGGAAGTGATCAGATGAACTGTCAGTGTGTTGTTGGCAAATTTTTGAATGTTGTGAATAGTAAATGAAATTTTGAATAGAATTAGTTAAATACATCTTGTTTACATAGATCGCAATCATAATTGTCGCGCTGAGTTCACAAGTGGTGAGATTGGAAACGGAACTGACTGGAAACGTGACAAAATGGTACAGCTGGGAGAAGATCGAAGGAAGGAGTGTGGTGAGCGAAAATCTGGGACCGGCAGCGATGTACTACGACCATTGGACGTATATATCCATGTTCACTCGCAGCGATCAAAGGGCAACAGATGAATTCCTATTGAACGCCACGCAACTGGCATCGGACATGTGCATGGCACATATACGGAATACGTCAACGTTTGTGAACGAGACAAAGAAGTGGGAATCTACGTACAATGCGGCAAATGGTCACCTGTTCTACAACCGTTGGACAAAATTGGGGGTGTCTGATCGCAAATCGATAGACGAACTTCAATTTGGACAAAACTGCGAGTCGGCTGTGGCCACAATCCACTCACTGGCCTACAGGATAATTGAATGGGGTAAGAAGTTGGGGAGTATAATAAAATCTCATAGAAGGGCACGAGCAATTGATCCTGCTGGAGCATTGTTGAAATGGGCCATCGGATCGTTAGACAGAACAGACGACACCAGATACATGTCAATGTTCGCCGATATTAGAAGAAACGAGAACGTGACGTTCGAGCTACTCCATAAGCAGATGACGATCATGTCATCGACTATGCAGAAAATGCTCCAACCCATACGAGACCTGGAAGAGACGCATTCGAATATGTCGAGAAAATTGAATGAGGTAATTGCGGATATTAATAATCTTACTGACTCTTTGGCAGATGAAACAGCATTGCTATCGGCCCGAACAGCGACGAACACGTTCCTAGAGGCGGTCACACTGAAACTGGAGGAAATCGCGATGATAAGAACGGAAGAAATCCAAACAATGGACGCCATAATCAACAAGAAATTCCACCACAACATGCTGGACGTGACGGCTTTCCGCGATTCATATCGCAGGCTGGTTGCATCCAAACAAAACAACTATCTCGAGCTGGATGAGCCACCATACGCTCTCCTGACGGTCGACACAATGTCAATGGGAACGGACATTTACATCAAGCTTACGCTACCGATGGCTACGCATGAAATATTCGACGTCAAGAAGCTATATCCGATACCGCAACCAGTCAAGAAAGGATGGAGTGAAATACCAGTACTACCAACCCACTGGATGGCAGTAAACCGAAAGGACAACAGCTACATGACATGGGATCTCGAAGCGGACAGATGCACGGAAGTAAACTGGAAAGCGCAAAATTCTCTGAAAATATGTCGAGCGGAACCGGTCCTGATATTAAACAAGCCACCAAAATGTTTAATAGAAACTGAGGACAACGAAACGGAGGACAAATGCCAGACCAAAGTGATCAAAACACCTGAAGTTTGGATCATTGCAATGACAGACCCAAACACATGGTTAGTCATAACTCATGGGCGCACAACGCTTCGTCCAATCTGCAAAAATTCAAGGAACATACAGTCGGTGACGATCAAAGGAAATGGAATTCTGAAAATAAACGAAGCTTGCGATGTGGTCGTGGGCGAGTCAAAGCTGATGTTCCGGCGAAAAATCGATACTCAAGAGAAGCAGATAGAGACAACACGAGTGGGATGAACAATGGTTGGCAGCCAGGGAAATACCAAAGCAAAGGATCGACAAACTCCGGGTAAGCACGCATGCAGAATTATCCAGTTCTGTCGTTTCAGCCATTCATGAAACAGAACAGCTCGAGAACGATTGGCGAGACGAAAAAATAATCCGTGAGCACCAGGGACAAGTCGACAAAATAGAAAACTATGGTTGGTCCATTTGGTCGCTGATGGCCATAGTTTCAGTCCTGTTCATTATGGGGGCGGGTATCGTATGGTACATACGATGCCGAAGTGAGGTCTTCCGAAGAGCAGCAGAGGGAATACAGCGGGTACATGATCTGGCGCAATCGACAAACAACTTGGAAATGAGATAAGTGAACTTTGGCGACAAGGGGGTTTGGGATTTTGAAAACTTTAGGTTAGGGTTACAGTAAACTGCGTTTATGTTACAGTGTTTTGAATTTTATTAACTTTACAATTTTTGGGATTTTATTCATTTTGGGGTCGTAGTTAGGACCATTTGGTCATTTCAAGGTTATTTTTTGATTGTATAGCTTAAGAACTGATGTGAAAGCGCGAAATCACTTCTCAAAAACTTGGTCATATGAGCGAATGGCTCAAGAAATTATTGCGAAAAGGTTGATGAAGATGAGGAAAAGGATTGCGATGAGAAACTTTTGTCCAGTTTGGACGACAGTCATATTTTTCTGAGGAGGGAGTATTGTGGTACCCCTCATGCCGAATGGCAGTGAAAATATTCCACAATTTGGTGAATCGCTGAATTTCCAAATATTCGGAATCAAATATCATGGAAATATATCGTCCACGAAATCGCTATCGAGGTTGGACGGATGTGAAGTGCAAATGCACTCACATCAATTTGCTGATAATGCAAAATAGACGAATTGTGGAATATCAATCGTACCGAACGGTCGATTGCAATGAACATAAAAAAATCAGAATTATTTTGTACGTCGACTTGAAAGGTTTGGAGAATTAAGAGAAGTGTTTTTATCCATCGGCTGGAAAGGTCTAAGTAATTGAGAGAATTGTTATGAACAATAGTGTTCGAAAGGTGATTTCGCGTCGAGTGAAAGTATTGTGAATTGCATAGTGATATTGATCAATAAAAAATATATTTTGCCTAGTGCAATCAACCGTCTTCTCATTTTCATGAAATGAAGGATACGACAAAGAAACTCACCTCTTATGCTTTCCATTGTTTTCGTGCACCGTCTCTTTATGTCCCCAAGGCATATTTAAACACTAAAACACTTTTTACTCGATGCAAAAACAAAATTTTGTTTTTTGTTTTGTCGCGATAAAACACAGAAAATATTTCGACACAACTGTGACACTCCGCTATTATAAGGACTAGAATGAATGTTTGCTGTGTTCACTTCGGCGGTAAAATATTTTCATTCAAAAAAGTGTCCGACACTTCAACGATGGTAGACATTTATTAAAATTGTAACCTCTCCCACTTCTTTAGTAAGCTAACAAGACTTCGCTGAGTCTAATTATGCCAACTCTTTGAATAAAATTATCGGCTGAGGTCGAATAATTCTCCGCTGAGCTTTAACAAACCTCTGCTGAGCTCTAATAATTCTCCGCTAGGCTTCAGTAAGAGTCCGTCAGACCTTAGCACGTTGTAGTAAGGCAATGAAGCTAAGCGAACACTCAATAAGGCTCAGTGGATACCTAATAATTGTTGCTATGATTTAATAAGACTCCACTTAGCTTTGACAAATCTCCGCTGAGTGTCCGATTCGCTCCATTGAGCCTTCCTGCAACTTGCTTAGGCCTAACGGACACTTCCTGAAGCCTATCGGAGAATTATTAGAACTCAGCCGATATTTTTATTCAAAGAGGTGGCATAATTAGTCTTCGCGAAGTCTTCTTAGCTTACTAAAGAGGAACGAACATTTATTTACGCTCAGCGCAGTCTTACGAGAGGCTAAATTTTTAATAAATGCTCTCCCATCGTTGAAAGAATGTCCGCTGAGCTCTCGTAAAGCTTTAAAAAATGGTCGATGAGCATTATAAACTGTATACGCTACCCTTTGTCAACCGTTTGATGATTGTTTTTAAATGTCCGACACTTTTTTGAATGAAAATTTTTTACCGCCGACGTGAACACAGCAAACATTGATTCTAGTACTTGTAGTAGCGGAGTGTCACAGTTGTGTCGAAATATTTTCTGTGCTTTTGTCGCGACAAAACCAAAAAAAATTTTTTGTTTTTGCATCGAGTAAAAAGTGTTTTAGTGTTCAAATATGCCTTGGCGACCTAAAGAGACTATGTCCGAATACAATGGAAAGTATCAGAGGTGAGCTTCTTTGAATATTTTCGGTGAATTTTTGTGATAAATTTTTGCATACATTTTCGGGAAACTGTCCTGTCATTTTCCAATGACGGGCCTTAAGTCAAGATTTTACACTTGCTCTGTTCATGAACGGTACTTTTTTATGTAGCGGCAGCATAATAAGCAAATCTGAGATTGGTCATATTAGACCTCTGACTAAAGTCGATGGAATCATTTTTTTCAGCAGTTTATATTGTAAAAGTAAACGTCTGAATGTGTACGATTACTTGGAAATAAAAGCCGGAATTTCACGGCTGCTCAGCTTTTCACCAAATGAACAAGCCATTCGCGTTGATAATGGGATAATACACGCTAAGTACAACCGAAAAAGTGAGCTGATCAATTATTTGTTTTACGATGAAAATTGCCAATTGTACTCTATTTACAGCCCTATTTACAGTGAGAATGAAATTGCTCTTCTCGAGCTCGAACATACGTTCGTATTCATTATCAATAAATGGGTGCAACCAATCTGTTTGCCAACAGAAAAATTCCGTTGTTTCTTCTGCGTTTCAATTTTAATGTTTTGTATTGTAGGCCGGTTGGGAGGGACACACATGGCACGGCCCTTTTCCAGTTGATCGTCAAAAGGAAGAAAATGTGCCAATAGTATCCGCTACCTATTGCAATCGGAACGATGAAAAAGTTATCTGCGCTGGACACGAACAGGGAGGCGTTGATTCATGCGTCGGTATGAGACAAAATTTTTATTTTCGTGATATATATCAAGTAACTATAGGAGATTCAGGTGGACCTTTCGCTTGTCAAAGTGAAGAAAATAACGAGAAACACTATTTGGCAGTAGTTGTGAGCGCTGTTTATAGGACAACGAATCCGGAGGACGTTCGTTGCGGAGAAAAAGACACATATGGAATATATACTGGTGTAATGTAATTGTCTATATTTAGGCAATTACATTATACAGTGCACAGTTATTAGATAGATAGATAGATTAAGTGGGTGGAATTTATATTCATAGACTCCTGCACCTTGGCCGCCAAAGGGCCTGTTGTGCGTGCCCACGTATTTTTTGAATATCTATCAATTCGAAATTATAGGTGGAAATAATAGATGGAGCTGCTGAACAGCATTCTTTGACGTTTTAAGTCATGATGGTGTTTACACCTCAGAAATCATTTTTTTGCGATTCCGATAATTTTTGTTAGACTATTTTACAGTCGATAAAGCCAATTAGTTGAAACTAATAGCAGACACTAATCATCCATGATTAGGAAAAACCATATGAGCATGTTCACACCGGGAGTCGAACCCGGGACCCATAGGCCATGAGTCCATCGCTCCACCGATGCATGTAGAAAGAGTGGGGAGACTGTACTGTTAATTTATTATTAATTGTCTTGAATAAAATTAGTCTTTGGCAAACCACTAAATAGTTTGGTTGTTTTACTGAATACTGGTGTTACTTGGTTCATTCAATGGGTAGATGTCACATGATGTATTTCATTGATGTAATTGGATATTTTATGTAGATGACGCAATACTTTGTAATGTTGCATCACCTAAATATGACACAATTTAAAACAGTTGAGACTACGTAAATAGAGGCTCGATGAAAGATGCGAGTCAGTCAGAACATCGGACTTAATCAAGTTCTTACATTGTTGACGCCACTCATAACAATAATTAATTAGAAGAACTTAGAAGAATATTGTGAAAATTAACAAATAAAGTGATTGAAAAAAAACGAACCCAGTTTTCACATATTCAACAAAACACTTAGACGAATCCGAATTTATTATACCAGAAGAGATTACCTAACATACTACTACATGCTACAAGTGATCAACATCGTATATTATAAGAGTAATTAAAAACCAAATTTTAGTCATTTTTGAGAGTGCAAGGAAGCCTTAAATAGATAAGCTTGGAGAAACGATACAGACGAATCAATCGAGAGAAACGGTGCTACAACTGAAAAGAAAATAAAAATGAGTGATCATGAAAATGTTTCGGTAGTCAGTGACGACGAAGTTGAAAACATTTCCGAAGATTCGATAGACGAACTTCCGATCACCTTTCTTATCAAATTCATTAAGAAATTTGATGGTGATCGAGAAGAACCAAATGCTTTCCTCACCGATTGCAATAGAGTTTTCGATCTTGCCGTAGGCAAACTAAAACAGATGTTATCACTCAGATATCCGGCAAAGCTAAAGCAGCTTGCGTCAATCGATCTTCCACAGATTGGAATGATACCTATACGAAACAAAAATCTCAACTTATTCACCTCCTAAAACAGTTTCGCGAAGAAAGAATTCTGTGATCAAGGTGTCTTCCCAGACATTGAACGCATTGATTACGCCGTTCTTAAAAATCATTTTCCATGTGTGTGTAAGAAATGTCATCTGCCTGATTGACTTGAATCTAAATCGTGTAGTCATCGCGTTGTGATTGTGTAAAGCAGTAAGGCGATCAAAACAAACCAAATCTGACTATAGTTGCGCTACTTCCCGCAACTCCCAGACACAACCGAAAACAAAGTCCACACTTTATGAAATCTCAAAAAACTCAGACTCAAACAACAAATGTGCTTGTAGAAAAAAATTGGTCAAAGCGTATTCAATGCATCTTAACTGGAATTGAAGATTCTGGGAATTGGAAGAAATAGCTCCAGAAAGGGATTTTACTACCGACGAATTACAGTGTGAAGAACACTTTAAGAACACGCATTCGAGAAACGAAAGTGGGTGTTCCACAGTTCAGATACCATTTAAGGAAGGAAATCTAAGTCCGAAGAGATTGGGTGATTCCGAGAAACAAGCGTTTGCGCGGTTTCATCAACTTGAAACAAAACTAAAGGGAAATCCTGAGTTGAAACAAGAATATGTTCGAGTAATGCGAGAATATATCGAACTGGGTCATATGGTGGAGATAGAAAAAGCAACTGAAACGGCATACTATATTCCACACCACGCTGTTCTCAAACCAGACAGCCTGAACACAAAAACCAGAGTAGTTTTTGATGCATCAGCAAAAACATCAACAGGTGTTTCATTGAACGAATGTATGCACAAGGGTGCGAAACAACAAGTCGATTTGTTTGTAGTACTACTAAATTGGCGTATGATGAAGGTTGTGTGCAAGGCCGATATAGAAAAAATGTATCGACAGATTGTGGTACCCTGACTATTATAGATGCAAGCGACTATGAGTATATACACAAGAGAGAGAGAGAGAGTATTGTTCTCTCTTGTGCTTGATGATCATAGTAATTAGTTTAATAAAGATTATTCAATAAAGTATAATGAAATGGAACGGTTGTGTCTTTATTACGCTTCTAAATAGAATATATAAAGAACCTTAAAGATCCCCTAACAAGGATCTAACATGGCGATCCTGCCTTTAAACAAAGGATTTAACATCCTTTGCCATTTAAATAATAAAATAAAATAATTAACGACGACTTACGTTCGAGTTTACGTGCGAGTTTACGTTAATCAGTGCATTAAAATGAGAAAAAACCCACTAGAATGATGTGGGATATCTTAGCACAACTCAATGTTTTCAATTGAGTTGTGATGGATTGAGTTGAGTTGCGATATCTTTTGTTATCTCAACTCAACTCAAGTCACCTCAGTAAAATTCTTTTGTTACCACAACTCAACTCAACAAATGAATTGAGTTGAGTTGCGTTGAATTGTGATGAGTTGCTATGGATTGAGTTGAGCTGTGATGGATTGAGTTGAGTTGATATCGAATTGAGTTGAGTTAAGATGGAGTTGAGTTAAGCGCTAGCGATGGTTCTAGAGTTTTGGGCATCTAGAGTATCGGAAGGTGTTTAATTCGGCCCAACAGAATTCATCTTTTTACTAAATGAACACAAATTTTCATTGTACATAAAAAGCGTTTTAACACGCGAGCCGGGCGCCGGAACGGTGTCGGTAACTTAGGAGTTATTTTTTTCTCTCTCGCATCGTCTAATAATTAGTCTGTGTAACTTTTTTGCCGTCTATAATTTGGTTCTGTAAATTTAAATTTTATATAAAACAAATTGCACAAACTAATTATGAGCCGGTGCGAGAGAAAAAAAAATAACTCTTAAGTTACCGACACCGTTCCGGCGCCCGGCTCGCATTGCGGCCCTCCGCTTCGCTCCGGGGCAATGGGCCGGATCGCTCGGCGTGTTAAAACGCTTTTTATGTACAATGAAAATTTGTGTTCATTTAGTAAAAAGATGAATTCTGTGAGGACGAACTAAACTCCTTTACGTTACATTTCGTAACAGGATGAATGATTCGTAGAAGGATGAAATCTGTAAACGGGGTAGGGTAATCTCGCACACCACACAAATTCATGGTGTGCGAGATTCACCTCTAAGTGGTGAATCTCGCACAGTCATGACTTTTCGTTACACGTCGTAAAAGGACGCATACTATGATCGCGTGTGCGAGATTCCCCGACACCAATTAAACACCTTCGTTGAAGAATGAATTCAGTAGGATCAAAGCTAACACTGAAGACCTAAAAAATTACACTGGAAAAATATGCAAAGGCGAATCAGAACGATATGCGAAAATTAGGAAAATTCCAGGTTCTATTTCGCTGGTTCCTTCAGACAGTCGCCGTTTTGTCTCACTGTATTCTTCATGAAGTCAACGTTTCTTACAGACCGTCGACTTCCTGAAGAAACGATGAGAAGAAAAGGTGGCATGCGGAAGAAACGATGAGAAGAAAAGGTGACATGCGGGAGAAACGATTAGAAATTACAATCATGGTTTCTTCAGAAAGTCGAGAATTCTTAAAAATTCACCGTTTCATGTTGCCGTTTCTTCAGGAAGTCACCGCTTTCAAAAGAAACGGTGACTTCCTGAAGAGATTACGACCTCCTGAAGAAACGGCGAGAAGGATCAACAACTTCCTGAAGAGACCACGAGTTCATGAAGAAACCCGATTAGTCGTTGTTTCTTCAGGAAGTCGTCGATACTCATGTCGTCGAAATTTCAGGACAATACAACCTAACTCAATCCATCGCAACTCAACTCAATCCATCACAGCTCAACTCAATCCATCGCAACTCAACTCAATCCATCGCAACTCAACTCAATCCATCACAACTCAATTGAAAACATTGAGTTGTGCTAAGATATCCCACATATTTTGACATGGAAGACTTCACAGGAAATTTTGGTATGGAAATTTTTGCAAAAGCGTACTGTCAAGAACACTAAAGTTCTACAAGCTTTCAGTTGTAGCCTGATAATTCAGACGATACTTTCATTTCTGAGATACGACGAATTGCTCGTTTTACAAAATTCAGTACGAAAATGGTATGGAAAGCACAAGCAATTGAAGCAGTTGGATGTCTTCCTATACGAAATTGAAAGACGCATTCAGCGTGATTTCTTTATAGCAATTTCATTGAGAAATTCTGGGGCAATTGATCCCGACTATTTGTGTGAGAATTTGAGGAATAATATGATCGGTGTACGGAACAGGAGAGAAGCTGTTGTTAAACTTGATTTAGACCTAGATGAATCAGAAAGACCGCACTATTGTGGGCTTTTCGGTTTTGTTTTCGATTTCACCCCATTTACAAACCTGCGTCACTTATCCTTGAGCGGAGTTTGTCTAAATTATTTACGTATCCCATTGAGAGATTTAGTATCACTTGAATTATATGAGCGACATGACACTCTTGTCGATTCGATGACAGAGTCATTTTTGAGGGAATGTGTAAATTTGAAAAGGTTGACCCTGAGTCACGTCCCACATTTAGTGACTGACGTCCCAAAACCTATTAGTCTTGTGTTGGAATACATTTATCTGAATATATATAGTGTTCCTTTCGACACCCATTCTTTACTCGACTTTTTGGCAATACATTCCGAGTCATTGAAAATGATTCGATTTGATATGTTTTCGACAGAATTTCGTGATTTGATGGAAATGATGTCCATGAGGGATATACGTTTTCCAAAAGTGCACATGCACAACATACAATTAGCACGTTTTGATTTCCCTCATATATTGAACAGTGGTTTCTCGACACTGGGCTTGAGGAAAGCAGTCTTGCCGGCCTTAAATTTTTGACGATTGGTTTATCGAGATACGATAAAGACATTCAAAGCTTTCATACTTTGTTTGAAGTGAAGGGATTGCCGAGAATACTGTTACGACCAATGGATAATTGTCCATATGGTGCTTTTGTGGTGACAGACGAATTCCTTGATACAATTGATAGACTTAGTGGTGATGACTACAAATACTATTACCTCAACGTACCTATGACGGTTCAATTCGATGAACATGCTTGGTTGTATGATGACAACACGCAAAGAGTACGTCGATATTGGTAATGCGATTTATGAGAAATTGCAGTTTCGATCGGTATCGCTATTGATGATATTTTATCACTTTTGAATTTGATTTTGATTGGAAATGATATGATATGATTTTGATATGACTGACCAAATAATATTCCAAAGTATTGAATGTATGCAGTTTAAGTTGAATAAGTTTAAGTTCAATAAAGTATAATGTAATGGAACGGTTGTGTTTTTATTACGCTTCTAAATAGAATATATAAAGAATCTTAAAGATCCCCTAACAAGGATCTAACAGAACCGCGATTTCGTTACTGACAACCAATAATAAAAAAGAGGAAGTAATTTTTACAGTTAAACATCATCAAAGAATTCAATGAAGTTTGGAGGACAACTACCAAATTCCCACCCAGAATATTGGCGATTGATCTAAAAACTACATGTGCGCATTTGATGGTTCCACACCCGACCACGCCCCGCAACAGATCCACCACGCGCCGCAACAGATCCACCACGCCCCGCAACAGATCCACCACGCCCCGCAACAGATCCACCACGCCCCGCAACAAATCCACCACGCCCCGCCCCGTAAAAAATATTCAAAAACATCGTTCATCGTAATGTCAGTAATAATTACAATGACGGTAATTTAATGACGTAAATAAGTGACGTAATTAAGTGACGTAATTTAATGACGTAATTAAATGACAGACGTAATTAAATGACAGACGTAATTTAATGACGTAATTAAGTGACGTAAATAATATTCCAAAGTATTGAATGTATGCAGTTTAAGTTGAATAAGTTTAAGTTCAATAAAGTATAATGTAATGGAACAGTTGTGTTTTTATTACGCTTCTAAATAAAATATATATAGAACCTTAAAGATCCCCTAACAAGGATCTAACAGTGTGTCGCTCAAGCGACTGAAAATGCTGAAAATGCAATTCTGCATTACAAGCGTATTCAGTTGCTCGATAAGCATGACATTTGGGTTCGTCACCAACTTGATGTCAAACAAAAAGCTTCTTCATACCGGAAAGGTATGCACAAAACATTCGTGATCACTTCGAAGACCCAGCGGAGATAAATTGTTATGGATTATACATGAAGTTCGAGGAATTTACTGACGGGAAACAGCAGATCAACCCGTTCGTCGAAATGATTTATAATGGTGAAAACCAAAATTATTGAACTGTGAAAATCCTTTCTTATTAAAAGAAGAAATGTTTCCCTCTCATTGCATTTAGACATGTTATTTTACTCTCAAATCAGATATAAACGATATAAGTGAATGCAAGTGAATGTAGTAAAGTGATTTTTGGAAAGAGTTTTGCCCGTGTTTCGAAAGTTTCGATGCGTAATGGTTTCGATAATGAAAGTAAGTTTTTAGTAAATTTTGTTGTCGCCAAATGTGTAATGACAATGTTCCTGTCACAGCATTACAACGTGGCATTTCTTACAGCTAAAAGAACCGTTACGGTACAATCGTTGGGTTCGCACAATTTGCCTACCGTGACAATAGTCTAGAAAGTGATGTCCGGTGATAGCGGAATAAAACAGTCGGAAACGCGATGAGAAGAAATCATTAAGTTGTGAAGTAAAGTGGTTCTTGAGTCGTATTGCCTTAAAGATGTGAGATTTATTTGATTGCATGGTAGTGATTACTAAAATTGGCGCCCAACAGTAAAAACTGACAGAGCGACAAAGAAAGATTGCAAATTCATACTCGTCAAATGAAATTGATATTCGAATGTTTTGTTAATGTGCACGAAAAGAAGCGTATGAAATCTAGCGCCTATTAGGGGTTGACCTATTATGTATAATTTGGGGTTTTTAGGAGAATACCATGGGTCCATTCATACAAGTTTAAAACGGTAAATGGTACGGTACATGGTAAATCTTAGCATAGACCAATGAGAGTTGGCAATCGTTGCAAAACTCTCAAAATTTTCGTGCCGTGACAGGAAGGGAAGTCAATAACCTCTACACGTACGATCGTGTAGAAACGGTGTGAGAAGCAATCAATTGACTGAGCTCAGATTCGTTGATATAACGCTCTGCTTGACCATTCTTGGAGGAAAAAGCGAGAATCGTCCCAGAATTAACATTGGTCCTTCAAGCTGGATCATTCAAAGGTGCTTATGTGCATTAGGATATAAGGATTAACATTGTAAAGAAGAAACAACATTGTGATTTCATCAGTTAGAATTTTATGCTAATTGCAAAATTAGTTTGACAATAAACGAGTTATCATCGAAAAAATGCTTAACGAATTTCTGAATCATGTGGTACCCCTCATGCCGAATGGCTGAAAAAACGTTCCATAAATTGCGAGATCAGCAGCATTCCGAAATATTGAAATGTTCAAATATTCGGAATGCAAGCGTCCACGAAATCGATATCGAGGTTGGACGGATGTGAAGTGCTAAAGGATCTGCCCGAATAAGTGATTTCGCGTCGAAAACCTTGTAAATTATTTGAAAACGTTGTAAATTAGTTAAGTAATAAAAGTTGAATAACAAACTATATTTTGCCGAGTGCGACACCGTGTCATTATAATTGAAGGATACGACAATCAACCGAATTGCACAGGTGACTCCAAATCGGTAAAAAGGATATTGGACGCAACAGATCAGATGCTGTTGGGACTCAACGGGATCTGTTGGGATCTAGAGCGACCGATGTCCCGATCGAACATTGGGAAAATATGGAAAATACAGTAATCGCAATCCTAATCATCTTAAAAGTAGTGCTTATCGTGGTACGAAGTGTGTGTTCGTCTGTTCTAACAGACACACATTTTGGCTGCGTCAAAACGGAGCCACGATCCAGTTGACCCATATTCATTTGAGCAACTGTATTGAGAATTTGTGGGAAAAGAACCGCGATTTCGTTACTGACAACCAATAATAAAAAAGAGGAAGTAATTTTTACAGTTAAACATCATCAAAGAATTCAATGAAGTTTCGAGGACGACTACCAAATTCCCACCCAGAATATTGGCGATTGATCTAAAAACTACATGTGCGCATTTGATGGTTCCACACCCCACCACGCCCTGCAACAGATCCACCACGCCCCGCAACAGATCCACCACGCCCCGCAACAGATCCACCACGCCCCGCAACAGATCGGTGTGTGTCATTATGATAATAGTCGATATGATAATTTTTTCTGATGTCAAAATAATAAAATTTATTGCCATAGAGTAAAAAATATTCAAAAACATCGTTCATCGTAATGTCAGTAATAATTACAATGACGGTAATTTAATGACGTAATTAAATGACAGACGTAATTAAATGACGTAATTTAATGACGTAATTTAATGACGTAATTTAATGACGTAATTTAATGACGTAATTTAATGACGTAATTTAATGACGTAATTTAATGACGTAATTTAATGACGTAATTTAATGACGTAATTTAATGGCGTAATTTAATGACGTAATTTAATGACGTAATTAAATCACTTAATTCAGATTTTCCGACAGTGCACGGTAACATTATTTGCTATTTGTTTTACTCTACGCAAGAAACCTCTCGTTTGTCCCTGTCAACAAGCATTTTTCAGTTCTTCACACATCTAATTTTCGACTAATTCATGTTTGATTGTGTTAGGAGACATGAATCTGAATATGCTGGTGGTCGATTTTGTGGGATCGGAAATGAACTCCGACAGAAAAAATTCTAACGACCCAGAGGTACCAAAATGTATTAATTAAAAGGATTTTTCATCCCTAGGACCCGAAAAGTGCGACGTCGTCGCACTTTTTCTCCGTCGGATATGAAAAATACTATTCGTACCACGGACTAAAAGTCCTCTCACACGCTAAAAAAGACTTTTAGCCCTAGGTACGAAATATACTATTTTGACAGAAATTCATAAGTTAGAAGCGAAAAATAATAACCAAAAGAGTGTAAAAATAAGCAAATTAGAGAATGTCTGTTTTTTGGACATTAATTTAGTTTTAGTCTTAAAATGTTTGAATTAAATTCATTCTTTGAATGTCTACTGGGAAAACGAGAAAATAAATCAAATTGTTTCGAATTCTGAAAAGACTAATAAATAATGGGAAACAATTTTGAGGAAATATAAATTGTGTGCGTTTGAGACAGCATTTTTAAACACTCAAAAAGATAACAAAAAATAAATAATCGAGTTTTTGTCTTTTTTGAGCACTATGGAACTCCCAAATAACATTGGGTAGTTTTATCGGTTTGTGTGGAACATTAAGGCGGAAACCTTTCCTTAAAATGTTTCTTATCTAGACATTAACTGAGGAGAGCTATGCACAAACCGTCACCAAAAAAACATTTTTCAAATAATTTTTTTTTGGTTTCTCAACTAAAAGTAATAAAATAAGGGAATTCACGAAGCTAGAAAAATATACACCCTATATGTCGTATATCCTGTATATCTACTATATTCGTGTGTATTTCGCTTATTTCGAAAACTGTCAACAGAAATATAATTCAATTTCCGATCGAAGGATCTCAGACAAATGATAAGCGTGGCCCCTCACAGCTGGGATAGAACACGCCTGACTGCTTTGTTCATAGAACTGTTGAACTGTCAAACTTTTTTACATTTGTATGTAAAATTTTGACAGTTTGGTTTTAATAACGATACATCTCGTTTTCGTTAACATTTATAGCTTGACTATATGATTGACGTTCTGGTCGCATCGTCTTCAAATTTTTCCGACAAAAATCCGTAAGGCGTGTTCTATTTGAAATTGATTTTTTTCTGTATACAGTTGTCGAAATAAGCGAGATATACGGGATATATGACATATACCGAGTATGTTTCTGTATAATTCCAGCTTCGTGAATTCACTTACTAAGGGAAAATATCAGAACAAATATTATGCAATTGGAATGTTATGCATATCAGCAATATGGTGTGGTTGTATAATATACATGCGATTTAGTGCAATGAATGGTGTCTGTATATGCACTTGAAAATTCATGCATTATGCATAAGTCCCATGATTTTCCAAGTGCTGATTTTGACAAAGAAAATAACTTATGGGTTCAGGTCATAAAATATTGGCAACATCTGGTAAAGAAATTACTCTCCCTCAACAAAATAAGGATTGTTTTTTCATCCGAATTCGAATGCATTGTCTTTATTTTCATAACAAAACAATATCAGTAACCTTGTTGAAGCAAAGCGAAAATTTTTCAATGCAAAGTTACAAAATTTACCGAAAAGACATGTGTTGTCTGGATCCAAATACGAGGAATTGCTGGAACATTCTTTTTGTTATTTTTTTCCTCGTATCTCCTGGACACTACCTATCCAATGAACTCGCACACATGTAGTTTCTTAGTCCGTAGCGGCAGTAAATCACGGACAAAAACACCCTTTTTTGAGTTTTGATCCTCCACCACTAGTCAATAAACGAATATTAAAGTTTAACGACTGTGGTTTGAGACTATTGGAGTCAAGGGCTATCTGGACATATAAACAAAACGTCACTAGCTCCGACCGAGGCTCCGACGGAGCCTGGTCCATTAAAAATACTAGGATTGATATTTTGAAAATGATCGAAACAAAATCATGTTAACAGCAACTATTCAGAAGATCTTCCCAAGGGAACAGGACATTTGAAGAGCGATGTATCTCAGCCATAGCGTTCCGATATATTTTTAATAAAAGTTTTCATTTTCGCAGGTTGCATTGCAAGTAAATATATTTAGTTCTGCATTCAACGTCAGCGTTTACATATCGTCTACAATTCTAAAGGTTATGGGCCGCTAACGTAGCTCTCTTTGTTTCTTCAGAAAATTGAATTAAATTTGAGTTTTCTAAACTGCCAGTGAAAATGAAAGAGATGCACAATTAATGATGTAGCAAATAGACCACTCTTGCATCGGTTTTACATCAGACTACAATTTTGTGATCTTAAAAACTCCAGCTCATTTAAAAATGGTAAGACAACTGGGACTGCAATTATTGAAAAACTTAGTCAGTCAAGGCACCTGACCCACCCAAGAGGTGGGGCCTAGTAATGTATGCTGGTGATGACTGTTTAACTAATGTAGAGACAATACCAATTACAGAATCCATTGGTCAAGACCAAAACATCCTCGTGACAAAAAATACGAATGGAGTAAAATGTTGAACATTCCAACAAGTAACAAATTTAGTACATTATAAAAAAGTCATGCTACGGTCACTAATACCACAAAGCATGTTAATAATGCTGACGCTAGTAAAAAAGTTATTGAAAAAGTATATTGTGCATGTGCACCAACAGTGACATTTCAGAGGAAATTGGCATCGTCTGCAAAATTGCTGAAGACAATTATTTGATAAAATACGTGTCGACTGTTGTTAAAATTCAAATCTTAAACAATATAGAATTTTATAGCCAGTCCCGTTCAATAAGTGCAGTAAAGGTGCTGATGAAATTTTATTCATGCAGATCCGTTTCGGAATATTTTCTGTTTCGAAATTCTTCTTCGAAATCAATTTCATTTTTCTTATAATTCGCTAACGTATGTTCTGTTTCCACATTTCAACATTCAAATGAAAGAAAATTAAATGTACAAATTGACAGGACAGCAGGATTCGTACGAAGATGTCATTTGCAGTGTTCCTTAGACATTTTCAAGTAAGACTGCGACTTGTGAAAAGACGTCTATGAAGCAGGAGCATCAATTGAAAGCGAATAAGCGCAGATTTTCACGTTTTTCTGAGCTCATTTCGGCTTCAGTTGATGCTCCTTCCTCAATATTTTAGGAATCCGAGAATTTGGCACACGTGAAGGGGGTGCCAAATTCCGTACATGAAGGGGAATCTAGCACATGTGCCAGATTACCTTTTTTCCTAGGTTTTTGAGAATTTGGCACACGCAACGAAGCTTGTGTGCCAGTTTTGTGCTAACTCATTTTAATCTGGAAGTTATGATTGAGTCTGTGAGTCAATAAATTTGTCATTTTACGAGTTTTCGCAGTCAAAACTAATAAATTTGTCTTTTTACACAATGACGCAAAAAAGCTATGGCTTTGAAGGCATCGAGATAAATTCAATAATTTGTCTCCAAACTAGAAAATTCGTCCTTTTACGAAATCTTGCATAAAAGTTGCGATGTCTTGGAGGAATTGAGTTACAAACATTTTTTTTTATTATTTTTTATCGATGGAGAACCTAATTATAAGACACTTTGTCTCGTATCATATGCCAAAAAAAGTTAAAACTTTTTTTATAAATCATTTTGAAAGTCACTAAAAACACGAAAATTCGAATCGAAATACAAAAATTTTTGATGACATACTGTATTTCTATTCGAATTTTCGTGTTTTTAGTGACTTTCAAAATGATTTATAAAAAAAAGTTTTAACTTTTTTTGGCATATGATACGAGACAAAGTGTCTTATAATTAGGTTCTTCATCGATAAAAAATAAAAAAAAATTTGTTTGTAACTCAATTGTCGTTTTCCGACCCTATTGAGCAATCTTCGTCGAGCAGCTAAACGTTGTTCCTCGAATCGAGACATCACAATTCCCTAATTTTTGCCAAGCCTTCCCTTTATAGGTAAATAATGTTGACTAATAGTGACAGACGGCTAACTATGATTAGCACACCATTCACTTTTATTTATTTTTCTATTATGGCTACCGTGTGCCAATTTCCAAAGTTGCATGGTGCCAAATTACTCTTCAGATGGTGAATCTGGCACTGTTACATTACACATTACACATTACAGTGGAAACTGGCACGCATCAAACTTGCATGGTGCCAATTTACCCTACCCCATATTTTATCGAGTCGATGTCTTAGAAATTTGGTCTGCATTTAAGGAAATACTTACTAGCGCACTGGTTGCGGACTTAAACTTAATTAGCATAAATTGTAAGTTGACTTTACTCATTGCAATGTGTGCACTTTTCGTGTTACAGTAGGTGGTAAGAAATGACGTCACATTTTGTGTGGAGAAGTTCACTTCTTTATGACAAATGCTAATTTTCCCTCATAACACAGCACTGCTTCTAGTAAGAACAGTTAATTGACAAGTGTTAAATTTGTAGTTTTAACTCAAACAACGAAAACATGTAGTCTATCTGTACAAAAGCGATTTCATTAGCCTCCGAATATTTTCTATGATCATGCTGGAAGCAGTGCTGTCCTGCTGAGTGAAATTTTTCCAATCCAAATTATTTATCACGAACATCAAAGCTTAAAACTGGTGTGTCTATGAAGTTCACCGTGCATAAAACCAATTTTAAAATGTCACTTGTACTGGCTGAACCCCACTAGAAATGTGAAAAAATCATTTTTTCTCTAATTTCATCCTACAAAAATTTCCTTGCTGGTAAATGAAATTATTTCTTGCAATATTCAGTGTGACATCATTTCTCATAGCAGCCTCCGTTCTTTTTTCTCTTATGAACTAGTAAGCCGCGCACTTTCAATAAACTTATAAAATTTAACCTTATAGTGTCCCAGCTTCCTTGTGATGGCTCTGCATAATGTGGACCGCATAATGATTCGGTTGACAACTAGCGACGTATAACAAAACGAATTTCGTTATTTTCGACTTCGTCGAATTCGGTTTTTATATTTGTCCTTGAACTTACACGGAATGGATGAATAGTAAACCCATCTAAGGCGACTGTCATGGAAAGGAGCGGCGAGTGCAACTCTTCATACGCGAACGATCGTTTCAGTATTGTAATGAATCAGCAACGACATTTTCATCTTTTATGCCCGACCGACTTAACTCCGTCCTCGGCTCTTATCACTGAACTGGCACATAGTTCAACGAATTCATTCAAATGCACAGACACTTCACCGTCAGTTTGTCAACCAAACAAAATCTTATGCAAGTTACCGCTGCTAGTTAAGTGCATCGTAGAGCTATTGCGTCAGTTGTTTCCAATGACAAAACGACGTCTGGTGATTACTTATTTTTAGCATTTTTAGACTGCAACATTGTAATGAATGCACCAGTAGTAATGGACACAATAAGTACGAGGGGCCACGAAATGTCGAACGTTATAGTACAAAGTATTAATCCTGCTACTGCTGAAACAACCGAATATGAATTGCAGTGAATAATCACGAATGATTCGTTTATATTTTACCTAGAGCTTGAACAGATGCAATCGTACATAGATTCAATAAGTGAAGACATCTTGCGTACATTTCGTTTATCTGATGTTGGGCAAAAGGCGCGTCAACAATTTCACAATCGACGAAATAAGACACCAGCTTTACATGCACAGCACTGTCGTTAAGCAATAGATGCAACAGGTCTGACATTTTGTGGAATTTGTTCTACACGGTATTGCATCACTTTATCGTTCTTATTTATTGCTGAATGTACAATGTTCTCACCACAAATCATTTCACAGATTCACTAATTTACTTGAATTCTATGCGTTCTCTCACGACATGAATTAACTAAAATTAGATTATATTATAACCAACCATCGTCAATCGTCTACACGGTACAATGCAACAGAACGAAATGAAAAATTCAAATGAAAAGTCGGTTCTAGTGATGTGGGTGTTTGTGTGTGTGCGATTTTTTGTGTAGACTGTGTAGACAGTAAAGAAAACTGAATAATGTCAAATTCAAATTCCCTTATAGGCGCGAGGTTTTGAAAGTTGCAACAGATATTGGAAGTTTGTTTTAATAAAATCATTTAAAATGGATATGATTCACGTTCAGAATTGGTGCATTGAAGAAATGGGATTAGTGTTTTCGATGCATTTTGAGACACAAAAATATTAAATTGAACTAAATATTTCACACACAATGTTATGTCACTGGTTTTTACACAGAACATGAATCAATTGCATAATTTTGTATGTTTTGCGTGAACAGATCAGTCTATTATTTTTCAAATACTCAGGCGATCCAGTGCTTTCATACCAACGAGAATTCGAATATTTCACCAGCGAAGTGGGAGTTGTGTGATCGAAGACGTCATCGGTTAGCTGTGTTACACATTTGTGACATTTCGATATATTTTCACTAAATTTGAATCGATTTCAGTAAACTTTTCCTGAAAGCTGTTGACCAGACGCCTAGTTTCAGCCCCATATGTCCACAAATTTTGTGGGTGATATGTCTATAAAAGTGATTTTTTACTGGAGTCATTAATAGCCAGAAATAAATTGTTTTCGAAATTGGTGGTTGTTGCCCAACATAAAATATTGCTCAAAACCGTTTTAAAACGAGCCGTCAGAACAGTCGAAGCGTTCGCTGCGACTGAGCCCCGTACGAACCCGTACATCTATTGCGTACGCGACCCTAGTTCGTCGGTCGCCCTACTCTTACCCTAAACCTACTAACCTAAAATTCTTATGAAATGTGCACGTCTTAAAAATTGCGCATAGCGCAATTACGAAGCCCCGTACGACGTTCCTTTCAACTGTAACCCAAACTTAAAATTTTTTGCAACAATTTATATTAACCTATATTTACCTATAAATAAACATTTTACTAATAAATATGCTAGTATATAGCTCAAAAGAACTATCTACACCGTTATATAGCTCAAAAGAACTATCTACACCGTTATATAGCTCAAAAGAACTATCTACACCGTTATATAGCTCAATATAGCTGTATATATTTATAAATAGATATCCATATTTGGGATGCTTGAAACACCCCACACACATAACCAATCACTTCCCACTGATCAGTATCTTTGTAAGTATCATTTCTATTGTTTTTACAAAAATCCAAAATGGCGGCCGACGGCCATTTTGTTAGGAGGTAGAAAGTAGTACGGCTGCTTTACATTCGATAATACCTTTCAAACAAAAAAAATTCATGAAATTCGGTCAAAGTTTACTCGAGATATTAACAAACGAGCCGTCAGAAAAGTCGGAGCGTTTGCTGCGACTGAGCCCCGTACAAACCCGTACATCTATTGCGTACGTGACCCTAGTTCGTCCGTCGCCCTACTCTTACCGTAAGCCTACTGCGCCCGTAAACGTCGGTAAAGTAAAATTCTTATGAAATGTGTACGTCTTAAAAATTGCGCATAGCGCAATTACGAAGCCCCGTACGACGTTCCTTTCAAATGTAACACAAATTTCGAATTGACCTAAAATTAAGTAAGTATCATTTTCACCGATTTATATTGATTTTACAAAAATCCAAAATGGCGGCCGACGGCCACTTTGTTAGGAGGTGGAATGTAGTACGGCTGCTTTACATTCGTTAGTACCTTTCAAACAAAAAACAAATTTGAAATTCGGTCAAAGTTTACTCGAGATATTAACAAAAAACACCACCTTCACTGTACGGCCGAGTAGCCACGTATAAGCTCACTCCAAGAGACCTTGCTCACGCTCCGGTGAATCGAATTTCATAAACTTTTTTTTCCCTGATTGGTACGGTCAATACCTATCTAATAAAGCTAAAACGAACGAAATACGTTCAAATTTGGCCAACCTACAAGCAAAAACGGCTTGCCGCCCTGTACCTAGTTAACACCAAGGGGTCTAACTCACGAGTCGGTCATCCAATTTTCATAAACTTTTTTTTTGTCGATCGGTATTGTAAATACCTTTCATTTGACGTATCACTTACAAGTGTAGTGCTTAAATGTCTGGAGATATCGTCGAAAAACAGTTAGGCACTTATTGGGCCCCAGCTCCGGAAGGGTCGACCCAAAATCGCCCATCTTCGAACTTAGCCTCACTATTTCGACTATCTTTCAGAAAAATTTTTGAAATCGGATTTGATTTACTCAAGATATTGACGTGACAGACGGACGGACGGACGGACGGACAAAATTTTTATTGCGGATTCGCTATCTATGAACATAGGCAAACACTTTGCCCTTACCGTCTGCTTCGAATTCCATCAATTACACACGGCATCGTAATCCTATAAGCCCCTTTGTACTTCGTACGGGGCTAAAAATGGTTACACAATTTTTCCAGATCAACTCGACGAGTTAAAATTCGAGAACGTCACTTATCGCCATTGGGAATCTATTTTCACATACTTCGCTCACCCAACGAACCTGATCGACCCAAAGTTATTTTTCTCGTGAGGTCATATGTAGTAGCTTTCGAGTGACACAGATCTTCAGTTTTCATATAAAAAAAGTAATTTTCCGAAAAAAGTCTGACTCGAAATTTAATTATTTTTCAGTTGACAGTTGTCGATATACTCAAATATGCTGGATTTACTCGAGTATAAGTTTGCAAAACCCTTTATGTTTTCTCTAATTTCGCATTACAAAATGAAAATGTTGAAGATTTCCATGCGACTCTGTGCCGTGCGCTTTGGGCGAAAGTGGTACGTAATAACGTAATCAGTCGGAGGGATTATTAAAGTCAGCGGACTTTTTAGCCCCGTACGAAGTACTGGGGGCTTATAAGATTAATATGCCGTTTGTAACACGTCGAATTGGAAGCAGACAGTAAGGTCAAAGCATTTGGTTATGTTCATAGATGACGAATCCGCAATAAAAAAAATGTCCGTCCGTCCGTCCGTCCGTCCGTCCGTGACCCCTCTAGCTTGAGTAAATCACAACCTTTTTTCAAAATTCTTTTTTTCCCCGATTGGTATCGACAAAAGTAAGGTCAAGTTCGAAAATGGGCATGGTAGGGTCGGCCCCTCCAGAGCTAGGGCCCTATAGGTGTTTTTCAGTCTTTCGACGATATCTACCGAAATACGCACGCAATAGCTGCTTGTGATGTATCAAATGAAAGGTATTGACGAGTAGAACAAAGTTGCTGAACATTGTTTTGGGGTAAGATGCAACGTGGGCTTGTTGGGAGGGCTCAAAGGTCGTTACTCGGCCCTAAGTGTTTTTTGCACATAAATCGAGTAAATCTCATCCGATTTTGCTAGTTTTTGTTTCATTTGAGAGATAATTGAATGTCGGATAGAATGATGACAAAAAAGTTTCAAATTTGGGCCCTTGGACTAAGGCCGCTACTCGGCCCTAAGTGTTTTTTGCACATAAATCAAATAAATCTCATCTGATTTTGCTAGATTTTGTTTTTTATGGAAGGTAATTGAATACTGAAAAGAACGTGGCGAAAAAAGTTTCAAATTTGGTCTCTGGCCGATTCTCGGCCCTAAGTGTTTTTTGCACATAAATCGAATAAATCTCATCCGATTTTGCTAGATATTGTTTCATTTGAGAGATAATTGAATGCCGAATAGAATGATGGCAAAAAAAGTTTCAAATTTGGGCCCTTGGGCTAAGGCCGCTACTCGGCCCTAAGTGTTTTTTGCGGTGTTAGGGAATCTCGCGCCGCGTCATTCACAATAACTCACAAAGTGACATCTTCCTTATACAAAATATGTCAAAATTTGAATTATTGTGAATGACGCGGCGCGAGATTCCTAGCAACCGTTTTTTGCACATAAATCGAATAAATCTCATCCGATTTTGCTAGATTTAGTTTTTTATGGAAGGTAATTGAATACCGAAAAGAACGTGGCGAAAAAAGTTTCAAATTTGGTCTCTTGGACTAAGGCCGCTTCTCGGCCCTAAGTGTTTTTTGCACATAAATCGAATAAATCTCATCCGATTTTGCTAGATTTTGTTTCATTTGAGAGATAATTGAATGCCGAATAGAATGATGGCAAAAAAAGTTTCAAATTTGGGCCCTTGGGCTAAGGCCGCTACTCGGCCCTAAGTGTTTTTTGCACATAAATCGAATAAATCTCATCTGATTTTGCTAGTTTTTGTTTCATTTGAGAGATAATTGAATTCCGAATAGAATGATGGCAAAAAAAGTTTCAAATTTGGGCCCTTGGACTAAGGCCGCTACTCGGCCCTAAGTGTTTTTTGCACATAAATCGAATAAATCTCATCTGATTTTGCTAGTTTTTGTTTCATTTGAGAGATAATTGAATTCCGAATAGAATGATGGCAAAAAAAGTTTCAAATTTGGGCCCTTGGACTAAGGCCGCTACTCGGCCCAAAGTGTTTTTTGCACATAAATCGAATAAATCTCATCTGATTTTGCTAGTTTTTGTTTCATTTGAGAGATAATTGAATTCCGAATAGAATGATGGCAAAAAAAGTTTCAAATTTGGGCCCTTGGACTAAGGCCGCTACTCGGCCCTAAGTGTTTTTTGCACATAAATCGAATAAATCTCATCCGATTTTGCTAGATTTAGTTTTTTATGGAAGGTAATTGAATACCGAAAAGAACGTGGCGAAAAAAGTTTCAAATTTGGTCTCTTGGACTAAGGCCGCTTCTCGGCCCTAAGTGTTTTTTGCACATAAATCGAATAAATCTCATCCGATTTTGCTAGATTTTGTTTCATTTGAGAGATAATTGAATGCCGAATAGAATGATGGCAAAAAAAGTTTCAAATTTGGGCCCTTGGGCTAAGGCCGCTACTCGGCCCTAAGTGTTTTTTGCACATAAATCGAATAAATCTCATCTGATTTTGCTAGTTTTTGTTTCATTTGAGAGATAATTGAATTCCGAATAGAATGATGGCAAAAAAAGTTTCAAATTTGGGCCCTTGGACTAAGGCCGCTACTCGGCCCTAAGTGTTTTTTGCACATAAATCGAATAAATCTCATCCGATTTTGCTAGATTTTGTTTCATTTGAGAGATAATTGAATGCCGAATAGAATGATGGCAAAAAAAGTTTCAAATTTGGGCCCTTGGGCTAAGGCCGCTACTCGGCCCTAAGTGTTTTTTGCACATAAATCAAATAAATCTCATCTGATTTTGCTAGATTTTGTTTTTTATGGAAGGTAATTGAATACTGAAAAGAACGTGGCGAAAAAAGTTTCAAATTTGGTCTCTGGCCGATTCTCGGCCCTAAGTGTTTTTTGCACATAAATCGAATAAATCTCATCCGATTTTGCTAGATATTGTTTCATTTGAGAGATAATTGAATGCCGAATAGAATGATGGCAAAAAAAGTTTCAAATTTGGGCCCTTGGGCTAAGGCCGCTACTCGGCCCTAAGTGTTTTTTGCGGTGTTAGGGAATCTCGCGCCGCGTCATTCACAATAACTCACAAAGTGACATCTTCCTTATACAAAATATGTCAAAATTTGAATTATTGTGAATGACGCGGCGCGAGATTCCTAGCAACCGTTTTTTGCACATAAATCGAATAAATCTCATCCGATTTTGCTAGATTTAGTTTTTTATGGAAGGTAATTGAATACCGAAAAGAACGTGGCGAAAAAAGTTTCAAATTTGGTCTCTTGGACTAAGGCCGCTTCTCGGCCCTAAGTGTTTTTTGCACATAAATCGAATAAATCTCATCCGATTTTGCTAGATTTTGTTTCATTTGAGAGATAATTGAATGCCGAATAGAATGATGGCAAAAAAAGTTTCAAATTTGGGCCCTTGGGCTAAGGCCGCTACTCGGCCCTAAGTGTTTTTTGCACATAAATCGAATAAATCTCATCTGATTTTGCTAGTTTTTGTTTCATTTGAGAGATAATTGAATTCCGAATAGAATGATGGCAAAAAAAGTTTCAAATTTGGGCCCTTGGACTAAGGCCGCTACTCGGCCCTAAGTGTTTTTTGCACATAAATCGAATAAATCTCATCTGATTTTGCTAGTTTTTGTTTCATTTGAGAGATAATTGAATTCCGAATAGAATGATGGCAAAAAAAGTTTCAAATTTGGGCCCTTGGACTAAGGCCGCTACTCGGCCCAAAGTGTTTTTTGCACATAAATCGAATAAATCTCATCTGATTTTGCTAGTTTTTGTTTCATTTGAGAGATAATTGAATTCCGAATAGAATGATGGCAAAAAAAGTTTCAAATTTGGGCCCTTGGACTAAGGCCGCTACTCGGCCCTAAGTGTTTTTTGCACATAAATCGAATAAATCTCATCCGATTTTGCTAGATTTAGTTTTTTATGGAAGGTAATTGAATACCGAAAAGAACGTGGCGAAAAAAGTTTCAAATTTGGTCTCTTGGACTAAGGCCGCTTCTCGGCCCTAAGTGTTTTTTGCACATAAATCGAATAAATCTCATCCGATTTTGCTAGATTTTGTTTCATTTGAGAGATAATTGAATGCCGAATAGAATGATGGCAAAAAAAGTTTCAAATTTGGGCCCTTGGGCTAAGGCCGCTACTCGGCCCTAAGTGTTTTTTGCACATAAATCGAATAAATCTCATCTGATTTTGCTAGTTTTTGTTTCATTTGAGAGATAATTGAATTCCGAATAGAATGATGGCAAAAAAAGTTTCAAATTTGGGCCCTTGGACTAAGGCCGCTACTCGGCCCTAAGTGTTTTTTGCACATAAATCGAATAAATCTCATCCGATTTTGCTAGATTTTGTTTCATTTGAGAGATAATTGAATGCCGAATAGAATGATGGCAAAAAAAGTTTCAAATTTGGGCCCTTGGGCTAAGGCCGCTACTCGGCCCTAAGTGTTTTTTGCACATAAATCGAATAAATCTCATCCGATTTTGCTAGATTTTGTTTCATTTGAGAGATAATTGAATTCCGAATAGAATGATGGCAAAAAAAGTTTCAAATTTGGGCCCTTGGGCTAAGGCCGCTACTCGGCCCTAAGTGTTTTTTGCACATAAATCGAATAAATCTCATCCGATTTTGCTAGATTTTGTTTCATTTGAGAGATAATTGAATGCCGAATAGAATGATGGCAAAAAAAGTTTCAAATTTGGGCCCTTGGGCTAAGGCCGCTACTCGGCCCTAAGTGTTTTTTGCACATAAATCGAATAAATCTCATCCGATTTTGCTAGATTTTGTTTCATTTGAGAGATAATTGAATTCCGAATAGAATGATGGCAAAAAAAGTTTCAAATTTGGGCCCTTGGGCTAAGGCCGCTACTCGGCCCTAAGTGTTTTTTGCACATAAATCGAATAAATCTCATCCGATTTTGCTAGTTTTTGTTTCATTTGAGAGATAATTGAATTCCGAATAGAATGATGGCAAAAAAAGTTTCAAATTTGGGCCCTTGGACTAAGGCCGCTACTCGGCCCTAAGTGTTTTTTGCACATAAATCGAATAAATCTCATCCGATTTTGCTAGATTTTGTTTCATTTGAGAGATAATTGAATGCCGAATAGAATGATGGCAAAAAAAGTTTCAAATTTGGGCCCTTGGGCTAAGGCCGCTACTCGGCCCTAAGTGTTTTTTGCACATAAATCGAATAAATCTCATCCGATTTTGCTAGATTTTGTTTCATTTGAGAGATAATTGAATTCCGAATAGAATGATGGCAAAAAAAGTTTCAAATTTGGGCCCTTGGGCTAAGGCCGCTACTCGGCCCTAAGTGTTTTTTGCACATAAATCGAATAAATCTCATCCGATTTTGCTAGATTTTGTTTCATTTGAGAGATAATTGAATGCCGAATAGAATGATGGCAAAAAAAGTTTCAAATTTGGGCCCTTGGGCTAAGGCCGCTACTCGGCCCAAAGTGTTTTTTGCACATAAATCGAATAAATCTCATCTGATTTTGCTAGTTTTTGTTTCATTTGAGAGATAATTGAATTCCGAATAGAATGATGGCAAAAAAAGTTTCAAATTTGGGCCCTTGGACTAAGGCCGCTACTCGGCCCTAAGTGTTTTTTGCACATAAATCGAATAAATCTCATCCGATTTTGCTAGATTTTGTTTCATTTGAGAGATAATTGAATGCCGAATAGAATGATGGCAAAAAAAGTTTCAAATTTGGGCCCTTGGGCTAAGGCCGCTACTCGGCCCTAAGTGTTTTTTGCACATAAATCGAATAAATCTCATCCGATTTTGCTAGTTTTTGTTTCATTTGAGAGATAATTGAATTCCGAATAGAATGATGGCAAAAAAAGTTTCAAATTTGGGCCCTTGGACTAAGGCCGCTACTCGGCCCTAAGTGTTTTTTGCACATAAATCGAATAAATCTCATCCGATTTTGCTAGATTTTGTTTCATTTGAGAGATAATTGAATGCCGAATAGAATGATGGCAAAAAAAGTTTCAAATTTGGGCCCTTGGGCTAAGGCCGCTACTCGGCCCTAAGTGTTTTTTGCACATAAATCGAATAAATCTCATCCGATTTTGCTAGATTTTGTTTCATTTGAGAGATAATTGAATTCCGAATAGAATGATGGCAAAAAAAGTTTCAAATTTGGGCCCTTGGGCTAAGGCCGCTACTCGGCCCTAAGTGTTTTTTGCACATAAATCGAATAAATCTCATCCGATTTTGCTAGTTTTTGTTTCATTTGAGAGATAATTGAATTCCGAATAGAATGATGGCAAAAAAAGTTTCAAATTTGGGCCCTTGGACTAAGGCCGCTACTCGGCCCTAAGTGTTTTTTGCACATAAATCGAATAAATCTCATCCGATTTTGCTAGATTTTGTTTCATTTGAGAGATAATTGAATGCCGAATAGAATGATGGCAAAAAAAGTTTCAAATTTGGGCCCTTGGGCTAAGGCCGCTACTCGGCCCTAAGTGTTTTTTGCACATAAATCGAATAAATCTCATCCGATTTTGCTAGTTTTTGTTTCATTTGAGAGATAATTGAATTCCGAATAGAATGATGGCAAAAAAAGTTTCAAATTTGGGCCCTTGGACTAAGGCCGCTACTCGGCCCTAAGTGTTTTTTGCACATAAATCGAATAAATCTCATCCGATTTTGCTAGATTTTGTTTCATTTGAGAGATAATTGAATTCCGAATAGAATGATGGCAAAAAAAGTTTCAAATTTGGGCCCTTGGGCTAAGGCCGCTACTCGGCCCTAAGTGTTTTTTGCACATAAATCGAATAAATCTCATCCGATTTTGCTAGTTTTTGTTTCATTTGAGAGATAATTGAATTCCGAATAGAATGATGGCAAAAAAAGTTTCAAATTTGGGCCCTTGGACTAAGGCCGCTACTCGGCCCTAAGTGTTTTTTGCACATAAATCGAATAAATCTCATCTGATTTTGCTAGATTTTGTTTCATTTGAGAGATAATTGAATGCCGAATAGAATGATGGCAAAAAAAGTTTCAAATTTGGGCCCTTGGGCTAAGGCCGCTACTCGGCCCTAAGTGTTTTTTGCACATAAATCGAATAAATCTCATCCGATTTTGCTAGTTTTTGTTTCATTTGAGAGATAATTGAATTCCGAATAGAATGATGGCAAAAAAAGTTTCAAATTTGGGCCCTTGGACTAAGGCCGCTACTCGGCCCAAAGTGTTTTTTGCACATAAATCGAATAAATCTCATCCGATTTTGCTAGTTTTTGTTTCATTTGAGAGATAATTGAATTCCGAATAGAATGATGGCAAAAAAAGTTTCAAATTTGGGCCCTTGGGCTAAGGCCGCTACTCGGCCCTAAGTGTTTTTTGCACATAAATCGAATAAATCTCATCCGATTTTGCTAGATTTTGTTTCATTTGAGAGATAATTGAATGCCGAATAGAATGATGGCAAAAAAAGTTTCAAATTTGGGCCCTTGGACTAAGGCCGCTACTCGGCCCTAAGTGTTTTTTGCACATAAATCGAATAAATCTCATCCGATTTTGCTAGATTTTGTTTCATTTGAGAGATAATTGAATGCCGAATAGAATGATGGCAAAAAAAGTTTCAAATTTGGGCTCTTGGGCTAAGGCCGCTACTCGGCCCAAAGTGTTTTTTGCACATAAATCAAATAAATCTCATCCGACTTTGCTAGATTTTGTTTCATTTGAGAGATAATTGAATGCCGAATAGAATGATGGCAAAAAATTTTGGGTTTCTAAAATAATGTCGTAAATTGTTGGTTTTATTTGAGAGGTACTTCGTACGGGCTTTCGTAATTGCGCTATGCGCAATTTTAAAAATGAACACTTTCAGTAAATTTGACCATGCCCAACTTGACTTGCATTTTGGTAACAGACGCATTAGAGGGTTGTAGACGTATTAGGGTTCCGGGCGTATTACGGCTACGGACGTATTATGGTTACGGGCGAAATAGGATTACGGGTCGTACGGGGCTAAGTCGCAGCAAACGCTCCGACTGTTCTGATGCCTTGTTTTGTATATGTGCCTAGATATAGGTCTTTACAAGCCAAAAATATTTTTTTGAAAATTCCACGGTGCTTTTGTGCCTTGTGAGAGAGGTGGTCGAAAAACGTTAAAAAGTACTTTGTTATGGCGTCGTCTCCACGGAATGTACGAAGTCGTAGTTGAAAATGGGTAGTTGAAAATGTGGGTAAATTTTCTACTATTGCGGCGAATTTTTAACGGTTTCTGTGCATCCACAAGCAGTTTTGCCTGATTACTGCTGGTCTCAGCTATTCAACGACACAAAACATGCATAGGTTGCTATACAATTGACAAGTTTTTTCGTAGTCTTCATTTTGTAGCTTGTAAAACCTTCCAGAGGTAAGAATCGGTTCGTGCACAACAAAGCAGAATTGCTAATCCACATTTCAACTGGAAATTCCTCGAAAAGTATTTCTAGCATTGCCGGAAACTAGCGGAACAATCTAAATGTTTGTTTTGTACTTCACACGTACCCCCACGAAAAGTGATATTAGATTGATTTCTGTAACTTAACGTCACCACATGTCTCATCATTTTTCACACTTAAAAATTGAGTGTTCCGTACACTTTTCTGACGATTAAAACTGTTTCGCTATAATATTTTGGCCATTCCGCAGAAGGTACAAACTGCCGTAATTTGCATAACGGACCTAGTGAAAATTTAAACAAAAGTCCGTTATGCAAATTACGGCAGCAAAGGAGTGTCCATACCGGCTTCCTGGAATGGGTTTGGCCTTTTCATATCGCTGATGCAAATTGTTCTATTCGTTCCTTCGACACTACCACATAGAGAAATATCGAATGGGGTAGCTTTTTTCGCACCCCTTTTACTCGCTTTTCGTGCGTTGTGCTTACATATTCCTGATGCTGCATCACAACTAGACTTGTTATGAGCGGTGGCACCGTAGTCTTTATAATGAAATAAAAGATTGTAAAAACTCTTACAACCCTTATACTGTGCACTGCCATCAGTCACTAGGTGTACTTTTTCTAGCCCTTCCACCACCTTTGCTACTTCGGTCATGACTCCGTGATGAAAACAGTAAAATGTGATCTCAATTGTGGTCGAGACAATCATGTCCGGAGCGTTAGCGGAGGACTTGACGCAGTCTAACTTCCAAAAAAGAACGAAGAAAATTTTTTGAGACGCGGCAACTATATATAGGCGAGAATTTAAGTTTCTTTCCTTTGGCCTGTATCACCACAAATCCTATTCTATCTTTTTCGCGCAATTCAAATACGAGCAAAACGAGCTATCACTCGACTATGTAACTTTAAAATTGCCGGAGATACATCGTTTTGAAGTTGGTCATTTTGATAGAAAATGCACCAAAATGACTTTTCCCAAACAATCAAAATCTTTCAACTTACTCTGTATGTTTCTATCTATCTGTCTATCTATCAACGGTCGATCTCGGAAACTAGTCAGCCAATCTCCATGAAATTTTGCAGGAACCTCAGGGTGGGCATAAAAATGAAATTGTGATACGCCATTACCCCAGGAAAAACCAGAATTTTGTTTTATTGGCCTCGAAGTGGTTTCTGAGTGTGGTTTTCGAGGGTCCGGAACGCGTTTTCGGCTGTAGCTTAGCTGTATTGAAACCTACAGAGGCGTGCGACCCATCAAATGAAAGGTATTCGTAACACGATTCGAACAAAAAAATAATTAAAAAAATCGGGGCAGATTCGTTTGAGCTAGAGTGATTAGAGTGACCAAATTTTGAGCTACTCGAGCGTAGGAGTAGGATGAAGTAACTAATATTTTTTTGGGTTATGAAAGATAGAGAGTTACTTTCTTCGGCAGTCTCAGAGTTTTACGAGTAGAACAGAGGCGCATATATGAAAAATGTCGAAAGTTGGAAATGGGTGGGTCAATTATGTTTTTAGAGGTATTTCTTGAATGGTGGCAGATAGAGAGTTACTTTCTTCGGCAAAGTCTCAGAGTTTTACGAGTAGAAAAGAAGGGCATTTGTGAAAAATGTCGAAAGCTGGAAATGGGTGGGTCAATTCGTTTTGGAGATATTTCTTGAATGGTGGCAGATAGAGTTACTTTCTTCGTCAAATTTTCAATTTTCGTCAAATTTTCAAATTTCGTCAAATTTTCGATTTTCGTCAAATTTTTGATTTTTGTCAAATTTTCGAATTTCGTTAAATTTTCGATTTTTGTCAAATTTTCGAATTTCGTCAAATTTTCGAATTTCGTCAAATTTTCAAATTTTGCCGAGTTTAAGAATTTCTGTTATAAACTGTTATAAAAAGCAGTGTTCTAAAACTTCTAAAACGACTGATATCCCAACAAAAATCTCTTCGAGAAAAGTGCGACGCAGTCTTTGAAGTACAATTTCTAAAATGAATGATATCGCTAGAGTTGACGCTTTCAGCTTCGTTACGCAAAAATTAAATTTTACACCCAATTTTAGTTCAAACAAGCTGGCTTAGTTTTTCTCATCATCTGCCAAATAATTAAAAAAAAAAAAATTGACTGGAAACAACCAAAATTTTACCAAAAAAATCTGCGTCGCAAAGTGGCAAATGTTCAGGAACAAACGAGCAAGAAAATTTATCTGCCACATGCGACGCAGATTTTTTTGGTAAAATTTTGGTTGTTTCCAGTCAAATTTTTTTTGGTAAAAATTATTTGGCAGATGATGAGAAAAACTAAGCCAGCTTGTTTGAACTAAAATTGGGTGTAAAATTTAATTTTTGCGTAACGAAGCTGAAAGCGTCAACTCTAGCGATATCATTCATTTTAGAAATTGTACTTCAAAGACTGCGTCACACTTTTCTCGAAGAGATTTTTGTTGGGATCTGATATTTTACAACATATGTGATCTCCGTGACTTCATCTTGTATGTGAAAAGTGTAATTTTGCCCAAAGTCAACGTTTGCAATAATCATTTTTTTAGTTTTCAGGTTTTCGAGAAATTCATGCTGCATTCGGTCTAGATAGCGACATTTTCGATATGTATCTACGAACTCTATCAGAAAAATCGGACGTTCTTTCGGCTATTTTCAGCAAATCAGTTCGATGTGTTGACGCACCCATTGATACCTCGCACCCGTGTATTTTTCCGGCTGATTAAGGCGAAGATAACGGGCGATTCGCTGAGGCATGTCGTATTTATTTTTTCCAATTGGCTGGGCTGTGCATCGACCGTTCTGATAATTCAGGAAAAATCTCATTGTTTTCGGTTTTGACAGTGATGGTGATGACTCTTTTCACTTTCGTTTTCGTTTCACCGCTGGCAACTGCATACACGTTTTCAAATCATTAACGGAAATGTTAGGGAGTTCATGAGTTCGGCATGCTCAGCCAAGAGAAAGAAATTTTACGAACGTTTTTCTAACCAAATTGAATTCATGCCTCGAGCCAGGTCCCATCGGGAGCCACGTTAAAAAACCGTTTTAAATCTTCTGGTTGGCTCATTGCTCTACTTGGAGTCGCACAATTTGCCTATGTGTAATAACTTGTTTCCCATTGAGCCCGCATAATCTACTAATTTCAATCTACAAGTACTTGTTAGTCGCACTCAAAGTCGCAACAAAACAACACCAAATTTGAATTTAGTGATTAATATATGGAACTACTGCATGCGGTTTAAACACGTTGGAGTGTCTCTTCAAACAATTTTGTTTAAAGTGATCTTTTACAACACCCAGCAAACTATTCAATTGATGTTTATACTGAGTTCACGAAATGCTGACCGATGTTTGCTTACATTTTTATGGGAAGAAACCAGTCAGCAATAATGAGTTGTACGAAGCGGTTGAATGTTAGTTTTGAATATGGAATGCCACGTTGTTTCGTTGTGTCTCAAGTACGTTATTAAAATCATTCGTTTTCGATTTGTGTGCATTAACAAATGAAACTTTTTAGTGGCAAAGCAATACGAATGGATGTCTGAAATACTTAATTTACGCCTGGACATTAGCCACCTACTTCACGTTCGTCTTGATTCTATCGATTTACACCGCCAGTGAGTGCAAACAAGTTGATTTTTATTTAATCTACTTAACCAACTGGAATGTGATGTTGAATGCACTTTCATCACTGTTCGGTGCCATTGTAATAACACGTCATTACAACAACAGTAACACACTTGACATGGACAATGAACGTGAAACAAATCGAATGGGAAAATTGCTCGAAACACATTGGTTTCTATCAACTTTGTCACCCGTTGTCAGCATTTCCGTTTCGTTGGCTTATTGGCCGAGCTATGATGGTCGAGATGCAGGGCTAAATGATGTGCTAACACATGCTGGTAACTCAGTAATATTATTCGCAGATACTTTTATACATGCACGACCGCCTAGATATGGGCATCTGATTTATCCGCTGGCGTTCGGAATTGTTTACTTAATATTGTTCAGTTTACCGTACCAGCTTCTCGGAGGATTGAATAGACATTATAAGGCTTACATTTATCCTAGCTTGGATTGGACTAACAACACAACAGTAGCAATTAAGTCAACATTGTTGCTGAGCGCGTCGTTTGTATTAGTTCACTTATTCGTAACGTTTTCAATCACTGTTCGATGTTATTTGTATACCAAGTATAAATCGCCTAAGGAAGTTATGGAGGTTAATGGGAAGAGCTGCCATGAGCAATCAATTGTGTAGCTTAAATGAGACTGACTCAAAATACATAATTTAGCAGAAAGAAAACATTTTTACTTATCTTGAGTATTTAGGTATCCCTGTTGCACAAAATTAGCCATGAATTTTTTGACAGCAACGGATAGAGAGGCTCCTTAAGCACTTCGTGGTTTTTTCAGCTGTTTTGACGGTAGCTGTTTAAAAGTAAGTTTTTCGTCCAATTCATCCAATTCAAATCCGAGATACGAAGCGGTTTTTATTAATTTTATTTCTTCTCGTTGGAACATCGGCGGTGAATTTTGAATTCGTTTAGGCGATTTGTTGAACGGGAATTGAGTTTTAGCTGCGTTAAGCTGAGTCGTCCATTTTCTTTAACATTTGTTGCTGGTCTCAAGTCCTGCTTAGCTACCAGGGCCTATTATGTAGAATTTATGGGTGAATTTTGCAAATTTTTGTGAATTTTGCAAATTTTTGTGAATTTTGCAAATTTTTGTGAATTTTGCAAATTTTTGTGAATTTTGCAAATTTTTGTGAATTTTGCAAATTTTTGTGAATTTTGCAAATTTTTGTGAATTTTGCAAATTTTTGTGAATTTTTTGCAGATTTATAAAAATTTTGGCGAGTTTCATTGCGTGAATGCATATTCAAAATCTTTGTTTATTTTGGTAATCGTCTCTAAAGTGAGATGCACATTTTAAAATTAAAATTGGATTTTATACTTAGATACATATTTCATTCCTGCGTCCTTGAAAACGCCCTTATACCAGTTTTGTTTCCGGCTTCTCGGGTTCGACTGTGGCCGTCTTCTTTTTTTCGTTAACCAAAATTCAATGGCGGGTCGGGTTTCAAATTCTTCTAAACATGGCATATTCATGTTCACATACAGATAATTAAATAGTGCTGAAGGGCCAAGTGATGATCGGGCCGTGTCTTTGAATTTGTTATACATATCTGAAGATTAAACAATGTGACCAATTAAAATTTAAATAACTGAAACTCACTAATTAATCTCTCAACATCCGCCGAATGCGGTTTCGCTGCAGAAATTCTCGCTAAACCACATTTGATTGTTGTCAATTCACCTGGGCAAAGTTCGTGTAGTTTGTGTTGTATTTCCATCAAAATCTTTCAATAATTCGGCAGCCCTGTTGTATTCGATGTAAAAATGGCTTTCGTCATAATCGGGCAGAATAAAGGAATGGCACTGCCGAAGGTCTTCACTTGTTACAGAGTTGTTTATTTCGATTAGTGGCTTCAACTTCTGTTCCAACGTGTCATCGATACCAAGTCTAATCTTTAGATGCCCGACTAATTTCTGTAGTATGAATTCTCGGTTCGCAGACGTAAGCGAGCAAGTCATTCGACCTTGTCCTTTTTTCAACGGAATACCATATAAGTGAAAGTTACTACCGGTTTCGATAAAATCTTTCAAAAATAGCTGTTCCCAGCCTACATCAAGTTCATCGCTTTCTAATTTAGCGAATAGATCTCGTTTTTTTTGTTTTATATCCAGCAGGGAGACAGTGTCATATTGACAGGCTTTTTGAAATGTCTTTAATAGTCCTAAGACATCAATAAGGGATGTGACCCACCCCTAACTAAAGGTGTTATTATAAAGCTCATGAAAAGTAGTTGCTTTCGCACTAATTTATTTTACCGGAAACGGATACACATTTAAAGCAAAACGTTTCCGCTAAAACGTAATTTTTAAGATTACCGCCGTCATTTTATTTCTACTGGGTCATCTCTTCTGCAACTCACGTCCCACCAAACGACAATATTGTTGTTTGTTTACATGATTGGTCATAAATTTTTTTTCATAATTTTGGTTGCTTCGACGAATATTTTAAGTCAACCGATAAGTGAACTGTTAAAAACAACACAAGAAGCACATTTCCTCACAAAATCTGAATTAAATCACACCGAAATCACCGAAATTATGACATTTTCACAACAAACACTACATTTTTGTGTTGGCGATTTGACGTTTGAAAAACTATAATCATATGTTCCGATGAACGACTTTTACGATGATTTTCTTCGTTAAACCATATTTTACTAAGTTCAAGGTGGATGTGATTTGGGTGTGAAATTGAGTGGGAAGTGCTATTTTCATCGATTTTCTTTTTGTAAAATCTTTTAAATGAGACAATATTTTGAGGATGCCCGATGTACGAGTTTCTTATTTTTCGTATTTCTATTGATATTTGACAAGAAATCGCGAATAAAATCGATAAGTCCCTCCCTTATTAAAAAAAGTTAATAAATGAAGTTTTTTGACGACGAGCCACTCTATCATCAGCGTAGAAGGCCATTAAGCAATTTGTTGGCTTCTTGAAGTCCGCAGTGTGGACAGACAGCTCTTCACAGCAATTAGAAACTTCCGATCACTAACGAAAGACTTAATCAACTTTAAAAGGTATTTCGGAACCCAATATCCGTTGAGTTTATTAAAAATCTGTCGTGCCAGACGGAGTCGCACACTTTCTCAATGTCGAAAAAATCAATCCAGCGGCCCTACTTTTTCGTTTGTTGATTCTGATGATATGTACAACCCTTTTGACTCGATGGGTGGGAGAACGAAATCCGAATTGCTCTTCTGCTATAACCATGTTCGCAAACTACTTTTACTTTAGGTTTTTGACATATTTAGCCTAAAATCAAATATTGACTACAGTGTTGTTAGACTCCGTTTTTTTACAACTACTTCAAGAGTGTGTCCGTCTAAAAGCGGATGAGCTAACCTTTTTTATTGAAATTACATTTCACGTCACACTGCAAATCTTATAGTATTGTTCGCCATTTTATTGACGATATGCTGACTTTTCAGAATAATTTTTACGAATTTTCGAGTATTACCACTTTTTACTGTTCGATCATCGAAAAATATTGATTTGAACCAGCCGTGTTATCTTTCACGGCTGCCGTTTAGTGAAAAAATTATATTGAAAACTTAAAAAGGATCTGTTAAAAACACTGTGTTGGTGTGCCAGAACTGAACAGTGTGAACGTTTTTGTAATACAAGCAGTAAATTTTACCTCTTTTGAACACTTTTTACATTTAAACATTATGGTCAAAGTCGATGATCCGCTGTATTTCTTGAAGCAGTTGAAGTCACATTTAGTTGGAAACGTTTTCTTTTGTTATTGAAAGACACCTCTTCGACAAAATCTCTCTTGTTATCAATCATTTTGTTCCACTCATCATCATCGAATGTAATTTTGACGTTTTATAACGTTTTTGTTGTTGTATTTTCGATCTTCTTGCGTTGGTGTTGACACGTTGAAACATTCTGATGAGACGAAGCTAAGATATGTTCCACATGGCTTATGAGAGTAGCGAAAAAATTGAAATTAGCTACCACCATTTTGTACTGGTTGTAATACAATGATATCGGAAACATAAACAAGTTCGAAAGTAGTAGCGGTAGCCGAATCACGAGCAGTTTATTCAAGATAATTTGAGAAGTTTCTTAAGAAGCTTCACATGTGGATATAATACTAACTTCATCGTTCTCATCTGACAATAAAGGATTGACCTGAGTAGAGTCCTGAGAGGAGCTTTCATGTGCCATTGAATTTCCTTGATTAAGATTATAAAATTCAAAAGTTTATCAACTATAAGAACTGAACTATTAATAACTTACGGCAAATTTCATTTTCGTGTATCAGTAGATTAATTTGAGTATGGAGCCAGCTATCATTTGTTTTGTTAGACCCCACGCTGTCTTTGTTCATCCACTATTCTACTTGTAACATTCAGCGAATGAAGATGTTTTTCAATAAAATTCTGAATGTTTTGTACCTCTGTGGTTTAAGTTTGGTTCCTGGAAATCTGAAAAACTAACAGGTTATGGGCCCAGGACACGCAGGAATGAATGAATTCGGAAAGAATCAGAAATAGAAGCAAAGAAAAAATACAAATGAAAGTCACGGAATCGAAAATGCGGAATTGCAACTACAGAATCGGAAACTACGGAATTGGAAACTACGGAATTGGAACCTACGGAATTGGGAACTACGGAATTGGAACCTACGGAATTGGAACCTACGGAATTGGAAACTACGGAATTGGAAGAACAGAATCGGAAGTACAGAATCAGAAATATGAAACTAAAATAACGGAACATTGTTATAAAGGAATCAACAGACGAGTACAGCGGTATTAGTGGTATTGGGAGCAGAGCCGGGTTAACACGATGGGCTTTAGGGGCTTAGCCCCTTGGCGCTGGATAAAAGTGGCGCTGGAAAATTAATAATGAATCGTGTTTAGTTTACTGGTTTCATTAACCTGTCACAGACGGCAAGCATATTAACAGTTTTACTATCTGATCTATTACTTCATTTGATCATTTCATTTTCAGAGATTGATTTCAGAAATCTCTTACTTCATTTGTTTTTAACATGCTTTTTGCAATATAAGACCCCATTAGTCAAAGCTTGTCGTTTATTATTGCTGTCGTTGTCGATAACAGATGACAGCCGTCTATAACAGGTTAAAATAAACTACTTTTACCGATATTTGAAAAAAAAATTCCTGCGGCGCAATTAAAAAGATATGGCATCACAGTTTTTACATTTTCTTGTTTGGAAATTCCTGATATCCACTGTATCCATAATACTGGGAAATCAGGAAAATTAAACTTCAAATTCTTGATTGGCATTTTATTTCCGATAAGAAAATCAGTTTTATCATCGGGAAATTTCAGCTCTTAGCATACTCGTTTAGTAGTAGCAAATGTCCTACAAAAGTCATTTAGAGGTAATAACATGGCAGATGTAAAATTGTTATTCAAAATCAATCCAGGGTATCGACGAATTTTGTCTAAGAATTCATTCACGAAACCATGAAAGAAAAATAAAGTTGCACACACAGTCTTGAAAGTTTCTTTCATGGAAAGAATCTACAAATTCTTTGCTCGCTTCGCTCGCGGTTACTTTCTACTTCCTTTCAGTTTTAAACGAATATCAGCAAAAAGAAAAAAACTAGGCCCACCTTACGGGTAGGTCAGGTCCTTTCACTGACTGAATTTTTGAATCAATTTTTGCGATTGTTATATCGTTATATCGATTGTTGTATCATAAAACTGTCCATCGATTCTCATGTTATCGTAACCATAAATATTCGTAACTTGAGAGCTGCGTGTATAAAATCCCATAACGCGAAAATACGAAGAAGATTTCTTGCTTATGTTTTGAACAAAAATGAAACTCGTTCAATTTTTTTACAAACAGCTTACCACGAAATCACTCAAAAAAAATCTTTTCGAAATGAATTCTGGATTATTGCTCCAATACTTTCCATTAACGAACCTAGCCTCAGAAATTTCAGTCCTCTCGATTCAAAAACTTTTTTGGAAATACATTCAGAATTACTCGAGACGAAAATTCTTTTGAGAATATCATAGAGATCACCCGTTCCTTTTTAGCTCATCTTCAAACTTAACCTCAGGAATTTCATTTCTTGACGATAAAAAATGGAAATTCTCAAGTTATCTTGTTATCAATAGACGAGACAAAAATTCTTTTGGGAGTATCATAGAGATCGCATCGCCCATCCGTTTTAACCTATCTTCGAAAATTACCCTCAAAAATTTAATTAATTTTAATTTTAATTAAAAAAAATGGAAATCCGTGGCAAATTACTTAAGTTATCGTTTTATAGGAATGAACAAAGTAGGACAATCATTTTAGAGTGTTTATTATTCGTCAGACCCATGATTTTCAGTCAAGATAATTATTTACGACCGAAGTAAAACTTAGCTAGGCTACAGAATGTTACAACCCAGTTTACGTTCTTATTACCATTCCTCCGAAACGATCGTTAGGATATTGTCAGGATATCGACACTAATATTATTTTTAATACGTTTAATACGTTCACGAACAATAAAAGCCATGTTTTTGTAATTGGCGCTCGAAAACTAATAGCCCCGTTGCGCTGAAAACCTTAATCCGGCTCTGGTTGGGAGTAGCCAATGCTACAGTCCAGCTAATATTCGTTAGAAAAACGAAAACGGGCAGTGAAAAAAAAAAATGGCAGTGACTACGGCGTGGAATGTGGATTGGAATATAGAAAATGTGAACGAAATTGGTGAATTTAATTTACGTCTAAGGCGATCTTGGATCGATTTTGGATTGCTCGTCAATGGACATTTGGGTGTGTAGTTGAAGGTGTGTGAATCAATTGAATTAAAGGGGTGTGTTGGATTTGGTGAAATCTAGTTCACCGAAAAGTAATTCAATTGATGATTTGATCATAGTGAACAAGTCAGTCAGCGAATGAAGATGTTTTTCAATAAAGTTCTGAATGTTTTGTACCTCTGTGATTTAAGTTTGGTTCCTGGAAATCTGGAAAACTAACAGGTTATGGGCCCAGGACACGCAGGAATGAAGATGTTTTTCAATAAAGTTCTGAATGTTTTGTACCTCTGTGATTTAAGTTTGGTTCCTGGAAATCTGGAAAAGTAACAGGTTATGGGTCCAGGACACGCAGGAATGAAGATGTTTTTCAATAAAGTTCTGAATGTTTTGTACCTCTGTGGTTTAAGTTTGGTTCCTGGAAATCTGGAAAACTAGCAGGTTATGGGCCCAGGACACGCAGGAATGAAGATGTTTTTCAATAAAGTTCTGAATGTTTTGTACCTCTGTGATTTAAGTTTGGTTCCTGGAAATCTGGAAAAGTAACAGGTTATGGGTCCAGGACACGCAGGAATGAAGATGTTTTTCAATAAAGTTCTGAATGTTTTGTACCTCTGTGGTTTAAGTTTGGTTCCTGGAAATCTGGAAAATTAACAGGTTATGGGCCCAGGATACGCAGGAATGAAGATGTTTTTCAATAAAGTTCTGAATGTTTTGTACCTCTGTGATTTAAGTTTGGTTCCTGGAAATCTGGAAAACTAACAGGTTATGGGCCCAGGACACGCAGGAATGAAGAAGTTTTTCAATAAAGTTCTGAATGTTTTGTACCTCTGTGATTTAAGTTTGGTTCCTGGAAATCTGGAAAACTAACAGGTTATGGGCCCAGGACACGCAGGAATGAATATGTTTTTTAATAAAGTTCTGAATGTTTTGTACCTCTGTGGTTTAAGTTTGGTTCCTGGAAATCTGGAAAACTAACAGGTTATGGGCCCAGGACACGCATGAATGAAGATGTTTTTCAATAAAGTTCTGAATGTTTTGTACCTCTGTGGTTTAAGTTTGGTTCCTGGAATTCTGGAAAACTAACATGAAATTACATTTTGATTGTAATTAAACACTTTATCTTTTTACTAATGGACGGTCTAAGGAATGAAGATGGTTTTCGTATTTTAAAACTATTTTTGACTTTAGGCACCGTGCCGGCACCGTGACGAGAGAAGTATCCAACTGCCTTGTACCCAATCTTATACTCCTATCTATTCCTAACACAACAATAAAAAAGAATCTCGAAAAACGATTGATTTTTCCGTGGGATTTTACACACGCCGATTTTTCGGATTTTTGAAACATTATGGTCTGCTTTGAATCCCTCGTGTTACAAACAGCATATATAGTTCTATAAGCCCCCAGTACTTCGCACGGGCTTAAAAATGAAAGATTGAAGTATACTGAAAATGTCAGGAAAATATGTAAGTTACAAAATCGTAGTTTTTTATATGAACGACCGTAGACAATTTGAGTTATGTCAAAACAAGAAATTTTTCATGCAAGTCTCAAACTTTGCAATATCTCGGCCAAACGTTAATCGATTTCGATGTGTGGTAGCTTGTAGAACTCGTCCGGTTGACCAAACATCCAAACTTCGGGAGTCGTTAGAGCCAAGGGAGGAAAGTCGAAAAGTGGCCGTAACTTTAGTCCCTAAAAGAAATTTTGGATTTTTTTTGTAGTAGTGGACTAGCGTCACGCCCCTTATCAACTGACCATCATTTATTTTGAACAATAAAGTATGAATGGCTCGTACAATACTAAATAGTCTGCGCAACCGGTACAGTTTTCATGCAGTCGTCATAAGCTGGAGGCAGCTCGTCTGTCATTTGTTCGTTGTTTTTTAATGGATTCTGAATATCATGTAAAGTTGGTGCTGTCGGATTAATGAGTTGTTCAGCTGCTGTTGTTGAATTATGATGCATTCGATGAGTCTGGCCTTCTGATGAATGATGCTGCAATGGTCGCATCTGTTGTTCGTTGACCAATTCCAATTCAGTGAATTCGGTTGGTTGACGATTTCGAACGTTGTGACTGCGAGTACGTTCACGATTCTTTTTTCTACATCCGCACATGCGACTTACAATTATTCCGACAATTCCAACTAACGCGAATATCAAAACACAATAGACAATATATCTTCCCATCTGTTCATAATGTTTCTTTTCAATTGCTTCTCTCATTAGTTCTTGTTGTCTTAAATCCACTTCTCCGCGCTGATGTTCTTTTAACGATTCATCCGCTTTTAATGCACATTGCATATACGAAAGTCTTCCTTCGTTCACACACTCAGCATAATCAAAATAAGACATTTTTTTATGCATACACCAATGGCCGTGTCAGTCGGAACTGATGTACTAAAACAACGCATTGAGAACAATACCTTGGCTAAAAGTGAAAATGTTATCTTTAAATGTATGACGTTTTTGTGTACAGATGATAAGATAAGACCGGTATGGGAGCGTGAGTTAAATGGAATTCAGATCGCTAAAAAATTCGCGAAATCGTTTTTTTGTACTGAGGAGATTCGCAACAATTTTTAATCGACAAAAATTATTTTAAAAAAGAAACGAATTTAATAATTGTATTTCTTTGTTACGAGTGATGAAAAGATTCCACTTTCATGTCGAGTCACAAGCGACGTTCTTTGCGCAATGACCCGAAACAACAACAAAACGTAAACAAGATACACTCTACTACACAACAATTTCAGCATCCATCAAAGTGGCCGAGACGCTTTTTTTACCTTGTGAGGTCAGAAAATAGTGAATTTTTCGATCCTAGTTGCCGATTTCAACTGGAGTAATCACACAAGCCAAATAACTTACAAGCAATTACGTAATACATTTTGCATGATGTGTACGGTAAAAGCATTTTCACTGTCACAAACAGGGACGGTAAGTGCACTACACTCTGCTAGAAATGTTCGACAAAGTGTAGAAGCATAGCACTGCTACTAGCTAAAAACACTCATTTTACAAACGTCAAATTAGCCTCCAAATTTCAAAGATGTATGCGTGTACGATTGTATGTATTGTGTCACACCAAGAAATCATGACTCCTATCTTTACGAGAAAATGCAAGGCCTATTTCGATTGCATTAGCCTTCGAATATTTCTTATGCTCATGCTAGTAGCAGAGCTGTGGTAGAACGGTTAATCCTTTGACATAATTATAAGTAAAAAGGTAGATACCAAATTGGGAAGTGAGGTTCTCCTCTGATCTTTTTTTTCTGAACTGAAGTTAATCTCAAATTTAAAGGAAATGATTTATTAGTATCTATTAAGCAATAATCTGATCTGATCTGTTTTGGAGAAAATATTAGCATTTAATCTGGGCATCCGAACGAGTTCAACGAGTTAAAGTAGGTTAAGATTTGGCCAGGCGATAAATCTTCCAATAAGCTGGATTTCGAAATAGGTCGATTTCAGTACTTTTAACGAAATGAAAAATCCTAAATTACTTTGTTAGTTCGTCCGTGTTTCCAGGAAGAGACCTATCTCCTAAACACTTCAACGCTTCTTTAGATTCGATTTAAATTTTGGGAGTAGGTTTTGGTCGTCACTATACGACAATCGAAACTAACTCATCCTCATGCAGATGTATAGCCGTCTTTTTGGAGACGTCTTATTCCACCTAACTCACCAATTGTATCTCCCATAAATAACTAATTATAAAGTTATTTTTTGAATTCAAGATCGAAATAATGTCCGGGTCGAAAGTGAAATTATTTGCAAGGTTCAAAAACGCATGTTTTTTCTTTATCGAAATTGAGTCGTTCTAAAAATGTTTTCCTTCCACACATCTAAGTAACTCAAAGATTCTGTGGATTCTTTAAAAGAATTCAATCAAAAAACGATGGACCTGGTAACCAAAGACAAAATCAATCCTCGGCTTTTCCTCGGTTTTACAGTTATCCATAAAATAAGAAAAGAGTTAGAAAATCCTTCTCAATCTGGCGGTGTTCGAAAAAAAGAGTTCTCTACCATCCATCTGGAGCAGACCATCATGCCCGATGGACGTCTAAGGCCATCTATTGCAAAAAAAATATTTCTTCGCATCCTAAGTTACAATATTAAAACATAGCTAACGCCGACCCGTACGAAACACCTATTCGTATCTAAAGCCTTTACTGTGAAACTCTTCATTTCTTTTACTTCATTCTCTACTGAAAAGCTATTCGCGCTTTAGAATCACTTGCATTATCCACTCTTTGCCTTGTTAGCATATACAAATAAATTGCCGGAGGCAATAAAGATAGCACCGTACGAAGTCAACTTTCATAAATTCCTATTTAAACCGCTATATACCGCTATATTTAACTATATTTCACTATAAATAAACATTTCACAGATAAATATATGCTATTATATAGCTCTATATGCCTGTATATAGCTCAATATAGGTGAATATAGGTATATATAGATGTCCGTATATGGAATCCCTGAAACCCCACACACATAACAAATTATTTCCATGTTAACAGAAAGACTCTAAGTATCATTTTTCCCAAGATATATCACTTTTATTAAAATCCAATATGGCCACCGGCAGCCATTTTGTTAGGAGACCGGAAATAGTACCGACGCTTTACATTCGTTAATACCTTTTAAACAAAAAAAAATCATGAAATTCGGTCAAAATTTACTCGAGATATTGACAAAATACTCCACGTTCACTGTACGGCCGAGTAGCCAGATAAGAGCTCACTCCAAGAGACCCAGCTCACGCTCCGGAGAACATAATTTCAAAAACTTTTTTTTCCCTGATTGGTACAGTCAATACCTATCTAATAAAGCTAAAGCAGACGAAATATGTTCAAATGTGGCCGACCTACAAGCAAAAACTGCTTGCCGTCCTGTGCCTGTTTCACACCAAGGGGTCTAACTCACGAGTCGGTCATCCGATTTCCATAAACTTTTTAGCCCCGTACGAAGTACGAAGGGGCTTATAGGATTACGATGCCGTGTGTAATTGATGGAATTCGAAGCAGACGGTAAGGGCAAAGTGTTTGCCTATGTTCATAGATGACGAATCCGCAATAAAAATTTGGTCCATCTGTCCGTCTGTCCGTCACGTCGATATCTTGAGTAAATCAAATCCGATTTCAAAAATTTTTTTTCCCTGAAAGATAGTCAAAATAGTGAGGCTAAGTTCGAAGATGGGCATTTTCGGGTCGGCCCTTCGTGAGTTAGGGCCACCTAAGTGATTTAAGGTCTTTTGGTGATATTTATGGCAAAATAAACGATGGAAATGTAAATGACACGGCAAATGATAGGTATTGTCAATACCAATCCAGGAAAAAAAAGTTTTTTAAAATAGGTTGAGTGGACCGTGAGTTAGGGCCTTAGAAGTGAAAAGCTACTAGGGCCCTATGTGTATTTTACATAGAACTCGAGTAAATTTCATTCGTTTTTCGTAATTTTTGTGTCATTTGGAAGGTAATCAAAGGCCGAATAGAATGTTGTTGAAAAACAAAATTAAATTTGGATCCTCGGACTGAGGCCGATAGTAGGGCCCTATGTGTATTTTACATATAACTCGAGCAAATTTCATCCGTTTTCCGTATTTTTTGTTTCATTTGGAAGGTAATCAAAGGCCGAATAGAATGTAGTTGAAAAAAAAAATAAATTTGGATCCTCGGACTGAGGCCGATACTAGGCCTATGTGTATTTATACTCAATAAATTAAAATTTTAGGGCTATTTGAAATTTTTGTTTTATTTGAAAGGAACGTCGTACGGGGCTATGCGCAATTTCTAAGATGTACACATTATATAATAATTTTACTTTAGCTACTTTAACCGGCGCATAGGCTTACGGTCAAAGTAGGGTGACAGACGCACTAGGGTCACGTACGCAATAGATATACGGGTTTGTACGGGGCTCAGTCGCAGCAAACGCTCCGACTGTTCTGATGGCTCGTTTTTTTGTCGATCGGTATTGTAAATACCTTTTATTTGACGTATCACTTACGAGTATAGCGTTTAAATGTCCGGAGATATCTTCGAAAAACCGTAAAGCACTTATTGGGCCACAGCTCGGGAGGGGTCGATCCAAAATCACTCATCTTCGAACTTAGCCTGTCTTTTAACATTACCAAACGGGAAAAAAAAGAATTTTCAAAATCGGATGCGTTTTACTCAAGTTATCGTGCAGACGGACAGACGGACATTTTGTTTTTCACTGATTTGGCACAATAGGTTTCCCCTTACTCAGGAAGTCCAATTCGACGTGTTACAAACGTATGCGTAAACCTATAAGACCCCAGTACTTCGTACGGGTCTAAGAAGTTTCACAGAAAATGCCTACTTTGCAACAAATACGTTTAATCATATCTACTTGAACTAGAAGTCTGTTTTACACTTAAAAATGTTTGCCGTAAGGGAACTCCGTGATGCATTTCTGTCGGTTGCAACTAGAAATTCGAATTACGACGAAATTTTTTAAGTCGAAATCAAGCCCTAAGATACGGTTCTCCATTCGATCTAGATAACTTATAAGCTATTTCAATTATATGTATATAGATAAACAGCCTGTTGTATTCTTAGCATTCTGTATATAAACACAATGAAAACAAATTATCAAAATTTGACAATATTGAATTTAATTCCAATGAATTGTATTCAATTATCGTCGCGACTGTTATTGTATGCCTAACAAGTTAATGATGTATTGAGGCTAAATTGTGTGATTGTAGGGTGGTTTGAAAGGCAAACTTTTAAAATGTGAGTGACAAAAGCCTAAGTAAGATTTAAAAATATTTGCTCAGAGGTGATCATATCGGTTTTCCAAACTCTCATCACTTAGCAAATATTGAGCAGATTGAAAAAAAATATAAATGTTAGAAGGTAGTGTCATCTGTTGAACGTGCAATTGAGTAGAGTTATGCACTAACTGTCACAAAAACAAGGCTGTATACTTTGGGGAGGTCACGCAGATGCAGATACGCGGGTTACACACCACGTTTCATACAAAAAATTCACCACTCCATACAAATTCAATTTTGGTGAATTTGTTTGTATGGAAAAGGTGTGTTACCGCGTATCTAATAAAATGGCGATCTGCGTGACCTCCCCAAATTATACAGCCTTGCACAAAAAGACATTTCCCAAATAAATAATTTTCGGTTCATGCAAATCTCACCTCAATTGAACGTGTGCTTGACAGTTGCTCTATTTTCAATCCGCCTTGTCCTATTGTGGAACAGGTGGTTCAGCAGTCGTGGTGGAAAGTATTCCATATTCTCCAAACTCTTCATATATGTGAATGACGTCAGATATAAGTGTCTACTTTTGCGTTCCGGCCATCGAATGCCGAAACTAACCAATTTGTGAACCTTGGCTTAACTTAGGCACGTTGTGCTATGTGCTGCTTCTTAAAGAAAAAAAATTGTCGTAGTCAGCACCGGCAATCGAGCCCAGGTCTTCTTGGTGAAAGTATAGTTCGTTCAGTATCTAGTGTCAAGAATAGCACTGCAGTTACGGATGCAACTGATGTACTGGTTCGTACGGGGCTACTGTCGCAGCGTCTTCAACTGACTCTTCTCGTTTTAAATGACTTGCGTCACGTTTACCCTTCAAGTGCTTTCTACTTGAATGATAATATCCACCTGCCTCACTAAAATGATTTACCAAAATGAAAATGGTTTTTCAGTTAATTTGTATCCGGCCCCGTTTAAACAAACCAAAAATATATTGTTAGGTGGTGGACAGCTGTTTTTAAAATGCCTGACATACAAATCCAAATACATCCCGTAATACAACAAATAATTGACGCCTATTACAAATTCGGTATGTGGCAACAAGACAACGCAACATGGTATCGAAAAGTTGCACGCTTCATGGTTTTCGTGTTGGGTTCCGTTGGTTTTACGACTGCGTTGATCGGTGGATCTCTGATCGCCGATGATTACAACGAATCGTTGTATTTATTGACTGCGGGAATAATCGTAGCCGTTCTGATTTTCAAAACTCATTTAAACTACCTGAAAGGCAGTCAGATTTTGGCAGTCTTGCACGCGATCTGCCTTCATTCCGCACCGAATAGCGATCAATTGCTCCACGAAGTCAACAGAAAACTGAATATCTTCAAAAAGTTTGCCACCTTTTTCCTCGGTATAATTCTAGTTATTTTATTCACATTCTTGGCCCTGTATTGCCCGCTGCTGACGTCTAACAAAAAGCTTCCCTTCAATATTTGGTTTCCATTCGATTGGAAAAATTCCTCGTTGGCACATTGGCTAGCCTATTCCTACATTATTTTCTGTTTGACGTTCAATTCGTTCATCTGTCTGCTCACCATAATAATTTGGTACATCATGCTGAACTGTTCCATAAAGTACCAAATACTTGGGCAGCGATTCAAAAATCTGGGGACTGTTACGAGTGGCAAAAGCGGTCAATGTTGCTTCCTCGACAAACTAGTGGAATTGATTGTGGTGCATCGGAAAATAGAAGAGTATGGCACACACTGAGAGTTGAAAATGCAAACCAAAAATGAAAATTCCAACTTTTTAATCACAGGAACATCGACAGCATGAAAAGCCTCTTGTCGAATCTATTCTTCGCCCAAATTGGCACAAGTGCGCTCTGCATTTGTGGTTCGGTCTATGCAGCAACATTGGTAAAATTGATTTAATAAGTTAAATTTCACTTACCAGGCAAGGGCATTGATCAAAATTACTACGAAATTTGTGCATGAGATAGTTCCCTCCATAAATCAAAGTGAACGCGTCCACATTTCAACAGTAGCGCTTAATCTCTTCGTATAGTCAGTAGAGCTGGGTATGAAGTTTACCTCAGAGTACTGTATTGTACTGTATAGCTAATACAGGTACAGATGCAAGTGCGGTTCCGGGGTTTAATCTCGTTTAGAATGGTTTCAGCCCTGTACGAAGTACTGGGGATTTATGGAACCGCTATGTTCTGCTGTATGTCCGTGTAGACGCTTTAACATGAGTTAATGTGAACCGATTTCAAAAATTCTTTATTCACTGATAAGTATCGTCAATTTTCCCAGATGAAGATGGGAAAAATCGGTCGAGTAGGTTCGGTGTTATGCGTGTTATGGTGCGTTTTAAGAGGGCTACTCAAGGTTTTTCGAATATATTTACGGAAGTATAGAGCGTACAACGTTGACCAATTATGCAAATGAGAGGTTCAACGACGTAGAGTGATAAATGATGGTTTTTGCATGTAAAACTGAAGAAAACTTAATTTTCATCGTCTCACTTTTAGAATTTACGGAATTCGAAGGATGTCTAGGGTTTTTTGGGTTCCCTTCTGGACTTTTGCTATTATTGAGGTGGCAAAATTCCATGGCAACTACCATCTTCTCAGTTCTGCAATTAGCAGGTTTTTAAACGATTTGTGAGGTTCTTTTTTGGGATTTTGGGATCGTTAAGGTGGTGAAAGGTTAGTTCCCACGATTTTGTTTTATACGAAAGGTACTTCGTGCGGAAGTTAGAGATTTGTGGACCACCCGTTAGTGAGGTCACCGCCCTCGTCAAAGTTCATTGAGGTTCCATCGATTCTGAGAAATTTTCCGGATGTCATATTTTCGGCCGTTTGTCATCAAATTTGATGAAATTAATATTTGCCCTGGGAGTACTCAACCTCAGCTTTCCAACGAGCAAAAAACACGCCCGTGTCCTCACCACCTTACGGAAATGAAATTTTTCAACTTTCGACCGCTTACCACCAGCCAGGTATGGAAGATCAAGAATATCTTGGACTGGTTTTGGAGTCTAGGCACCAAGGCCTACTTAGGCATATATGAATAAGTCCCGGAAAAAATAGCGCCGATTTCGGTCAGTCGAAATTCAAAAGAATCCCTCTGTACGTGTCGCACTTGAACTCCGCGGGCAATAAGATCGAGTACACTATAGGGTTAAGTATAGTTTCCACTTAAAAAGAGCACTCCGTTTAGCCTCCGTCTACATGACAGTTGTAAAATGGAACAAAAGAACTGTCACGCAAACGGAGTGGAAATTGAATTTATTTCAATTTTTTATTCCGTTTACGTGACAGTTCCTTTGTTCTGTTTTACAACTGTCATGTAAACGGAGGCTAAACGGAGTGCTCTTTTTAAGCGGAAACTATACTTTACGGACGAAATATGGTTACGTACGCAATTGGTATACGTTATTGTACGGGGCTAGCGTCACAGCATCTGCTACGATCTCTTTTTGTTTTAAAAAAGATTTCTCTGAAAATAATTTGGTTCAAGTAACCTTGTACTCATGTCTTAAACAAAATGTTTGTCTTTTTACAATTTATCTTTCACCGCATCAACAGAATCGCTCGCAAAGCATCGATCAATTGTTGATCAATTTGAGCCTCTCCTTGTACTGCATCTTCGACATATTTATGTTGGCGTATTTCGGAAATGAAATGAAAGAATTGCGAAATAGACTGTCCTACTGTCTATTTGAGTGTAATTGGATGGATCAGACTAAGATATGCAAGGAAAACGTTTTAATTTTGGCGGAACTGCTAAATAAACCGCGTGAAATAACTATTGGTAAATTGTATCCGCTGAATTTGCAGACCTTCACCGCAGTGAGTGCACAGAATTTATGTTTATGTTTCAAACGGGTCAAGTTGTGTCTTCTCCAACAGATTTTACGTGGAGCTTACAGCATGCTGAACATTTTAAGAAACATCTAGGTTGAGTAATTGGAATTGGAATTGCTGAATAAAACATTTATTCGGAGCCCAAAAAGAAGAACGTTTAATGATAATAATTGTCACTCGTACGTCAAATAAGATAAAAAATTCGACCAACCAAATTCGAAAAATTCTAAGAAAAGAGTTGAATGAAACTAGACGTTGATTTTCGCTGTTTTGTTTATTGATCGGAGATTCAGTTCAACAATAGATCACTAAAATGACCGCTGGCGTGACGATCGACGGTTCGGTTTTGTGTGCAAACTAATGACAACCAATTTTGCTTCTAAGGGAATTCCCCGTATTTAGTTCATTTGCATTCATTTCAAAGAATTGGACGCACTCACTTATTCATTACTTTGTGAAATTGTGAAGTTGGTTTCGATTAGTTTGCACACTTTTCCCCACTATTCCTCACGTTTCTGTCATCAGTTTCACCAAACGAAGAGATCTATTAACAACAGCATATCTTTTGCGAATCCTTCGACGTTCGACGGTATTCGTTCGAGTCACTTCGATCGTCCTCGTTGCGCTGGAAAATGGAGTTGTTGTGTCTCTCATCAGAACGATTTTCTTGCAAATTACTGTCGTCATTGTTAGATGAACTGTCTTGAACTGACGGCGAGTAGCTTCTGTGGATTGATCATTTTCTTGTTCTTCATCGGGCGAAGAAGAACCCACGTTGTCACTTTCATCATACGGCACGGTGTGGTTGAATGGAGTTTAATTAAACATGTCGTCGCAAATTTGATATTTTTGGATATTCTTAGTCTGCTTGTGACCCTGAATCACATTCCACAAAATTTTTTGATTTTCAACCGTGCAGTTTGAAGCACTCGTACCAAGGCTCCCTAGAGTGCTCTGTGGGTGCTATATAGAACTGATTGGGGCTGCAATCGAAAGGCTGCTAGACTCATCTTTCCAACAACATCCCACTTGTTATATCTCTGGTCAACAGTGCCATTCTATTGAGTGCCTAAGTGAGAAAATTCCATCTACGACGAAATTTTAAGCATGACTTCATAAAACGGTGGGCATGATTTGTTTAATTGCGATTTGTGAAGAGTACCAATCTAAAACTAAATAAATAAAAAAAAGCAAAATAATAGCGAAATTTGGGCTTCAATGAAGCCGCTTTATTACCGTTTTCTGAGGTCATGCTTAAAATTTCGTCACTGAAACACTGAATATGTTCACAGATCTACTTTTCGCCCAAAATACACTGCAAATGTTTTTCATTCATTCATCATTTTATTTTCCCATTATGCAAGGGTAACCCTTATACAAAAATTTGCGCATAATTTCGTTGGCCCACAACAGTAAGATAAAAACAGAAGAAGAGAAAGAAAAAAGGAAACAAAAGACGTTACACTCTACATTAACACATGAAAAATTTACGAAGAAGAATAAAAATGAAATGAAATGAAACACTTAGAAGAGGTATAGTTTCTGCAGGAGTTCCAGCAATTTTGGAACCACCTGGAGTCGCGCGTGAAGATGGAAAACATCCCGATGGACTCACCTTGATACCATGGTCTGCTGGAAAATGTTTGCTATGGGACGCAACTTGCCGAGACACAGTTGCAAAATCGTATTTGATGAACAGTTCAAGACATGTTGGTTGGGTGGCAAAAACGGCAGAGGATAAAAAGATCACACTATATAATTCTCTAATTGGCCAATATCTCTTTGTTCCTTTAGGTTTTGAAACGCTTGGTCCATGGGGTCCTCATGCAAAGCAATTTGTTTCCGAATTAGGCAAGAGAATCTCAAATGTCACTAACGAGAAGAGAGCTACGCTTTTCCTTCGGCAGAGACTATCCATAGACATTCAACGTGGAAATTCAGCTTCTGTGCTCGGTACATTGCCGTCAACCCAATCATTGGACGAGGTTTATTATCTTCTTTCGAATGAGAATAAAAAACGATAGTTAATGTTTTCCCCTGATTCTCCTGAATCAGGCCAGTTTCCATGGTTCTGGATAAATAGAGTAGGGTAATTTTTGTTAAGAATAGAAGCCACTCCATGGGTGGAATTTGTGTCATGTACAGGTACAAATTTAGGATTAATTTTAACGAATAATAAATGAAAGCTTATGAATTGCAAAAAAAAAAAAAAAAAAAAGAATAAAAATAAAAATAAGAGAACAATAGCAGAATTGGCACCACCCTCACTGCTTAATAATAATTTATACAAACAAAGTATTAAAACATAACGTTTGTCTGTCATGAACAAAGCAACTCAAAACCGGATACAACTAGTCTCGTATCATAACTTTCATCTCAACGTTATCTGATTTACGGAGTTCTCTCACTCACAAAAATAGACTAAACCGATAAAAGTCCTCACTCACACATATATCGTTGGCCTACTTTGACCATTGAAAAATTCCACACACTCCTTCCGAAACAGGTTCAACGAACTAGCCATTCTCGTCCTCACTGGTATTGAATTCCAATCGTTGATTCCTTGTACAAACAAAGTCTGCTTTCCCACCACATGTTCGGCTCGAGGAATAACAAATTGTTTCGTCCGAGTTGACCGACCACGCACAAGAATTTCATTCAGATAAGCCGGTTGTCCCATGCAATCAATCTTGTACAACAACGTCATGGCCCGAATTTTAAAAAAAGTGTCAAGCGAGCAACCTAGGAATCGAGTCACATACGCTTCAGTGCTATCATAACGCTTTAGACCATAGACATATCGTACTATTGACTTAATCGAAGCAGTCAGCACCTTCCACGACTCATGATCCAGTCCATAGTAGAACACAGCACTGCAATAGTTCAGATGCGGTAAAAGAAGCGCTTTAGCCAGAGTGCAACGTGTCCGCAGAGGAGTCGACCTTGATTGAGGCCATAGGCTGCGAAGACCAATGTAGACTCTCTGCGATATTTTAGCAACATGATCATTCCACTTACACTGAGAGTTTATAATCAATCCCAAATTTTTCACTGTTGCCGAATAACCAATCTCCACTCCATTCATGCTGACCACTGGAATGGCACCTACATTACATTACAAATGTGCACAGATCTACTGGCAGGTTCAGTGCTGCTGGTGCGAATGTCATACAAATTTGATTGTCTAAACAAATACACATCTGCTGTAAGACCCTAGGTGTCTGCTTCATTTCGATGGTCAGTGGCATGGATTTAAAATGTGTGTGACGTGCGCGAAATTCAAATGTGGTGACGCCAAACACTTTCGCAGAATTGAAATTTCAGGGCGTAGATTCGCGTAGCGTTCGTAACTTTATGAATTCGTAACTTGGCAGTTCTTATGTGATTTTATGCAGGCTATCAGAGCCTAATATTTGGGAATTGTTTTTGAGAATTTTTGGGAATTTAGGGAATTTTTTGGAATTTCGGGAATTTTTGGGAATTTTGGGAATTAATTCCCAAAAATTCCCAAAAATTCCCAAAAATTTCTTTTCTTTGCATTTTTATAATTAAATGCTCGTAAAAGATCAAAAACCTTTAAAAACTATGAACAAGCAAAAAAAATGGATTTTTTTTGGAATTTTAGTGAACTTTTGAGAATTGGTTCCCAAATATTATGCTCTGAACGATATAAATCATGTCGATGTACTCGCACCAGCCAGGGCGTATACTCTACTTGTAGGTCTCTCCAAAGCCGACATTAGTACAACACTACAATAATTTAAGAGCAATCTACACTCCGACCCCCTATGAAATACATTTTTGATGATAACTTTTTATTCGAATTATTTTTGAAAAAAGTGGCCTCATCGTTTGGTGCCAGAACACATAAGGTTTCGATAGCCACTGGAATTGTCCAGATTGATGTAGTACAAAAGAGAAAAAACTCAAAACTCCTAAAATTTGTGTTTTTATGATATTTTTTGGACTTTTGAGTTTTCTCGGCGTAGACTGCATCAATTTTGACAATAAACCGCGAGCGTTAGTCCATATCATTTTTATTTCAATGAACACATCAAAAACACACTGAAAATGTATATTGATATTGGAAAAGTGGAAATTCTTAATTTCAGTTTAAAAAGCCGCTCCAATTTTCAAAAAATCTCGCGCTTAAAAAAAAAACAATTTCGTGACTTAACAAATTGGGATGTTTTATTTGTTGACAGTTTGTTTTAATTGTGATCACCGAGATAACCAAAAAACCAACACCAACAAACAAAATATTCCTATCAGCTGACAAATACCTAATATCACATTTCGATTCTTTAGAGTTTCCGTACGTGAGTTCATCATGGCAGTGATTTTTTTAATTAATTTCTATAAAAAAATATAAAAAGTTTTTATTACAAAACTAAACTTTTATTAAAAAAGGCTCGCGGTTTATTCTGGCGGCTATCGAAACTTTATATGTTGTGGCACCAAACGATGAAACCAATCTTTTCAAAAAATATTCTAATAAGAAGTTATCATCGAAAATGTTTTTCATAGATGGTCGGAGTGTAGACTGCTCTCAAAATAATTATTTTTGAGTTATAGCCGCAAAAAGGTTTTCGGTACCCTCTGACATGCTTTCACCTTTGAACACTTTAACCGAAAATTTAAAAAAATGTTCGAAAAAAATGAAAGATACGATTCTCTAGAATTGAAGACGAATCTATCACTCCTTAAAATCGGAGACCACTTGTTCCCCTATCAACATCACCTCCAGTTTTGGCGATATGCCGCTTAAGCTCAATTTACTGAATATATTATATTCAATATGTTCTGAAATATTTGTTGTGTTTTTTGGGAATTTTAGGGAATTTTTGGGAATTTTGGGAATTTAGAGAATTAATTCCCAAATATTAGGCTCTGCATGCTATTGTCAAGTGGTCAAGTTACGAATATTTGAAGTTACGAAAATGCAAGAATCATCCCAGAGGCGCCGACTTTTGTTCGAGGTGTCGGGTGCTCAATCTGCTGACTGACTCAGATTCTCATCGTAGTTTTATTTTTACAGTAATTGAATAGCCGAGACTTACACACAAGAAAAAAAATTTAATTAGCATAATATGTAATCAATACAAAAACAAAACTATTTGATTTCATGGCTTACAGCAAAAGTATTTTGTCTCAAAGTATTCTTGTAAATAAACTCATCCAAAATGGAATTCAAATCCATTTCATTGGTTGTTGTCCGGTGCACGTGCAACATAGCCAAATCGTTGGTACGTTGTTGTTTTGTCGTGGATTGCAAATAGTTCTTTATACGCTTTAATGTAGAAAAAGACCGCTCCGCGACAACTACCGTTTGGGGAGAAGTGAGCAACAGACGAATGAATTTTACATATTCCGGTAAGAGTTCCCGAATATTGTCATGCTCTTGAAGGTATATTGATAGCTTGGTTAGCCCATCAATTTTAGCGGTCTTGTCTTTGCTTATAATATCAAAGAACATGGATCGATGTAAATTTAAACGGTCTAAATCGAAGTCACATTCACGTTTTCCATCATGATTTTACACGATGTACTCTTTAATGTCAGCAATGCCACATTTATTTAAAGCGAAATCCTCTAGCTTGCTCAATATTTCATAAGTTTCTGAATCGAAACGCTCATCCAAACTTGTTGTAACTTGGTCGATAACTCCAAAATAAATTGCTTTATATTTATCTTCCGGTGTGGTGGGGAAGTGATAGGTGTGCGAGTTCTGGTCGAAACGTTTCGGTGCAACTCGTCGACGCGGAAGTTCGGGTGAACTCAACTTCAGTGCAGTTGTTGCTTCTACTGTGGTTTCAAAAACTTGATGGAACTTTTCTGCGGTTCTATTTTCTGAGAAACTCGTTTTGAGTAGAGCCACGCATCTCAATACGCTTCTAAAGTTTATCATTTTTGCTTGTATAGTCTCATTCAAAGCTTCCACTTTTTCGAGAGTGAAAATTGCGATTTCCAACAAAATATAAGTGTCAAACTTCTGAAGATATTCTGCAAATCCTCTTGCTTTCATTCCACTGTCGTTTCTTTCCAGACCCACAACTTCAAAGAATTTAACGATGTTTTTGTAGTTTTCTTTCACCGACTTCAAAGACTTGATTCGAACTGTCCAACGAGTCGGGCAAAAGGCTTTAAGCGAAATGGCTTCTTCTTGTGACTCGTCATCGTCATCGGAAAATTGGGATTGTATTTCTTTGAATATATGAACCCTTTCGGCTGATGCACGGACGAACGTTATCAAATCACGCATCACAGATAAAAATCTGGCGACTTCATCTATTAGTTTCATCGCATCTTGGGCAACCAAGTTAAGATTATGACCTGCGCAATGCACATAATAAGCTCTGGCAACTAATTCTCTTATTCTTGTCTGTAGTCCAGTAATTTCTCCACTCATATTAAACGCTCCGTCGTAACATTGTCCGCGGCATCTACGAAGATCAATATCGAACGGAGTTTTTTTAATTTTCGTTTGACGTTTAAAACGTCATTTTGACAGATGGAAAAGACCAACTTTGATTCCAACAGACACAATTATTCTCGATTCAAATCATTTTGAGCGCAAATGATTCCACTCGAGTATAAGTAAAGCTTGACATTGTCGGGTGCTTCGCACCCGACAAATTCGTTTGTCGGGTGCTTCCGCACCCATTGCCACCTAGAAGTCGGCGCCTCTGAATCATCCCCAGATCATTAAAAATATGCCAAGCTATAGTAAAAACAATAAATCTATTTGGAAGTTCTTTAACACGAAGGGAATGTCGAAATTGTCATAATTTTTCATGAGATCACTTATGACTTAAGTTCTCCCAAATTAAAACCTCGCATTAAATGCAGAATAATATATTTTCGTTTTTTTTTACCTTTTTGAATTCGACATAGAAATAATTTTCATATTTTGCGAGCTTCCAACCATATTCGACAAAGTTTGCTTTTAGTTGCGAGTTCCATTAATTGCACCATCCTTTATTGCCAGGATTACACCATCCACCTCTCGGGTAACCGCGAGATCTGCAACACTCCGAAATATTCCTGTTTTGTGTCGGTTCGCCACGAGCGCATACTTCATCGCATTCCCAAACATGGACGGCTTCGACTAAAAATTGAAAGTTCTCAATTGAAAGCAATTCGAGTCGAATTTAGTAGAGTGATGATTTTGACCGCGCATTTCACAAATATTCAGATATCGGCATACATCTGTGAATAGATCATTGCCGAATAGCAATTTCTTCTTAAAACGACGTCAAAACGAAAATTTCAAATAAATAGGTCTGTTCCGAGTGCAACATAGAAATGTCAAACGTCATCCACAGACAACCAAACAAAATATATGGAAAAGTGTTGAGAATATCGCTCTGTGGATGACGTTTGACAGTAAACTGCACTCCGAACTGATCTAAACGTCACTACTGCTTCGCTCAAAACCGGTTTTTTCTGGTCTGGTACTGTCTGGCCGGGACGGGACATTTTTTGTTGAGGCGTGTGGGAAGGTTGTAATTTGAGCCGAAGGCTCACTATTGTACTATTTCGAACGTTGAGATTAGCTGTGTGAAAATGACAACATATTTGACATCTTAAATGACATTTTCACAACGATCTATAGTCTCTGCTGAAGGTAAGTACTATAGCCGATCGCGAGCATCCTTTTAACAATATATGCACTTCGAAGAAGCCTCGAATTTGTCACTTTGGTTTTTACTTGCAAACACCTTACCTGTTGTAAATGAAGCCAAAACGACGAAGAGACAGGCCACGATAATTACTTTGGAATTCATCGTTACAATTTCTGAACTTTTACTTGATTTGCTTGTTACAGTGTTAACACAAAACGAAACTGATGTGCCTTGCTATAGAAAACCGTTCCTATTTATACTCTAACGAATCAACGTACATAATACGTCGCATCGACATTAATGTATTTAATTTAGTTTTATAGCGCAATATGCAAATCAAATTGCTAATATGAAACTAATAATTACTTATTTAAAGAAAAACATTGCAATAAACAACTGTGCACTACGGAGAACAAGGCGTGTTGTTAAGTTATTAAGATGTTTTCGGGTTTTTTTCCCTATTGATCTGGAATAACCGAACTGTGTTTATATATTTACATCATGGGGAATCCCGAAGTGGACTTTTCCAATGTAAGTGTGTTGACAATATTTAGCTGAACCGAGGGGTGGATAAACGTAAATTTGGTTCGAACCTTGTTTTCGAACCTTGTTGAATTATAGGTTTACGCATACGTTTGTAACACGTCGAATTGGACTCCCTGAGTAAGGGGTAACCTATTGTGGTTGTCTAGAGATGCCAAATCCGCGAAAAAAAATTGTCCGTCTGTCCGTCTGTCTGTCCGTCTGTCTGTCTGCACGATAACTTGAGTTAGATTTTGAAAATTCTTTCTTTTCCCGTTTGGTAATGTCAAAAGACAGGCTAAGTTCGAAGATGAGTGATTTTGGATCGACCCCTCCCGAGCTGTGGCCCAATAAGTGCTTTACGGTTTTTCGAAGATATCTCCGGACATTTAAACGTTAAACTTGGAAGTGATACGTCAAATAAAAGGTATTTACAATACCGATCGACAAAAAAAAAGTTTATGGAAATCGGATGACCGACTCGTGAGTTAGACCCCTTGGTGTGGAACAGGCACAGGGCGGCAAGCAGTTTTTGCTTGTAGGTCGGCCACATTTGAACATATTTCGTCTGTTTTAGCTTTATTAGATAGGTATTGACCGTACCAATCAGGGAAATTTTTTTTTATGAAATTATGTTCTCCGGAGCGTGAGCTAGGTCTCTTGGAGTGAGCTCTTATCTGGCTACTCGGAAGTACAGTGAACGTGGTGTATTTTGACAATATCTCGAGTAAATTTTGACCGAATTTCATGAATTTTTTTTTGTTTGAAAGGTATTAACGAATGTAAAGCGTCAGAACTATTTTCGGTCTCCTAACAAAATGGCTGCCGGCGGCCATATTGAATTTTAGTAAAACGATATAAAGTGGGAAAATTTGTACTTAGATAGTTTCTGTTAACATAGAAATAATTTGTTATGTGTGTGGGGTGTTTCAGGCATTCCATATATGGACATCTATATATACCTATATACAGCTATATTGAGCTATATACAGGCATATAGAGCTATATAATAGCATATTCCTCTGTGAAATGTTTATTTATAGTGAAATATAGTTAAATATAGCGGTATATAGCTGTTTAAATAGGAATTTATGAAATTTGTCTTCGTACGGGGCTGTCTATATTGCCTCCGGCAATTTATTTGTATATGATAACAAGGCAAAGAGTGGATAATGTAAGTGATTTTAAAGGCTTTTGACACGAATAGGTGTTTCGTACAGGTCGGCGTTAGCTATGTTTTTTCTATTTTTTCTTCGGTTTTTGGTTAGTTTTCTAGTTTTTTGACCGTTTTTTGTTGTTTATTTTAGTTTTTTTCTGTTTTTGTTTTTTTGTTTTTTATTGTTTTTTCTGTTTATTTTTGTTTTTGTTTTTGTTTTCGATGGCCTCGAACCTTGTTTTTTTGGTTTATCCACCCCTCGAGCAAAACCAAATAGGTAATCGGAGGGATGGATTTTAAAATTTCTAAACTGTCGCGAACGGGTCGGGTCTGGAAAAAAGTACGTCTCCCAAAGATTACTAAACACGACATATAAATTCGGAAATCTTTTCAAAAAAACGTTTTGTTTCCACTTGTTCGAAATCAAAGAAGCAAAATACCGATAGGTTCAGGAATTTTTTTTATTCCAAGCTACTTCAATCCAATACAAAACCTCATATCACTAAACCTCATAAAATGTTTGATTTCAGAATGTTTAACTAAACCTTCTGTCACCTCTTTCGACAGCTTTTCACTTTTTAGTACGTCTTCTTTCCCAGCAGAAAAAATCTCATTTAATAATCGTCCGTTGCCAAAGCGTAATGTCCCATTTCATTTTATATCTATGATACAGACCCGTCGTATACACCGAATTCAATCACTTGACCAATTGTGACTCTACAAAAGTTGAAATGGAAAATGTGCATGGTAGCTCAACTGATTAGTAGGGTGTGTCGATTTCATTTTTTTTGTGATTCCGGATTCCGACCTACCGCGATTCACGATCGCACTAGCAATAATAATCAGCATTTTTTTTTTGAAATCAATATATAAGCTTGCACTACGTTTTTTTTTAAATTTTCGAGCTAAGAAGCTATGTTATGGGTCCGAACCGAAAAAAAACCACTTCAAATGCTTTTGCAGAGTTTTCACTCTGTAGGGCATCTAGAGGGTCTACTAGAACAAACAGAAGTAAAAAAAAATGTCTTACCGTCGTTTCGGTATAGCAGCAAGTGTAAGGACAAGGAGTCATAATGACTCATTACAAGAACCGCTCCCATATCTTGTCCCTATAAATTAATCCCTTCCCCGCCCATATCTGGTCCGATTCTCGTTTACCTGTTCACTTATTTATGAAATACCCGGTGTTAATAAACGACGAAATTAAGCGGCCGAATAGTTAAGGCAAAATTGCAAATTCGGTTTAGCTTCAATTATAACGTCGTACACCTGCCAGCAACAATTGTCGTATTCTACATCTTCATTAATCTTTAAAGTCAACGGCCAGTTAAGATAGTCTATTGTTTCTTTTGATCTAGCAAAAAAATTCAACATCATCAACTGAACAGAAGGAAGTAATGCTTCATTGCAACTTCTTATTATGAGGGATTCTTTTGAAAAACAGCCTACTGAAATCGGACGCATTTTCCATTGACCTTTTTTATATGGGCTTAGAAAGGTATTCGACCCTAGAAGCTAAAGCCACTTTCAAAAAAATTCTTCGAAGCTTGTGTGGCTGGTGAAAGGTGATCAAAAACCGAAAACTTGCACTTTTCTTACAAAAATTTCTCCAGTTACGCGAGCCGTACAGGGTCGTGTGGGTTGTCATTAGAAAGGTAATCACATGTACTATTGAGCCGAATAGGGACTTATTGTGTTTAAAATTCATCCACATTGAAATATGTGCAGTTGAAGTTTTCAACCGAAGACTTACACCGTTCTAACTGAAATTTCTCGAGGTACACAAAACGTGCATGGTCGTGTAGGAGGGTGTCATTTGACAGGTAATTTAATGTGCTTTTGGACCAAATAGGGTCTTATGTGGTTTGGATGCGTCTATGATGAAATATGTAAACATTTCAACTTCTATTTCATCTTCCTATGATCAGAAGTGCATAGACCATGCTCTTAGTGCTGAACCGCTCTACTCAAAATGTTATTAAATTGATCAAGAAAGTAACTTTTTTTACTTCGTTTTCTTCGGACCTGATCCGATTTTTTGATGTTGTAAAATGGTCGAATATTGTTTATCTCTTATTCACCGAAATAAAATCCGAATCACCGTAAAAAAAAGGCTGCCACACCATGCACTCGCGTTCCACACATTCCACATGACATTTGGTATCTGTGTTAAATAAATTCGCATACGGTGTGTGTGTATTGTGCGCTATATACACGACGTACATAAGAGTAAACAAAACCCTAGAGAGCTAAAGGTTTTGCAAGCAAAATTACATCACTAGATTTTGAGATGTTTGCCTACTGCGATAAAATACCTCACTGCTATAAGGCTGTATATAGGAGACATGTACGTATACGAGCGCTTGCGTAGTAATGTACTCTAACTACGATCATGGGACAAAATGAATGGTACACACAGTATCCCGACACAGTTTTACTTTGAAACAAATTAACAAAAAAGTAGATGTTTTCGTTTGATAGAGGCTTCTCAACAACGAATCAATAATGAGGCAGAATTACTGAAACAGAACGCATTATCTCAAAATCTGTTGACAATGAAGACTTACTGTCAATTGCATTATAGTTATTTATCTACCAAGGTAGGTATGAAGGTATTTTTTCGCACTAGATGTCGAGGCGAAGCCGAGGTCGACAAGACGTCGTGTGCGAAAAAATACCGGCATACCTACCGTGGTAGATACAACGTTTTTCGCAATTTCGGGCCATAATCACCTTTCCAATGCAAAATATTACCAAAATTTCTAGCAAACATTCACATGCAAACATGAATTCATTTGAACGATCAAGCAACCTGCACTATACACATTGCAATGTGACGCGCTAAATAAAATCAAGTAGTCAATGCTTAGAATGTACGCTTCAACAATACGTTCTGTATAATTGTGTGACTCTGTAGCCGAATGGCTATGGTCGTTGCTTGGTGTTTGGAAGAATTTTGGTGTTGGATGTTCAAATCCTGGTCTGTGCAAAGTTTTTATTTATAAAATTTAGTCTTTCTTAAAGCTACTGAGCTATGTAGCGTGCGAAAAAAAGGTGAAAAAGCCCAAGTGCGAAAAAAATAATCAAAAACGCACTGTGAAATAAATACCTTCAAAACGTCATTAAATGGATGCATGGAAAGGTGATGATTATGGCCCGGAATTGCGAAAAAAAAATCAATCTGGCTGCGAGTTAGCGCGTATACCTACTTGGATATAATATCATATTACCGCATCAAAAAAGCTAATTCATCAAGCAAACATTGAAACTATAGGATGTCACAAATTCGAATCATCAGTACATGTCATCAGTCATGTCACTCCAGTGAACGGAGCTCGTTCTTCGGAAGACTGTTGGCGGAAGGACTGGAAAGCCGTCAAGAAAAAAAGGAGACGCTCAGTCTTGTTGAATCGGAATGATTACAATGTTAGGCTAGAGCTAAACGATACTAAACGACAACGACTATAAATCGGAGTACCAATGAACTGCACAAGAATCTGTCAGGAAATCAAAATAGTTCCATCCAGGCATGAGCGCCGCCGCCGCCGCAAATGAAATAAATATTTCGAAAGGTGAATGGGTGAAATAATTTTGAAAACCGAGATTCCTGTTGATCCTAAGCAGCTCAAGTACTTTTTGAATTTTTTTTTTTTTTCAAAATTAAGAAAATTTTGAAAATTTTCTTGAATTTTCATGAATTTTCCAGAATGGTATATTACGTCCTCGCTTCTAAGTTTGTTGTTTTGGCAAGTATAACCTATGCGGAACGAGCCGAAGGCGCACAATCAGTTAATTCACAAATTTGAGAAAACTTTATCGATCTTTGCGAATTTTCTCGATTTTTTTTCTTTTCAATTTTTACTTGATTTTCGTGAGCTTTCGATTTCTTATCGAAAACCATTTTCTTAATGAGTTAAATGAGTGTACCGGAGCATGATTTTCCATTTAGTTCAAGTTTTGAGGCAATAAAACTTGACGTGTTAGTGAACCTTAGACTTAGAGACTTGCTTGTAACAAGACCAGTTCCACTTGCACTTTGAACAACCTAATCTACCTACATTTTCGCTTTCCGTACAATTTCATTTTCATGCTTACTAGTTCATTTTCCATGAATTTATCTAAACGTTTTAATTTAAAAAAAAAAGGTAAAAGGAACCTCCAGCCGAGCCGTTTTAAGCCGGCTCAAGCCGACTTTTTCGCCGCCGCCGAGAAATTTTTTTCGGCTAGCCGCCGCCGAGGTTTCTCCGTTGGCGCTCATGCCTGGTTCCATCTGCAAGCAATAATTGAAACGACCGAGACATGCATTCTTGAAGATGTGCACCATCTAGCGCTCAGAGTAAGTACTGCAGGTACAGGCATGTCTACATTCAAGTTTCTGTCTTTAACGCATGTGTTCATCACGCAAGATCAGAGGAAATGGAATTATGTCCAGTGGATGTTGCGTTAAAAGGATTGGAAAAGAACAATGATTCCAGTCCAGACAGTCTCACTATAAAGTTCTCTGAAAACTTATCGCTGTCGTTCAACTTGCCATTCAGTATTATTTTCAACAAGCACTAAGGGAAATATCAGAAAATTCGTTCTAGAGCTATACATTTTGTGCAAACAGATGAGTGTTTTGCTTATTTTAATTATGTCGGTGAAAGTCTCATAATGCATTCAAATATAGCTCAAATATATCGAACCTTTCTTTTTCTTGATAGGACCGTAGGCCAGCTGGTTAGCCAACCTTCTCTGCCTATAGAGGGTAAGCATTAAGCCACTTTGTGATATACCGGATATACAAATAAAAAGACTTGAAAAGAAATCGAGAGGATAACGCGCTCAATCAACCAAACCATCTTCAAAAAAAAGAACTGAAAGCTTAATTATGGATCATTTGATATTTTCTTTTGCAAGATAAAGTACCACCTGCGCCAAACATCTGCGCGATAAGAGCATAAAAATAAATCAAAACGCGATTGTACAATGTGAAGAGTGAAGCACAAACATATTATCAGCAATTAGAGTCAGTCGTAGTAATATCGTCTTCAAGATGAGATTCGTGGTTGTTGTCAGCGTATTATTTGTTGGAGCAGGTGAGGACACGGAGGTTTAAATTTTATTTTTCCCAAACTGTGACCGGATTTCACTAATTCGTATAGCTGTTTCGTCACCAATTCTATCTAATAAACCGACTAACAATACTGAGGTAGAGGATGAACAGGATTGGCATCTGGTTCCTGATGGGGACGGAAAGTTGCATATAGTCAACATACACGATGGCAATGATATCGACATCGAACCGAATTTCGTTGCATTCGATCAAGTAGTATTCCGTCTCTTTACGCGAAACAATCCAACCAATGCCCAAACTATTACCATATTCAATGATGCCCAATTGACGAACAGTTTTTTCCTTCCATCACGCCAAACAAGATTCACCATCCACGGTTGGTCAAAATCAATATTCATACGACCACTATCTTGACCTCGTCTTGATAAACAATTTTAGGTTGGAATTTCGGGGGACCTATGGCTGGAGCATTTTTGAGAAGTGCATGGCTTGATCGAGGCGATTTTAACGTTTTTACCGTAGACTGGGGCACGGGAGCGATAACTCCTAACTATGCATTGGCACGTGGACGTGTAAATGCTGTCGGTGCAGTAGTTGCCCAATTCATTGATTGGTTAAACATTCGTGGCGTTCCATTTGCCAATATTTTAGTTAGTGGCCACAGTTTGGGGGCACACTGCGCGGTTTGTGTTTTTAGTGAATGATCTAGACAACTGAATCCAAAAACATGTAACTAACGCAGGGAGCAGCAGGAAAGAGAGTAACTAGAGGAACTTTAGCAGCCATCGTAGCCATCGATCCTGCTGGTCCACTCTTTTCGATCGATAATCCACAAGATAGAGTACACCATACCGATGCTGTTTACGTCGAGAGTATACTTACCGACATTGACCAATTAGCATTTTCAATGCCCATCGCTCATGCTAGTTTTTATCCGAATTGGGTAAAATTTAGATTTAAATCAAAATCCCAGGTTGTATAAGGAGGTTACGCCGATCACAATTATTTTGGCGGCTATTGGTAACTCAAACTGTATTTCAGTACGAAATTTCAACTGAACTGAAATTGAGCTACAATTTTGTATGAAAATCACGGTAGATTTTTGCGATCAGTGATCGGCGTTACCTCCTCATATAAAACCTAGATGAAAATTGTTGAAAATGTAAGCGAGTCCTTAAAATGTGTCCTAGGGTACAAGTCAGCCGGGATGCGAAGGAATGGACGTAGGTGGCTTTTGTTCTCATATGTTGGCGAATGACTTTTATGTTGAGTCGATCAATCCAGCCAATGTGTTTGGTGCTACTCGTTGTCGTGATTTTAATGATATTCGCACCCGAAACTGTGTGTCAAGTGGTCAAAGCCGACGATTGGGCGGCGAGCCTGTGTTCGATGGTCCTAGTGTACCCGGCAGCGTGTTCTTCTTGACAACTCATGCTGCTCGTCCGTTCGCCCAGGGACCACGATAATCGGAACAATGGAAACTGATTTCGCTTTCAATGAAAACTTGTAAAGGTTCAACTCGACTTGTCGTGTTATTGGAGTGCAGAATGAATAAATCACGATTGCATTTCACATTAATCATATAAAGAGATCGCATCATGCTCAAGTAAATGTTTAAAATGCTTAGAGAGTCGCCTAAGCTATAAATGCACTGCGAACTAATTTCTCCCTCCTTCCTTTAAAATCCTTTAAAATCAACTTTCCGAGAAGAAGCGACTGGAGCTTAGGTGTACCTAGCTCCTCAGCCAAGGCGATCAAATGGTATACGGAATCCGTATTACGAATGGCTCGTACAAAGTCAACGAATCAGGATAAAAATTGTTCAAATCCACGTTAATGATTCAAATTAAATTATCTTCGTGCACTCCCGAGCGAAAAAAATGACTCAAAACGTATAAGCATATACGTATTTTTTCAGTATATGTAAGGATATGTTGATATACTGTTAGCATTCAGCATATGATATATACGTTTATATACTGCTATCAGTATTTAAACATGTACGGTTTTATACTGTGACCAGTATTTAATCAAATACGTTTGTGTACTTACTAATGTAACAATCAGTCTATGATGAGCTTTTGTCGTGGCAACATATTTGTCACATGAATTTTACGAGGTAAGAGCAATATTCACCTTAACATTTTAAATTGAATCATTAGTAAATTCATGAAACAAATTCTACTTGTCGCTTTCACATTATCAGTCAAAAACACTCAAAACAGTAAAAGTGACGCAAGTTTCTGTGCATACTTCCAAACAACTGATATCGGTGGAGGTGACGCATTCTGCGCTTGTACGCAAAAACTGTAACAGCAGAAATTCAATTCTAGAAACAAAATTTTACCAAAAAATTTTGCGTCACAAAGTAACAGATGATTCGGACGTATTAGGACGTATTCTTGCCTATTTTAAAAAATTTCTTAAAAGTACTTTCCTCAACATCTGCCACTTGTGACGCAAAATTTTTTTGGTAAAATTTTGTTTCTAGAATTTCTTTGGTCAAATTTTTGCTGTTACAGTTTTTGCGTACAAGCGCAGAATGCGTCACCTCCAGCGATATCAGTGATTTTGAAAGTATGCACAGGGACTTGCGTCACTTTTACTCTTTTGAGTGTTTTTGACTGATATAAGTTCTTTTGGAAGAATTAGTAGATTGAAAAATTTTAAAAATTTTAAAAATTTAAAAAATTTAAAAAATTCGAAAAATTTAAAAAATTTGAAAAAATTAAAAAAAATTGAAAAAATTAAAAAAAATGAAAAATTTGGAAATTTTAAAAATTTAAAAAATTTGAAAAATTTTAAATTTTTAAAAATACTAAATTTAGGAAAAAAAAATTGAGGCGAGCAGAGCTTACCAAAAGCGAACAAATTTGTTCTACCATACCCATCCACACACACACACTTAAAGGTGTTCTTATATGGGGCTTTTATGGGAATTTCGAGGAGCCCTAGCTCCGAAACGAGGCCGGTTCCCCCCAATTTTTTTTTCTGGAATGTCTTAGAATGACGACTAGAATCTACTCCCAAAATTTCAACAAAATCTAAAGAAGACTTTAGAAGATAGGAAACACGGACGGACGGACTAACAAAGTAACGTAGGATTTTTTCATTTCGTTTAAAGTACTGAAATTGACCAAAATGTATGGAAATGGGGCTTCTTGGAAGATTTTTTGCGTTGCCAAATTTTAAGCTGCAAGAACGTGTGATAGCTCGTTGAACTCGTACGGACGCCTAGTTTTTTTTAATGGTAATTTGGAGTCATTTGTATTTGAATTGTGGAACTTCAATATTTGCTGTATATATGGTTCTGCAGTCTACGACAAAAAATTTTTTTTTAATTTTGTCTAGTAATAGGACCTGCGTCACGGGCGCTATGCTAACGCGCGCCCATGATTGTTGATTTCTCTAGTTAGGTCTCGGTGTAGGTTCATTTCTCGTTAGGTGTCTGTGTGGCTGCTAGGAATCTCGCGCCGCGTCATTCACAATAATTCACATTTTGACACATTTTGTATAAGGAAGATGTCACTTTGTGAGTTATTGTGAATGACGCGGCGCGAGATTCCCTAACACCGTCTGTGTATGATCTTTTCTCGTTAGGTTCTTTGTGTATTGTTTCTCTCGCTAGGATATCTTCTGTATCTTGTTAGGTCTTAGGAATTAGCAAATAATATGACACTGAAAAGTAGAATTTGTTTCATAATTTCCAATGATTTAGTCGACATTTTGGATTGACTTGAAGCGTGTTGCGTTGGTTTATTAAAGAGGAACCCTTGATGAGGTTAGATCTTTCGGGCGAGGCAACTAACGATATATATGATGAATTAAAAGCTGAATCAAGACTGTACACGTACACTCGTTTCCTTCTTCAAAAATTAAATAAAATTAAATCAGAATTTTATTACAAAAGAAATGATTGGAAGAAATTACGTATTAGAAAGTGTATGGAGATATACTGATTACGGATATAAACGTATATGCTGGTATACTGATCACGTATAAAAACGTATACGGTGATATACTGAAATTTCATACACTGCCATATACGTATTTTGAATGGGCTTAAGTCGAAAAAAGGGTATGTATACGCTGCAGTATGTGTAAGGAAATTCTCATATACGTTTTAATACTTTTCTGTCATTTTTTTTCGCTCGGGCTAACCGCACCGCTGCTATCAAAATTACTAGATATACATACACAAGGTATCTACAACCAAACACACTGTTTTAGTTCGTGAGGTTCGCACAGGTTTCGAACAGTTCATTCTGCGGCTACACAGCTGTCAAAATACATTTAGCTCAACGCAACATTTGTTCGTAATCAATTTTTCGCCTCTAAATAAGTTTGATCGAAAATAAAATCAATAAAAGTTTGTTCTTCATTCATCCAGCGAGGTGAACCAAATTTGTATTGTTACAGCTGTGTGTGTATTGCCCGCAGTACTAACACATAAGACGATTGAGTTATAAAAATAAAACCTTAAATGGTGAAGGTGATGCAAAGTTCCTGTTGCTCTACTTACATAATAACCAATATTGAAGTGACCCAAATTGTGGTGGTGACAAAAAATTTAAATCTAGATTCTCATTTGTTAAACGAAATTTTGGTGGAAAAAGGTAAAAAATGTGTTCAGATCGAATACTGAATCATTTCCAATTTGTGACGCCATTTCTTTGGCACAGGTTTTGTCGAGAGGTTGGTCACTTTACTAAAAATTAAAATAGTGATTTACCAAGCAAAATGACTATATTTCATTGATTTATCACGATTTGTAGCTAAGTTACTATGTTTGACCTGGTATGGGTAATCAATGATAAATCAATGGTTAAAGAGAGTGAGTAACCCATAGGTTTTTGCGATCCAGACACAGAATGCGTCACCTTAAACGATATTAGTTCTTGAATAAGTAGAGACACAGGGACTTGCGTTGAAGAATTTGTTTCGACTGATATCAGTTCTTTTGGAAGTTTTGGTATTAATCGCTTTGACGTGTGCAGTGACGTGTGCGAAAATTTTCGCCACAATAAATGTCAAATTGTCTTGCTATGGCAACTCCTCATTCGTAAAAATCAGATGAGCTGTCACTTTTGCCATAAAGGACCATAAAGGTCCACTTATGCTGAAAACAAACGAGGCATTCAAAACACGTTTTGGTCCTTGTTTTCATGACGAAATTGTCGCAACTGTCAAATAAAATTAGAAATTTCTCTATCGAAAATTACGATTGCTGCATTTGTCAATGAAAACTAGGACCAAAACACGTTTTCAATGTCTCGTTTGTTTTCAGCATTACTGTCACAGTGAACTTACACCACATCACAATATGTACACCACATTTATAGAGTTTACATCAAATTCGTGCTCTGCTGAATTGCTGTATTGGAAAGTCACTGGAAAAATAACGTTGGAAAAATTGAAAGAATTCAGTTTTGCCGATGCAAAAGTGACAGCTCATTTGATTTTACGAATGACTTAAGTATAGTTTCCACTTAAAGAGAGCACTCCATTTAGCCTCCGTCTACATGACAGTTGTAAAATAGAACAAAGGAACTGTCACGTAAACGGAGTAAAAAATTGAAATAAATTCAATTTCCACTCCGTTTGCGTGACAGTTCTTTTGTTCTATTTTACAACTGTCATGTAGGCGGAGGCTAAATGGAGTGCTCTCTTTTAGTGGAAACTATACTTTAACGTATGGCTCTGTGGATGCTATCGTTCGTTTTCGGCTTGTTTTGAGGGATTCTTTTGAAAAACAGCCTACCGAAATCGGACACATTTTCCAGTGGACTTTTTTATATGTGCCTAGAAAGGACTTCGAGCCTAGAACCCAAAACCACTTTCAAAAAAATTCTTCGAAGCTTTTGTGACTGGTGAAAGGTGATCAAAAACCGAAAACTTTCACTTTTCTTACCAAAATTTCTCCGGGTACACGAGCCGTACATGGTCTTGTGGGGTGTCATTAGAAAGGTAATCACATGTACTATTGAGCCGAATAGAGACTCATTGGTTTTAAAATTAATCCACACTGAAATATGTGCAGTTGAAGTTTTCAACAGAAAACTTGCACTTTTCTTACCAATATTTCTCCAGTTACACGAGCCGTACATGGTGGTGTGGGGTATCATTTGAAAGGTAATGTTATGTGCTTTTGGGCAAAATAGGGTCTTATGGGGTTTGGATGCATATGCGATGAAATATGAGAAGTTGAAATGTTTAAGTGCCCATATTTCATCGTAGATGCTTTCAAACCCCCATAAGACCCTATTTGGCCCAAAAGCACATAAAATTACCTTTCAAATGATACCCCACACCACCATGTACGGCTCGTGTAACTGGAGAAATATTGGTAAGAAAAGTGCAAGTTTTCGGTTGAAAACTTCAACTGCACATATTTCAGTGTGGATTAATTCGAAAACCAATGAGTCTCTATTCGGCTCAATAGTACATGTGATTACCTTTCTAATGACACCCCACAAGACCATGTACGGCTCGTGTACCCGGAGAAATGTTGGTAAGAAAAATGCAAATTTTCGGCTTTCGATCACCTTTCACCAGCCACAAAAGCTCCGAAGAATTTTTTAAAGAGTGGTTTTGGCTTCTAGGGTCGAAGTCCTTTCTAGGTACCTACAAAAAGTTCCACTAGAAAACACGCCCGATTTCGGTAGGCTGTTTTTCAAAAGAATCCCTCTTTACCAACAGACTTAAGTATAGTTTCCACTTAAAAAAAGCACTCCGTTTACATGACAGTTGTAAAATAGAACAAAGGAACTGTCAGGTAAACGGAAATTCAATTTCCACTCCGTTTGCGTGACAGTTCTTTTGTTCTATTTTCAACTGTCATGTAGACGGAGGCTAAACGTAGTGCTCTTTTTAAGTGGAAACTATACTTTATATCTCGGCGGAATCTTCACCGATTCTGACGTCAAATAATTGAACACACATGAATGCTCAGATCTAAGTTTTGGATGTTGTTGGAGCCAAGGAGAGAACTTCAAGCAATTGCTATAAATATGTTGCTTTGTCCCCAAACAAATTTTGGTATTTTTTTTTAGTATAGAACCTACGTCACAACTACCTATGAACGTGCGAACATGATCTTATTTCCTCATTATCTTAAACTGAAAAAAGTTGGTGTAAATTAATTACTTTACTTGCACGACTCGTGTAGTACGAACAGACATAAAGTGGACTTTGAGACGAAACGTGCTAAAACCTGCTGAACAAGCTGCTGAATTCATATACATTTATTGGCGGTAAGATGTTGGTGTGCTATCACCACGTTGATAAATTAATTTACTTCTTTCACAGATGGCTAACACTGAAACATGTTTGAATTTGGATGAGAACAAAAATGCACCTGTTGAACCTACAAATCCCAGCCGGTCTCCGTTTGATGAATTAACTAGTGTGTACGAAGAAATGGCCTTATGGCCATTTCGACGCGAAATCGAGATTCCGAACACGTTAGCAGTGATTGGAAATGTTTCTGGCCTATCAATCCTGGATTTTGGTTGTGGTACAGGAATATATTCGAGATATCTAAAAAACGCTGGAGCTGAACGAGTAGTTGGTTTCGATCCGTGTCACCGAATGCTCCAATACGCTAAAGAAAAAGCGCTACAGTTTGGAGCTGAGATTGAATTCACTTCAGAGCTGATCCCGGATCTTTACAATGGTCAGTTTGATGTTGTCCTCGGAGTTTACGTGCTACCTTACGCCACCACAAAGGCTGAGCTGGCTAACATGTGTTCCCAGATGGGAAATCTTCTCAAACCAAAAGGACGACTAATTACACTTCCAATGCATCCAGATTACAATTTGAATCCTGACTTTTATGAGGAGTATGGATTCCGGCTCACACAACAGAAGCGGTGTGGTGAATCGTTTAGTCATGTTGATGGAGGTCCAGTTGAACTACACATTTGCCATGGAAAATGGAACACCAGGGTGATGGCAACTTACTGGTCTAGAGCCAGTCTGACCCAAGCCTTGGTTGGAGCAGGATTCCCGTCTGTGTCTCATGTTGATTTGTGTAAAATTAGTTTAGAGTTTGTGTCACCTTCTCTTGTGAAGTATGTAAATCAACCCCATGCTTCTCTTATAGAATGTAAAAAAGATAATTCAGAGAAATAAAGCTCATGATAGTTAATTCCATGCATAAAAAGCGGCTACTTTAAACAGAGGAGTGATAAATTGATACGTGACACATCTAGCGTCGTCTAGAAACGTCAATAGTGTTTGACACATGCATACGTCAACCATTCTCGAAACACCATAAAAACGTATGTCAGTGCTATATTTGTACGTTACATACTTGGTCATGTAAGTGACTCTTGATTGCACCATATCATGGGCGCGCGTTAGCATAGCGCCCGTGACGCAAGTCCTATTACTAGAAAAAAAAATTTTTTTGTCGTAGACTGCAGAACCACATATACAGCAAATATTGAAGTTCTACAATTCAAATACAAATGACTCCAAATTACCATTAAAAAAAACTAGGCGTCCGTACGAGTTCAACGAGCTATCACACGTTCTTGCAGCTTAAAATTTGGCCACGCAAAAAATCTTCCAAATTTTTCAAATTTTTTCAATTTTTTTTTTAATTTTTTCAAAATTTTTTAAATTTTCAAAATTTTTCAAAATTTTTCAAAATTTTCAAAATTTAAAAAAATTTAAAAAATTTAAAAAATTTTGAAAAAATTAAAAAAAAAATTGAAAAAATTTGACCGAGAAAACACTAGAATCTTGATGGTTTTCTCGTACTTTCGAGTAGGGCGAATTCAACACATTTAAAGAGGTATCAGATCAACCTTTTCCACTCGGTATGTGTCGTACATGGTATGGTTGGAGAGCTCTGGCCTCGGACTAACTAAAAACGATTGATTGTATCGAAAAACATTTAATTCACAGGCGGCAAAAGTCGCCAAAGTTCGCCGGGGTACATTTTCATCAGAAAAATAGCACTTCATCAAAAAAGATACAGTTCGGCGATTTTAATTTCCACATAAATAGAATGCTGGGACCTCGATAGACTCATTTCAGGAAAAAAATCCCATGTGTAAATACTTTCGACTAAAAGTTTTTTCAAGCTCACCGTGGGAAGCGAAGATTGACCAAGTTGGAATATTCGAGAATCTCTCCGCTCTAAAATTCAAGGGGTCAGGGTAGCACATACCGACATGCTAGATTAGTCATTAGTCATTGGACGCAAAGTTTTGCTTTTCTGTAAATAAGAGTCCCAGTAATCCACCCGTTCAAGATGTTAGGTTGAAAAGATGCTTCAGATATGCTTGCCGTTTGTGAAAGATTCAATACATGTTTTTCGTCGACCAATTTTCGGTTGAACCAACCATATATTGAAAGTAATCAATGAATGAACCAAAAACATGTGTTTCGTCGACAAAACTGATGCTGTCTGAGGCTAGAAGATAATTTTAGTCGACCAATTTTTGGTCAGAACTTTACGGTAATCCAACTGCACTGGATCAATTCAAATTGTTTTAGCCTCCAGAACTCCAGTCCTTTTATCGAATACGTGAGGATCGTTCAAGCACAGTACCAATAAAATTTATCGGATCTGCTACTTCTTTTCATCAAATTTTTTCAATAGATTTCTGCAAAATCCCTTACTTCATTTGTTCTAACATAAGTTTCGCCATATAAGACCGCATTAAACGGAGCTCATCATTTACTAGTGTCGTCGTTGTAGATAGCAGATGATGTACGCATAGAATTCCCAATAGAATTCTGCATCAATGGATGTTCGATTCTCTTCAGGATATGGATAATCGAACATCCCATCGAATAGGTATCCAAATCGTGTCAGGTGACCGTTGTCTTCCCTTATGATGAATATAGATAGCGTTGAACTGCTTTCGCAGAATGAACTCGGTGATTTTTTTACGCGTCCATGTCCATTGCGCCCAAGTGGTATGAGTCGCATAAAACGTCGTGTTGAAGTTGGTGATAGGCGCAAAACCGATAGTCGTATCCAATGTACGAGTGACACAGCTCGCCCGTCTCGAGCTCCAAGCTCTGGCAGTACCCCCATTTGCCTCTGCTGCTTTTTGTTGTTCGTCCGCAATCCGCATCCACCAATAATGTTGGTCCGACGATAGCAGTGCATGTAGTATTCGACCTCCCAGAGCGCCTCGCCATCTTCCAGTCTCTTGCTGACCAATTGGCTGTTGATTGTTAAGCAAACGGCGATCTCGCGATGATGCCGACAATACCACGAATCTTCTGTCGCGTAGCTGCGACATGGCTGCTTGTCCTCGAATCTAAAGCTGCAACCCTTTCGTTCCATTTTTTTGTAGGTAATCTACAAATTAAAGTTATGTTCTTAATCGATTGACGCGAATATTCTGTTTTACGACTAAGCTTCTTATGAGTTCGAGGTCGAACAGTTCCTCAGAAGAAACGTAAGTGAAGAAACATTCCAAACTGAAACTTGGGTGTAATTGTGCAATATAAGAAATGAATGAGAGTGTTGCTGTAAAAACGTGTAGCGCTTTCAATTAACTGGCGATCTCGCCAACATTCCTCCAATTCATCAAAAGCGCAACAATGCGTTGGGGTCAGTCACATAACTCGTTTATCTTTTGACGAGTTACATCAGCCCGATAGATTAATCATTCTGTTGAAACTGCTTGGCGCCCCGTACCTGGTTAACACCAAGGGCTCTAACTAACGAGTCGGTCATCCGATTTACATAAACTTTAATCTATTCTACCGAACGGAATCTACAGATGTTACGAAAGTCGGAATTGTTGTCGAACGTTTGATATAGTGCCGTCCGGTGCCGCCACTGTTCGATACATATTGCAAGGTCCGTTGGCACATTATTTTGGTTTTTGTATAAAGGATAATGTTTGAAACTGTTACAGCACGAATTGATGGTTGGTACGTTCCATTAGTCTACATTTTGGCAACCAATAAAACGAAGAAAATGTACGAAGAGGCGTTGAAAGTGATTGCAGTTCAAACCAAACTTCATCATGTCCGGAGCGATAGCGGAGGACTTGACGCAGTCTAACTTCCAAAAATGAAGAAATTTTTTTGAGACGCGGCAACTATATATAGCCGAAAATTTCAGTTTCTACCCTTTGGTTTATATCACCACAAAACCTATTCTATCCATATTCTCGCTTCAAATACGAGCAAAACGAGCTATCACTCGACTATGTAGGTTTAAAATTGCCGGAGATACATCGTTTTGAAATCTGTCATAGAAAATACACCAAATTGACTTTTCCCAAACAATCAAAATCTTTCAACTTACTCTGTATGTTTCTATCTATCTATCGACGGTCGATCTCGGAAACTAGTCAGCCAATCTCCATGAAATTTTGCAGGAGTCTCAGGGTGGGCATAAAAATGAAAATGTGATACGCCATTACCTCAGGAAAAACCAGAATTTTGTTTTATTGGCCTCGAAGTGGTTTCTGAGTGTGGTTTTCGAGGGTCGGGAACGCGTTTTCGGCTGTAGCTTAGCTGTATTGAAACCTACAAGGGCGTTCGACCCATCAAATGAAAGGTATTCGTAACACGATTCGAACAAAAAAAAATTTAAAAATCAGGGCAGATTCGTTTGAGCTAGAGTGATTAGAGTGACCAAATTTTGAGCTACTCGAGCGTAGGATGAAAGGACTAATATTTTTCTGGGTTATGAGAGATAGAGAGTTACTTTCTTCGGCAAAGTCTCAGAGTTTTACGAGTAGAACAAAGGGGCATATGTGAAAAATGTCGAAAGTTGGAAATGGGTGGGTCAATTATGTTTTTAGAGGTATTTCTTGAATGGTGGCAAATAGAGAGTTACTTTCTTCGGCAAAGTCTCAGAGTTTTACGAGTAGAACAGAAGGGCATATGTGAAAAATGTCGAAAGTTGGAAATGGGTGGATCAATTGGGGTTTTGGAGATATTTCTTGAATGGTGGCAGATAGAGAATTACTTTCTTCGTCAAATTTTCGAATTTCGTCCAATTTTCAAATTTCGTCAAATTTTCGATTTTCGTTAAATTTCGTCAAATTTTTGATTTTCGTCAAATTTTCGAATTTCTGTTATAAACTGTTATAAAAAGCAGTGTTGACTACACTTCTAAAACGACTGATATCCCAACAAAAATCTCTTCGAGAAAAATGTGACGCAGTCTTATAATTTCTAAAATGAATGAAATCGCTAGAGTTGACGCTTTCAGCTTCGTTACGCAAAAATTAAATTTTACACCCAATTAGTTCAAACAAGCTGGCTTAGGTTTTCTCATCATCTGCCAAATAATTTTTACCAACACAAAAATTTGACTGGAAACAACCAAAATTTTACCAAAAAAATCTGCGCCGCAAAGTGGCAGATGTTCAGGCTGTCTGTACCAGCAAGAAAATTTATCTGCTCGGTTCCTAAGATTCTATCATAAATGTATGGCCCACAGAGATTTTGTTTTACACAAAAGGTACTGTGCGCAATTACGTAAATTTTCTGTAAAGTTGTACTTGTCGAGTCCGGGCAATAGAGTCAGGTGAACTATAGTGTTACGGACGCAGTCCAACAGTGCAACAACTTTCCTCTCAGAAAAGAAAACTTCCACTGCCGAAATACTGAGAGCACAACTCCTAACGGTATCTAGCGAAGAAAACATTTATTTCAAAACATAAAAGAGGCTGCGCTCATATTGCTTACATTTTCACAGCAAACTGATGAAAGCTGACCGATCAAAATTCACGGAATATCATGTAGGAAGAAAAGCCCAAATTGACAATCTGAAAGTAATCGAGTGACAGCACTCCAAACCTCATGGCCATTATCGAAAAGACCTCACCCGTTTAAACGTTTCCCGATTCAGAACAATGTTCCCGTAAGCAACTATGCCTGCTGGTTTGATTGCCATCAATATAACTGTTGGCAGCATTCGTTGGACATTAATCGGAAATGAATACCAGGCCGTTTCTCGAATTGAATTGTCGACTCCTTCAAAGTGTAAGGTCACTTCCATGCTGACCTCGCAAATCGAGTAAATGAAGCCAAATGTATAAAGGGCGTTGACGGCGATTTCGATCACATCGAAGTTGAATTTTCCCCTTGACTGGATGCGAACGAGACTTTTGTTAGTTTGTTTAAGATGTGAACTCAACGGACGACATTGCCCAAAGCAATAAAACACTTTACCAAGTCTGCTTGAAGTATCAAAAGTGATCCGCATATGGTCGAAAGTCCCCATACGAATGAATCCAAGAAAATGAACTCGTAAATGTTGTTCAAATCTTTGAGTATTCTAAAGGCAAAAGCGGTACGGGAAAATGTTAATTTCTGGTTTGGTTAAACTCTCAATTACTCAACAATGAGGCGTCCGCATGCAGTTGAATTGTCTCATAAAATTGGTTCAGATTCTCGGCTCGATGTTGACTAGATTTGAGAGTAACGCTGAGACTTTCAAACTCCTGCCGCATATCTTTGGTAACCGTTTTCAACAGCATATACGATCCGATGAATACATTTAAGATGAATGAGATGATGTGGTACAGATGTATGAAATACACGTATTCAATGCAGAAGGCCATTGAATAGCCAATGGGAAATGATTTCCAGTTGAATGGGAACCTGTAACGAACATTTAATAATGAACGCCAAAATAAGGGTTTTTCATGCGCGCGTCAAAATTGTGTTGTATTGATGACAGGTCGAATGACATTTCTATCCCATGGGGCGAAAACAGAACTTTTCTCACTTGAATTGTCACTTTGTTTATGTTTTCGTTTCGTAAGGATAAACTCCAAAACATGTACGCAAGAAAACGGTTGTGTTCACCTCTGGGAGGAATAGGAAATGCCAAGCTTCAAGCAAAATTTCGAAATCACTCTGGTTGAAATTTTCTATTTTCTCCCTCGGCAAACAGTAGCTATTTACATAACAAGGGATAAAAAGTTGGAAAGTATGAATTCTACATGCTTTTGAAACTTAAAACAATTTTCTTGTTTTCCCTGGGAGTGTAAAAAGCCACTTTCGACCCGAGGGAAAACAAAAGCATATAATAACTATTGTGTAAGCTTTGTATAGAAGTAGAGCTTCTCAGAGCTTTGATTTATGACAGACAGAATGATAAAACTTTCGCTGAATTTCTGAAGAAGCTTAAAGATCTCTAAATCTCGCTCAAAGTGCTAGAACAGGGAAGATGGTAGACCAAGATTTTTGCTGAAATTTTGGGAACCACCTCAATAATTCCGAAGGTCGAGAAGATAACCAAAAAAAAACTTCGGAAATCCTTCAAATTCTTCGAATTCCAGAACTGGGAAGATGGTGGATCAAGTGTGATGCTCGAATGTTGAGAACCAACACATTGTCTCACCTCAATAATTCCGAAGGTCCAGACGAGAGCCAGAAAAAATCTCAGAAATCGTTCAACGCCCTTGAATTCTAGAACTGGGAAGATGGTGGACCATTGAATTAGTGCAAACTTGTAAGCCCGCAGAACGTTGCTACCTTCTTATAGTTTCTGCGAAGATATACCGCAGAACTATATAAATATCTTACCACGACGGATACGCCAATCGAAAGATGCCATCATCCAATTTCTCTTGGGTGAAGTAAGCAATCGTAACTGTAATTAAATTGGGTAGCAAGAAACCCGCTGGCAGCAGTGTTGTACAGACGAAATGTATTCGCTGCGTCCGTTTTTCGATCATTTCATTTGTGGTTTCATACAGAATTCTTGACGCTGGATGCTTTAAGCCTACAAATTGTTTAATTACGAGATTACAGGCATTTTGACAGCAGCACGAACTCACGGTTCTGAACAGTCTTTTCGAAATTGCCAATCAACTTGAAAACGGACTCACTGTTCCACACGAATACGACGTACAACACGAAAATACTTGTCGCCGACGAGAAACCATAGGCTGCATGGGCGTATTCAGAGAGGGTTCGAGATTCGCGGAAAAGATAGGTTCCTGTAGTAGCGCTGGCCACAGCGAAACAAATGCCGACAATCGAATTTTTTAAATTAAACCGCCGAAAATCATTGAACGGCTCTGGAGAATAAATGCCCAGCGTCGGAAAAGTTCGTTGTACCGACTGAAACAGTTGGAGTTTCGTATCCGATGACTTCGAATCGTCGATGTCTGCCATAATTTCCAAATTTTCCTTTGATGCTTTTACCGGTGTCCTCTTCACAAATGAAACGACTTTTCGAACAAATTTAATCAGATTCTTAGAGTGAAATGATTGGTAATTATGTCGTATCCCTCTTATATAGTCGCTTAACCTGTTTGTAGACGTTTTAATTAAGCCATGAATATTTTAATGAGATAAGTTGTGGGTGTTGATGTTCGTGTTATTCCATCAAGTAGTAGGTACAATTAAGGAGAGTCGCTTACATTTTGAAGTCATTAGTGGTCACCTGTGCTCAGACCCGTACGAAGTACTGAGGGTTTACTACATCGTGTAACACGTCGAGTTCGACTCCCTGAGTAAGGGGAAACCCTTGAAATGTATGAAAATTTGTGCGGCGTCTCACCATCCAATACTTTTTTTGTTTGATTTGAGGTTAGCTTTGAAAATGACAACTTATTTGACAGCTCAAACGACATTGACAATGATCTATTGTGGTTGTACAGTGATGACAAATTAGCGGGAAAAAAATGTTAAAAGAAAGACTAAGTTTGAAGATGGACGATTTAAGGTATTTCGAAGATATCTCCGGACCTTTAAGCGCTACACTTGTAAGTGATACACCAAATGAAAGGTATTTACAATACGAATCGGCAAAAAAAAGTTTATAGAAATCGGATGACCGACTCGTGAGTTAGAGCCCTTGATGTGAACCAGGTACAGGGCCCGAAGCAGTTTCTGCTTGTAGGTCGGCCAAATGTGAACGGATTTCAATTGTTTTTGCCTTGACAGACAAATGAATGAATCAAAAAAAAAAAAAATTTGATGAAATTCGGTTTACCAGTGCGTGAGCTAGGTTTCTTGAAGTGAGCTCATATCTGGCTACTCGGCCGTACAGTTAGGGCTGTGTTTTTTGTCAATATTGCGAGTAAATTTTGACCGAATTCCATGAAATTTTTCGTTTGAAAGGTATTCATGAATGTAAGGCATCAGTACTATTTCCGGTCTCCTAACAAAATGGCTGCCGGCTGCCATATTGAATTTTTGTAAAAGTTTTGGAAAAATCTGTTAACAGAGAAGTATTGGTTGTGTGTGGATGCATGATAACAAGGAAAAGAGTCGATAATGTAGGTGATTTTAAAGGGCTCATAGCTTTCCAGCAGAGCAGAGAATAAAGGGAGAGAGATAAAGAGTTCCACATTTCGTACGGGCGGCGTTAGCTTATCTTTTTTTTGTCTGATTGTTCTTCACCTGAGCTTTGTGAACTAGAGGCGAATGGGCTCGATTTTTTTTTGGTCCGAACATGGTAGGGAAAAGGGTTGGCACAGACTAATACTGAACGAACACAATACCTACAGCCAACGCCTCTGGAACTCCTGTTGAAGATGTAACTACTAATTAAGTAATTGAATGCTAATTGATGTCTCGTCAAACTATTGAAGAGGCCGTCTGTAATTGACGGTGTCTAATGTTTTAAAATATTAACCATGCGTCCACTGGTGATAGTAATTTTATCATTAACGCGGTAGCGGAGCTCAATGTTTTATAAATAATTATTTCTTGAGTTAGTGTCAAAAAAACTGTTTATGAATGATCATGAGCAAAATTTTCAAACTTTAGATGCCACTGTCGTTTAATTTGGTTTCTTAAAGATCTAGTTACACGATCTGCTAAACATCGAATTCTGTAGATTTTCTAAAAAACAGCGATTTCGGGATTCGATGAATTTCTGACCATAATTCCTCTACGTAGTCTACCTCTATGTTGTCCATGTACGTGACAGTTGTCGTTTCAAAATGTGCACTATTGTATAAAATGTCAACTGTCAATCTGTCATGTACACGTAGGCAAAACGGATGACTGTGAATTCAGACTTGATATCGAATTGCATTTTATTCATAACACCCAAAAAGTGACGTGAGTCGGAAGGAAAAGTGATGTCACTGGGAACGAAAAGTAAAATCAAAGATGAGAGAAAAAATTGTTTGTTTCAGCTCTCTATCTGCTATCTGGTGAGAGAAAGTGACATTTTTGGTCCGATTAGTTGAAAAAGTTTACTTTAAAATACAAAATTGTATCAAATAAAGACGAAGAATGCTTTAGCTTTGGCTAATAAAGCGATCAAGGCTGATGAATAACTTAAATTTTTTTTAATTATTTAGCGATAACAGCTTTAAAGAGTAAAACATTTTTGAAGATAATTAGAGTGAGTTTGAACACTGACCAAGTTAGTTGATATTTTTCATTTACATAATAAGTGAGCGGTAAACAAAGTTGTTTGTAAAAAGTGGAAAAGTACATCGTCGCGTTGCTGTAAGTAAACAAAATGGCTAAACCTGAAAACATACCAAAATGGTTATTGATGCTAATCCTTGTAGTTGGGTGAGTTGTAACCTTATTTTGGTTATTTTCTAAGACTTAAGCGACACAAGGAGACCCGTACGTTTACAATAGCACATACATGTTGAATGAAAATCCATTAGATAACTCGGGATGAAAAGATGAAAAGTCTCATGTTCGTGTGTTTATTGACTTCTGCTATTCCTCAAATCAACAAAATTCATCCGAAAACTCTATTTTTCATACCTTGTCAATGGTCATGTGTGAGACTTTTACATCAGGGCACACGACCGAATCGAGCTGGAATTTGTAGACCCGCACGAAATACAGGGATTTCACACTTTTACTACTACGTTTGTATCAAGTCGAGTTCGATTCCCTAAGAAATGTCAAGAGGAAGGTTAAATTCGAAACAAAGAATGCTGGAATTATCCCACAATTAGTTTAAGGCCCGCACAGCTCTACTACTGATAATTTCAATCCGGAAAAAAAAAATTACAAATTTGATCACAAGTTGGCAAGTGAGTCGGCTACTCGGCCGTACAGTAAAGGAAGGTAAAACCTTTATCTCGAGTAAGTTTTATTCGATTTTCAATACCCTGACAGAATGAGCGACAGCCGCCATATTGGGTTTCCGTAAATGTTAAATCATCATCTGTCATCTTACTCCTCGATGGAGCATAGAATCTATCTATCTAAAAGACTATCGGTTAGGCTACCAACTGTCACCATCGTATTCGATTCGGTGCGTGTGCCTCGACTTCTGTCTTTTCTTTCTCGGCTTTCTTTGCTTCTTTTCCACGTGATTTTCGGGCTACCCTTTTCCGCGTCCAGTAAAATGTGGTTTCCCACCCTTGATCATCAAATGTGAAATAATTCGGTAAAAATGATGTTTTTCAAGCATTCTACTGTGTTGCGTGCATTATTCGTCCGGGTCCCTGCTTATGTTTTTCGTCAAACGCACAAGCTCAAGCACTTCGTACGCGTATACAAATTGTTTGCTTAACATTGACCTGTAGCATTTCATGTTCACACACAAACTAATCGCTGATAAAAATTTGAATTTGATTCACTTTCAGAATTCTCCGTATAGCGGCCAGTGAGAGTGGTATGTATATCAATTATGTGTCTTATTATCACTCTATCATTGAATTTCATTGCTACAACTGATCCTATGCACCTATTCCACGAAAAAGAGTCACTTTATCTTAGTCCAAGTGAAATGAATCAAAACAACGTAGACGGGAGGCATTTGTTATTTTGTGCACAGAAGAACACACAGGGAGGTGAATGTGGAATTCTTACCGAAAATTCCTTTTGCGCCTAATCCCTTATGCTCAAAACAAACGAGGCATTGAAAATGTGTTTTGGTCCTAGTTTTCATTGACAGATGCAGCAGTCGCGATTTTGAATAGAAAAAGTTCTAACTTCATTTGACAGTTTCGAAAATTTCGTCATGAAAAATAGGACCAAAACACGTTTTCAATGCCTCGTTTGTTTTGAGCATTACGAATTGTTGGATCGTATTTTGTCAAAATTCGTGTCGTGTCGTGTCGGATATTGATTGTGCGAAAGTTCTTTGCATATCTTCTCAAAATCTACTAGTCTCCGTATATTCGGTATCGCGTCAAGCTCCCTTGACTGAACGTGCGGCACTCCTTAAAGTTGAATGTACAGTCGTCCGTTTTCCAGCAGTTTTGCCGTTTACTCAACAGTTGGAATTAAAACAAAAGTCATTCAAACAATAGAAACGTCACGTAAAAGGAGGCAATACGACTGTGAATTCAACCTAAAGATTAATTTACACCATAATTACATTGGGACGTGATGCGAATATTGGTGCGCTACAAATGTATGCTTTTCCCAAAGCCGTAAACTTTGGGGGCGTGACCTCCCCAACAGTATACAGCCTTGTGCTGTTCCATCATCTTAGCTTCTCTCTGTTTTCCATGTACCGCTTGACACTAGCAAGCGAAAAAACGAGCCGTCAGAACAGTCGGAGCGTTTGCTGCGACTGAGCCCCGTACAAACCCGTACATCTATTGCGTACGTGACCCTAGTTCGTCCGTCGCCCTACTCTTACCGTAAACCTACTGCGCCCGTAAACGTCGGTAAAGTAAAATTCTTATGAAATGTGTACGTCTTAAAAATTGCGCATAGCGCAATTACGAAGCCCCGTACGACGTTCCTTTTAAATGTAACACAAATTTCGAATTGACCTAAAATTTTAATTTATTGAGTATAAATACACATAGGGCCTAGTATCGGCCTCAGTCCGAGGATCCAAATTTTTTTTTTTTTCAACAACATTCTATTCGGTGTTCGATTATCTTTGAAATGAAACAAAAATTACGAAAAACGGATGAAATTTACTCGAGTTGTATGTAAAATACGCATAGGGCCCTAGTAGCGGCCTTAGTCCGAGGACCCAAATTTAATTTTTTTTTCAACAACATTCTATTCGGCCTTTGATTACCTTCCAAATGACACAAAAATTACGAAAAACGAATGAAATTTACTCGAGTTCAGTGTAAAATACACATAGGGCCCTAGTAGTGGCCTTAGTCCAAGGACCCAAATTTAATTTTTTTTCAACAACATTCTATTCGGCCTTTGATTACCTTCCAAATGAAACAAAAATTACGAAAAACGGATGAAATTTGCTCGAGCTATATGTAAAATACACATAGGGCCCTAGTAGCGGCCTTAGTCCAAGGACCCAAATTTAATTTTTTTTTCAACAACATTCTATTCGGTGTTCGATTATCTTTCAAATGAAACAAAAATTACGAAAAACGGATGAAATTTACACGAGTTGTATGTAAAATACGCATAGGGCCCTAGTAGCGGCCTTAGTCCGAGGACCCAAATTTATTTTTTTTTTCAACAACATTCTATTCGGCTTTTGATTACCTTCCAAATGACACAAAAATTACGAAAAACGAATGAAATTTACTTGAGTTCTATGTAAAATACACATAGGGCCCTAGTAGCTTTTCACTTCTAAGGCCCTAACTCACGGTCCACTCACCCGATTTTATAAAACTTTTTTTTCCTGGATTGGTATTGACAATACCTATCATTTGCCGTGTCATTTACATTTCCTTCGTTTATTTTGCCATAAATATCACCAAAAGACCTTAAATCACTTAGGTGGCCCTAACTCACGAAGGGCCGACCCGAATATGCCCATCTTCGAACTTAGCCTCACTATTTTGACTATCTTTCAGGAAAAAAAAAATTTTTGAAATCGGATTTGATTTACTCAAGATATCGACGTGACGGACAGACGGACAGACGGACAGACGGACAGACGGACAGATGGACAGACGGACAGACGGCCCAAATTTTTATTGCGGATTCGTTATCTATGAACATAGGCAAACACTTTGCCCTTACCGTCTGCTTCGAATTCCATCAATTACACACGGCATCGTAATCCTATAAGCCCCTTCGTACTTCGTACGGGGCTAAAAATCGTTCCAGTGTCAACCCAAAGTATATAAACACTGAAGGTAATGCAGACCCTCAGCGGATCAGAGAAATTACGGATCCGAACTTTCAGGTGAATTCATTTTCGTATGTTGTCTAAGTTAGACTTGTGCAACATGACGGCCCTAAATCCTTCCAATTCACCACTAAATCCAACTTGACGCAAACGAATTTTATGTGTGTGCAACATAACGCTGCTAAATCGTTCCAAATTCACCACCACATGCAACTTGACACAAACGACACAAACGAATTCAATACGTGTGCAACATGACGGAGCTAAAATTCACCTGAAAGTTTGAATCCGTGGACTTGCATTACCTTCAGTGTTTATATACTGACAAAATATATATGCTTTCTTTGCAATACGGTCCCAGTGAAAAAATGGCGAACTGTATATAACCTCCTCATATACAACCTTGGTTTATTCTATAGGTCTGTTCCAAGGCCATACGAATTGTCAAATTACTGCCTAATTTCATCCATAGAGACATAACCTCATCAATATTTGTTGAATACCGATCTCTGCGGATGAAATCGTGTTCGTTCGGCTAGTCAAAATTCGTGTTTACTTGGAACAAACCTATTGATAATTTCGGAACATTTGACATTTTTAAGTTGGTAACACATGATATTACGACAACGAAAGTAAATGAACATTGAACTTAATGCAAATGCACAGTTACGCACTGATTCCCACTTTCAGGTGAATTTAGTTTCGTTATGATGAATACATGTTGAATTTGTTTGCGTCACGTTGCAGCTAGTGGTGATTACACCCATACTTAGCAGGTGCAACAACATTATGCACGTGAAAATATGACGATCGCAACGTTACAAAAATGAATTCACCAGAATGTCGGGATTCGTAATTTCTCTGATCCGCTGAGTGATTACATTCTTCCATGTTTATATATTTTGATTGGCGTAGCCTGCTCATATTGGAAAAGGCCATGATTTTATGTTGTTGGAAATCTCCAAAGTCAGTCAGAGTATTTTCACCTTATTCACCTTTTCGCCGTGTGATAAGGCACACTAACAATTTATCTCGTAAGGTTTCGTTGTTTCCTTATCATTGCCTAGTGAGTAAGGCATAGCTTTAGATGACATATAACACTGTTCCCATCTATTCCCTGTCATACACGCTTCTTCTCCCCATTACCTACATGTTCATTTTTGCGCGTAATGTACGTAACCTACTGTTTTCCGATGCGAATAGTGTGCACACCAGCTTGTCGGAATGGGGGCACATGTATTTTCCACAACATTTGCCGATGTCCGAGCAATTTTGCTGGCAAGCAATGCCAGTATTCGGTTGATCGATGCGCTCCGCAAAAAATTGGATTCAATGGTAGCGTCAGATGTATTGGAACATCAACCAGCATGAATTGTACATTATCATGTCCAAGTGGCGTCGATTTCGATTCACCACCGGCACCAGTGTATACGTGCTCGTTTGAGACTGGCCTTTTCACACCATCGAGAGCGCCAAAGTGCAATTATGGCAAGTGGAAAATTAATAATAATTCTTAACAGATAGATTCATAATAGAACAGAGAAACGATAACAGCATAGCATTACACTGAAGAGGAGCCATGCGTCGGCGGAACGCTATCTGGATATTGTTTTTCTGGCTGACAGATCTAGAAGTTGATTTTTGTTTTCAAAATTTCCCACTTTTCTAATAAGTCTGTCTTAGGTTCTGGTGTTGAAGTTATTCGAAGGATTGTCGGTGGAAATGATCAAGGTGAGTATAGAACGCTGTCTATGTAGAAAGGGAGATGGGAGTCCATCGAATCTAGTTGTAGCTGATGCTTTACGTGAATTCCGAACCACGCCTTTGGTTTTCAGCAAGCCCTTCAAAAGTGTCACTTTTGTTGGATTTATTGATCTAGCATACGTTGACAATAGTTTAGTATGCCTTGATTTGGTTGAATTAATGTTAATATTCCATTAGTATGGACGTTTTACATTAAAGTTCTATATTTTGTAGCGACGAATCGTTTGAGCTATAGCATATAGCTCGTTTCGATCGCCGCGCCGTCGGCTTGAATCCCGACTGTTCGAAGCTTCTTAATGCTATAATATTTTACTTATTTTACTAAGTCACTTGCCATCCATCTTGCAAGAACGGTGGTACTTGCATCTTCCGTGACGTGTGTCAGTGCACCAAGGACTATGTTGGTCCTCAATGTCAATACTCAATCGATCGATGTGCACCGCAGAAGATTGGATTCAATGGCGCGATAAAATGCACTTACGGATCAACAGAAATGCGATGTACATTAAGTTGTCCGCCTGGTGTTGAATTTGACTCGCAACCGTCAGGAGTTTACGTATGCAAATATGAAACCGGAACATACCTTCCAGCTAGAGTTCCAAAATGTGTTTACGGTGAGGTGATTTCTTAATGACGCCTTTGCATAGTTGTGCAGTGATGTGTTTTCTATATCAGATGAAGGTGTTGAAGTGATTCAACGAACTGCTGTCGGACGAACGTTTACTGGTAATAGTGGTGGTGCTGACCAAGCAACTTGCAGTCCTCGATGTATGAACGGTGGGTCATGTATTTTTCACAATTTGTGCCAGTGTACCAAGAATTACCGAGGACCGCAGTGTCAATATTCCGCCGAACGGTGTTCGATAACGAGAACAGGTTTTAATGGTGGATACCGCTGCAGTAGCTCGTCAACAGAATCGAACTGTACGATTTATTGTCCCGACGGAACGGACTATCAATTTTCACCGGCAGCAACGTATCGTTGTCGATATGAGACGGGGCGCTTTGAGCCTTCGGCGATACCAAAGTGCATTGCTGGTAAGTCCGAACACTCGTTGTACACGCCAATTTGTCCATAATTAAGTTGAACATTTTTTTTTTGATCATTTAGCTGAAGGAGTACAGATCGTCAGGGTAGCATCGACTTGAAATCAGCGAAATTATTGTATCTCCAATCAATTTTTAATCAAATGCATTGTAATACATATAATTACGAATTAAATGAGCAAAACGAAAACAGCGTAAAATGCCGTATACATTTTACATACGTACGTGACCCTCTAGCGTAACGAGCTTGCTGGAATATTGAGAATCAACATACTACCACCACCTCAATAATCCCAACAGTGGTTGCCTTCTTCACTGTTGGGATTATTGAGGTACCAAAAAAAACCAATCCTTGAATTTTAGAGTAAGATGGTGGACCATGAGGAGTGTTGCAACTTAGGGAACCAACAGACCACCTCAATACTTCGAAAAGCGAAAAAATTTATGAAAATCGGGTTCAACGGCCAAAAAAATCGAAATTCTTAGAAAATGAAAAAAAATGAAAAGTTGAAAGAAAATAGTTCACAGCCAGAGAAATTATAAGTTGGTACGCATGTTGGCTCCTATGGGAGAGAATGGAACCAATCTCGCCACAGGCGTATCAACTTACCATTTCTCTGGTCCCAGCAGATGTCCAGAAACTGTGAAAATGTGAAGATAATAGGAATTTGCGATGCCATTTTTTGTGAACTTTTTCTAAAATTCCCATTTTTTGCACAGCTGCTGGGAACTTTTGTAAGATTTGTTTTTGAAGTAATTTAGTCAACTGCGTTGGAGCATCTTTCATTCGTTCAATATGAAAGTCTCAAAGGTTTCAAACGTAGGTGTGTTAGGGACTTGTTGATAAATTTTCTGCCCATGGAAATGGGGGGCATGAGGTCACCTAGGGTTTTTCCACTGACACAGATATTGCAATTAATCATCACTGTCAGCAGTCTGATGATGACCACATCATGTGCAGTTTGTTTTGGAATTGATTTTCACGTCAAAATTTGTAGAAATTTGAAATCGAAAGGATTGATTGAACTTAAAACAAATTAATTAAGGGAATGAGGCACTCAGTTTGGATTATTTTGATTTATTATTTTTTGAGCAACATTCAAATTCACTTATTTTGGTTGTTATTAACTAACAACATCAATAGATCGGTTATGCGCTTTTGATTGTCGCTGTCTGCTTGAGATTTTGTTATCAGAGTATCTAATTCTTTGCTTTTGTTATCCGTCACACTCAGATTGACTCTCTTTAGAAGTGTTTTGAAAGAAAAATTGCGTTTGAAGAAAGAACTTGAGGAGAATATTTCACCGTCATTTCACATTTTGTGGTGTTTCTTTCTGATGCCTTTCTTCTGACTCGAGTTATCGAGGTAACAAGTGTTACGGGCGTTTTCTCTATTTGACGTTTTATGCCAATGCAGAACATTTTCACTGCATCACAGTGAACTCAGCGTTTTGGACGTTTCAGGTCACTCTCTGTCATAAAAGACCTTGACTTTCAGTTTCATTTTCGAATGTGACATACAAACAACACAACAGTTTCTCCGACTTAACATATGCATCGCTCAAATCTTTTTATTATGTCAAAATAGAAGAGAATCTCTGCCAATCATTGAATGATATAATCAAACGTTCACCTATAACAGTAAACGAATTTTGATGTGGTCATTTGTTATATTATAGTCAAATGTTTCGCATGTTCTCTGAGCTATATGCATTTTTAAATCTTTCTACGATCGCGAAACTAACAAAATATTGATGACCGAAATGACCGGTTTTATACGGTTGTAGTTCTTGTTCCTGTTCGTTCACACGAAAAAAACCAATCTGGGTGTGATCAGCATAGTACAACTGAAGCAAACTGAAAAATATTTCTGAATTTTATTGAAAAGTTCTCAATTTAACCGGTGAAAAATGGAGGAGCTCGGTGAATCAATTCCATTAAATGGATTTAAAGATGACATACACAAGATTGAGGTAAGCCAAAATGTTTTTTTAGTTGAAACCTCAGAGTAAGATACACAAAAAACTTTTTTTTCATCAAAAAGCAATTCAAAGAAGCAATCAAATGGAATGACGCACAGTGTTCCAAAACGTTACTGCCACATTCATAAATCTATTTTTGACATCAGTACGTCACTTTGCGACCCCTTTATGTCCGGAATTACCCTACAGTAACAGTAGACTTTCGAAAAACCAAGAAAAAATTTTGTTGGTTTTTTGGGTTTTGGAGCCCATTTTCCCCGTGAGGGGTTTGTAAATTTTCCATGTTAAATATAAAAATCCTAAGGACGTTGCAACTTGCATTGAGACACCTCAAGCATACTCCTTATGGTATTTTCTATGTTCCCGAACCTACCTGCTCACCAATGGCTGTAAAACAGATCTCTTATTCCACATTTTCATCAATAACCAAAAAAATTCAAAAAAGCCTCATGAAATAAAATCGTTGTCTCTAACATTTCTGCAGTAGTAAGTGAAGGCGAGAGGCAGGGGAACATAGAAAATACCATAAGAAGTGTGCTTGAGGTGTCTCAATGCAAGTTGCAAGGTCCTTAAGATTTTTATATTTAACAAGGAAAATTTACAAACCCCTCACGGGGAAAATGGGCTCCAAAACCCAAAAAACCAACAAAAATTTTTCTTGGTTTTTCGAAAGTCTACTGTTACTGTAGGGTAATTCCGGACATAAAGGGGTCGCAAAGTGACGTACTGATGTCAAAAATAGATTTATGAATGTGGCAGTAACGTTTTGGAACACTGTGTGACGTAGGCAAATTTCGTCAAATCTTAACTGATATTGGCGGCTCGTATCGTGTAAAATTTTTACAAAACTCCGATCCTTATACACACAAATCGATCTTTGAATTGGTCTGTTCAACACCTGGTCGACATAAATTTATTCTGGAATGCATTTCAGTCGGATGTGACACTAACAAAGTGAGTAAAACAAAGTTCCATGTTCGAAACTATTATGCAACTCAGCATCATAAAGTCCAACAAACCCCCTTCCGATGCCTCTGTTGCACAAAATGTCTGTGTCATAAATAACTATTTTAATGTAACCGGCAACCGGGACATTAAGGCAATTGCATGAGTATGAACTCGAGTATAAAACACAAAGTATAAAATCAATATGTAGATGTTTCAGCCAAGCTTTTGGAAGGTGGAATTGTGCCATAAAATTGATGCAACAGTTCCGCGCTGAATTGAAACATAAAACTCGTTGCCCTTTTCTCGAGCGTAACTTAAGTGATTTTGCTGTCGATTGCTTTAATTAGCCTAATTGTTTCTTTTCCGAACACATAACCCGCATTTTTTGACTTTCGCATCTCGTTCGGGAACCGAAAATTACAACTTTCCGTAAAAACCTCTCTAAAATTTCTCAAAGAAAGAGACTTCTTTTGCATTTTGATTTATATAGTGCGAAAATGTCAGTTTTTACTCTTTTAACGAAACTTCTGTCCGAAATTTAATTACCTGACGAACCGACGAAGAAACAATATTTCTTTCGTTCATAAATATCTGAGGTATATATTAATGCTCAAATCGTCATGTCGGTAAGTCTCTTGTAACAATTGACAATTGAAACACTGTACATCGATTCGCATGTAAATAGTTATTGACAATCGATAGTGTGCTTTCTTGTAATTGCACGGGGTCACGTGTTTGACGTTCAATGTTTCTAGTTTTCATTCAATAGTGCTACATTGAATGATATACCAGTCCTGGCAAAATTGTATACTTTATGTTTTATACTCGAGTAAAAAGAGAGCCTCAGAGTCATCCGTTTTGCCTCCGTGTTGACACTTCAAAATATGTTCAGCTAATGATTGAAATATCAACTGTTATGTGCACGGAGGCAAAACGGAGTGAAAACGGAAGACTGTGAATTCAGCATAAAGATTTAAACTTGGGTCGGGTTAGAATTACCTTATTGAGTTTGCATCACAATACAGGCTACCTTTAATACAGTAGCCGGTGTATTCAATATTTCCGAAGTCACCTGCTAAAATATCGTTTATTTCAATGCATAATTCGGGAATGGTCGGTTTCCTAGCACATTAAGTGTCCACTCCACTCAACAAAAAGTACTCCGTGAGAGAGCAAGCTGTCAAATAAACAAAAAAAAAATTGAAAAAAATCAATTTTGTCTCTCGCACGGAGAACTTTTTTCGTAAGAGGAAACTAAGCATTAAAGCCAATAAATCAGTAAGTAGATAACGACATATTTTCAAATTTAGGAGCTGTTGTGGTTTCGGGTTTATAGTTAGGTACCTGCTCATAGATCATCTTCAAGGCCGTTTGTAATGCCATCCATATCCACGTTAAAAAACATAGCTAACGCCGACCCGTACGAAACACCTATTCGTATCAAAAGCCTTTACGGTGAAACTCTTCATTTCTTTTACTTCATTCTCTACTGAAAAGCTATTCGCCCTTTAAAATCACTTGCATTATCTTTCTTTGCCTTGTTAGCATATACAAATAAATTGCCGGAGGCAATATAGACAGCCCCGTACGAAGTCAACTTTCATAAATTCCTATTTTAACAGCTATATACCGCTATATTTACCTATATTTCACTATAAATAAACATTTCACAGATGAATATGCTATTATATAGCTCTATATGAGTGTATATAGCTCAATATAGGTGAATATAGATATATATATAGATGTCCATATATGTAATGCCTGAAACACCCCACACACATAACAAATTATTTCCATGTTAACAGAAACTCTCTAAGTATCATTTTTCCCAAGATATTTCACTTTTATTAAAATCCAATATGGCCACCGGCAGCCATTTTGTTAGGAGACCGGAAATTTTACCGACGCTTTACATTCGTTAAAACCTTTCAAACAAAAAAAAATCATGAAATTCGGTCAAAATTTACTCGAGATATTGACAAAATACTCCACGTTCACTGTACGGCCGAGTAGCCAGATAAGAGCTCACTCCAAGAGACCTAGCTCACGCTCCGGAGAACATAATTCCATAAACTTTTTTTTCCCTGATTGGTACGGTCAATACCTATCTAATAAAGCTAAAACAGACGAAATATGTTCAAATGTGGCCGACGTACAAGCAAAAACTGCTTGCCGCCCTGTGCCTGTTCCACACCAAGGGGTCTAACTCACGAGTCGGTCATCCGATTTCCATAAACTTTTTTTTTTGTCGATCGGTATTGTAAATACCTTTTATTTGACGTACAAGTGTAACGTTTGAATGTCCGGAGATATCTTCGAAAAACCGTAAAGCATTTATTGGGCCACAGCTCGGGAGGGGTCGATACAAAATCACTCATCTTCGAACTTAGCCTGTCTTTTGACATTACCAAACGGGAAAAAAAAAGAATTTTCAAAATCGGATGCGTTTTACTCAAGTTATCGTGCAGACAGACAGACGGACATTTTTTTTTACTGATTTTTACTGATCTTTTTTTACTGATCTCTAGACAACCACAATAGGTTTCCCCTTACTCAGGGAGTCCAATTCGACGTGTTACAAACGTATGCGTAAACCTACGTAAACTTCGTACGGGTCTAAAAATCTAATACAAATGAATGAATTTAAGTGAGGCTACGTCTGAAAGTATCGTGTCTTGAAGATGATCTATAGAATCTAGATTTTCATTTGTTAATCTAAGATTCAAGGCAACGACTCCCAAATAAATAAAAATGTCGGTATACAGTGTACGCTAGGGCGTATCAAATTTTAAGAATGTTATGGTACAGGGTAACCTGCAGGTGGAAAATCGAAAACTGTGTTCCGGTATGTGCTCTGTGGTTTCGGGCGATTTTGTATTTCCGATTGTGATGGCTTAGAGAATTTTTTTGAAAATGGTGTTCTAGCAGAATGTAGAGCATTGAAAGTTCTACATAACAGTTGAAGATTCCGATGGTTCAGGGAGTATCCGCCGAGATAGCCTAACATGGAAAATCAGTAATGGTAGGTCAGCTATTGTTTTCGAATATATTGTCTATATACTGGTTACTTCCCAAGGTGTCCTTCAGCCACCGCATCTTTGGCAATCTAGATGCATTTAAATGAACCTTATAAAAATTGTAAGATTCAAATTTCCACGTGACTACCAGTGCTCGACCTGTCCTACCATATCATACCACAAGGTCACAAGGTAAAATTAATCATTAATTTGTCAGGAAATGTAAGTAAAGATCCAAACAGTCTGACTTTCCATGTTAGGATATCGCGTCAGCTACACCCACTGGCCCAGCGGGACCATCGGCTGTTTTATAGAACTGAAAATGCTTTACATTCTGATAGAACATTGTGTTCAAAAATACTCTTAACTTTCCGAGATATCACCATCGGAGACAAAGAATCGCACCGGAAAAGGACATCTTCCGGGCATCTCCAGGACCACCGACCACATGGTGGAACACTGTTTTCGATTACCTACCCACCAACACGTTATCCCGAACTATCACTTTCACAAAATTCCATACATCCTATTATACGCCAACACCATTTACAAGAGCAGTGAGCACTGCTGTAATCTGTAATTAAGTTTTTCTCTTTTCTTTTTTGTTTTCGAACTTTTGTATTGTTTTCAGCCAAACAAAAAATGTGGCAAGGGACCATTGGCTTTTGCGGTTGAAGCGATTTCTAGCAACAATTTGGAGGCATTGCTGAGTGACACGAGTGTGGGTGTGGATACCAAACATTCATTTCAATTCCCTTTTACATCAATCAACTATTTAGTGGAGCTTATTTCCGATAAGAGTTTCAACGAGATTTATCCATGTATTGAGTTGTTGGTGAAGCACTGCGCTGATGTGAATCTACCGGCAGAAAATGGCAGGACTCCAATTGAGAATATTCTGGAAAATTCACGTCTAGGAGTGGAAAAGAAGACGAGACTGATGCAGTGTTTTCTCAGCGAGGCCAAATTCGTTGACATTACCCGAGTGTACACTAGACTGATCAAACTGTTGCCTGATTTAGAATTATCGCCAACCCACACTCAAATTGATCAAGATTGGAATGCAGATCGCTTCGTTGAGTACTTGACCAATCAAAATGAATTGAAATTCATTGCTACGGATAGCCCTACTCGACTAACTGAACTCTTCACGATCGTTCATAGTAACACAACCCTTTTGACATTAGCCATTGAAAATGCGTGGACATTTTCGGTCGAAAAAATTGTTCGACTGGGCGTCGATCTGACCATAAAAGCTGGTAGCTTCACTCCTATGGAGCATGTAATCAATGCCGGCCATTGGGAAATTTTGCAGCTCTTTTTGAGTTCATCGAAATTAGATTTGAATGGCGCGCAGGCACTTCTCCCCATAGCCGGACAATACACTGAACGACCAGCGAATAATCATAAAAATTACGTAAAATGTTTTGATTTACTGCTCAATCATTCGAAAATTGATGTGAACGCAGCCGATGCATTCGGTTGCACTGCACTTCATTATGCCATCCGAAACGATGATTCAAGGATCGTTGCCGATTTGCTGAAACGAGGAGCCTATATCGGAGTCAAAGACTCGTCGAAAAAGCCGTTGATTTCGAAAATCAATCCACAATTACTCGAAAAGCATTTCAACAGCTGTATCACCACCACCAGCAAACATTTCGATCGAAATGATTACGAGCTGGTTTTCAATTTTGCAAACTTTATTCCATCTCAACCGAAACGTCAAAAAGGTGGATGCAGTTTCCGAAAACGTATCTACGAAACGAAAGTCTTGAAAAACATTTCTGAATGCGAGGAAACGAAACATTTGGTTCGTCATCCATTAATCGAAGGCCTTTTGCACTGGAAACTCGATGGTTTCAATGTGATTTTATTCGCCAATTTGTTGTTTTTTGTACTTTTTGCGGTTAGTGCCGTTTGGATTATTTATTGGTCCTACAATGCCAATCAACAGGAATGCGACGACCGATTGGATGATTGTGTCAGCTTATGTGACACAGATTATTATATTCATTACAAGCTATGTTTCTTTTTCATGGTTTTGATCTTGTTCGTTCGCGAGGCGACCCAATTCATATTTTCTCCGTGGACGTACTTGAAAAGTCTTGATAATTATTTGGAATTAGCTTTAATCTTGTCTTCTTGTGCAATTTTCTTTAAACAGTGCTATATTATCAGATTTCAAGAGTGGGGATTACGTGCTGATGATATAAGACATCTAGTGACAGCTTACAAATTTTATGTAGTTTCTACAATTTTTCTGATCACCTACGAAATGTTTTGCCTGCTTGGCGCAGTTCCATTTTGGTCATTCTCTACTCATTATGTCATGTTGAAAACTGTCGTCAAAAATTTCTTCAAATGCTTGTTGATGTATGCTATCATAATAGTGTCATTTGCCTTTACGTTTTACATTTTATTCAATGATCCAACAAATTCAAGAAATCCTTCCACTACTGCAACTACTTCGAATTCCACGGAACAGAAGCCTAACCATTTCAGCAGTGTTGGTATGTCCTTGTTCAAAGTTTCGACAATGGCGATTGGCGAAATCGATGCTGGTAGCATAGATTTCCAAGGCAATGCAATAAGTTATGTGGTTTTCGCTGGCTTCATTTTGTTGATTACAACTGTTCTTGCAAATTTATTGAATGGCTTAGCGGTGAGTGACACTACAGCAATCATGGCAGAAGCCAAACAAACTGAACTTATTCAACGGTGCGCAGCTTTGTCTCGCTTTGAAGATGGACTGTTCAATATTGCAAATCGCATTGGGTGAGTAAGTTGTTTACACGAAAAACCGGTGAATGGAGGGCTTCAACAAATTAAAATGGCAACTCGTTACACATTCCGTTTCTCTTCAGATTTTCTGTCCTGGGACATGGATTGAATAACCACTGATTTTTGGCCTGTATATAGCTCAATATAGCTGAATATAGATATATATAGATGTCCATATATGGAATGCCTGAAACACCCCACACACATAACAAATTATTTCCATGCTAACAGAAACTCTCTAAGTACAATTTTTCCCAAGATATATCACTTTTAATAAAATCCAATATGGCCGCCGGCAGCCATTTTGTTAGGAGACCGGAAATTTTACCGACGCTTAACATTCGTTAATACCTTTCAAACAAAAAAAATTCATGAAATTCGGTCAAAATTTGCTCGAGATATTGACAAAATACTCCACGTTCACTGTACGGCCGAGTAGCCAGATAAGAGCTCACTCCAAGAGACCTAGCTCACGCTCCGGTGAACATAATTTCAAAAACTTTTTTTTCCCTGATTGGTACGGTCAATACCTATCTAATAACGCTAAAACAGACGCAATATGTTCAAATGCGGCCGACCTACAAGCAAAAACTGTTTGCCGCCCTGTGCCTGTTTCACACCAAGGGGTCTAACTCACGAGTCGGTCATCCGATTTCCATAAACTTTTTTTTTGTCGATCGGTATTGTAAATACCTTTTATTTGACGTATCTCTTACAAGTGTAACGTTTAAATGCCTGGAGATATCTTCGAAAAACCGTAAAGCACTTATTGGGCCACAGCTCGGGAGGGGTCGATCCAAAATCACTCATCTTCGAACTTAGCCTGTCTTTTGACATTACCAAACGGGAAAAAAAAGAATTTTCAAAATCGGATGCGTTTTACTCAAGTTATCGTGCAGACGGACAGACGGACATTTTTTTTTCACTAATTTGGCATCTCTAGACAACAACAATAGGTTTCCCCTTACTCAGGGAGTCCAATTCGACGTGTTACAAACGTATGCGTAAACCTATAAAACCCCAGTACTTCTACAGAAGATGACAATGAATCCAGTTGGACACCCAAACGTTTTGTAATCGGGACATGGAACTCTACCAGAAAATGAGGTTGATACTTCCGTAAACCGTTCTGGTTTGTACCACGTCCATGTTCAGATTTTATTTCCAGACCGGGAAATAGAGAAACGGAATATTCAACGAGCTGCCATTTAAATTCGTTTAAATACGCCGTGCTATTACAGTCTTGGAATTATAACTGGCCATTTAGAGAGCGACGTATAGTGTCAAAAATGACAGAATTCTTTTGTTGTAATGTCAATTTTTGATACTATACGTCGCTATTTAATGGCCAGTAAAAAGACACATTTACAATTCAATCGACGCTATTCATTCCACATGCATTTCCATGCACGTTACGATATTTACGTTCTGGTCGGTAAATGTAATTTTATCACATCAGCGCCCGGTAAGTTGTCTCTCGTAAGAGTCACTTGACATCACTGCTGTTGTTGAACGGAACTCAGTGATGGTAAAGTATAGAGGTGTGCACCGCCGATTTTACGCCGGCGCGCCGCCGATTTTTTGCTAAAATTTCGGCGCGCCGCCGCCGAAAAATAATAGCTCACGCCGCCGCCGCCGCCGATTGTATTTTCGTCGCGCCGAAATTTTGTACGTGTACTGCTTTCAACCATTTTAATGGGCGGTAATATAAAGTTAAATTGAAATATCTATACAAAAGTGTGTGCTTGAGTACAAGGTTTGAGCAAATGTTTATCTCTCTTAATTTATAAGTCAGGTTTCTTTATGCTGCTCAGCTAATACACTTATTACTTATAAATTTAAGTTTATCTAAATCTCTTATTTGCGAAAACCTTCTACTACGAACTCACTCCTACATAGAAGATGGACTAAAGACAACGGGAACGGTTATTGCATAAATCGAAAGATAATAGTAGTGAGTTTGCGTAAATGACATATAAATTATAAGTTGGAAATAACAAACCTGCAGAACATCTAGTATGATGATGTGACTTAAAATTTCCAACTTGTAAGTTGACTTATAGCTTATAGGTTATGAAGGATGGCTTACACGGTTTATCTTGCAAAAAAGCGGACGATGGATTCCAGGACATGATGAAGTTAATAAAATCTTTTCTCATGCTCAATCTGTTACAACCTCCGGGCATTTCTAGAGATGACGGTAAAAGACCGGACGTTGGGATTTTGTGCGATGTAACCATTAGATAAATTAGATAAATCAATCATCCAAAAAATCTGGATCAATTGCAGATAATGCTGAAAGATTCAAGCATAATCATTACATACGTTTAAAAGAAAAATTTTTATTTACACCTATTGCTTTTGAATCACTAGGTTGCATGGGTCCCGAAACAAGTACATTAATTAAGAAATTTTGTTCATTAATGAGAAAAGCTTCTGGCGAACAACGCTCCATGGATTACCAAATACAAAAGATTTCTATTGCAATTCAACGGAGAAACGCTAGTTGCATTTTGTGGACTTTGGGGCGTAACAGAGTTGATGATTTTTATTTATTGTAAATACTTGTTTTTGAAAAGATCGTTTTTAACTGGTTGCGCCTTGCAGCCTTCTCGCTTATATGTCATTTACGCAAACTCACTAATCATTCGTGGATTCATTAAATCAGATGTTTTTAAAATAAAAGGTCAGTGATTGTACATTCAAAATATAAAAGGTGAGATATGTCTCGGTTGATTCCCCTTGTATAAGTTGTTGATACTTCAGATCGCAAGATAGTAAGAATTCAGTGTTCGTAAAAAGGATTGCGCACGCTTTTTCAAATGTTTTTGCATTATTTTCGAAAATTTAGATTTTTTGTAAATTTATCGGCGCGCCGATCGGCGCACCGCCGCCGACTATAAATTTCTCTCGGCGCGCCACCGCCGATCCCTTACCAGTCGGCGCACCGCCGCCGATTATTTTAAGATCGGCGCACACCTCTAGTAAAGTACTTTACGGTCACTGTTTGCAGTGATTGTAATAGTATGTTGTGTTACAAGTATTGTAATGTTGATTTTTTCAGCACTAGACCCAAGTTTTCCTTACGTGCGGAGCGAATAAGGAAAATTGGGTTGTGTGCTGAAAAAATCTCATTACAATACGTGTAACACATCATGCTTTGTGCCAACCGAGAATTGAAATAGACACGAGCACAAAATTCTCTCAAAATTCAATATTTTAGATGTTCAACTGTAGCGAACTCCATGCCATTGTGATGAATAAATAAAATGTTCTCTGGTTCTCTTGCAAATAATTTTATAGTTGAATTTTGTGCAGCTCAGTAAATAATCGTAGAATTAAAATAACTGATCGATGGTGTCTTGCGTGTTGTGTGTGTGATCAAAATTTATTGTTGTGGTTTCAACGTTACCGAACGCTAATGTGATAAAATATGTTACATACTTGGTCAAGTAAGTGAGTCATATACACTTGTTTATATTAGATGACGGAACGATTGCTGATAAATTATCAGTGATACTTGCCGATATTAGGAGTGTTTTAGATTTTTGTGTTTTGTCTGGTTTACCGCTAAATACAAAGAAATGTGAGTTTTTTTTATTAATGCTTCGGGTGAAGACGAAGCTAGGATGTATGCTGATATATCAGCATTGTTGCCAGGTATCAGGAGAGTTGATGAGTCTTTTCTTGAGATATTAGGGTCTCCGGTTTTTGAGTCAGATTTAGAGAGGGTTTTTTTTTCTTCCAAGGTTGAATCGTTGAGAATAATGTGCAGGCCCGGACTGGCCATATATGGCAACTAGGCAAAGCACAAGTGCGCTTTTTGGATTTTGCGCCTTTTCAAAAATAAAATGTACTATTGTATCGCTTGTCTAGATTATCATATTATGAATTGTAAAAGGCGCTAATTGTAATTTTTATATTTTTTCGTTCAAAAACGCGAAAATTTTCGCCTTCGGCGCTAATGAAAATAGTTCTTAAACCTTCAACGGAATACAGTTTCACCTTCGATTTCAGGCGCAATAAATGAGTTTTCTTTAGGTGCTTGCGTCGTAGGGGCTAATTTAAACGTGTAAATACTTCGTCTACTTGATTTTGAACAAGCCTAATTTTTGACAGAACGTGTAGTTGCACAAAAATTAGCTGCGGTTGCACACGATAGAGGTTGCACACAAGTTCTGACAATAGTTTCGGCAACTGAAGTGATCTGAAGTTAAGCTTGTAATCAATTTCTTTTGATTCTCCTAGTTCAATTATACGTTCTGCGAGTTGTTGAACGTTAGTAATTTATAGTTACTCAAGCTATATTTGTTGGAAATAAAAATTTCGATGTGATTACAATTTCAATCTAACGAACCTCAGGAATTTTATCAATCAACCATTTTTTGATAGAGGTAATTACTCTATTACTTTTGGTAAAAAAATATATTTTTAATATAATTATATAATCTTCCAGATGAAAAGACCAATATTACTACTACTAAAAATAATAAGAAGTTCATTCTTCAGTACAAACTCTTTACTTCGCTTAGAGTCACCTCTGATCATTATGATAAAATTTGGTTCCAAAAATTTTGAACTGTTAATTTCAACAAGAAGTAGGACTTTTTGGATGGGTCAGATTCTTTGACTGACTGTCTGAATTTCGATTTTTGAAACCCATTGAACAGAACAATCCGTTTTTATTTCATACAAAGAAACACCAAGAAATCATTTCGAGAAATTTTTTAGGAATAATTCCTAGATGTTTTCCTCGTCGAATAACAAAGTTGGAAATATGTTGAGAATTACTCAAGGTATCAAGTGACGAGGCAAATTTTCTGTCGGGAATAACTCCGAGTCACAAGTCCGTCATAGACCATCTTCGAACTTCACATCGGAAATTTACATCTACGTCGTGTTATCAAAGAATTGCTAAATTCTGACAAACATTTTCTTGCATTTAAGGTTTTTGATCATACATGCATGTATTAGGGAACGTCAGATTTATCGAACAGGAACGCAATGTTCAACGAAACGGAAACACAAACTATATTTCCTTGCAACAGACGCTTCGCTCCAAGGAATAGTGGACAATTTGTGACCAACATTTTCCCTGACTCACAGTCAAGGAAATAATCTTACGACGTTAATAAGTTAGAAACTTTGGGATTTTAAACGAAAAATTCCATTTGGTCGATTTTCACATGATTATGATTTACCTATGCCTAAAAAACAGTCAAAAAGAATCGCCAAAGTCAAATCGCAAAAAAAAAATTTCTTCAGAATTTACTTCAGACTTTGGCGATTTTTCTTGGCGTTTCATTGTTTTTTGTTAACTTGTTAAATCACAAGAAAAATCGGCAATGCGTGAAGAAACGCCTAGAAAAATCGACAAATTGTGAAGAAACGCCAAAAAACGTGAGGAACGACCAATTTTCCATTCTTGGCGTTTCTTCGTCGATTCTTCTTGGTGTTTCTTCACACTTTTAGTTTTTTCTGGTGATTTAGCAAATCAACAAAAGATGATAAAATTGCTAGGATCTTACGAAGCGCCTTTATGTTACATTTTGTAAAATGATAAAATTACTGTGATCTCACCATGTCAGGGCTTATTATTGGGAATTTTTTAAGAATTTTTTAAGACTTTTTAAGAATTTTTGAGAATTTTATGAATTTTTAAGAATTTTTAGGAATTTTAAAGAATTTTCAAGAATTTTTAGGAATTTTTAAGAATTTTTTAAGAGTTTTTTGTTTTTGCTGTAAAAAGATAAATTCATGCAATTCATTTGTCAGTTACGTTTATATAATCGAACAATTCAAAATTCAATTTTATCAGATGAAGTTGTGTCTGATACGATTTCGACTGATGAAGTCGCCCCTGACATACTGCCGACCCATCTTAAACGAGCTGGACAAAACGCTCACAAACTCAAATGAAAGCATTGTCAAAGCGACAAAAAACCATTGTTAATGTTAAGACCATTTTGAGTTTGAAACTAGGCCCTACCTCTTAGGTGGGTCAGGCCGCTTGACTGACTAAATTTTCCAATAATTGCAGTCCCTTACTATTTTTAAATAAGCTGGTGTTTTCAAGAATGGTCTGTTTGCTACATCATTAATTGTGAATCTCTTTTATTTTCACTGACTGTTTAGAAAACTCAAAATTAATTACATTTTCTGAAGAAACAAAGAGAGCTTGGAGTTGAAGGTTCAGCGAGCGATGTTTTACACCCAATAAATATGAGTCTACTATCTCTTGCCTACCTCTTGAATTAATTAAACTTCTCTGAATTACGGCCCTCGCTTCGCTCTGGCCGCAATATTTACACTCGTTCAAATATTACCTTTCATATGTCCTATAAGCATGGAAAAAATTCTTTTAGGAATATAATTTCACGCAAAAATTAACTTCTTCGAACTTAGCCACCCACTGGTCGGAACCACCAGAAAACATTTTAATGTCATGTAAAAACATGCTTAAACTTACTTTCAAAACTCACTTTTCTGAACTAAGACCGAGTGAAGTTATAAGACTATTTTCCTCCACCACAGACCACCTAAGCCCATATCTCTATAAACAATATGGCTAACAATTCGTATCATAAAACTAAATCTCTCTCTATTCGTCTTTCAGTGATTTCATGTGTATTTTATGTGTGTTTTTCTTAGTAAAAAGTAGCTTTCTTCTACAATTTTTTTTCTTTTAACGAAAATTGTCCTTATACAAACCCAATTTCTAGAACTTAATGACTAGTCTACCAACCAACGAAAAAATGTCGTGGTAATAAAAAGAAAAGAAGTTGTGTATAGAATTACTCCCATCTCAGTACTTCAATATTGCTAATCTACGAACTTAACCTCATGATTTTCATTCTCCATCGAATGAGCCCAAAATTTTGAAAATCGATAAAGAATTACTTGAGTTATCGCGGCAACAAGTGTACGGACGTTTTCCGTATTTAACGTTTTATGCCAATGTAGAACATTTTCAAAATATCTGTCATAAAATCCTGACTTTCAGTCAAGGAAGTAGACGAAAAATTTAATCATATTAAATGCAAAATATTTTCGAAGAATTTTTAAGAAATTTAAGAATTTTTTAAGAATTTTAAAGAATTTTTAGAATTTTTAGAATTTTGAGAACTGAAATTCCCAATAATAAGCCCTGCACGATGTGCCTTTACATTTCGTAGAAGGATAAAATTGCTAGGATCGCACTAAACGCTTACGTTTTGTAAATGAATAAAATATGCTAAAGTGAGAAGAAACGTGAAGATAAAAAAAATCATTTTGGTATTTTTTCACACCTCGACGATTTTTTTTTGCGTTTGGTGATTCCTCTTGTCGATTGTGATTTATTTGTTACATCACCAGAAAAAATCGTCAAAGTGTGTAGAAACGCTAGAAAGACAAATTTTCCATTCGTAGCTTTTTTCACATTTCTTAGCGTTTATTCTCTTTTCTGGCGTTTCCTTACACTTTGTCGATTTTTCTTGGCAATTTCTTTTTTTTTTGTGATTTGATATTGGCGATTCTTCACAGGAATACTAAAAATTTTTCTAATAATTTAATTGTACTCCAAAGCAAGTTTTCAATAAAATTTCAGCTTTGAACGGTTCATTAAAAAAAATCGCTCGCTCTGCTCGCCTAGTATACAATTTAGTACTTTCAACAATTTCAACTGTAGCATAACAAACTGTATCCGAAATAATATATAGTATTTGTGTAAGTAACAGCTGAAAGGAAGCATATGCTTACATTCTTTCTAAATAATAAGTTTTCGTTTCTTGCCGTTTCTTGCGCCTTTTGGCTCATCGCACAAGTGCGCCTTTTGGGAGCCAGTCCGGCCCTGATAATGTGCGACCGTTTGAAATTAATGGATGTTCATCCGGCTTTGTGCATTTTTAGGAAGTCTTTGGGGAGCTGTAGGTTTAATTATTTGTTGCGTACTTGCAGGACTTTTTCGCTGCGCGATCGTTTGAAAAGTGTTGACGAGATTTTCCGTTCTACGCTTGAGGCGATTACGAATGTTAGGTTGTCAGATTTTGCTTGGGATCAAGCTTCTCTTCCTTTAGTTTTTGGTGGATTGGGGATTCGGAAAGTTGAAGACTTGGCAATGCCTGCCTATCTGTCATCCGTGTATTCATCATCTGATTTGTCGAATGAAATTTTGAGTAAATTTAATTTGCGAATAATTGATGATGACATTTCAAGCATAGTAGATACCATTCCTAACGATTTTATTCCAGATAATGATGAAATGAGAAAGGTGCAACGAAACTGGGACCTACCGGTGATTAGGAGCAGTTTTAGCGAGATGTTAGATTCTAGTGAACCTGTTACTCGTGCTAGACTACTTGCGTCATCTACCAAAGAATCTTCAAAGTGGCTGCAGGTTGTCCCATCGAGTCAACTAGGTTTACTATTAGATAACAATTCAGCGAGAATTGCTGTTGGTCTTCGTTTAGGATCCCAGTTGTGTGAAGAGTACAAGTGTAATTGTGGTAATGTGGTTAAGAAGGACGGTTTGCATGGTTTATCGTGCAAATTAAAGATGGGGATTATTGCTAAACACGATTCTGTCAATAATGTTTTTGGTCATGCATTTTCCTCTGCAGGATTTCCCAATCGTTTTTTTACTGACTGCGCCGTATGCGAGCAGTCTTTTTTTTCGCTTTGAATAAATAAATACTTGTTTGAATGTGTGCGCTCGTGCAATCATGACTCACTTGACCAAGTATGTAACATACTATTTTGAGTACATTTTCCGCATTTACCGACCAGAAGCACGAAAAGCACTGTACGTACGAGGTTTCAAATTTTAATTTTGACAAGTGGAAATACATCTCTCTCCTTCGGGTCGAGCCATAACGGTCCTACTCGTCAAAATAAAAATTTGGAACCTCGTACGTAACGTACTAATAACGTGTAGATTACATGTGGAATGAATAACGTCGATTGGATTGTAATTATTGTTGAAAACGTAACTTCTTATAATTCGACTGTTCAATAATGATTTATTCATAGAAATTATTTTACCTTCTGTTTTGCAGTCTCACCAAACTCAAATCGAATGTCATTCGAGTGCGACCAAATCAGAATAACAGAATTGTTGGTGTGAATCAAAAGAAATGTTGTGGATCTGCTCGAATGAGTGGAAGTATTGTGAAAGAAGCATTTCAGGTGCTGAAACGGGTTGAAATGGAAGAGAAAGAAGAAATTGAAAAAGACAGAATTGAGAGACGATTTTCGAACATCGAACAATCAATTAACTCAATAGAAAGTTTGGTTAAATCAAATGAAAAACTACTTGAAAAAGTGCTTCGACAGAGATCAAACTAAAACTGAAACACATGTGGATCGGCCAATTAAGAGCCTTGTCTCTCTTACGCACAGTGCTCGTAGTTGGGTTAGGGCTCGTAATTGATCGATCTACCTCTAAGAAATCAAGTCAAAAAGCCCTAAAAGGATACAGGTGAAGCAAGTACTACTGTGTTCACTTTCAAAGTTATTGCTATGGCCCTATTCTTCTGGGATTCTTTTTGACTCATTTCAAGTTATTTTGTATAATTGATTTTTGTTTTGTTTTCTTCCATATGGTCAGAAATGATACTTTTTTTGTTGATAGCAGCAGAAATGAAATTGTAATAAAAAACGCAATTCTTAAGCACTGTTGGAGTTTCTAGTTCATCTCAGACCATTGTATTTTTAAAGCTACCAAATGAACGTTATAACGGTACCATGCACGCAAGCCAGGGACATGGATTTTTGCCAACTGAATCATTTCTATGCGTTTTACGAGCGAGTAGCCCGAGTTTGACGCATTGTTGACATCGCCAAAAATCCAGTTTCTATCCAAAAAGGTCATGTATGGTAACGTTTTAAAGTTTAGATATGCAGGACGCCAAGTTTTAACCTATATTTGCTGGTGACATGAATGTTGTATCGTTTACTGGATACAATGAAATAAGATTTGCAGAGCATGGAGACTGAAGGCGGCGTTAAAAGCATATTTTTGCGTACCAGTCTGTCGGACGTCACATCTTTTACTGCTATACACTCTGTTCTTATGTTCGACATATTCAGAATTTCTAATAGTTTGCAAAATTTCATCTGATTACATTGAGAGATGTTGCTGTACGAAAATTCAATGTAGTTATCTCTTGGCCAATGCCAGGAGCAGTGCAGAAGAAGAGAAAACAATTGATTTGAGTAACAGACGAAATCAAACCGTTCATAGTCATAGTCATAATTCCCGTGAAGTATCGCCAAAGTCAAATCGCCAAAAAAAAATTAAACGCCAAAAAAAATCGCCAAAGTGTGAAGAACCGCCAAGAAAAATCGCCAAGGTGTGAAGAAACGACAAAACGAAAAAAATCAGCTAATTGGCATTTCTTCACACTTTGTCGATTTTTCTTGGCGATTCTGTTGTACCATTGCCAAGGTGTGTATGTGAAGTACAGGCGAACTTGAACCTGCGAATTCTACATTATAGTCAAGTAGTTATGACGATCATTTTATATCACTTTTTAGTGATTTTTGGAATTACAAAAAATTCGCAGCATAGAAACTGCCAAATAAAAATTTCGTAAGTTTGAACCCGCGAAAAAAATCGCCCATTCAAACTGCGAAAACAAATACACAAAATTTGCAGATAAAAATCGCAGGATTGAATCATAAAAAAAACTTGCAGGTTTGAGTTGAGATCCAACTTAACTCAATTCCTAACTTTCTTCTCGCCATAAAAGCGTGTTGTTGGTTCCTAGGGAATTCATCCTTTTACAAAATGTAACGTGCAGGAGTTTAGTTCATCCCTACAGAATTCATTTTGCGAAATGAATACCAATTTTCATTGTACATAAAAAGTGTTTTAACACGCCGAGCGATCCGGCCCATTGCCCTGGAGCGAAGCGGAGGGCCGCAATGCGAGCCGGGCGCCGGAACGGTGTCGGTAACTTAGGAGTTAATTTTTTTCTCTCGCATTGTCTAATAATTAGTCCTTTTACAAAATAACACGCTAATAAAATTTCAGACAGAGAAATACTCCGCCTTAAATGGTGGACATGTATCTCATTTCTATTGGTAGTTTATTATTTTTTATCGGTAGTATTGAGTTAAATTATCGGTCGTTTATTACCATCCTTTTTTATCTCCGTTTTTAAATTTTTTATCTACCGTTTATTGAGATCGCTACCGAGAATGAACAGGTGAATCGCCCTCGTGTCTTAATTACACATTTAGAGTACTTCGCACTCAATGTAATAAATAACTAAATTTCAACTAGTCGGATCTTACTAAAACAAACTGCCGGTGTGTAGAGCGCGATCTCAGGATCCTGGCGCTAGTTTTATGCAACTCAGCTCAGCATCATAATTTTCGAAATCTGCGGACTTTAGATGCCTCTGTTGCATAAAAGGTTCTACGAATCTCGATGCAAAGTGCTTTATAAGAAGGCTTACTATGTGTATTGTGCACTAGGCCTACGCCTAGAGTCACAATTACTCATCTAAGGCCCGATAAATCACTTTGCACTCGATGTCTTTCAAGACTTTGAAATCATGATGTGATGATAACAAAAAAAATCCAAAAATATATAATGCAAACTCTAATATTTTCCTGAAGAATGAATTTAAATTTTAAAGATTTTTTTCATTTTGTCGTTTTTTCACACTTTAGTGATTTTTTTTCGCGATTTGTCAATTTTTGAGAATTTTTGTAGTCGCCAAAAAAATCGTCAAAGTGTGAAGAACTGCCAAGAAAAATCGCCAAAGTGTGAAGATACGCCAATTATTTGATTTTTTTCTTTTTGTCGTTTCTTCACACTTTGGCGATTTTTTTTGTCGTTTCTTCACACCTTGTCGATTTTTCTTGGCGATTTAAAAAATTCTCAGAAACTGACGAATGGCCAAAAAAAATTACCAAAGTGTGAAGAACCGCCAAGAAAAATCGCCAAAGTGTGAAGAAACGACAAAATGTGAAGAAACGCCAACATTTTTTTTTTTTGCGATTCGACTTTGGCGATACTTCACGGCAATATAGTCATAGACATCTATCTAATATTGCGTAGAGCATGAATGTTGACTGTTGAGGACCTACTGCGACAAAATGCATTAGTTCACGAACATTTTATTAATTTAATTCACAACCAACACAATTTGACACAAAACGCTAGTCACACTTTTTCCAGAATCATCGAAAACATCTAGTAGGCTTGCCAAGACTTTCGCTTAAACGTCAGTAAGATATTTTATCATACTCGCGCCTTGTTGTGACGACACAGCCATTTATCTAGACGTATAAATCGGCTGTCAAGATGGATAAATGGAAATTATTGACAAGTGCAACTCTTGTTGTCTCGTTTTCGCTCATATGATAAAATAGAATATCGATACATGAGAGGTCATCTCGGCAAGCCTCGATTGTCCGTCTCATGTGTCATGTATCGATAATCTCATATTATATGTCTATGTGTGGTAAGACTAACATAATGCATCAGCTGGGAGAGTGAGTTTGGGTTTATCTTTGTATCGACACATAAAAAATGTCTCTCCCATAAATTAGCATTTTTCGTTGTATTCTCTAGATGCATTTCAGTTTTTCGATAATATCTTCCGAACCATGTGGCTGATTGACTTCATGTCGCGCTCAAAATTTCTACCTTTCATGGACAAAAAAGTTTATTAAAATCGGTTCAGTAGTTTCTGAGATGTCGGAGTGATTTTGCCCTCGATGTAAAATTTATATGATCTAGTAAATGCCTCGGCAAACTTACGCTGTTTCGTTCTCCATTTCCGTGACAGTTCGTTCAAACAAAAAAGTAAAAGAGGCGGAGCTTTCATTAAATTATTGCACATTGTGTTTTGCCATTCTTCGTCGTATGTTACTTTTGGCATTAGTAGTTAGTGGTGCAAAAAGTTTCAAGATTTTTTTAAATCATCAGTTCGGCATGTGTCAACCCAATTTATAGACTTCAGTTCAAAAGACATTCTGAGCAGTAAATAATTATTCTTTGTGAGTGAAAGAACTGTGTGAATCAAAAAGTTGAAGTGACGCTATTAGTACAGTGAAGCAAATTTTGTGGTTAAATTACTATTAACGAGCTGAAAGGGTGACGTTTCTGTGTGAAGTGATTTTGTGGATTTAATACAATTTTTGTGACGAATAAATATTTAGATTCAGATTCACACATTTATCAAAATGGCAACGGCTGAAAAAGGAAGTGATGGTCCAATGGCAAGATGTTGGGAAGAGAGCCGAGTCAAGGCACGACATCACGGCCAACAAAGAGAGGAAGCTCTCACATTGTCCAGGAATGCATTCGCACGGGGCGATAAATCACAGGCCGCTATGTTTTCAATACTAGCCAGCGATCATGGTAAATATCGTTCGGACTGCAACCGAATTGCTGCAGATCTAGCGTTTGGCTTCCACAACAGCAAGTTAAACGACACCATTATCGACCTGCACTGTTTGTACGTCAACGAGGCAATGGCTAAGCTCTTGCAGCGCATTGAAAAACTCATCAACACTTGTATATATGAACTGGATGTAATTGTTGGCCGTGGAAACCACAGTCAGGACGGGCCGAAGCTGAAGCCTATGGTGTTGACATTTGCGGATCATCTTCATATTCCTTATGAAATTCCCATTACAAATCCGGGACGGATTCATCTGTTCTTGCCTAAAAATGTACTAGCGGCAATGGTGGAACACCAGGTACATCACAAAGTTCTTAAGAGGAGATCCGTTACACTGGACCAATATATGGTTGAAAAGAGACCAAGAAAAAACAAAAAGGTGGTCCTCAAATCACAATCTTCTTCATCAGCAACATCCACCGCCACAGAAATCGTTCGTGACAAACACGCAACAGGAAATACGCCTTCAACGACAACAACGACCAAAAAATCTCGACGCCGAAGAATAAGAAAAAAGAAAGCCGTCAACAGTAGCACAGTAAATGGTCCAGTCGACAGTGGAGAAATCAGCGTCGGTGTATCATCTGCTACAATTGAAGAACCGCGGTGCCAGATACTGAGCCTAGCAGAATCAGAAAGTTTGGAAGTATCATCGATTGCTGAAGCAACTGGAAAAGATCTGATAGCTGAAATGGAACCATTGACAAAAAACGGTTGTCGTGTCTTAGTAGATTTTTTGCGCTACTGTTCGTGCTGACAGTACTTTGTATTTCAATTTAAATAATTAGACTAAATGTACATATTAAGATGTAAATTTGTTAAATAATATAAATAAAAATTCGTCCAATCAAAACGTTTTGCACTCATTATATAACACCATAAATGTGTTGCCGACGGAGATCGGGATCTGACTGACTTTATTCACACAACAGACACGGTATTTATAGTTTGCGTCAAGCTGTGGCTATTGGTGATTGGAAAGATTGCATACAAGTTGTTACGATGCGAAGTTTTGCGCAGAAAAATAAAAGACGTCCATTCGTTTCGATTAATAGAATAGAAAAAGTTTATTAACAAACGTCAAATTACAATATTGAAGTTCGTCACTTAAACTAGACAGATGACCGAGTGCCATCTTTGAATAATGTCTTGAATTCACAAATTCCAACACAAACGAACCAGGTGAATCAACATTAGTGCAATGAAAATGTAACTTAGACACGATTACGAAAATGAATTCATTGAACAGAACAATCCGTTTTTATTTCATACAAAGAAACACCAAGAAATCATTTCGAGAAATTTTTTAGGAATAATTCCTAGATGTTTTCCTCGTCGAATAACAAAGTTGGAAATATGTTGAGAATTACTCAAGGTATCAAGTGACGAGGCAAATTTTCTGTCGGGAATAACTCCGAGTCACAAGTCCGTCATAGACCATCTTCGAACTTCACATCGGAAATTTACATCTACGTCGTGTTATCAAAGAATTGCTAAATTCTGACAAACATTTTCTTGCATTTAAGGTTTTTGATCATACATGCATGTATTAGGGAACGTCAGATTTATCGAACAGGAACGCAATGTTCAACGAAACGGAAACACAAACTATATTTCCTTGCAACAGACGCTTCGCTCCAAGGAATAGTGGACAATTTGTGACCAACATTTTCCCTGACTCACAGTCAAGGAAATAATCTTACGACGTTAATAAGTTAGAAACTTTGGGATTTTAAACGAAAAATTCCATTTGGTCGATTTTCACATGATTATGATTTACCTATGCCTAAAAAACAGTCAAAAAGAATCGCCAAAGTCAAATCGCAAAAAAAAAATTTCTTCAGAATTTACTTCAGACTTTGGCGATTTTTCTTGGCGTTTCATTGTTTTTTGTTAACTTGTTAAATCACAAGAAAAATCGGCAATGCGTGAAGAAACGCCTAGAAAAATCGACAAATTGTGAAGAAACGCCAAAAAACGTGAGGAACGACCAATTTTCCATTCTTGGCGTTTCTTCGTCGATTCTTCTTGGTGTTTCTTCACACTTTTAGTTTTTTCTGGTGATTTAGCAAATCAACAAAAGATGATAAAATTGCTAGGATCTTACGAAGCGCCTTTATGTTACATTTTGTAAAATGATAAAATTACTGTGATCTCACCATGTCAGGGCTTATTATTGGGAATTTTTTAAGAATTTTTTAAGACTTTTTAAGAATTTTTGAGAATTTTATGAATTTTTAAGAATTTTTAGGAATTTTAAAGAATTTTCAAGAATTTTTAGGAATTTTTAAGAATTTTTTAAGAGTTTTTTGTTTTTGCTGTAAAAAGATAAATTCATGCAATTCATTTGTCAGTTACGTTTATATAATCGAACAATTCAAAATTCAATTTTATCAGATGAAGTTGTGTCTGATACGATTTCGACTGATGAAGTCGCCCCTGACATACTGCCGACCCATCTTAAACGAGCTGGACAAAACGCTCACAAACTCAAATGAAAGCATTGTCAAAGCGACAAAAAACCATTGTTAATGTTAAGACCATTTTGAGTTTGAAACTAGGCCCTACCTCTTAGGTGGGTCAGGCCGCTTGACTGACTAAATTTTCCAATAATTGCAGTCCCTTACTATTTTTAAATAAGCTGGTGTTTTCAAGAATGGTCTGTTTGCTACATCATTAATTGTGAATCTCTTTTATTTTCACTGACTGTTTAGAAAACTCAAAATTAATTACATTTTCTGAAGAAACAAAGAGAGCTTGGAGTTGAAGGTTCAGCGAGCGATGTTTTACACCCAATAAATATGAGTCTACTATCTCTTGCCTACCTCTTGAATTAATTAAACTTCTCTGAATTACGGCCCTCGCTTCGCTCTGGCCGCAATATTTACACTCGTTCAAATATTACCTTTCATATGTCCTATAAGCATGGAAAAAATTCTTTTAGGAATATAATTTCACGCAAAAATTAACTTCTTCGAACTTAGCCACCCACTGGTCGGAACCACCAGAAAACATTTTAATGTCATGTAAAAACATGCTTAAACTTACTTTCAAAACTCACTTTTCTGAACTAAGACCGAGTGAAGTTATAAGACTATTTTCCTCCACCACAGACCACCTAAGCCCATATCTCTATAAACAATATGGCTAACAATTCGTATCATAAAACTAAATCTCTCTCTATTCGTCTTTCAGTGATTTCATGTGTATTTTATGTGTGTTTTTCTTAGTAAAAAGTAGCTTTCTTCTACAATTTTTTTTCTTTTAACGAAAATTGTCCTTATACAAACCCAATTTCTAGAACTTAATGACTAGTCTACCAACCAACGAAAAAATGTCGTGGTAATAAAAAGAAAAGAAGTTGTGTATAGAATTACTCCCATCTCAGTACTTCAATATTGCTAATCTACGAACTTAACCTCATGATTTTCATTCTCCATCGAATGAGCCCAAAATTTTGAAAATCGATAAAGAATTACTTGAGTTATCGCGGCAACAAGTGTACGGACGTTTTCCGTATTTAACGTTTTATGCCAATGTAGAACATTTTCAAAATATCTGTCATAAAATCCTGACTTTCAGTCAAGGAAGTAGACGAAAAATTTAATCATATTAAATGCAAAATATTTTCGAAGAATTTTTAAGAAATTTAAGAATTTTTTAAGAATTTTAAAGAATTTTTAGAATTTTTAGAATTTTGAGAACTGAAATTCCCAATAATAAGCCCTGCACGATGTGCCTTTACATTTCGTAGAAGGATAAAATTGCTAGGATCGCACTAAACGCTTACGTTTTGTAAATGAATAAAATATGCTAAAGTGAGAAGAAACGTGAAGATAAAAAAAATCATTTTGGTATTTTTTCACACCTCGACGATTTTTTTTTGCGTTTGGTGATTCCTCTTGTCGATTGTGATTTATTTGTTACATCACCAGAAAAAATCGTCAAAGTGTGTAGAAACGCTAGAAAGACAAATTTTCCATTCGTAGCTTTTTTCACATTTCTTAGCGTTTATTCTCTTTTCTGGCGTTTCCTTACACTTTGTCGATTTTTCTTGGCAATTTCTTTTTTTTTTGTGATTTGATATTGGCGATTCTTCACAGGAATACTAAAAATTTTTCTAATAATTTAATTGTACTCCAAAGCAAGTTTTCAATAAAATTTCAGCTTTGAACGGTTCATTAAAAAAAATCGCTCGCTCTGCTCGCCTAGTATACAATTTAGTACTTTCAACAATTTCAACTGTAGCATAACAAACTGTATCCGAAATAATATATAGTATTTGTGTAAGTAACAGCTGAAAGGAAGCATATGCTTACATTCTTTCTAAATAATAAGTTTTCGTTTCTTGCCGTTTCTTGCGCCTTTTGGCTCATCGCACAAGTGCGCCTTTTGGGAGCCAGTCCGGCCCTGATAATGTGCGACCGTTTGAAATTAATGGATGTTCATCCGGCTTTGTGCATTTTTAGGAAGTCTTTGGGGAGCTGTAGGTTTAATTATTTGTTGCGTACTTGCAGGACTTTTTCGCTGCGCGATCGTTTGAAAAGTGTTGACGAGATTTTCCGTTCTACGCTTGAGGCGATTACGAATGTTAGGTTGTCAGATTTTGCTTGGGATCAAGCTTCTCTTCCTTTAGTTTTTGGTGGATTGGGGATTCGGAAAGTTGAAGACTTGGCAATGCCTGCCTATCTGTCATCCGTGTATTCATCATCTGATTTGTCGAATGAAATTTTGAGTAAATTTAATTTGCGAATAATTGATGATGACATTTCAAGCATAGTAGATACCATTCCTAACGATTTTATTCCAGATAATGATGAAATGAGAAAGGTGCAACGAAACTGGGACCTACCGGTGATTAGGAGCAGTTTTAGCGAGATGTTAGATTCTAGTGAACCTGTTACTCGTGCTAGACTACTTGCGTCATCTACCAAAGAATCTTCAAAGTGGCTGCAGGTTGTCCCATCGAGTCAACTAGGTTTACTATTAGATAACAATTCAGCGAGAATTGCTGTTGGTCTTCGTTTAGGATCCCAGTTGTGTGAAGAGTACAAGTGTAATTGTGGTAATGTGGTTAAGAAGGACGGTTTGCATGGTTTATCGTGCAAATTAAAGATGGGGATTATTGCTAAACACGATTCTGTCAATAATGTTTTTGGTCATGCATTTTCCTCTGCAGGATTTCCCAATCGTTTTTTTACTGACTGCGCCGTATGCGAGCAGTCTTTTTTTTCGCTTTGAATAAATAAATACTTGTTTGAATGTGTGCGCTCGTGCAATCATGACTCACTTGACCAAGTATGTAACATACTATTTTGAGTACATTTTCCGCATTTACCGACCAGAAGCACGAAAAGCACTGTACGTACGAGGTTTCAAATTTTAATTTTGACAAGTGGAAATACATCTCTCTCCTTCGGGTCGAGCCATAACGGTCCTACTCGTCAAAATAAAAATTTGGAACCTCGTACGTAACGTACTAATAACGTGTAGATTACATGTGGAATGAATAACGTCGATTGGATTGTAATTATTGTTGAAAACGTAACTTCTTATAATTCGACTGTTCAATAATGATTTATTCATAGAAATTATTTTACCTTCTGTTTTGCAGTCTCACCAAACTCAAATCGAATGTCATTCGAGTGCGACCAAATCAGAATAACAGAATTGTTGGTGTGAATCAAAAGAAATGTTGTGGATCTGCTCGAATGAGTGGAAGTATTGTGAAAGAAGCATTTCAGGTGCTGAAACGGGTTGAAATGGAAGAGAAAGAAGAAATTGAAAAAGACAGAATTGAGAGACGATTTTCGAACATCGAACAATCAATTAACTCAATAGAAAGTTTGGTTAAATCAAATGAAAAACTACTTGAAAAAGTGCTTCGACAGAGATCAAACTAAAACTGAAACACATGTGGATCGGCCAATTAAGAGCCTTGTCTCTCTTACGCACAGTGCTCGTAGTTGGGTTAGGGCTCGTAATTGATCGATCTACCTCTAAGAAATCAAGTCAAAAAGCCCTAAAAGGATACAGGTGAAGCAAGTACTACTGTGTTCACTTTCAAAGTTATTGCTATGGCCCTATTCTTCTGGGATTCTTTTTGACTCATTTCAAGTTATTTTGTATAATTGATTTTTGTTTTGTTTTCTTCCATATGGTCAGAAATGATACTTTTTTTGTTGATAGCAGCAGAAATGAAATTGTAATAAAAAACGCAATTCTTAAGCACTGTTGGAGTTTCTAGTTCATCTCAGACCATTGTATTTTTAAAGCTACCAAATGAACGTTATAACGGTACCATGCACGCAAGCCAGGGACATGGATTTTTGCCAACTGAATCATTTCTATGCGTTTTACGAGCGAGTAGCCCGAGTTTGACGCATTGTTGACATCGCCAAAAATCCAGTTTCTATCCAAAAAGGTCATGTATGGTAACGTTTTAAAGTTTAGATATGCAGGACGCCAAGTTTTAACCTATATTTGCTGGTGACATGAATGTTGTATCGTTTACTGGATACAATGAAATAAGATTTGCAGAGCATGGAGACTGAAGGCGGCGTTAAAAGCATATTTTTGCGTACCAGTCTGTCGGACGTCACATCTTTTACTGCTATACACTCTGTTCTTATGTTCGACATATTCAGAATTTCTAATAGTTTGCAAAATTTCATCTGATTACATTGAGAGATGTTGCTGTACGAAAATTCAATGTAGTTATCTCTTGGCCAATGCCAGGAGCAGTGCAGAAGAAGAGAAAACAATTGATTTGAGTAACAGACGAAATCAAACCGTTCATAGTCATAGTCATAATTCCCGTGAAGTATCGCCAAAGTCAAATCGCCAAAAAAAAATTAAACGCCAAAAAAAATCGCCAAAGTGTGAAGAACCGCCAAGAAAAATCGCCAAGGTGTGAAGAAACGACAAAACGAAAAAAATCAGCTAATTGGCATTTCTTCACACTTTGTCGATTTTTCTTGGCGATTCTGTTGTACCATTGCCAAGGTGTGTATGTGAAGTACAGGCGAACTTGAACCTGCGAATTCTACATTATAGTCAAGTAGTTATGACGATCATTTTATATCACTTTTTAGTGATTTTTGGAATTACAAAAAATTCGCAGCATAGAAACTGCCAAATAAAAATTTCGTAAGTTTGAACCCGCGAAAAAAATCGCCCATTCAAACTGCGAAAACAAATACACAAAATTTGCAGATAAAAATCGCAGGATTGAATCATAAAAAAAACTTGCAGGTTTGAGTTGAGATCCAACTTAACTCAATTCCTAACTTTCTTCTCGCCATAAAAGCGTGTTGTTGGTTCCTAGGGAATTCATCCTTTTACAAAATGTAACGTGCAGGAGTTTAGTTCATCCCTACAGAATTCATTTTGCGAAATGAATACCAATTTTCATTGTACATAAAAAGTGTTTTAACACGCCGAGCGATCCGGCCCATTGCCCTGGAGCGAAGCGGAGGGCCGCAATGCGAGCCGGGCGCCGGAACGGTGTCGGTAACTTAGGAGTTAATTTTTTTCTCTCGCATTGTCTAATAATTAGTCCTTTTACAAAATAACACGCTAATAAAATTTCAGACAGAGAAATACTCCGCCTTAAATGGTGGACATGTATCTCATTTCTATTGGTAGTTTATTATTTTTTATCGGTAGTATTGAGTTAAATTATCGGTCGTTTATTACCATCCTTTTTTATCTCCGTTTTTAAATTTTTTATCTACCGTTTATTGAGATCGCTACCGAGAATGAACAGGTGAATCGCCCTCGTGTCTTAATTACACATTTAGAGTACTTCGCACTCAATGTAATAAATAACTAAATTTCAACTAGTCGGATCTTACTAAAACAAACTGCCGGTGTGTAGAGCGCGATCTCAGGATCCTGGCGCTAGTTTTATGCAACTCAGCTCAGCATCATAATTTTCGAAATCTGCGGACTTTAGATGCCTCTGTTGCATAAAAGGTTCTACGAATCTCGATGCAAAGTGCTTTATAAGAAGGCTTACTATGTGTATTGTGCACTAGGCCTACGCCTAGAGTCACAATTACTCATCTAAGGCCCGATAAATCACTTTGCACTCGATGTCTTTCAAGACTTTGAAATCATGATGTGATGATAACAAAAAAAATCCAAAAATATATAATGCAAACTCTAATATTTTCCTGAAGAATGAATTTAAATTTTAAAGATTTTTTTCATTTTGTCGTTTTTTCACACTTTAGTGATTTTTTTTCGCGATTTGTCAATTTTTGAGAATTTTTGTAGTCGCCAAAAAAATCGTCAAAGTGTGAAGAACTGCCAAGAAAAATCGCCAAAGTGTGAAGATACGCCAATTATTTGATTTTTTTCTTTTTGTCGTTTCTTCACACTTTGGCGATTTTTTTTGTCGTTTCTTCACACCTTGTCGATTTTTCTTGGCGATTTAAAAAATTCTCAGAAACTGACGAATGGCCAAAAAAAATTACCAAAGTGTGAAGAACCGCCAAGAAAAATCGCCAAAGTGTGAAGAAACGACAAAATGTGAAGAAACGCCAACATTTTTTTTTTTTGCGATTCGACTTTGGCGATACTTCACGGCAATATAGTCATAGACATCTATCTAATATTGCGTAGAGCATGAATGTTGACTGTTGAGGACCTACTGCGACAAAATGCATTAGTTCACGAACATTTTATTAATTTAATTCACAACCAACACAATTTGACACAAAACGCTAGTCACACTTTTTCCAGAATCATCGAAAACATCTAGTAGGCTTGCCAAGACTTTCGCTTAAACGTCAGTAAGATATTTTATCATACTCGCGCCTTGTTGTGACGACACAGCCATTTATCTAGACGTATAAATCGGCTGTCAAGATGGATAAATGGAAATTATTGACAAGTGCAACTCTTGTTGTCTCGTTTTCGCTCATATGATAAAATAGAATATCGATACATGAGAGGTCATCTCGGCAAGCCTCGATTGTCCGTCTCATGTGTCATGTATCGATAATCTCATATTATATGTCTATGTGTGGTAAGACTAACATAATGCATCAGCTGGGAGAGTGAGTTTGGGTTTATCTTTGTATCGACACATAAAAAATGTCTCTCCCATAAATTAGCATTTTTCGTTGTATTCTCTAGATGCATTTCAGTTTTTCGATAATATCTTCCGAACCATGTGGCTGATTGACTTCATGTCGCGCTCAAAATTTCTACCTTTCATGGACAAAAAAGTTTATTAAAATCGGTTCAGTAGTTTCTGAGATGTCGGAGTGATTTTGCCCTCGATGTAAAATTTATATGATCTAGTAAATGCCTCGGCAAACTTACGCTGTTTCGTTCTCCATTTCCGTGACAGTTCGTTCAAACAAAAAAGTAAAAGAGGCGGAGCTTTCATTAAATTATTGCACATTGTGTTTTGCCATTCTTCGTCGTATGTTACTTTTGGCATTAGTAGTTAGTGGTGCAAAAAGTTTCAAGATTTTTTTAAATCATCAGTTCGGCATGTGTCAACCCAATTTATAGACTTCAGTTCAAAAGACATTCTGAGCAGTAAATAATTATTCTTTGTGAGTGAAAGAACTGTGTGAACCAAAAAGTTGAAGTGACGCTATTAGTACAGTGAAGCAAATTTTGTGGTTAAATTACTATTAACGAGCTGAAAGGGTGACGTTTCTGTGTGAAGTGATTTTGTGGATTTAATACAATTTTTGTGACGAATAAATATTTAGATTCAGATTCACACATTTATCAAAATGGCAACGGCTGAAAAAGGAAGTGATGGTCCAATGGCAAGATGTTGGGAAGAGAGCCGAGTCAAGGCACGACATCACGGCCAACAAAGAGAGGAAGCTCTCACATTGTCCAGGAATGCATTCGCACGGGGCGATAAATCACAGGCCGCTATGTTTTCAATACTAGCCAGCGATCATGGTAAATATCGTTCGGACTGCAACCGAATTGCTGCAGATCTAGCGTTTGGCTTCCACAACAGCAAGTTAAACGACACCATTATCGACCTGCACTGTTTGTACGTCAACGAGGCAATGGCTAAGCTCTTGCAGCGCATTGAAAAACTCATCAACACTTGTATATATGAACTGGATGTAATTGTTGGCCGTGGAAACCACAGTCAGGACGGGCCGAAGCTGAAGCCTATGGTGTTGACATTTGCGGATCATCTTCATATTCCTTATGAAATTCCCATTACAAATCCGGGACGGATTCATCTGTTCTTGCCTAAAAATGTACTAGCGGCAATGGTGGAACACCAGGTACATCACAAAGTTCTTAAGAGGAGATCCGTTACACTGGACCAATATATGGTTGAAAAGAGACCAAGAAAAAACAAAAAGGTGGTCCTCAAATCACAATCTTCTTCATCAGCAACATCCACCGCCACAGAAATCGTTCGTGACAAACACGCAACAGGAAATACGCCTTCAACGACAACAACGACCAAAAAATCTCGACGCCGAAGAATAAGAAAAAAGAAAGCCGTCAACAGTAGCACAGTAAATGGTCCAGTCGACAGTGGAGAAATCAGCGTCGGTGTATCATCTGCTACAATTGAAGAACCGCGGTGCCAGATACTGAGCCTAGCAGAATCAGAAAGTTTGGAAGTATCATCGATTGCTGAAGCAACTGGAAAAGATCTGATAGCTGAAATGGAACCATTGACAAAAAACGGTTGTCGTGTCTTAGTAGATTTTTTGCGCTACTGTTCGTGCTGACAGTACTTTGTATTTCAATTTAAATAATTAGACTAAATGTACATATTAAGATGTAAATTTGTTAAATAATATAAATAAAAATTCGTCCAATCAAAACGTTTTGCACTCATTATATAACACCATAAATGTGTTGCCGACGGAGATCGGGATCTGACTGACTTTATTCACACAACAGACACGGTATTTATAGTTTGCGTCAAGCTGTGGCTATTGGTGATTGGAAAGATTGCATACAAGTTGTTACGATGCGAAGTTTTGCGCAGAAAAATAAAAGACGTCCATTCGTTTCGATTAATAGAATAGAAAAAGTTTATTAACAAACGTCAAATTACAATATTGAAGTTCGTCACTTAAACTAGACAGATGACCGAGTGCCATCTTTGAATAATGTCTTGAATTCACAAATTCCAACACAAACGAACCAGGTGAATCAACATTAGTGCAATGAAAATGTAACTTAGACACGATTACGAAAATGAATTCACCAGAACGTTTGGTTCGTGCTAGCGAAATTGTTAATTTTCGTTGCATGATGCCCGCACGTTCGTAAACGGGCGTGATAACGCAAATCCGCTACTACAAAATTTTCCACAAAAAAAATAGGGAACATATTTACAGCAACTTTTTGACTTCCCCAATGGCTCCGATGACTATCAAACTTGGACATTTGGAATCTAGGCATACTAGGGCGTTTCTTTTAGAATTTTAAGGGTCGCGATAGCCTGTGTGCGGAAAACGTAGATCATTGAAAACTAAGTCCAGACATATGGTTGGTGGATCCGAAGGTGCCCGGGAAGAAGTCCCCCCGGACGACTTTAACTTTTAAATGGTCATAACTCGGAAAGTTGAGAGTATTTCTGAAAACAATGCTCTAGCAGGATGTAGAGCGTTAAAAACTCTACAAAACTGCCAAAGAAACCGATGGTCCAAAAGGTGTGTCTGTCGAGGTTTTCTAACATCGAAAGTTCGACATTTTCGTTTTTGACTTTTATTTCCTGAGAGACAAATTATTAAGTTTAGCTTTTGGCATGAGGTTGTAGAGGAGGTCGAGTACTACCAGTACACTAGGCATTGTCCCGGTCGGCGATCCATCCGAAACCACTTTTTCAACATTAATGAATGAACTTTTTAAGTGTACCCACGTCGCCCACGAAGCCAGTGCAGACACTGTAACCGGTGTTGCTGAGTCGAGGTAACCTTGGCCAGTAAGTGCACATAATATTCCATAACAGTAGCTGAACTCTTTAACAAAATATTTGGGATCTCGATGTAGCACATTATATTGACACGGTATACCACGAAGTTCAACCTTTTGTAAAAATATCGAAAAATGTGTATTTGCAACGAAATCGACTTCTTACTACTGTTCGTGGGTCAAATAACTAATTATTATATAACGATTATTTGTTGTTTTTCTCACAAATTTCACTTTCTCAGATTTTGTAGTACAAAATGTGCTGCACCGAATTCTTAAATATTTTGTAAAAGAGTTCAGCTACTGTTATGGAATATTATGTGCACCAACTGGCCAAGGTTACCTCGACTCAGCAACACCGGTTACAGTGTCTGCACTGGCTTCGTGGGCGACGTGGGTACACTTAAAAAGTCCATTCAAAAATGTTGAAAAAGGGGTTTCGGATGGATCGCCGACCGGGACAATGCCTAGTGTACTGGTAGTACTCGACCTCCTCTACAACCTCATGCCAAAAGCTAAAGTTAATAATTTGTCTCTCAGGAAATAAAAGTCAAAAACCAAAATGTCGAACTTTCGATGTTAGAAAACCTCGACAGACACACCTTTTGGACCATCGGTTTCTTTGGCAGTTTTGTAGAGTTTTTAACGCTCTACATCCTGCTAGAACATTGTTTTCAAAAATACTCTTAACTTTCCGAGTTATGACCATTTGAAAGTTAAAGTCGTCCGGGGGGACTTCTTCCCGGGCACCTTCGGATCCATCAACCATATGCCTGGACTTAGTTTTCAATGATCTACGTTTTCCGCACACAGGCTATCGCGACCCTTAAAATTCTCAAAATTCGATACGCCCTAAGGCATACATACAATAGTACATTTTCTACCTTGGTGTATATTTCGAGAATAACTTCGTATGTACAATTGTATATAACGAGCGCCAGCGAGTGTATATACAATTGTACATAAGAAGTGATTCGAGAAATATACACCAAGGTAGAACAATGTTTTATCTCCTGCAAGCTGATATTTCATACATTAGCGAAATAACCACAAAAATTTGGATTTAAAATTAATTAATTAAGCATGTTGTTTTAAAACGCATTCACAACAAAAAAAACATCATACAGAGAATCCTTTATTTACTTACTCACACACATATACTATTATACTATCCACCTCAACATTTCATTCAAATCACATCATTCCGACTACTCTGATTATTTGATCGATGTAGAAGTGACTAACGAACCACTACCGACACCAATTGCATCGCGATTTTTTTTTCTTTCAAATATGTAGATGGAAAGTAAATTTACCCTAGGAGGGTTATGTGTGAATTATCCAATCGTACAGGCTGTGGTTATGTATGTGTTTGTGTTTATATGCAGAAACGCGTAATGTATGAAATATCAGCTTACAGGAGATAAATGCATATGACAGCGTGTGTTGAGTGTGTGCATGAGTGTGAGTCAGAAGAAACAATTTTTTTCAACTAGTAATTGTGAATTATGATCGGTATATATTGAAAAAAGTGTTTCGATGGATTTGGGTTATTTTCGATATAAGGTAGGTGTTCCAATGTTGATTCCTAAATTTTGGGATGAAAAGAATTGATATCAGTCAAAAAAACCCTGAGGGTAAAAGTGACGCAAGTCCTTGTGTCTACTTACAAAATAACTGATATCGCTTAGGGTTACGCATTCTGCTCCTGTATGCAAAACCTTTATCAACAAAAAATAGACCCAAAAAATTTAAAAAAGAAAATTTTACAAAAAATGCGTCACAAAGTGGCAGATGTTGAGGAAACAACGTCTGCAACTTCATGACGCATTTTTTGTAAAATTTTCTTTCTTAAATTTTGTGGGTCAATTTTTTGTTGATAAAACTTTTGTGTACAGGCGAAGAATGCGTCACACTCAGCGATATCAGTTATTTTGTAAGTAGTCACAAGGACTTGCGTCACTTTTACCCTCAGGGTTTTTTGACTGATTCATTCACCTTTCGAATCAGAGGCGCAGACTTCAGAGGTGTTCATGGGGAGCAAAGAGTACAAAATGATCAAAAAATGTTGAAAAGCACCAGGAATTTGAAGAATTTTTGCGTTGTCTTAACAATCCCTCTCCTATAGTCGGCGCCACTGTTTATTTTGTTCTTTTCGCAATGTCGGACTGCAGAAGATAACAGTTGGATGTTGCGCAGTGAACTAAATAGACTCATAACGTGAGTTTGAGTTTAAAATGAAAAAGACTCTGTTAGCAAATCTTACAAAACGAATTTATTCTTACAACTCCACAATGCGACCATTCTATGCCAATACATATCCTTTGGTGGTAACGTCGCGAACATTTCCGCCACCTCAATATCGCAGTTCTCACAACTTATATATCTAAGCGTTTAATGCGGCACTAAACGCATGGATTGCTTAGTTATGCGAACAATAAAATGCTTTGAATATGAAACACAGTTGAACTCTTCTCTCCGTTTAGCACTCCGTGAGTGATTCGGATTAGTTAGAATTAGAATTTATCTCTCGATCGTTTCGGCCAAATGAAATGCTCAACGGAGTGCTACAACGGAGAACTGCGTTTCGACAGTTCACTTTACTTAAAATCGTAGACTTAAATTCTTGGTAAATATTAAACGGGAAACGGGCAATGTCCTCATATTACAGTTTCGAAACGTTACCGTCGATTCTCTCTCTCGATTTCAATCGAACCCAGAAACCTTTCTCACCTTCAATATTTCCACTGGTAGCTTTCAGTTTGATGGGATGTTGCGTCTTTTCACACATTTCAAAGCTGAAATGATCGAGCATATGATAAACGCAAGACTTGATTTCCATTGCTGCAAAACGTGATGCGATACATGCACGCGGCCCGATTCCGAATGCCAAAAACGCCCCCATCGGTATTTTGTGCTTGTTCTCATCGCTGAAACGTTCCGGATCGAATTTCGTTGGATTCGGGTAATACTTTTCGTCGGCGTGGATAGCATTCGATGGAATCACTAAGACATCGCCAACATTCAAATGGATTTCCTCGCCCTCGGTATTGTGCATAACGTATGGCGTGTTGACGTAACGACTCGAGAAGCCTGATTGCGGCCATCGTCGCATTGTTTCTTGTAGCACTTGATCGATGTACTTCATGTTGTTCAATGCTTCGTAAGTGACTGGCTGACCATTCAGCGTTGATTTGACATCCTGAATTTCGTGGTACAAGCGTTCCTGTATATCGGGATTTACGCATATTTCATGGACCATAAAGCACAGCGTGAGAGACACAGTACCAAAGCCTGCCAATAAGAACAACATACATTGGGCAAGTAAATCATTGTCCGACCACTCCATTATTTCGGACGATGTTTTCGCATTAGTTTCGCCATCGTCGTCATCAGCTAATGAAATGCCTCGCTTCAAGTCCATCAGAATGTTTAGCATATCGTGTCGGACAATGTGATTTTTCTCCCGAAACTCCATTGTGTTCAGTATAATGTCTTTGAGGTATTTCTCGTCGTAACGCTTAATCAATCGCACACTGACGCGTCGTGAAAGGCTCTCCACCGAATAGAGGAACAGTTTTAGCATTTCAACGAAACCGAACTCCGATATGGATTTTGCCACTTTATAAAACTCATTTTTTCGATCCTTTATCGAGTTCACATTTAAACCGAAGGCCGTCGATGCTATAACGTCATTACAAAACCGGGTCAGTACATCTTTCATGTCATAATCCTTCTGTCCATTCACCAGATCGCACTTCAAGTACTTCCCGAATGCATCTGCCACCTCATTGGTTAAGTTAAACATAAGCCTCATTTTTCGTCCGGTAAATGCCGGACTGAGCGTCGCTCGCATCTTGCGCCATCGTTGATCACGCAGCACGAATAACGATCTACCAAAGAACGGATCGTTATTGTCGTCGACGTAGAAACTGTGGTTCACAAAATAGTCGAAATCTTTGATGGCAATCTGTTTGATCAATTCGACATCGCGAATCATGTACTTGGGCGAATTGTACAGGTCGTAAAATCCAACAATTCGTTCGTCCGGATATTTCGTGTAGATTTTCTCGAACGAGGCGGTAAAATGTTCCAAGCCGAAGAAGGAGGGCCATAATGAGCCCAGCACCGGAATGCCTCGAACAAATTTGATGTTTTTCTCACTGAAGAATGACTCCTTTCGAACGAAGTGATGCCCCACAGAAAGTGCAATTATAATGCAGGTTAATGACCACGATAGCAATGATATTTCAAGAAACATTTTGTTTTGTTTTAAGTCACACAAAAAATACGGTAAATTCACTGGCACGTTCGATGGCGTAATGATTCAAACATGTTTGCTTCGCAAATGATCTCTTGCCTGTATTTATACTATGTTATAAATAACAAATCAATAAATATCACAATCACAATCGGTAATCTAATCTTTGCGTTTTTTCAAGTTTACTGGTGATTTAGATAGCAACTGCAATGTAGGGCAGAAGTTTTTTTTTTATTTGTTTCGAGATCTTTTCGTCAATGGCTGAGATTTCACAACATTGTAACAGAAGAATCATCTGTGGTCTGTCAGAGTTTTGCTGGCGGTTAGACTGCTATTTAATGGGGCTACTTTTGTCATTCCGGGCGCCTTATGTCTTCATGATTTAAACAAAAAAAAACTGGAAGAAAGGGTTTTTCGACCAGAGAATCAAAGTATGGAAGAAACGTTTGTAGTTGGAGTGGAAATGAGGTGGTAATCAGGTGTTTTCGTTGGCCATTTCCAAACCGAGTTGCATAAATTACGTGTGAATACAGGCCCGAACTGACCATATGGGTCAATCGGGTTGATCCCGATGCGCCTTAGACGTTTCTTTTTGGTGCACGGAAAAATAACTTCGGATAGCTGGTAATATACGTACAGTCGACGTCAGTGAAATTTAGATATGAATTTGCTTCAGCTGGTATTGAAGCTGGTTCATCTCTCATTCAAACGAAACAGCTCATAATTTACATACAAGTGAAATAGTTGCATGTGTAGGTGAAGACACTTTCCAATAGGGGATGGAATTTGTTTATGTATTGTCCGTTGACAAGTGGATCGCAAGTGGATCGTGGTTTTGAGGGGGTTTTGATTTTTGTTTTTTACATGTTGCCACACATTGTTGACAAATTCAAGATTTTTTATTTACGAAGGTTACGCTGATTGCTTAGTGAAAAAGGACTTCACCTAGCACAAATTAAACGACCTTAGACATATTTGACATTGCAATGTGAGCAACATAGCGAAAATTAATTTCAAAACCCCCCGAAACCCCGTGCTTCCACCTACATAAAAAACACGAACCGAACGAGCCAATCTCATTTTATCTCTCCTTCGTCTAATGGCCCTTTTCGGGGCTTGTTAGACAAACTAAATTTATTTTTAAATAAAAACCTTGATTGCCTGGTAGTTTTGTTGACCAAGTCTAAACTATATTTTCTATTCGATTAAAATCACTTTCGTTGTCTCGATTTGAGCGCTTGCTTATCGTGGCTTTCATGACACATAGGAATTCTACCACTGACTAAACGATAAATCTTTGATTTATTTGCCGTTTATTGTTATAAAACAGAACCAGATGAGTTATTAGATAATATAAATACCGTGTCGTCAACAAAAGGCCCGATATTGTGATTTATGACCGACGAACATTGAATTCGCAAAAGTAAGAAACAAACATCACGAGGTGATTCGAAAAAGTCCAATGTTTTATTCTCCACCGACTGAAAGTCATGGTGATGGAGTTTATGATCTATGATCCATCAGTGTGTAACGAACCAAAATTCATGATCTGTAACCATTTTCTACGAAAGCTCGAACATCTCGATAAGTCAAACCAGAGACACTTTTAAGGATTTTTGAGTACGGGGGACGAGGCGAGAGGGGCCCTATTCTTCAAGCTTAGAGGGGCCCTAAGGGTTTGGTCCTTAGACGAACTATATAGTTATAGGTTTGGTCAAGCTTTTCTAAAGATGAGCCTACACCCGCATATAAATATGAATATCAAATATTGTGGCTGACTTTTTAGTTCAATTCAAATTGTCAAAAATAATTTTCAGTATTAGAAGTTTACCGAGTTTTTGCAACGTAGAGAATGTAAAGTTATGAAATAAAGAGAAAGTAATCGCGAGCGGAGCGAGCGAGAAAATTTTGCAATTTTGTACATAAAAAAGCTATATTCATTTGTATTTCAAAATGTTTTGTTATCTTGGTTTTTCAGCTGGTTAATCTATTTTCTAATACCCCCTTATCGGTCCAACGCCTTGGACCTAGTGCATAGGTTAATCGCATCCTGAATTTTACAGGCCCGTGGCCAGAGTCGACTGACATGGCATAAATTTCATTTGTGTGCTTGAAGCAAATATGGCCTCAGAGGCGATCATTTTTATGACTTATTAATAACCAAACCAAGATTCCAAGATTTCCTGTCTGATATCCAAAATTTTTCGAGTGGATGTTTCAGTATAGTACCATAGGTGATTGTGTTTTTAGATAAGTTTAGAAGGGAGTAAAGAACGGGTACATCCGTAAGTAATTTGAAGTAAAAAGATAGAATCATTGAACATTGAAATATTTCCTAGCTTGAGGGAGTCAGGATCGCGAGCGGAGCGAGCTACAATTATTTCTTTCTTTTTTTGGTATATTGTATAAGTGTTAGGACTTTGTATGATACGTATCATTTACTGAAAGGGAAGACGAAATTTAAAAAAGGTGTAGTTCTCATCAAATGTCGCAGTCATGTTTTAACTATTTATTTTTTGCTCAGTTTCTCCTAATAATTCCTGACTCTCTTATTCGCATGGGTCTAATTCTCTAATTAAAAAACAGAATTGTCCACATCCACAAAACGTTTTCTAGAAAACGTCGTATCTTTTCAAATATGCATAATTTCTTAGATTCTCGGTTAAATCCTTACAAAAGACTTACAGAGCAGTTATTTCTCACGTACCAGTTCTCACGTACTAGTTATTGACTGAAACCCTGTAAATTGGAACAGAATGTTAACTTTTTCAAACGTTTGTGAATTAAACGTCCGCTGGAGGTGAAATTTTTTCCTAAAAAAGGAGAAACAGATTTCTAACCTCGTAACTATTAGCACTAACAATATTCATAGATATTTTCTTTTTCCACAAGTTTTATTCTGAATTGACTGCGTGGGACTGGGGGGGACCAAGATCGACTGGGGGGGACGAGACAGGGGCCTGCGTGGGATTTGTCCCACGAGCTTGTATGTTAAAAGTGTCTCTGAGTCAAACCATAGTATCGAACCATAGCACTGAACCAAGCACTAGAACACATTTTTTTAACAGAAAATCGGCCTCTCTTCTTCTATATAAAACTGCGACACAGTAACATTATACCAACCTCACAAACTTAATTTATCTGAGAAATTTTGACTACTACTGTCGCAGTAGTACTGCGTCAAGTAGGTCCATCTTGAAAATTCTTTAATCGTGCTTGGTACAGTGCTACGAAAGAACCAATCACGAGAATAGAATTTTCAAATCAAAATTTCTCTTATAAATTAAGTGTGTAAGGTTGGTACAATGCTGCCGCTATTTATATGAGAAGATGAGTCGATTTTTCGTTAAAAAAATCTGTTCGAGTGTTTGGTGCAGTGCTATGGTCAAAATATTTTTCGCCTTCTTGAAAATTTCTGACCAAGGTCTTTAATTTTTGCAAGGTGAAGTCCTTCTTCATAAAGCAATCTATGTAACCTTCAAATGTAAAAAAAAAATTGTCAACAACATGCGCTAACGTGTAAACAAACAAAAATCAAAACCCGGTCGAAAGCAAAGTTATGAAGATACGCACTTACGCCGACCAGCTCTCCGTTTACTTAACAGTCTGTTTAACAATGATAACATTTGTCTATTGACTGGTGAGTAAACGGAGTGAAGTGCGTTTCGTGTTTAAGAGTTTAAGCTTCATCCGCACTTCACTTCATTTACTCACCTGTTATGGCACAACAATGGAAAATAGATAGAGAGAGAGAGAGAGAGAGAGAGATAAAGAGCAGTTATAACTGTTTTTAAATGGAGTGAAGTTCGTTTTGGGTAACAAAGGCCCGACAATTTGAATCGGCTGAAATTTATACAGTGAAAACGATGAGATATTCTTAAAATACACATTCACTGTATGTCATACAGTACCGTAAGTAGGAAGCACTGACAACGCGGCCATTTATACAAATTTAATGTTTTACTTTGGCTCAGTCATAGAGATAGATATTTTATCTGAATGGGCTCAGTGAACCTTTTTTTCTGCAGATGAACCCTGTTACAAACGATTTTGTTTTTGATCTGACAAGTACTTCGCACTTCGTTAGTACGGGTATAATACATTTCAATCAATTTATTTACGATCAAGTAAATAAACATTGATTTTGTTAATTCTTTTCTAATTGATATTTTAAGAGAAAAAATGTGGCCGGTGGTCATTTAACACCTGCATTTTACAATTCACTTTTCAGTGTAAGTCTTGTTGTAGTCTATATGACGCCTATTATTATTAGGGTAGAATAATACTGCAAATGACCGCATTCACATTTTGAGTTCGGAAGTAACTTCTCATTTACATGGATCATCTGGTACTTTCGAACGTAACCTCACTTAAGTTTCGTTCAATTATTTGTATGACTTTTTTTTTACGTGGATGGCATTTCTTAATGCGGATTGCATTTCAAACCAAGGCTGTATAGTTTGGGGAGGTCACGCAGATCGCCATTTTATTAGATACGCGGGAACACACCTTTTCCATACAAACAGGTTCACCACAATTGAATTTGTATGGCGTGGTGAATTTTTTGTGAGAAACGTGGTGTGTAACCCGCGTATCTGCATCTGCGTGACCTCCCCAAAGTATACAGCCTTGTTTCAAACATCGTTGAAGATGATCTCTAGCAATGCAAATTTAGCAAAAAACGAGCCATCAGAACATTCGGAGCGTTTGCTGCGACTGAGCCCCGTACAAACCCGTATATCTATTGCGTACGTGACCCAAGTGCGTCTGTCCTACTTTGACCGTAAGCCTATTGCGCCGGTTAAAGTAGTTAAAGTAAAATTATTATGTAATGTGTACATCTTAGAAATTGCGCATAGCGCAATTACGAAGCCCCGTACGACGTTCCTTTCAAATAAAACAAAAATTTCAAATAGCCCTAAAATTTTAATTTATTGAGTATAAATACACATAGGGCCTAGTATCGGCCTCAGTCCGAGGATCCAAATTTAATTTTTTTTTCAACTACATTCTATTCGGCCTTTGATTACCTTCCAAATGAAACAAAAAATACGAAAAACGGATGAAATTTGCTCGAGTTATATGTAAAATACACATAGGGCCCTAGTAGCGGCCTTAGTTCAAGGACCCAAATTTAATTTTTTTTTCAACAACATTCTATTCGGTGTTCGATTATCTTTCAAATGAAACAAAAATTACGAAAAACGGATGAAATTTACTCGAGTTGTATGTAAAATACGCATAGGGCCCTAGTAGCGGCCTTAGTCCGAGGACCCAAATTTAATTTTTTTTTCAACAACATTCTATTCGGCCTTTGATTACCTTCCAAGTGACACAAAAATTACGAAAAACGAATGAAATTTACTCGAGTTCAATGTAAAATACACATAGGGCCCTAGTAGTGGCCTTAGTCCAAGGACCCAAATTTAATTTTTTTTCAACAACATTCTATTCGGCCTTTGATTACCTTCCAAATGAAACAAAAATTACGAAAAACGGATGAAATTTGCTCGAGTTATATGTAAAATACACATAGGGCCCTAGTAGCGGCCTTAGTGCAAGGACCCAAATTTAATTTTTTTTCAACAACATTCTATTCGACCTTTGATTACCTTCCAAATGAAACAAAAATTACGAAAAACGGATGAAATTTGCTCGAGTTCTATGTAAAATACACATAGGGCCCTCGTAGCTTTTCACTTCTTAGGCCCTAACTCACGGTCCACTCACCCGATTTTAAAAAACTTTTTTTTCCTGTATTGGTATTGACAATACCTATCATTTGCCGTGTCATTTACATTTCCATCGTTTATTTTGCCATAAATATCACCAAAAGACCTTAAATCACTTAGGTGGCCCTAACTCACGAAGGGCCGACCCGAATATGCCCATCTTTGAATTTAGCCTCACTATTTTGACTATCTTTCAGGGAAAAAAAATTTTTTGAAATCGGATTTGATTTACTCAAGATATCGACGTGACAGACAGACGGACAGACGGACAGACGGCCCAAATTTTTATTGCGGATTCGTCATCTATGAACATAGGCAAACACTTTGCCCTTACCGTCTGCTTCGAATTCCATCAATTACACACGGCATCGTAATCCTATAAGCCCCTTCGTACTTCGTACGGGACTAAAAATATTTTGTTTTCCTTTCTTCAAGTTAGCCTTTCAATAAAGACATCTTTTGTATATGTTTGTACGTATCAGCAAGTATGGAAGACAGTCGTTTCAATAAATCTGTCCAATTCGATGGAACGAATTTCAATAATTGGAAGTTCCGCGTCGAGGTTGTCTTGGAGGAAAAAAATTTACTAATAATAATAATAATAACGGATAGTATGCAGGAACAAATGATTGGCCCAAATGGAAAGAAGCAATGGAGAAAGAATATTCTTCATTGATCGAAAACAGAACTTGGGTTCTAACTGACTTACCTCGGGGACGATAGACGATATCGTGCAAGTGGACGTTCAAGCTGAAATTCAAAACGAACGACGATGTCGATAAATACAAAGCAAGGCTGAAGGCCCGTGGATTCACTCAAAAGAAGGCATTTGACTACGAAGAAACTTGGATATTTGGTGGAACAAATGGATGTCAAATCTGCATTTTTGAATGGTCATTTGAAAGAGGAAATCTAGACGGACCAACCAATTGGATTCGAGAAAGACAGTTCGAAGGCATGTAAGCTAATTAAATCGTTGTTTGGTCTGAAACAGGCATCTCGTGTATGGAACGAGAGATTCGATAAGTTCGCGGTCGACATTGGGTTCAAGAGATGCAGATGCGAGTCGGATCATTGTGTGTACGTCAAAATCGAAGACTTGGCTTTTCAGTTCCATGCAATACACACATCCATTGACGCTCTCGCAAAATCATCCGTAAATGCAACGTAATATCCGATTTGTGGCGTAAATTTTTGTTTAAGTTTTTGAGTTCAAACACAGAATGCGTCACCGAAAACGTTATCAAATGTCATTGGAAGTATTACAGAAAGCTATGTCGCATTGCCCCTTTTCAGGGTTCTATTTCCTAATATTAATACTTTTTACGAGCAAAATGCAATTATGCAAATTATAGTTGATAAGCCTTGAGTTTCGGAAACCGCAAGTATTTTTATCAGTTGTTTTGGTGTTAAACTTTTTTTCTATGTGAGAAATGCTTTTAGGCGAATTTTGATTGATAAGACTTGATGTTATAGAAAAATAAACATTTTCATCAGTTGTAGACACAATATTTTGTTTATGCGGAAAAAGAAGACAGCTCAAATTGGCGCAGCCAGTAAAAACGCGACCACCGAAAAACAAAACCTAAATGATACGCGCTACATTAAAAAAGTCTCATACAAATGAATAAATGAACGAAACATTTAACGCAATTTAAGTGAGGTTACGTCTGAAAGTACCGTTACTTGAAGATGATCTGTATTGTTGTATGTTTACATGATTGGCCATAATAAATTTTTCATAATTTTGGTGGCTCTCTCCAAGGTTCTGAAAGAACTCTGAATTGATCACGAAGGCGGTGACACACAAATTGCGTCAACACCTACGAAGTTTATATGAAAAATGCAACTTAACGAAAACAAAATTCTAAATTTTCGAAAAAAAAAATATTTTCTTCAAGTTAATTTCACACACAATCTGTAGCGAGTGCGTTGATAAATTTTGGTGTCAACCGCCTCCGTGGTTGTCTTAACCTGTTCTTCAGAACCTTGGCTTCGACGAATATTTTGGTTGTTTTCATGACTGTGTTTTCAGGAAATCAGTAGAAGCCCCTCTTCGGGTTTCAACAAGAGGTGGTGAGAAGGAAAGTGTGGGCACAGAACGCCGCCTTTTCTGAAAAGGACATAACGTCCAAAACTTGCATTTACATCTGTTATCAATATAGACGACCAAAATAATGACAGCTCTGGGTAATATGGTCCGTGGGACATGAGGTTATTAATTCCACAAGAGAAACGTGTGTCATGAAAAGTAGATCATTCTAATAATTTTGAATGACCGTGACATCAAGAGCTTTTGCCTGTGCACATAACCTGTAGAGTTGGAACGTTGGACCACTGACAGTGGGAGTTATCCACTTGGATCACCCTTTTTACTCTCCGGTTCACAGAGGGTTGATAATCCCCTGCATTTTCAATCGATCAACAATTCTTTACCATCGCATGAATCCTTGCACCGAGGTGACGCATGGTGCGAGGAGGTGACGCGTGGTGCGGCGAGGTGACGTGTCGTGCACCAAGGTGACGAGGTGACGCGTGGTGAGATCATGATGCTTTGACCAAAAAGTTTTCTTTGACTCTATTAAAAACTGTTGAATAATTTAGATGTTTGCTCCAGATACCTAATTACTATTTTACAGTTATCTAGACCAATTTTTAGCCCCGTACGAAGTACTGGGGGCTTATAAGATTAATATGCCGTTTGTAACACGTCGAATTGGAAGCAAAAAGTAAGGGCAAAGCATTTGGTTGTGTTCATAGATGACGAATCCGCAATAAAAAAAATGTCCGTCCGTCCGTCCGTCCGTCCGTCCGTCCGTCCGTCCGTGACCCCTCTAGCTAGAGTAAATCACAACCTTTTTTCAAAATTCTTTTTTTCCCCGATTGGTATCGAAAAAAGTAAGGTCAAGTTCGAAAATGGGCATGGTAGGGTCGGCCCCTCCAGAGCTAGGGCCCTATAGGTGTTTTTCAGTCTTTCGACGATATCTACCGAAATACGCACGCAATAGCTGCTTGTGATATATCAAATGAAAGGTATTGACGAGTAGAACAAAGTTGCTGAACATTGTTTTTGGGTAAGATGCAACGCGAACTTGTTGGGAGGGCTCAAAGGTCGTTACTCGGCCCTAAGTGTTTTTTGCACATAAATCGAGTAAATCTCATCCGATTTTGCTAGATTTAGTTTTTTATGGAAGGTAACTGAATACCGAAAAGAACGTGTCGAAAAAAGTTTCAAATTTGGGCCCTTGGACTAAGGCCGCTACTCGGCCCTAAGTGTTTTTTGCACATAAATCGAGTAAATCTCATCCGATTTTGCTAGATTTAGTTTTTTATGGAAGGTAACTGAATACCGAAAAGAACGTGTCGAAAAAAGTTTCAAATTTGGGCGCTTGGACTAAGGCCGCTACTCGGCCCTAAGTGTTTTTTGCACATAAATCGAGTAAATCTCATCCGATTTTGCTAGATTTAGTTTTTTATGGAAGGTAACTGAATACCGAAAAGAACGTGTCGAAAAAAGTTTCAAATTTGGGCCCTTGGACTAAGGCCGCTACTCGGCCCTAAGTGTTTTTTGCACATAAATCGAGTAAATCTCATCCGATTTTGCTAGATTTAGTTTTTTATGGAAGGTAACTGAATACCGAAAAGAACGTGTCGAAAAAAGTTTCAAATTTGGGCCCTTGGACTAAGGCCGCTACTCGGCCCTAAGTGTTTTTTGCACATAAATCGAGTAAATCTCATCCGATTTTGCTAGATTTAGTTTTTTATGGAAGGTAACTGAATACCGAAAAGAACGTGTCGAAAAAAGTTTCAAATTTGGGCCCTTGGACTAAGGCCGCTACTCGGCTCTAAGTGTTTTTTGCACATAAATTGAGTAAATCTGATCCGATTTTGCTAGATTTTGTTTCATTTGAGAGATAATTGAATACCGAAAAGAACGTGTCGAAAAAAGTTTCAAATTTGGGCCCTTGGACTAAGGCCGCTACTCGGCTCTAAGTGTTTTTTGCACATAAATCGAGTAAATCTGATCCGATTTTGCTAGTTTTTGATTCATTTGAGAGATAATTGAATACCCAATAGAAAGTTGGCAAACAATTTTGGGTTTCTAAAATAATATCGTAAATTGTTGGTTTTATTTGAGAGGTACAGTGAACGACATCTCAAAGGTCTCACTGTCATTTTTTTCAGAGAATGTCATTGTGAATTTGCAATGACACAATAAAATTCTCAGAAAAATTTGACAGTGAGACATTTGAGATGTCGTTCACTGTACTTCGTACGGGCTTTCGTAATTGCGCTATGCGCAATTTTAAAAATGAACACTTTCAGTAAATTTGACCATGCCCAACTTGACTTGTTCTACTTATTCCTCCCATTTCCGTGAGACTTGAACGGCTAATAAAACTGTTCCGTTTGGTACGGATCGGTGAAATTGAATGGTTACAAGATTTGGTATTTGAACACTATAAGATACTTTAAACAAAAAATGGGACAGGAACACATTTAATCGGAATGTGGATGCTTGATCGTCTTGAAATCACTGAAAATCTACATTTTATTCTAACTACTTTGTTCATCGGTTTAATTTTTTTAATTTCCAAATTAAGCAAGCACTCGGAAAACACGTCGAAGTTGTTTCACATTTCAGTTACTTCAACCTCGTCGAAGTTGTCTACTATTTCATTGAAATTTCACAACTCTTATAAATAATGGCGCTCGCTTCGCTCTGGCTTCAAAGTTCCCACTCGTCATGCGGTTCGCTTAACCTTTTTAATGCTGGAACATTTGATTGTCGACCATGAACTTCGTATGTAGTATTTTCGGTATTCAAACGTCAAGTTGACTTTCGTTGATTTTCAAAAGCGGTTGAGAATTACTTAAATGATCTTGTCAACATCGAAGTTTTTACAACGGTTTTCATAACATTTTTAGCCCCGTACGAAGTACTGGGGGCTTATAAGATTAATATGCCGTTTGTAACACGTCGAATTGGAAGCAGACAGTAAGGGCAAAGCATTTGGTTATGTTAATAGATGACGAATCCGCAAAAAAAAAAATGTCCGTCCGTCCGTCCGTCCGTCCGTCCGTCCGTGACCCCTCTAGCTAGAGTAAATCACAACCTTTTTTCAAAATTCTTTTTTTTCCCGATTGGTATCGACAAAAGTAAGGTCAAGTTCGAAAATGGGCATGGTAGGGTCGGCCCTTCCAGAGCTAGGGCCCTATAGGTGTTTTTCAGTCTTTCGACGATATCTACCGAAATACGCACGCAGTAGCTGCTTGTTATATATCAAATGAAAGGTATTGACGAGTAGAACAAAGTTGCTGAACATTGTTTTTGGGTAAGATGCAACGTGGGCTTGTTGGGAGGGCTCAAAGGTCGTTACTCGGCCCTATGTGTTTTTTGCACATAAATCGAGTAAATCTCATCCGATTTTGCTAGTTTTTGTTTCATTTGAGAGATAATTGAATGCCGAATAGAATGATGGCAAAAAAAGTTTCAAATTTGGGCCCTTGCACTAAGGCCGCTACTCGGCCCTAAGTGCTTTTTGTACATAAATCGACTAAATCTCAACCGATTTTGCTAGTTTCTGTTTCATTTGAGAGATAATTGAATACCGAATGGAATAAAGGCAAAAAATTTTGGGTTTCTAAAATAATATCGTAAATTGTTGGTTTTATTTGAAAGGTACTTCGTACGGGCTTTCGTAATTGCGCTATGCGCAATTTTAAAAATGAACAGTTTCAGTAAATTTGACAATGCGCAACTTGACTTGCATATTGGTGACATACGCATTAGAGGGTTGTAGACGTATTAGGGTTCCGGGCTTATTAGGGCTACGGACGTATAATGGTTGCGGACGAAATTGGATTACGGGTTGTACGGGGCTAAGTCGCAGCAAACGCTCCGACTGTTCTGATGCCTTGTTTTGTCGTCAATTAAACATGGTGTACTTGATTTTCCGCAGACTTTATTTGGTATTTTCAGACGTAAAACCCTGACTTTCAGTTAATTACATTATTACAAATATTTTAACGTTTTTCATAACATTTCATACGTAACGGTGTGAACTTATTTGCAGCGTAAACATGCTGCCAACGTTGGAGAAGCTATTGGAAACAGTAGTCAAAGATCAGTTAATATCGTACATCGAAGACAACGACATTTTATCGAAATTCCAATCCGGATACAGGGCGAAACACTCCTGCGAGACTGCATTGAACTTCGCCCTAGCGAAGTGGAAAGACATTAGTTCAAATGGCGATATTATCCTGGCGGTTTTTCTGGACCTAAAGCGTGCGTTTGAGACGATCGACAGAGGAAGGTTACTTGGAAAATTAAACGTTTTAGGATTCTCGCCGAAAGCGTTAGCATGGTTTGAAGGCTACCTAAACAATAGAAGGCAAAGAACGAAGGTGGAAGGACACTTGTCAAAAACCACGCCAAACAAGCTTGGAGTGCCTCAAGGCTCAGTTCTGGGAGCGATTTTATTCATCTTATATATCAACGACATGCCATCCCACCTGACGAACGCCTTCATAAATCTGTTCGCAGATGAATTGTGAACTAGACAAAATCAATCAATGGTTGCGGCTGAACAAACTCAAACTCAACGTGTCCAAAACAAAGGTGATGGTACTAAGGAATTCTTCAATGGCATCGGCAGTGAACAGAATTATGGTTGATGGAGAGGAGTTAGAATTTGTGAATTACATCAAATACCTTGGGGTCATGATCGATCACAAACTGGATTTCAAGGAAAACGTGGAATATGTTAGCAAAAAAGTGGCAAAGAAGGTTGGAGTCTTGTCGAGATTGGCCAGCAGTATAACAATGGGAGCAAGAATCAGCATATACAAGGCGATAATAGCACCACACTTTGACTACTGCTCGTCATTACTGTTCTTGAGCGATCAAGGAGCATTTGACAGACTGTAAAAACTACAAACCAGAGCAATGAGAGCCGTCCTAAAATGCAAAAACCTTACACCAATTTCATTCATGTTGGAGGCATTGAACTTGCTGAGCGTGAGCGTGCTGAGGGTGTACGGGACAACGGTAAGATTTATATTCAAGCTACGACGAGGATTGCTACCGAAGTACCTGGGAGAAATGGTGACGTTCAATAGTGACATTCATGGGCACCTAACGAGGTCGAGAAGTGATTTCTACGTGACGAACAGGAGAAGTACTAAACAAGCGAATTCACTGTTCCATAGGGGATTAGTTTTGTTCAATTCACTTCCCAGAGACTTAAAAGACGAAAATAGTGAGGCTGTGCTCAAAGATAAACTGAGACAATTTGTAAAGAGAATTATTTAAAATCTAAATTAACTGTGAAAAATTGACGAAAGTCAGTCGGAAAGTATGTTTTAAATTATGTGTTATTCCCTTGACTGAAAGTCATGGGTCTTACGGATGATAAACACTCTAAAATGTTTGTCACACAGTGTTCACTACTATGATTGAAAATACATGAATGTATGACCAAAAACCTTAAATACAGAAAATGTTTGTCACACTTTGTTCATTCCTTGATAACACGATAACTCGAGTAATTTTCAATGGATTTCCAAAAACTTTTTTTTATTCGACGGGGAATTACATTCCTGAGGTTAAGTTCGAAGATGGGTTATAACGGACGGGTGATCTCTGAGATATTCCTAAAAAAATTTTTGTCTTGTCGCTTGATAACACGATAACTTAAGTAATCCTCAACGGATTTCCAAAAAAAAAACAGATTATCTGTCTAAATAATAGTCTCCTTATCGTACAGAGTAATTTTCGACTTTCCAAGAAAATTTTGTTTTATAAGTACTGAAATAACTCGGGTTAAGTTCGTTAATGGAAAATACTGAAGTAATAATCTGTTATTTATTCCGAAAAGACTTTTATGTGTCATTTATTGTTGTCTATGCTAGAAAAAAATCAACGAGTGTGAACTTTGCGGCCAGAGCGAAGCGAGGGCCGTAATCACACGAGTTTCATACTTTATTCATGATCAAATAAGGCCGAGTTTCAGTAGATTTAATTTCAAAAAAAAAATCATAATCTAGAAAATTTTAACGAACGTGAGCTTTACAGCCAGAGCAAAGCGATATAATTTTTTCCATAATTACGAATATTTATTCAGTCAGTCAAGGGACCTGACCCACCCATAAGGTGGGGCCTAGTTTGTATAAGAATGTGTAAAAATAGCGATGCTAAATAAATGTTCAATTATTATTATTACAAACATTATAACGTATTTTCTGACTTTGCAACGACACAATGCTGGTTGCATAATGGGAACCTTTCCGGATAATAAAGGATTTGAAGAAATCTTTTTGTTATAATTTAATTGTAAATGATCAGGAATAAATTTAATCTTTTCGAATTTTCTAATTCACACAAAACCTGATCGTATTCGTATAGGGAAGTTAAAAAAATGATTATTGCAACGTTGTGTTGCTTGGTGAGGGCAATGAATTAAACTCCAATTGGTTTGTTTATCGTGTTTAATGTACCGAGCTTTCGGCCGAGTTACCAGCCATCATCAGGGCTACAAAGTTTTAGATAAACGTACAAAATTAGAGCTGGAATTAGATTATTATAGAGCGCGTATGACTTACGTTTTACGCACTATTTCACAAACTATCACAGACTGGGCTCTCAATATAATTAGATTAAATTGAGAAATCACTCGCAACTCTTGTTGCACGGTTTGTTGTGATTGAACTATTCGGTTGACATTTCACCTTTCATCAAACAGCTGTTGTAAGTTCACATGACTCGATCTCGGTCCGGGTGGGTTCACATGACGACGTTTTTCTGAATTTCTGATCAGGTTGTAGAAGACCGGAGAAACATGGGCTGCATCAGTTTTGAAGTTGACCGCCGACTTTCCTTTCAGGATGATCTGATTCGCCTCGTGTATTTTAATTGTTGCCTTCGTTCGTACTTTCTTAAGAATCGTTTTCTTGCGGAACTCAAATGCGTGACCTTTTGTGTAGGCGTGATGTACCAAGGCAGTTTTTTGCGGATTTTTCGACATGTTATCTAGGTCCTTTTGGTGTTGTCCTTGACGGTCAGAAAGCCTCCATGTTGTCTCACCGACGTATGACTTGGGGCAGTCATGACAGGGCACGTTGTATACCACGCACGAACATTGATCGGTGCTAAGCTTTTGCTTCATGTCGGAGAAAACGCTCGAAACTTTTCTTGGTGGTCGAGGTGCTATCGTTACGTTAGGTGCAAATTTTCTGATCTGTCTAGACACTGCTTCCGTCAGCTGCGGGACATACGTCATGCCAACAAAGCGTTTTATGACTGTGGACGGTGCTACCGGTTGTATCGTTTCATTGATCAGCGTTGAACTAGCTATCGGTATTGTGTTGTTATTGTCGGCTGTGTCGACAGACTGGTGAACCAAGGTCGCTTGTGTTCGGTCGATGAAAGGATAGCTGGAGCCAGCACTCGTTTGACGTCCGTTCATTGTTTGGCACACCTGGTGGAAAAGCTTAGAGATCAGCTTGGCTGGGAAGTTGTTTTTCTCCAAAATTCGCATTACGGTGTGTTTCATTTCACTATGGAACGATGCGTGGCTCAACGTCAGCACTCGACGAATGAAGGATTTGGCTGTGTTGATCACCATGTTGCTGGGGTGTTTGGAGTAATAGTTCAGCAGACGATTCGAGGCTATCGGCTTATGGAACCATTTGGTTTTTAGTCGTTCGCCTTCATTGTACACGGTTGTGTCTAAGAATTCGATCGTACCGTCATCTTTCTCGACTTCCATGGTGAATTGGACATTTGGATCGTATGAATTGAGCTGGTGAAGAAGTTGATCCGCCATCTCTCGCTGGATTGACGTGAGGTGATCGTCGACATAGGTATTCCAGAAGTCCGGCGTGATGTTAAGGTCTCGGATTGCGCTTTCCACGATGTGCTCGATGACTCGTTCCACTAATATCGGAGCTAGTGACGACCCCATGAACATGCCAAGTTTTTGGCGGTAGAATTTGTCCGCGAATACGAAATAGTTCGCTTGTTCAAGACACAATTTCAGCATCTGGAGGAATGATTCTTTTGGTATTGGTGTCACTTTTTCGATCATGTGGAAATCGCGTTCGATGATACTCAGCGCCAGTGAAGTTGGTATGGTCCCAAAACAATTTACCACGTCGTAGGAGACTAGCACATTGCCTTTTGTAATGCGGGTTTTGCGTATGGTACGAATGAATTGTTGTGAGTTTTTTATACCAAACTTTGGGTTGAACGCTTTCCGCAAGATGGTCGCTAGGAAACGGGACATCTTGTATGCGGCAGAGTCGATGGTTGACACGATTAATCTGATCGGGTTGCCCGGTTTGTGGTACTTGATAAAAAAATGATGTTCTCGAAAATTTATTTGATACCGGTCCATCGACTTGCTGTAACTTATTCCTTTAGTAAATCCGACGAACCAAACCTTCAACATCACTCAACACACAGCATCGTAAGTGAGAAAGAACAATCTGCACGGAAAATCTGTGGATTTCGATAATGGCTGGGTAACTTATAGTATAGCTGTAGTTTTTATAATATAGCTGCCTGCATGACTTATAAAAATATAGCTACTGAACGAATATTCTATAATTGTTGGTTATTTACGTGCAATATGAGTTACACAACTATATTATGGATTACAGAGCTACTCACCGAGAACACATTCTATAGCTAGGATTTGCATATTGTGGCTGTGTACCCTATATCATAGCTATGTAACGCATATTTGACGGATAAAACATAGCTAACGCCGACCCGTACGAAACACCTATTCGTATCAAAAGCCTTTAATGTGAAACTCTTCATTTCTCTTACTTCATTTTCTTCTCTGCTGAAAAACTATTCTCCCTTTAAAATCACTTACATTATCCACTCTTTGCCTTGTTATCATATACAACTAAATTGCCGGAGGCAATATAGACAGCCCCGTACGAAGACAAATTTCATAAATTCCTATTTAAACAGCTATATACCGCTATATTTACCTATATTTCACTATAAATAAACATTTCACAGATAAATATATGCTATTATATAGCTCTATATGCCTGTATATAGCTCAATATAGCTGTATATAGGTATATATAGATGTCCGTATATGGAATCCCTGAAACCCCACACACATAACAAATTATTTCCATGTTAACAGAAACTCTCTAAGTATCATTTTTCCCAAGATATTTCTATTTTACTAAAATCCAATATGGCCGCCGGCAGCCATTTTGTTAGGAGACCGGAAATAGTACCGACGCTTTACATTCGTTAATACCTTTCAAACAAAAAAAATCATGAAATTCGGTCAAAATTTACTCGAGATATTGTCAAAATACACCACGTTCACTGTACTTCCGAGTAGCCAGATAAGAGCTCACTCCAAGAGACCTAGCTCACGCTCCGGAGAACATAATTTCATAAATTTTTTTTCCCTGATTGGTACGGTCAATACCTATCTAATAAAGCTAAAACAGACGAAATATGTTCAAATGTGGCCGACCTACAAGCAAAAACTGCTTGCCGCCCTGTGCCTGTTCCACACCAAGGGGTCTAACTCACGAGTCGGTCATCCGATTTCCATAAACTTTTTTTTTTGTCGATCGGTATTGTAAATACCTTTTATTTGACGTATCACTTACAAGTTTAACGTTTAAATGTCCGGAGATATCTTCGAAAAACCGTAAAGCACTTATTGGGCCACAGCTCGGGAGGGGTCGATCCAAAATCACTCATCTTCGAACTTAGCCTGTCTTTTGACATTACCAAACGGGAAAAAAAAAGAATTTTCAAAATCGGATGCGTTTTACTCAAGTTATCGTGCAGACAGACGGACAGACGGACAGACAGACGGACATTTTTTTTTCGCGGATTTGGCATCTCTAGACAACCACAATAGGTTTCCCCTTACTCAGGGAGTCCAATTCGACGTGTTACAAACGTATGCGTAAACCCATAAGACCCCAGTACTTCGTACGGGTCTAAAAATATAGCTGTGTGAAAATGTATGGAACCATGCATTCAAGTCATGATTCATGTTCTAAAATAGCTTGGCTGATTGTAATGTGGCTTCGTCATCAGGTTATGGTAATATCTCTCTTCAATAGTCAGAATCCGTAAAAACACAGACGAATGAAAATATCAGAAATTTCCCTATAAACGGTACTAAACACATTTTCTTCCAATAATTTCTGTTTCCGATAAAACGAAATGCCGCGAGTGAGATCAGTTTACCACATTCGCTATATAAAATCATTATTCGTGTCCTAATTATCGAATTTTTGTTCGAATCGAAACAATGCCTCAACAAAATAAAATCGATTAGACAATAAACAATTTAATTTAAAAAAAAAAATCGAAAACTTCAAATAAAATGAAAACGTTGCCAAAGACACTGTCAACTTTCCTTAAGAAATATTTGACGCATTCGAACGTCTACGAAAAAAATTTCGAAGCAAAAACATTGCTACAGCAATCACTAAAACTCCTGTAACAACACTCAATATTAAAAGCCAATGACTTTTGATAAATGATGGACAGTGTCGATCTTTTTGCACCATCACTACCGCAAAACCAGTACTTCGATGCTCATAATCATCATGATAGACGAACTGAAATCTACAATCGTCTTCATCATAAAATGTACACAAATGCATGTCATTCTCTTCGTGAACTTCGATTGTATCATATCTGGTTGCATCTAATTTGGTGCAACTCTTAGCGCACAATCCTGATGCAGCTAGTGGTCCTGTGTTGTATGTTTGGCACTGGACGCAATCTTTCAATTCATGACATAGACCTGCACACGTTGGACATTTTTCACAATATCTTCCCGAAAAGCGTCCTTCCTCAGTAACACTACATCGACATGCTCCACATTCGCAGGTTCCATGATCAGAACACACTTTACCATGACGCATGCAAGTCTCCGTTGAATTTCGACAATCACACGCTTCACCAATCCACCCAGGTTGACATTCACATATGCCACAATCACATAAGCCATGATATGCACCCGAGCACAGTAGATGATTATGTCGCGGACAGGAGAAGTTATCACACTCGCAATATTTGCCGTAGATTATTTCATTTTGATCAGCCTGTCTGCTGCATTCACAAATGCCATCGACACACGTTCCACGACCATTGCATTCGATTAACGTTACATTATCAGGACGACAAATGCCGGCTGGATAGTGGTTTCCACTAAAATAAGAGAAAATCGTTTTAGCGGCATAAAATTCACCATTCACTCAGCTTACTTACTTCCATTCACCTGTAATGAGTGGCCGAGTGATTTTCGTTACGAGCATGAGCATTGCACAAATGTTAAACCAACTGATCATTTTATTCTAATAATAAAGGAGGAAACGACGTAATAACGACATCATAGAATATCAAAATTATCGACTTTCGAATAGTTTTGCGCACAAATCAGTTGTTTATCACAGAGATAATAGAGGCCGTCAGCCAATAACGATAATTCAAACAATAACAATAATATCCAAACATAAACGATAATTCCCAACAATAATGACCTGTCAGAAAAAAGAGCAATTGTGAATGAGTCTAGACGTACAGATGTGTACCATTCCCAAACGGCCTTACTTCAAAATTTTGTTGGTGCATTGGTTCAAATGCAAACTAGATTCAAAATTTTGGTGGCGAAAGACATTTTTCGAAATAGATTGAATTTTTTTTTTGTTTTATTATTTCTAATAAGACGAGGGTAGCCCTAGTGTATATCTCGGCAACCACACATCGTGGAGAATCCAAAGTGGTGTCAAAATGAAGGTATTTGAGCCAAATGTGGAATGCCGGAGGGAAAAAGGAATTTTTTGTTGGAAGGTCTAGCGTGCCTGAGAAATCGTTGAACAAATGTTTTTTTGTATTTGGTATTTGACATGACGGACATATGCTTGCCCGAAGTAAAACTGTTGCAAAACTGGAGCAAAAATTCCGAGGGTGGGAGAATCCTCCGCATTTGTGCGGTGACGCTGGCTATCCGTTGTCAAAAGAGCTTATTGTACCATTTAAGGGGCGTCTAACCAAAAAACAGCAAACGGTTAACAAGAGAATGAGTCGCCTCAGAGTTTCTGTCGAGTGGGGCTTCGCGAAAATTATTCAGTTGTTTCCATTTGTTGATTTAAAAAAAAATTAAGAATCAGACATGAGAAAGTTACTGACTTTTATAAGGTCGCAACGATTCTCGCAAATTGCCATACCTGCCTTGTCAAGTCTGCCAATATTTCGAAATGGAACCTTCAACATTGGAGGAATATTTGAATTAAAAGTGATCATCCCTTCAGAAATTTGTAGTCTAAATTTGGGAGGAAAAATATTCGGCTTTTGATAATTTCTCTGAACCAAAATCTTTTTTGAAAAACCAAATTTTCCTTTAAAAGTTACACATTTTTGCTTGGTTTAATGGTTTCACTTTTTTAGAAAAAGATTTTGGTTCAGAGAAATCATCAAAAAAAACGAATATTTTTCCGTCCAAACGAAGGCTACAAATTTGAAAAGCATTCATTGCTCTTAAACTTTTGCTATACTTTGTTAAATGAATGAAAAAATTTACATTCAAGGATACCAATTCCTTTATCAAATTCCTCCGAATGTATTTGAATAGTAAACTGAACGTTGAATTATAACTATCATTTTACAAATTGTTATTGAAGATGCTTAAATGCTTTTCTTTTATTTAAAAGAAACATCCTGTTAGACTGAGAACCCACACGTATATCAGTCCCTCATAAGGCAGTGGTCAAACACCCATGTCAAATTGCCGCATAGCCGAATACAAAATACATTTGTTCAACAACTTGTCAGGCACACCAGACCTTCCAACAGAAATTCCTTTTTCATACCTAGGACCCGAAAATTACGACTTCGTCGCACTTTTTCTCCGTCGGATATGAAAAATATTATTCGTACCACGGACTAAATGTCTTTTTTAGCGTATTCGATTCCAGACTTCGCCTTCGGCTCTGTCTGGAAACCTCTCACACGCTAAAAAGGACTTTTAGTCTTAGTATCATACTATATCCCTCCGGCATTCTTAATTTGGCTCCAATACCTTCATTTTGACACCGATTTGGAATCTCTACGTTGTGTGGTTGCCGAGTAATTACAGTAGCATCAAAAAAGATTTTCAATCTATTTCGAAAAATCTCTTTTGCCACCAAAATTTTGAATCTACTTTGCATTTGAACAAATGCATCACCAAAATTTTGAAGTAAGGCCGTTTGTGAATGGTACACATCTGTACGTCTAGACTCATTCACAATTGCTCTTTTTTCTGGCAGGTCATTATTGTTGGGAATTATCGTTTATGTTTGGATATTATTGTTATTGTTTGAATTATCGTTATTGGCTGACGGCCTATAATGAGGGATGTGACACACCTCAAACTAATGGTGTTATCGTAAAGCTCTTCAATACTGGTTACTTCCGCACTAATTTATTTCACCGGAAACGGACTAAAGCGTTTCTGCTAAAACGTAATTTTTAAGATTACCGCCGACATTTTATATCTACTGGGTCATCTTTTTTGGAACTCAGATCACACCAAACAACAATATTGTTGCATGTAAACTTGATTGGCCATAATAAATGTTTCATCATTTTTGGTGACTTTGACAAATATTTTAAGTCAACCGCTAAGTGAACTGATAAAACCACACAAGAAGCACATTTACATTTACATTTACAAAATCTTCAAGAGTTCAAGTTTACGCACAAAAGTTCAAGGTGGATGTGATTTGGGTGTGAAATTGAGTGGGAAGTGCTATTTTCATAGATTTTCTTTTTGTAAAATCTTTTCAATTTGTCAATATTTTGGAAATGCGCGATGTTTGAGTTTATTGTTTTTCAGATTTCTACTAATATTTGACAAAAAACCTCGAAAAAAAATTCCATAATTTTGATAGTCTATGATGATCTACGAGACCCTAAATAAATATAAATGTTTATTCCTAGCTTCACATTTCACATAAAAAAGAAATTTGAAACGATTGATTCTTGCAGAAACTTTGATCATTAAATCACTTACACAATGAACACACACCAGATTTTGTACAATAAATTTCTTTGATTCCAAAATATGACTGATCTGACCTGACAGATAGATAATAACTTAATGGAGCTGAAAGAGAGCTGAAAATTCGTACATCACCGATCACTGATCGTGCTTAACTATAAAAAGATTTTTATAAATTCGTACTGGGTGTAAGTATACCATATTATACCGCCACACTGAATGGTTGTCATAGCGATGATGCTCCAAAACAGCTATGGTTAGCGTAGAAGATTTGAATGCACTTAAAAATACACGAATGAAAAATTGTATACTTTCTTTCCAGATACCGATGATGTGACAATTAAAAAACAATTTAAAAAAAAAACATAACAAATAAAATAATCATTCATTTCCATCATTTCCAGTGTGTCAATGGCGTATTGGGTCAAGTTCCCTTGAACAATCAATACGATTTGCTCGTGCCATAATGAAGATAACATTTATACTATCACCAGGTAACAACAAAGTAACGGTAATAGTTGGCTGAAAATATGATTTGGAAACATGATATCAGTATATTTGTTATTTGCGTTGTATTGCTAGCACAATGTATGGAAATGTGAGGTTAATTTTCGTATCGCTGCGGTTTTGTTTATGTTGCCGATATTTCGGTTTATTTCAAGACCAACATTTTAGAGCTTTATTCAAAAATAAAGAAAACAAAACAAGATTCTTTCAAAACATAGTCTTATCGACAGAACAGGCGCAGCACGCGTCACCATCAGCGATATCAGTTATTTTGTAAGTATACACAAGGACATGCGTCACTTTCACCCTAAGGGTTTTTTGACTGTTTTGGCCCCATGAATTATGATTCCCTTTAAATTACGATTGTGTCGGATCTATGATTACATCGGAACTAAGATTCATTCGGAATTACGACTTCTAAGGAGTTACTAAAATAAATTAAATACAGGAGGTAAAACACAAGATGCGCGGACTAGCACAATAGTTTGATGCTAATGACACCTTTAAAGAAAGGAAGAGATGGCGTTTATAGCGTTTATACCTTGGTAAAACATTGCTATCAGTGTAGTTGGGAGAATTAGTGTGGTTATGGGCAAGGTAAATATAGTGAGGAGGTAATGCCATATATAACCGAATCAGATGTGCGGTGGCACGAAAGTTCAATACAAACGCCATCACTTCGTTGAAAGCAAAAAATGGAATAGAAAGTCGGGCCATCTGTTGTGAGATAGCGAAAATATTTTTGTGAAATATAAGTAAATCGTAGTCAACCATTTTAAAAAAAGATGTCATTGGCATCGAAGTTGTGTGCTAGGCCGCGCGTCTGAATGGCATTACCTCCGCCCATATATTTACCTTGGTTATGGGGTTCATCGTGGTTAGGAATGCCAGTGTAGTTTTAGTGTAAATGTGGTTAGGAATGTCAGTGTGGTTGGAAGTGCCAGTGTGACTAGGAGTGTCAGTGTGATTAGAAGTGAAAGTGTTAGGAGTACCAGTGTGCTAAAAATATTGTGGTTGGGAGTGTCAGAATGGTTAAGAGTGTTAGTGATGTTTTGAGCCTAAGCTTTGTCTCAGTAGTGTCAATGTCAGTGTTGTTGGGAGTGTCGGTGTGCTAGGAGTGTTATTAGAGTTTAATGTGTCATTGTGGTTATTATAAAGTTTGTAAGTGCCCGAGAATCACATTTCGGTTAAAATCTTCAATTAATAAAATGTTGTCGGTTAAAATCGAAAACTCGACAACTTTGTCTTGGAACACTTTTCTCGCCTATTTACCGAGATATTTAAAAGGTGTCAGCAGTGCCGGACTGGCCCTATGGGCGTTCGGGCGATTCCAGAAGGGCCTTTTGATTTTTGTATGAAGAAATGGCAACGAATGGTCTTTTGAAAAATTTCTTCATACAACGCCCGAAGGGCTTTTTTGAGCCAGTCCGGCACTGGGTGTCAGGGTTTACCCTACATAGTACGCAAATTAAATAAGAAACGATGACGTTGGTCTACTTACAAAAAGTGGAGCGACGCGCAAACTCCAATTTGTTTATTTATACACGACCATCTGTTTTTTGATGTTCAGTGTTTTTGAATACTTGAGTCAACTGCACAATTTATCTTCAAAGTTCAAGTATAAAAGACGTGCGCTTACCTATCTGAGTGTTTGTTTTGCTGAACCCATGGTAAGAACTTGTGCTATTTTCATAGTGAGCAAATAGCCTCCTTACTATACTGTGACACTATTTCCACCTTGTGAATAGTACACATTTCCCTTCCGAAAACCTAAAATTCACCCCGCAAACGCGCTATAAAATTTTAAACAAACGCTGCCGTAATTCGTAAATCGATTGGTTTACAATTTAGAGTGTGAGACAATTTCTAAAAAATAACGAGTTTGCGACCAGAGCGAAGCGAGTGCCACAGTTCACACGAGTTTAAGTTTCATTGAAGACATACGCCACTGTTTAACCTGGGCATTTGATAGCCACTAACACTTTAATGTGAGCACAAAACCAGACCTGTACCAGAAAATGAATTTTTCTGTGTTTGCAGAACTTTTCGAAGATTCTCAGTGAAACTCAACAGTAATGGAGGAACTGGAAGAAATATCAATCAATAAATTGAAGTTTAAACTACCGTTCTTTTCGAGATCTGTCGACACGATATTACCACTTCATGTGAAGACAACAAAATTTCTAAATTAAAAGATGTATTCAACGCGTCAGCAACGACACCTATTCACTGTCGAAGTAGAGAACGATCGAAAATTACCTAGTATTGAGCTACTGTTTAGTGTAATCTAACGCCGAAGGCAAGTTAGTTGAACGCAAGATTTATGATATTACCGTTCTACAAATTTTTCAACAATAATTTTACCAAAACGATCTGCGTCACATGTAGCAAATAAAGGTTCTTAGAAGTTACTGCAATGCGACGCAGATTTTTTCGGTAAAATGTTTGTTGAAACGTTTTACAGTTTTACATTTGTTTTGTACTACCGCAGAATGCGTCAACAACAGCTATATCAGGATGTTTAGGGAGTTGAACGAAATCGGAACTGCGTCATTTATACCTCTGAAGAGGTTTTTGTGGGATGTAATTGATAAGCAAATACGGTACGTGATATCAGTCGAATAAGTTTAGATCAACGGATTCAACTGTGATAGGTTTGTTCCAAGTAACTGTATACACGAACTTTGACAACCCGAACCACGACAATTTCATCCACAGCAACGTCGCTTACTTGATATTTCATTTCATACAAAGCGAGCAACGTCGCCTACGCGATTTACACAGAAATATTATTGAGGTTATGGTTCTGTGGATGAAATTTGACAATTCATATGGCCTTGGAACAAGCCTATTGGTTTTGTTGATTCCAGCTACGCACCACTGATAATGTGCACGAAAGGTGAACGAAATATTTGGTGAATTGGAAATGAAGTTTGAACAATTCCGATAAAGCTAAATTCTATGAAACTGAACAGGATGAAATTATTAATGAGAGATTATTAAGACCGTTCTAGTAGTCCTTCTTCTAAGTATGTTTTTGTGGCGATTAAAATTACATTTGATTGAGCAGTTCAGACAGTCAAGGGATCTGACCCACCCAAAACGTGGGACCTAGTTCTTCGTGATTTGTTCTTCGTGACACTCGTGTTGTCACGAATAACCAAATCATGCAATTGCAAAAAGTATATAAAGATGTAGAGCTGCAATCAGCTTTTTATTATTTCAAATAGTTTCTCGGGCACGCTGAATCAAACAGTTAAGTTTCCAACATCAGTTAGGTTAACACAAAACTTCTTGAATTTTTCTTAAATGTTCTTAGAAACTGCTTCACAAATTTAAAGAAACAATATTTTAACAATAACGTCTGTACAATGATTAAATAATTTCGGTGTGCCGATCTAGCAACAGCTGGTTTTGCTGGTAAACATTGTAACGATTGTTTACTTTGTATTTTCTTGCTGTTCTCGTTATATGCGTGTGTTTGTGACGAGTAACAAACAGTAAATGCAGATCGTACTAACAATGAAATAGACACCAGCTGGTACAAAAACAGCTGTTGCTAGATCGGCACACCGAAACAATGTAATCATTGTGCATAAAGTTTCGATTTAAAAATTGCAGATGATGTGGCGAAACGACAAATTTTCTTCGTTACTAATAACTTTGGTGGTGTTGACTGTGTTCGCTGCGGTCGTCGTTATATCGCCTTCGGAGGCAGCCGGATGTTGGAAGGGATTTTGCTGGACATGGTGTGAAAGCAAAGCTTCTGGGAAATGGTGTTACTCAACCAGAGGAAAGAAGGGCGATGGAGGGTGGATAGGCTGCGGTTCGCTTTTCGATGATTGTCAAGAATATTATCAATGTGGTGGTAAATGTCATGATAAAAATGATACATAAAATGGACAATAATTTTGAAATATTTTGTCAATAAAGTCTAAATCGTTCAATCGAATTTAAAATTTAATTGGTTTCCCCCGATACCCGGGAACGACTGGATATACTATAGTGTTAAATGCAACAAGGTAAATGATATAAAAAGCTGGTAAATAGGATCATGCCCGCACGTTAGTAAGTGGGCGTGACGCAAGTCAACTACCCAAAAGTTGAAAAAAAAAATTTGGGGACGGTGGAGCATAACTTTTTGACTTCTCACCCCAAACTTGGATATCTGGAATCTAGTAATCCATACGAGTTCAACGTTACTGCAGCTTCAAAATTGGCCGAGATATTGAATATTGATGTTTGTGTGAAAATAAGCTTAATTTCGAATTTTCAGATAATACAAATTGCCTACGTTAGTTAGTTAGTTTGCTTAGTTCGTATGGAAAAGTGGATTCAGCAACTCCTAAACGTTTCTATGGATTTTCCTGAAATTTTGGTTGTAGGCTAATAATGGCCCAAAAATAAGAATGGAATTTTCAAAAGTTCTCCAAAGTCTTCATACAAATGACAAATGCCAATTTGTATGTGTGTGTGTGTGTTGTATATTTTGTTTTGTGTATTGTGTTTTGTTTTGAGATGTATTGGTTCCTAAATTTTGGGATGACAGATGATTCCTCTGGCACTTCCTAACTTCCATCGGATTTTTTGATGGATTTGGGTTATATTTGACATGAGTGAGATGTTCCAAAGTTGGTTCCTAAATTTTGGGATGATTCCTCTGCTGGCACTAGCTAACTTCCATCGGATTTTTTGATGGATTTGGGTTATATTCGACATGAGTGAGATGTTCCAAGGTTGATTCCTAAAATTTGGGATGATTCCTCTGCTGGCACTAGCTAACTTCCATCGGATTTTTGATGGATTTGGGTTATTTTCGACATGAGTGGGATGTTCCAAGGTTGTTTCCTAAATTTTGGGATGACAGATGATTCCTCTGGCACTACGTAACTTCCATCGGATTTTTCGATGGATTTGGGTTATTTTCGACATAAGTGAGGTGTTCCATGATTTCTCTAGAATTTTGTAACTTTAACAAGGTTTTTTGATGTCAAGTCAAAAAAAACCCTTAAAGGGTAAATGTGACGCAAGTCCCTTATCTTACTTACAAAATAACTGGTATCGCTGAGGGAGACGCATTCTGCGCCTCAGCGCAAAAGTTTTATCAACACAAGATGAACACAAAAAATTTTAGAAACAAAATTTTACAAACAAAAATTGCGTCACAAGTGGCAGATGTTGAGGAAACTACGGTTAGGATTCGGTTAGAAAATATCGGATTCGACCGTATGTACCGTACCACTAAGCGCGTGTATATGCTCGAAAACATTCATTTCGAAAATGATGACATGCATAATTTTCGGTGCAGAGTTTTTTAATCGCCTGTTGTCATGTTACTCCTTCTGGTTAATTTCGGTATATTTGCAGGCGTTGATGCAAAGCTTTTTCCACACATGTCAAGAAAAGGGTAAAATACGTCGTGTCGTAGTACATTACATCGCCAATTTATTAGATGACACAGCAATCAATGAGATTCACATGAAAGGTTCGTTGAACAAAGTAACGATTATTCGCAAAAAAACAGTTTTTCTGGGTCATTAACCGAAGTACAAACTTTATGAACTGTCAATACATCATCCGCAGAAACGAGTACAGAGAGCGCAAAGAGTACAGAGATGATTTTCTGATCGAAATTTATTGATTTCATTCTTCAATTTTAGTTACTCTACAAAATACGCCATTCTTCGGTAGTAACGTCACAAACGTTTCCTCCGTCTCAATGGGATCCTTTTCGGTTGACGGTCCCGGTTCGAATCTGTACTGCAGGATTAAGTTTGCCAAAACTAACTGAACTTCCATATAAGCGAACCGCATGCCAATACAATTTCTCGGTCTTAGTGGGACAAAATTATAAGAAAATTGGTCATCATGAGATCGAAGGGACTTGAAGACGCAACAGCACTTACCCGCCACCAAACGGTAAAAAGGCCAACTTTTCATCGAGTTCCCGCTCAAATCGCTCCGGTCGAAATTTTTCCGGTTCGGGCCAAAATGTTGGATCCTTGTGAATGGACGACACCCCGATGAATATACTGGTTCCCTTCGGTATTCGAATGTCCTCATATCTGTAATCCTCATTCGCCACTCTTGTTGTGAACGGAGCTACAGGCGGGAACATTCTAAGCGTTTCGTTGATAATCTGATTTAGTAGTGGAACTGTGGAAAGGTCAGCGGATTTAATGGTTTTTTTGTCCGGGGCAACTGCTTTCCGAAGTTCAGTTCTTAATCTGTCTTGGACACTTTGATGATTCACCAAATTGTGCAGACAAAACTGAAGGGTCAGAGATGTTGTTTCGTATGAAGCCAACAGGAACAGCATTGCATTCGATAGGATCTCTTCTTCGGATAGGCTTTCACTGTGCGTCTGTTTGCCCAATAAATTTTGGTTCGCTTTAACATCGTCGGCTGAGGCTGACATTTCCAAGTTTGCGTCGGTGGTTGTCTGAATTCGCTTAGCATTCATTAGCAATTGCAGAAAATCATTAGACTCCGACTTGGCAGCCCGTCGAGTTTGAACGATTTTCCTCGCAACGTCATAAGTTACACCGTCAGCCGACCATAACATGAACATTCGAAGTCGTTCCCAACAAACCCTTAGCGGATAAACAATGAATGTCAGCGATGGAAATAGCATCATCGTCATTGCTAGCATTGATTTTTCCAAGCGTGGACCAGACGATGCTGCGAAGCTTTCCGCTTCGGTTGACAGCTGTTTCAGCGACATATTGAGTCCGAAAATACATTTGGATGCACTGGAAAACGTCATATCCGATATCAGTGGCTTCAGATTAAACTCACGTCCACTGCCGGCCTTATCATCCAGTTCATCGAACAAATTACGAATGGATATCATCATCAACGGCTCCATGGCATTTAATTTGTGCGGCGAAAACGATGGCGATATGGTGGCACGCAAATTCTTCCAAACATTATCGCGAGCCCACAGCATCATTTTCTGTAACGTTGGTGTGGGATGAATGCCGCCCGGTATCCATTCACTTCGGTTGCTGAATATTTGAAAATCTTTGACCAACACTCGACGAATCAATTCCAGATCGGTGACCAACAGCTGCGGTCGTCCACCGATGTAAAAACCGACAATCGGTCCGTACTTCTTGGTCCATTTGGGGAATAGGCTGTTAAATCCTTCGCTGACAATTTCAATTAAATGACCGAAAATAAAGTTCGGTCTCGGACCGGGAATGCCCAATCTTTTCATGGTGGACATTTGCTGTTGTCGCATGTAGATTAGGTAAAACAGCGAAATTACAACCAACGCTAAGATCAACATGTTCTCCGCAAAATATCTTCACAGTCTTTTCTAGTTATCTCACAAAACTCACTGTTAGCTGCAACAGCCGATTCAGTTTAATTGAATGACAACAACGCAACAATTTACTACGTACTGGTAAGAGAAGCACAAAGCTGATATTTCCGAACCAAAACTTAATATTTATGAGCGAGTTGTGTAGTCAGATAACGCCCTTGATTAGATAGCGCAGACAATAATTAAATAATAAATTTTGCATTTAACTGAGCATACACACAGCGACGTATGCGAAAACATTCTCCGCAGCACCACCAAATGCCAAATTTTTCTGTTATGGGAGCCGCTAGTATCATTCCTCAATGTTCGGAAAGAACAGGTTAAGACACCTTTGAGTTGATCACGAACAAAGTATGTAAACAGTGAAGGTAATGCAAACCCTCAGCGGATCAGAGGAAATTAGTGATACCACCTTTCAGCTGAATTCATTTTCGGAATGTTGCCATCGTCATGCTTTCGTGTGACTGATGTTGTTGGACCTGCTAAGTTTGTATGGAATCGAATTCACCTCACCACAAGCTGCAAACGATCTCAATATGTGCGCAACGTGACAAAAATGTTCCGAAGGGGAAATTGATTAGGACGAAGAACATGCGGGAGCTGTCAATACACTTACACAAAAGAATTTCTCCTTCATTTGACGTTTCCCGCAAGTTCAAACTTGATCAAATTGCGAGAAGTGTCCAATTAATGGAGAAATTCTTTTGTGTAATGACAGCTCGCGCAAGTTCTTTGTTTTCTTCGAATCATTTCCCTGTCATAGCCGTCTATAAGTGAATTTTGTTTTGTCACGTTGCACACATATTGAGATCGTTTGCAGCTCGTAGTGAGGGGAATTCGATTCAATTGTTTATGCCAAGAAGGCTGTAAACTTTGGGGAGGCCACGCAGATACTGATATGCGGGTGTCAAACCACAGTTTAAAATGGCGGATTTCAAAGTTCACCAACTCTGATGATTCTCGTCATTGTGATGATTTGATGAAGCTTTTTTAATGTTAAAACATCAGAAGCGGTGCGTTTCCGCGTTCCCAAAGATTACAGCCTTGGTTTATGCAATTTGCTTTGAAAACTGTTCTATAGACACGTGATGTTGCATTTCTAGCGATTTCTAGGTTTGGAGAAGGTGAATATGTGGAGGTAATGCCATAAATAACCGAATCAGATGTGCGGTGGTAAGAAAATTCAAAACCCATCTACTCCCTTCGTTAAAAACAAAAAATGGAGTAGAAACTCGGGCCATCTGGTGTAAGATAGTAAAAATATTTTGTGAAACACAAGTAAGTCATAGTCAACCATTTTTAAAAAAGATGTCATTGGCATCGAAGTTGTGTGCTACACCGCGCGCCCAAATGGTATTTCCTCTACACACTACATTTACCTTGGGTTTGGACACGCAAACTTTACACTTGTCAAAATAACAGTTAAAATAACCACAAAATTGATCCTTCATGTAATGAACTACTTTCGCATCATCCAATGTAATCTGCTATTGTTTAAAAAAAAAAGTTGAAATCACAAACATTCAAAAATACAGTGCCGCACTGGCTCAAAAAAGCCCTTCGGGCGTTGTATGGAGAAATTTTTCAAAAAGCCATTCGTCGTCATTTATCCATACAAAAATCAAAAGGCCCTTCGGGAATCGCCCGAACGCCCATAGGGCCAGCCCGGCACTGCAAAAATACTATTCAGTAGAACTCTAGAAATGTAATGTAAGCACATTCATTTGATAACTCTATCTGAATGTGATAGCGGAGTTCAGACATTTCGCATTTTTTACGACCATAAAAGCAAGTGAGGCTAGACTGTGGGACGATAGTCGATTTCATTGTCAGTCACCAAGTCTCGGTTATAAATTGTGATTTTTGTTAACAAATTCAGACTAAATTTAAGAATCAAATGAAGTTAACTGTGTTGCTTGCGCTCTGTGTTTGTCTTATGCAAGTGAGAACTATTCAACACTTTTGAAAATGATTTCATCAAGCGAGTCATACCAAATTTTACTAAAGTCATCAATATGTGTTCAAATAGATATGCTCTGGACGGACAGAAATCGATTTCAATCAAATTAGACGAGCGGCAGTCAAGCAACAGATCCGTGAAGATCTTAACGGTGCCAGTGAGCAATTTCTGGACGATTATGTGTTCATGGGTGAAAAATATTTCCGCGATCAGTTTGTTATGGAAATGGTATTCGACGGTTTCGTAAGTGAAATTCAGACAAAATTATGCTTTTTGTTCGTTCTATCATATCCCAACAAAAATCTCTTCGAGAAAAGTGTGACGCAGTCTTTGAAGTACAATTTCTAAAATGAATGATATCGCTAGAGTTGACGCTTTCAGCTTCGTTACGCAAAAATTAAATTTTACACCCAATTTTAGTTCAAACAAGCTGACTTAGGTTTTCTCATCATCTGCCAAATAATGTTTACCAACAAAAAAAATTGACTGAAAACAACCAAAATTTTACCAAAAAAATCAGAACATTTGCCACTTTGCGACGCAGATTTTTTTGGTAAAATTTTGTTTGTTTTCAGTCAAATTTTTTTTTGGTAAAAATTATTTGGCAGATGATGAGATAACCTAAGCTTGTTTGAACTAAAATTGGGTGTAAAATTTAATTTTTGCATACCGAAGCTGAAAGCGTCAACTCTAGCCATGTCATTCATTCATTTTAGAAATTGTACTTCAAAGACTGCGTCACACTTTTCTCGAAGAGATTTTTGTTGGGATATCAGTCGTTTTAGAAGTTTTAGAACACTGCTTTTTATATTTATAACAGTTTATAACAGAAATTCAGAAATTTGGAAAAATTTGAAAATTTGACGAAATTCGAAAATTTGACGAAATTCGAAAATTTGACAAAAATCGAAAATTTAACGAAATTCGAAAATTTAACGAAATTCGAAAATTTGACGAAATTTAATGAAAATCGAAAATTTGACGAAATTCGAAAATTTGACGAAAATCGAAAATTTGTCGAAAATCGAAAATTTGACAAAAATCGAAAATTTGACGAAATTTAATGAAAATCGAAAATTTGACGAAAATCGAAAATTTGTCGAAAATCGAAAATTTGACAAAAATCGAAAATTTGACGAAATTTAATGAAAATCGAAAATTTGACGAAAATCGAAAATTTGACGAAATTCGAAAATTTGACGAAATTCGAAAATTTAACGAAATTCGAAAATTTGACGAAAATCGAAAATTTGACGAAAATAGAAAATTTGACGAAAATAGAAAATTTGACGAAATTCGAAAATTTAACGAAATTTGAAAATTTGACGAAGAAAGTAATTCTCTATCTGCCAGCATTCAAGAAATATCTCCAAAATCCCAATTTACCCATTTCCAACTTTCGACATTTTTCACAAATGCCCTTCTTTTCTACTCGTAAAACTCTGAGACTTTGCCGAAGAAAGTAACTCTCTATCTGCCACCATTCAAGAAATACCTCTAAAAACATGATTGACCCACCCATTTCCAACTTTCGACATTTTTCACATATGCCCCTCTGTTCTACTCGTAAAACTCTGAGACTTTGCCGAAGAAAGTAATTCTCTATCTCTCATAACCCAAAAAAATATTTGTCCTGTCATCCTACGCTTGAGTAGCTCAAAATTTGGTCACTCTAATCACTCTAGCTCAAACGAATCTGCCCCGATTTTTTTAATTATTTTTTTGTTCGAATCGTGTTACGAATACCTTTCATTTGATGGGTCGCACGCCTCTGTAGGTTTCAATACAGCTAAGCTACATCCGAAACGTGTTCCCGACCCTCGAAAACCACACTCAGAAACCACTTCGAGGCCAATAAAACAAAATTCTGGTTTTTCCTGGGGTAATGGCGTATCACATTTTCATTTTTTTGCCCACCCTGAGGTTCCTGCAAAATTTCATGGAGATTGGCTGACTAGTTTCCGAAATCGTCCGTCGATAGATAGATAGAAACATACAGAGTAAGTTGAAAGATTTTGATTGTTTGGGAAAAGTCAATTTGGTGTATTTTGTATGAAAAGTGACCAATTTCAAAACGATGTATCTCCGGCAATTTTAAACCTACATAGTCGAGTGATAGCTCGTTTTGCTCGTATTTGAAGCGAGAATATGATAGAATAGGATTTGTGGTGATACAGGCCGAAGGAAAGAAACTTAAATTCTCGCTTATATATAGTTGCCGCGTCTCAAAAAATTTTCTTCGTTCTTTTTTTGGAAGTTAGACTGCGTCAAGTCCTCCGCTAACGCTCCGGACCTGATGAGTAGGCAATTTTTCGGTTTCACATTAATTCAGATGAAAAATGACTGAAAAATAGCATACGGTCCACTGGCTGAAAAATGGTGACTTTGGTGAAATATAATTACCAAAAGCACAATATTTGGATACCACAAAAAAATGTATTGGTAACTGTGGACGGTAATTCCACAGAGTGGACCGTATGCTATTTTTCAGTTATTTTTCAACCATTTTTCACAAACTGCAAAACTCGACTTTAGTGACAACTTTTTTCTTCAATTCCAATGAATCAGTTAGATAAATTGTTCCGATTCGCTCGGGAGCGAAAAACTTCGAAAATCGATGTAAACACCGTGCAAAACCGCCATGCATCTATGCCGGAACTGGGCGCCGAGCAACGAATAAGTGCGTTGGAGAATATGAAAATATTGAAGGCATATCTGTCGAACGGATTGCCACCCGAACTAATGAACGGCATGCTGAACTTATACTATGTTTGGGTATATCGCGATGCAACGACGGAACAAATCGAAAGCGCTTTGGTAAAATGTTCAAAATGTATATGTCACACCGAAGGGGAAACTATGCGAGCCAATGTTGTCCCACCTACTTCCATTGCTGACTACTGGGGTCTATTAATTTCCATTGACGGCTATTGGCATAAATAGCAAATCCCACCCGTTCCTGCGTAGCTCTCTCCTCGAAACAGTCACCAAAAGCCGCCAATAATTACCAATTACCATAATTACCACAGAAAATGTTACACCAATATGTAAGTTACTTTTAGCATGTACAATTACCTTCTATTGCTCTTGGTAAGTGTTGGTGTCTATTGACGTCATTGGTGCATACTGATGTCATTGGTGACTATTGGCGTCATTGCTGTCTATTGGTGTCTATTGATACCAATAGCAAACACCACCTGTCGCAGTATTTGCTGGCGTAGTTTCCCCGTCGTGTGACAACTGAAATTGAACTGTAAACCGCATGTTACTCTGCATGTTTTAGAACTATTTGTACGGAACGGAGCCCATTGAGTTGAAAACTGTTTTCATTGATTCAATTCAACTAAGTATGTGCTATATCATCGACTCTATCGGAACAATGTCAAATATTGTTGATTTTAGATGCAACTTTAACCGAATGTCCCGATGGGCATCAAATGTACACAGAGGTAATGAAAGGATTGAAAGATATGGTTGATGTGAAGCCAAAAGTAGCCCAGGATGTGACCGCCATCTACGATAAATTCCCATGCAATGACATCGCTCATCACCTCATCGGTCTTGCGGTAAGGCAGTTTTAGCTTCTATTTTAGTAAATTTCGCAAAACGTTGCCAGATGCTTAGTTTTTGAAATTAATATTTTTTTGGTTCTTCAAGCTTTTGCCTATGGAATACGGAGCCGATGTGGCCAAAATCAATGGGTGCATGATCATTGAGATGGGTGGCTTCATCGGATATGATTATCGGAAATTCCGGTTGGCCGAATATATTTTATCAACTAAGTTGCCAGTTGGAACTTTTCGTGGCATAATTGATTTTGTAAAAGTATGCAACACAGCTGCTGGGCCAATCGAAGACATTGAAAAGACACTGGTAAGCTGAAGAAAGAATTTTTTAAATTTAGCTTTAAAATATTTGGTGTTTTTTCCACACATAAACAGGAATATTACTACGACGTTGTCCCGAAAGCGAAATGCTAAATAGGCATGGGTGATAATGATTATCGATAATTTGTGTGACAATTTGTGTAAATCTTTGAATACAAACAAAAGGGAAAGCTGAATAAAATTAACATTATCAAAAAGGTGACTCGAAAGGTTCACTGTAATTGAAATCGCCCAAAACCACTTACAGTGGAGGTGTGACGCAAGTCCTGTTATCCACTTACAAAAGAACTGATATCGGTGAAGTTGACGCTTACAGAGTCGACACACAAAAGGATATGCGTCACAAATGGCAGCTGATAAGGATAGTACGCGGAAGTTTAAACAACAAAAATTTTCGGAAGAAAATTATAACAAAAAAATTGCGTCAAAAAGTGGCAGATGATTCGGCTTTCTTCCGTTTGAATTCCATTCTTTAAAGCAATATATTTCACAATTTTAAAAATTTTCCTTCCTCAACATCTGCCACTTGTGACGCAAATTTTTTGCGTGTAAAGTGCCTATCACTCCGGTGGTAATGGTGCCATTTCTGGAATTTTCGGAGCTGCAGACGTGTTCGTACATTTTTTGGCAGTTGTTACGTATACTCTTGATAGTCCGATCGGAGACCCGGAATCCAATACTTCTGTTTGATTTCATTAATGCTTCAAATGTTTGTCAAATTATGGAATAATTCAAAATATTTCTAGTTGCGTTAATGGATTGTTTGATCAAATGGTTCCGAAAATGTGTTATTTAGCTACATAAATGTTTCAGCGCAAATATAAAATAAGTGAAGTTCAAACAAAATTAGATGAAAGAATGTACTACGTACATATGTAGTTTAGAAAAAACCATATAAATGGACCATCAGAATTCCAATTTATTATCAGTTCGAATCGATCCTTTCACTGGAAATTAATCGCGATAAGAATGAAATTCGCGAGGGGTAACCGACTCGGGTAATTGACTACACAGCCTCAAAGGAATTGCCGGAGTATCCGGTAAATAATTGGAATTGATGGAATTGACCGGAATTGATCGGAATTGATAGGAATTGACTGGAAATATGTGGAATTGTAAGGAATTGAAAGTAAATGAGAGTAAATGCTGATAAGTGTGATTATCGGAAAAAAGGGCCAGCGAATGCAAAACCACATTATTTCCTTTTTGTTTTAATTTTAAAGGCTCCCGCACAATAAATAACAGTGTACAGTGTTGATCAGTTCCATTTTAGAACAGGTCCAACGTCCTTTTATGTTCAAAATATGCACACTGAAGGATTCTTCTTCAGAGGATTCTTGTGAGTCAGATACGGAAAAGTTTGATCCGCAACAAACAAGTGAATATTCGTCGGGGGAATGTTAGGCTGGGGCATTGCCGATTAGAAATGCTTCAGTTTCAAACCAAATTTACAAAAAAATGCATCACCGACAATATCATCTATTCCATCAACTTTTCAAAAGCCTAAAATCTTACGATGTCGATCACTTGAACGAAACAAAAAATTGAGTGCTTTGAATTTTGCTGACGTGTGCTGAACAAATCCATTTCCTGTCGAGGTACGAACAACGTTTTGTGCATCGGACAACTGAAACAGACAAAACACAGCAATTTACTTGAAAACATACACATTTCACATTCACCATATTAATCAGTCGTATAGTCATGAAGTTTTTTTCATGGCTTGGGCATAAATTACGGAATTTTTATCGTAACTTAGGCCCTCAGCATGAAAAGTTGTATACGCATCTGTTGTGGACGATTTATTTTAGGCACTTTCGCTTGTCGACCTCACTTCGTTCGCGCTACAATCCGCGAAATTGCCTAAAATATACCGTACACAACATATACGAAATAGTACATTACTATGCAAGGGAAGTAAAGTGATATCTCGTATCCAGATGAGAAAAAGTATCCGAGGGCGGCAGCCCGAGGTACTTTTACTCATCGTGATACGAGATATCACTTTATTTTCCGTGTGTAGTACGACGTTTTACTATGCGAGTGATGTAAAGGTTATTGCCTATACATGTAATAGCCTTATTACATGCACCAGCATAGTAAATAACTATTCCTGCACGATATATAGTTCGGGAAAAACTGACATTTCTTAATGAAAAATCATGGCAAAATATGTCATATTTCAGTTGTCGGATGCACAAAAGTTTTTCGTCATTTCCTGACTTGGTACGAAAAATACTATTTATCTAAAATAAACAATGATGTGCGATGTGAAATCATTTTAAACAAAACTGCAGTCAATTGGACGGTTTAATCTAAATTGAAATTGAAAAATCTCTTCTAAAAAGTATGAGTAAAAAGTAAAGATTCTAACAAAATGAGTCTCAAATGTATGACAACATAGTTGTTCCAAATTTTATCTTGATATAGTCTGACGATTCTTTTTCCGAATGCTTAAGGGTTTAACTTTGACTTTAAATTTATATCTATTTGAAAGTATCGAGCAATTATTTCGAAAATTCGTGGAATTGAAGGAATTGATTGGAATTATAGGAATCGAAGGGCGAATCCGGCAAGTAGTGGTGTTAATCCGTTAATTAATGAAATAAAAGGAATTAAGAGCAATTAAAAGGAATTGACAGGAAGTAACTTTAGAAATTGAAAGGGAATTGAAAGGGAATTGAAAGGAATTGAAAGGAATTGAACGGAATTGAACGGAATTGAAAGGAATTGAAAGGAAATAGAGCGAATCCGGCAATTAGACGAGTTGGTCCGGTAATTGAAGTAATTAAACGGAATTGAAAGGAATTAGAAATTGATTTGCCACCATTTTGGCCAGTCGGTTACCCCTCGGAAATTCGTTGTTGTTATCGCACTCGTGCTTGTCGTGGTGAGTTGTAGATTATCGTTAAATTGAACCTCTCATTTTAAATTGTTGTTCTGTTAGTTCATTAGCGCTGCTCCGTTAAATCAATCTCTTACTGTCAGATTTGGTCTTGAAAAAAATCCTGAAAATAATCTTGAAGTCAATGTACCCATCGTTCTTCCTGATTTAACAAATGTATCATTGGAATTGCCAAACTTACACTTGGAAGACGAAGACGAGTTGTTGGTAGGTTTCTCTAAATTTCACGCTACTAACCTTAAAATAGGTAAAGAAAAACCAACTGCAAAAATTTAAAATAAAATAAAGTTTTGATGATTTTGTATTGATCGATTCTGAGTTTATTTTAATTTCAAAACCAGCACAGACTTATATTTCAACGCTAAAATAAATATATGAGCGAACACCTGGGTTTGGCAATTGAACGTCGTCACCGTGATCCCTATGCTAACAAAGTCGTGAATTGGCCTGACAATAGGTTGACGTTTTAGGTTCAGGTTGGCTGCTAGGCTTCGGAGGCCTGCTGTATGTAAGATGGGTGTTGAAATCAAGGTTTTGAAAGAACATGTTAAGACACTCACGAAGGCGGGTGTCACACACATTTTGACAAATAGACACATTTTGTTGAACACACTCATCACAGATGTGCAATGTCAAACAAATGTCAAATGTGGGGTAATCTGGCACACGGTGCTAAAACAACGCATTTTTCAACTACGTAATATGGGAACTCGCAAACGATTTTTCTATACCAACATTTTGTAAAAGGAGTCATTAAGTAGATGACATGGCTAAAAGGCATTTGCAGCATTAAGTTTGCGCGTGCGAGTTCACCATTTACGTAGTTAAAGAGCGTGTTCTTTTTGCACCGTTTGCCAGATTCCTTGATGCCCGAAAACCGTACTTTTCATGGTTCAAGCACTTCTTTCGACACCATTAGCATGTCAAATCCATTACGGAACTCGGGATAAAATTATGAAAAGTCTCGTTTTTGTGTGTTTATTGACCTCGACTTCGCCTCGGATCAATAACTGAGAATTGAAATACGACGGATTTCTATACCGAAAACTAGATTGAAAAGTCGAAAATTTCATTCGTGTTAGGTACCTTCCTGATGTTCCATAGTCTTCCCAGCTCTAGAACCTATAGATTCATCGCATTTGTGTTGGATTTTTTTCATGTTTTTCTGGATTTATGTCATTCTTGAGGTAATTAGAGGTCAGTTCTATCCACTGATCATTCCTTATGGGTCCTTCAACTTCTAGGTTGATATTCGATTTTTAATTTTTTCATATAAACCATTTTCCATAAAAAAAATTTAGTTTCACAGTTTTTCATGCTCAATCACATGAGATAAAGAAAAAAGTCGAAAAACTTAAAGCGAGCGAGCCGACTTTTTCTGACACAAGCAAGGGCTGGACTATTAGCGAATCTTCCTTGAGAATTGAGTTCTTTATGTTGCAGTGGCAGTTCCGATCTTCTGGAATACCGTTCATAGCCTATGCCATATCTGCTCGAAACGAAAGCTATGAATTATAGCTGTAAGCGCTACCACGACCCTGACGGGAGTGTATAGCCCTGACGAGAGTGTGCATCTAGTTCTAGTGTGTACACTTCAGCCGTATGAATGAAGATTAGGTCTTGATGCAAAGTGTGAATGGAATGTGAAGAAAACATTGAAGATTTTCGGGCACCGCACCGGACGAGATTAGAATCGGAGAATGTGATTTGAGTAGGACGACATACCGTTAAATGAAGAACTTAAATAACTGATAGAAGATCGCAGAAGTAGAATTTTTAAGTGAAATGATGATAAGGTGTACACAGTTGGTTTGGGCTGCAGACCAGAGTTTTCGCACTGTTTGCAAATGCAGGCAACTAGTATTTTTATACATAGTCAAAACAGACTGCGTTTACTGAGATTTGTCTTGATCTCGCATTTCGATATTGTCCTCCTATCAGTAATTACAGATCAAGTCCGAGTAACTGTAAAACCGAACACTGACCCTAGCCTCAACTCTGTGAACAAAAAATTGAAATTATTGAGCTGCCGTTTGATTTTGTGTTTTGCCCGGTTCAACAAAAACGTTAAACTGAATAGATTTCCACTGTGTAAAAGGTGAAATTTTAATTGTTTTTTGTCTGGCTCAAGTGTTTAAGTTCATTATTTTAGAAGAAAACCGTGAAAACCATTCAAACATTTGTTTCTATTTTCAAACGTGAGCAAAGTCTCATCATGTCCGGAGCGATAGCGGAGGACTTGACGCAGTCTAACTTCCAAAAAAATGCACGAAGAAAATTTTTTGAGACGCGGCAACTATATATAGCAGAACATTTCAGTTTCTACCCTCTGGTTTATATCACCACAAAACATATTTTATCTTATTCTCGCTTCAAATACGAGCAAAACGAGCTATCACTCGACTATGTAGGTTTAAAATTGCCGGAGATACATCGTTTTGAAATTGGTCACTTTTCATACAAAATACACCAAATTGACTTTTCCCAAACAATCAAAATCTTTCAACTTACTCTGTATGTTTCTATCTGTCTATCTGTCTATCTATCGGCAGACGATCTCCATGAAATTTTGCAGGAACCTCAGGGTGCGCATAAAAATGAAATTGTGATACGCCATTACCCCAGGAAAAACCAGAATTTTTTTTTATTGGCCTCGAAGTGGTTTTCGAGGGTCGGGAACTCGTTTTCGGCTGTAGCTTAGCTGTATTAAAACCTACAGAGGCGGGCGACCCATCAAATGAAAGGTATTCGTAACACGATTCGAACAAAAAAATAATTAGATTCGTTTGAGCTAGAGTGATTAGAGTGACCAAATTTTGAGCTACTCGAGCGTAGGATGAAAGGACTAATATGTTTCTGGGTTATGAGAGATAGAGAGTTACTTTCTTCGGCAAAGTCTCAGAGTTTTACGAGTAGAACAGAAGGGCATATGTGAAAAATGTCGAAAGTTGGAAATGGGTGGGTCAATTATGTTTTTAGAGGTATTTCTTGAATGGTGGCAGATAGAGAATTAATTTCGTCAAATTTTCGAATTTCGTCAAATTTACGAATTTCGTCAAATTTACGAATTTCGTTAAATTTTCGAATTTCGTTAAATTTACGAATTTCGTTAAATTTTAGAATTTCGTTAAATTTTAGAATTTCGTTAAATTTTCGAATTTCGTTAAATTTTCGAATTTCGTCAAATTTACGAATGTCGTTAAATTTTAGAATTTCGTCAAATTTACGAATTTCGTTAAATTTTCGAATTTCGTTAAATTTACGAATTTCGTTAAATTTTAGAATTTCGTTAAATTTTCGAATTTCGTTAAATTTTCGAATTTCGTCAAATTTCGTTAATTTTTGTCAAATTTTCGAATTTCGTCAAATTTACGAATTTCGTTAAATTTACGAATTTCGTTAAATTTTCGAATTTAGTTAAATTTTCGAATTTCGTTAAATTTTCGAATTTCGTTAAATTTTCGAATTTCGTTAAATTTTCGAATTTCGTTAAATTTTCGAATTTCGTTAAATTTTCGAATTTCGTTAAATTTTCGAATTTCGTTAAATTTTCGAATTTCGTTAAATTTTCGATTTTCGTCAAATTTTTGAATTTCGTTAATTTTTGTCAAATTTTCGAATTTCGTTAAATTTTCGTCGAATTTTGTCAATTTTCGAAATTCGTTAAATTTTCAAATTTCGTTAAATTTTCGAATTTCGCTAAATTTTCGATTTTCGTCAAATTTTCGATTTTATAAAAAGCAGTGTTGACTACACTTCTAAAACGACTGATATCCCAACAAAAATCTCTTCGAGAAAAGTGTGACGCAGTCTTTGAAGTACAATTTCTAAAATGAATGATATCGCTAGAGTTGACGCTTTCAGCTTCGTTACGCAAAAATTAAATTTTACACCCAATTTTAGTTCAAACAAGCTGGCTTAGTTTTTCTCATCATCTGCCAAATAATTTTTACCAAAAACATTTGACTGGAAACAACCAAAATTTTACCAAAAAAATCTGCGTCGCATGTGGCAGATAAATTTTCTTGCATGTCTGTTCCTGAACATCTGCCACTGTGCGACGCAGATTTTTTTGGTAAAATTTTGGTAGTTTCCAGTCAAATGTTTTTGGTAAAAATTATTAGGCAGATGATGAGATAAAACTAAGCCAGCTTGTTTGAACTAAAATTGGGTGTAAAATTTAAACAACAGTTTCGCAGGTACCATACTTTAATGAATGCAATTATGTGGGACAGTTATTGGGATTCCCTCCTCATAATGAATTCGTTTCGTTATTCATTTAAATTCCATCATTTTGAGGCAGGTACCGCCGAAAAAGTTGGGCTTGATTTATAAATTCAATGTGTTAACCTGTGAAAACACACTAATGCGCTCGTGATGGGTTTAAACCTTTACGCAGGACAGTGTAATGTTCACAAATACATATTTTCAGAGAAAGATTAAGCAATCGAGTGCAATAAACCCTTTACATTTCTAGGTACAACTTTGACAAAAATTTCAATTCTTCTAAGTTTTAGTAGTCAAAAGATCATTACACTGTACGGACGGTTTGTCAGTGGTAGATACGAGTACAATCGTGTGTAGCCTTCACTCAAAGTCGAAACGTTTAGTGAGCCACAGTTAAAATTGAATTGTAAACTCAGAGCGTAATGGCAGTGCAAATGAACTTGCAACAATATGACAATGACGCTAGTGACAATGAAAGTGAAAGTAAGCCAAAAAGTCCTAAAATTATGTTCAGCGATATTCCTGTCAGTGAAGAACTAACAATAAACAAAGACGGTTACATTAAATTGCATCGTGGGCTAGTAATAGGCAAATACGAAGTTAAATCAAAGCTTGGAGACGGCAGTTATGGGCGTGTTGTACTCGCTGTTGATGCTGTCGAACGTCGACGTGTGGCATTAAAAGTCTCGAAAATCGGAGAGGATACATGGATGTCGGCGCAGAAGGAAATAGCTGTACTCAGAATAATCGACAACATGGATCGGTTGGACAACATCCCCTGCATAAAGATGCTGGATTGTTTCAACTATGGCGGACACATTTGCATTGCATTTCCGTGCATGGCGATGGACGTTCTCAATTATACGAAAAAGAACAATTTCAATCCATTGTCATACCACGAATTGCGCGATATATCGAGACAGCTGTGCTTGGCTCTGAATTTTTTACACAACAACGGCATTGTGCATACCGACATAAAGCCGGATAATATCCTTCTGATGGACGGGAGCTTCAGAATGGAATTTTGCGATAGGACGAAATCTTTGGTACGGCGGCTCAACTGTACTACTGTTCGACTTTGTGACTTCGGTCTAGTGTCACAGAATGGTGAGGAACGTAACTACAAAATCACTGCAAGAGAATACCGTGCACCGGAAGTTATACTGAGGATGACTTGGACTTACACTACCGACATCTGGTCAGCTGGCTGTACTCTTATAGAGCTGTACACAGGAAATTTATTATTTCCAGTCAAAAAAAGCCTGCAACACCTAGCAATGATGGAGTGTAAACTTGGCCGAATTCCAACGAACATGATCAATGCGTCTGACACCACATACTTCAAAAATGGAGTTGTAAATTGGAAGTGGGACAAAAGCAAACCATATTTTCGGCAGCATTGCCGACCATTAAAGGATTATCAATTGATGAAATGTAAAGAAGACGATCAATTCTTTGAAATGATACAACAAATGCTGCAGCTAGAGCCTTCAAGGCGAATACCGTTAAGTGAAGTTCTGCAGCTGCCATTTTTTGACAAGAATTCGTCGGCGTCGTCGTAGCGGAAAACTTTAGATTTTTGGCTCACGGTGTGTATGCCAGTGGTAATATAGTGCCAAATCGAAAAACAGTGGAAAACATTTCGAATTTAAGGATAATTTACAATAATCTTAAGAGCGTTCTTAGTAGTGACGATAGACAAGGATACGTCCAAGAATTATGCTGACAAATCAGCACTTACAAAAATTTGAAGCAGAAAAGTTCGTTACTTCAAGGCTGCAAATTTGGTTGGCGTAAGAGGCACAACGTTGAAGAGAAATCGGTAGATATAGTTGACTAACACTTCTTGCTTTATAGTCTTGTAATAATGATTAGAATGATGAATTAATAAAATTGTTGCATTGCTTGGTCAGTAATTCAACATTGATAAAGTGTTGTATTGCTTTGACTTTACCAAAATTGTTGAAAAAATTTTTGAAAAAATTTCTTTTATTCAACGAAGGGCGAACGAAACGTGTTACCGTTTACGATCCGTGACGAAACGTTTTACCGTTTACAATCATAATGCGGACGAACAGCAGGACAAAACAATGCTGATTTCGGCGTATCACGCCATCATCAGTGCACCTATGTCTTGCGATGACTATGTGCATATCAGCACGACACAAACTGAAGTGAGCAATCACTTCAATTGTACGAGCATTATATACACTTTTTCGTCACACTCTTTGTTTTGTTTTTTTGTGCTATATCTCTCACATACAGCTTTTGTGGATCTCTCACATTCGACAATTTGTTTTTCGGTAATTTTAGTGACAATAAATAAATTGTTACTAAAACCGCGCAGAGTATGGCAGCCGTGGCGCCACCCACAGCTGCGATGCCAAACTTCAAAAAGCATCGATACAATTATTAATAAAATTGTTGTATTGCTTGGTCAGTAATTCAACATTGACAAAGTGTTGTATTGCTTTGACTTGACCAAAATTGTTGAAAAAATTTCTTTTATTCAACGAAGGGCGAACGAAACGTGTTACCGTTTACGATTCGTGACGAAACGTTTTACCGTTTACAATCATAATGCGGAAAAGAATGATGAAATATAGATTATCAGTCAAAAAACCCTTAAAGGGTAAATGTGGCGCAAGTCCTTTATCTTACTTACAAAATAACTGATATCGCTGAGGGTGACGCATTGTGCGTCGCACGCAAAAGTTTTATCAACAAAAAATTGACTCAAAAAATTTGTGAAAGAAAATTTTACAACAAGAAATTTGCGTCACAAGTGGCAAATGATTCGGTTTTCTTTCAGTACATTTTTCGACCAATTTCCTAACACTACGTTCCTCAACATCTGCCACTTGTGACGCAAATTTCTTGTTGTAAAATTTTCTTTCACAAATTTTTTGAGTCAATTTTTTGTTGATAAAACTTTTGCGTGCGATGGACAATGCGTCAACCTCAGCGATATCAGTTATTTTGTAAATAAGATAAAGGACTTGCGTCCTCGCTTGCGTCACATTTACCCTTTAAGGGTTTTTTGACTGATATCACCACTTTTGTAAGTATATCATTTCGACAACATCAAAAAACCTTATGGAAATTTAAAAAAATCTAGAGAGATCAGTCTGACTTCCAAAATCTAGAAACCAATCTTGGTACACCTCACTTATATCGAAAATAACCCAAATCCATCGAAAAATCCGATGGAAGTTAGAAAGAGTCAGAGGAATCATCTGTCATCCCAAAATTTAGGAACCAACCTTGGAACATCTGATTAATCTATAATATAAAACACAAACACGGTGCACCTCATCTCACCTTGGGTCACCTCGGTTCACCTCGGTGCACCACGCTACACCTCGGTGCACCACGCTACACCTCGGTGCACCACGCTACACCTCGGTGCACCACGCTACACCTCAGTGCACCACGGTTCACCTCGGTGCACCAAGAATCACCTTGGGGCATCACGCGTCACTTCAGTGCAACACACGTCACCTGGGAGCACCTCAGCCTTCGATAGTCAGCGGGCCAAATCTCTGATGGTGTTTTTCGATAACGAACGTCGAGGGATCGACGAACCAGCTCTCTGAGGGCGCATTTCAATAGCGACCTCCAAACAATCAGGAAAGCAGGCCAACGGTGTGTCTTTCAAAGCCAGTAAAACCCTCGAGTGCGTGATTCAAAAACGGTGATTCAAAAAATGAAGTATAAAACAACCGTCCTGAAATAAAGACCAAATAAGTGACCAAATTTAATACATTGTTATTATTTGTAGCAGCATTTAGTCACTGTTCAACCATAGTACGGAAGTAGTGACCAGTGACCAAAGTAGTGACCAAACGACACTACAATTCACTTGGACACAAATAATAACAGTGTATCAAATTTGGTCATTTATTTGGTCGGTACGTCAAAAACCATTGATTCTCCTATGTTTTGGCAAGTGGTAGACGAAGTTTTTCGTGTTTCAATTGAATCCCACAGTCAAAGTCACGCAACTTCTTCAATTTGCTTCCGACGTTTTTTAGGTGCTCCAACAAATGTGTCTACAAAAACTTACCGCTATGACGCACATCCCATCATCAATCACATCATCGGACCTTATCACACCTTATTGAGCGAATGAAGTTAGCTGTGAAATGTCACGAGCTGGATGATTAAATTTGTGGTTAACCTAAGTTTATACTTCGCTCTCTAAAAGTGGTTTTTTTAGGTTCGTGCAAATAAATTTGTGATTTTGTCTAATTTTGTGCCGATTTTCGATACTTTCGATGCTTTTCTTCGATACTTTTGAAATTTCTTGGTTAATTATGTGTGGTCAAACAGTGAAAAAATCTAGAATTTATTTACAAAATCAAAGACTTTTATGTACTTTTCTAAAAACATTAGTTTACAGTAATTATTGTGAGGAGTCTCTTTTATGTACGACTTACACAATTCTTTTGTTCTCTTTGTTAAGCATGTTAAAAAATAATATTCAGTATAATGATTGATGATATTCAAAGTTTCTGTGAAATAACGTAAGCCATCGCTATATGTCCTAAAGGATTCACTGTAGTATGGCTCATGTTGCGACTCTTATGAGTCCGACTCTAATGTTCCAAGGCTGAAACTATCATGAAATTTCTCTATTTTTGTTTTTGTCCACAGCAATAGCATTACTGTGAAATAATATTGACGTGGGTATGTCACAAATAGATACGTGCAATCGGAGGATATCCCCACCTAATTCGTTAGTTAGGGATAGTCCCACACAACAGCAAATGTCTAACCCCAAAACAATAGTGAGGACAAAGGGCCCAACGGCCTCTGTGCGCGCTTCTGTACAATAATGTACAGGGCAACTCTTTTAATAAAAAAACGTAACTAGGTCGAAAATAGAAAATATCCTTACTTATAATCCTTACGTAGTCCTAACGCATACATAATACAAAAATTTACGGCGTAATATTAGGTACTCAGGGAAACTTTTTTATCATCATGTATGGAATTCCTTAAGCACCCTACTCACAAAACCACCAATTACTTTTCTGTTAACAGAAACTCTCTAAGTACCATTTTTATCAAAATCTTTTACTAAAATCCAACATGGTCGCCACAGTAATTTTTTTAGGAGACAGGAAATTGTACTCATGCCTTACACTCGTTAATACGCTTTAAACAAAAAAATCATGAAATTACATATCAGATAATGAAAGAATTTTTTAAATCAGTTTCGTTTTACGCAGACAGATATTTTTTGATTGGGGATTTGTCATATATAACCAATAATTTGATTTGATTACATGGAGTGTAACGAATCCCTACACCTAAGCTTCAGCTCGGTCTGTTGTTCGTGCTCCTTTTTTGTAAAATTGGACCTACTAATTTAAGTGATCTCGGAAACATTATCAACTGTAAGTCTCATTATCCTTTCGATTTGAAATCTGGTATGACTGTGTTATTTATGTGACATCACAGATAGCACTGTTATTTATAATTGTGAATGAAACATGAGAAATCGCTATGATCCCTTATTGCTTTTTACGACTTTATTCCCTTGACTGAAAGTCAAGGGTCTTATGCCAGAAAATACCCTAAAATGTTAGTAACCATACAGTGTATGAAAAATTATCAAAACTTTAAATGTTTGAAATATTTTTTTTTTGTCACGACGATAACTTGAGTAATTCTTAACCGATTTTGATGATTTTTTTTTAATCGACCAGGAATGAAATTCCTGAGGTTAAGTTCGAAGATGAGCCATGTCGGGATAAAGTTCTGGAAACTATGCCAGAAAGACATGATTGTATTGATAATTTTAATTGTTGATAATTGTAATTGATAATACAGTGCTGATAATTGATATTTTGATAATTTAATGTGTTGTGGTGATATTATTATATAAAATGTAACTGTAATAACTGATAATTGGTAATAATAATATTGTTCCCTTGGCTGAAAGTCAAGGGTCTTCGCCAGAAAATGTTTGTAACCTAACAATGTATGAAATGTGAAGGAAAACGTAATTGTTTGTAGCCTAATTTTTTTTGTAATCACGATAACTTGATTAATTCATAACCGATTTTTATGATTTTTTTTTAATCGACGAGGAATGGGATTCCTGAGGTTAATTTCAAAGATGGGCCATGTCGGGATAAGGTTCAGACTATTCCAGAAAAACAGGATTTTACTCTGTTGATAATTGATAATACATGTTAATTGAAAATTAATATTGATAATTTAATGTGTTGTGACATTTTATGAAATGTTATGAGAAACGTAATTGTTTGTAATCTATTTGTCACGACTTGAGATGGCTTGAGTCATTCTTAACCGATTTTAATAAAATTTGTTTTAATCGACGAGGAATGGAATTCAAAGATGGGCCATGTCGGGCCTAAGGATCTGAAAGCTATTCCAGAAAAAATCATTTTACGCTGCTTATAATTGATAATTGATAATTCCCTTCACTGAAATGTTTGTAACCACACAAAGATAGTTGGAAGATAGGTCATGTGGGCCTAAGTATCTGGAAACTATTCCAGAAAAACAGGATTTTACTCTGTTGACAATTGATAATTTAATGTCTTATTCCCTTGACTGGCAGAAAATAGTGAAAAATTTTGGTTCCTAAAATTATTCATCTGACATTTGGAAGGTTAAGTTCGACGATAAGTTATGTGTGAACAACGCTTCGGAAGTTACCCCAAAAAATAGAAATGCAATGTAATAAATGAACAATATCATTGATATTCGATTATTGGTATTTGATAATTGATAGTTGATTTTTATATTTGATAACTAACAAGCAGCATATATCTATACAGTGAGTATATAGTATTACAAAAGTCAAGCAATTCTAACATTAGGCAACTTCGACGAGTGTGAAGCTTACGGCCCGAGCGAAGCGAGGGTCGTAATTCACACGAGTTGCGGTATCATATTGCAATATTAGACAGCTCGGCCTTGCGAGAAGTTTGCGATTAGACCAAACCTAATATTAGACAACTGACGAGTGTGAAGTTTGCGGCCCGAGCGAAGCGAGGGTCGTAATTCACACGAGTTTCGGTATCGTATTGCAATATTAGACAGCTCGGACAAGCGAGAAGTTTGCGATTAGACCAAACCTAATATTAGACAACTCTGACGAGTGTGAAATTTGCGGCCCGAGCGAAGCGAGGGTCGTAATTCACACGAGTTGCGGTATCGTATTGCAATATTATACAGCTCGGACGAGCGAGCAGTTTGCGGCAAAGTATCAAGCAGAGTAATAGAAAAAAATAAAGCAGTTAATTTTGGCGGTGTCAAATGTCATTTTGATTTGGTAAGATTTTTACACTCGTAAAATTGCGATGAGAGCCAACGTATATTTGAAAAATAGGCACGAACGTTCTTTCAATGAAAATGTGATCACTGAAAAAGGCTTTAAAACACAATAGAATTTCATTGTGTCTTTATCGGATGCGCTTCTTTGTCACGTTGTAGACGATTAATCTGATATGAGATGAAAAAATCAGTTAAAATAAATTAAGATATTTATAATAGTGTAATATTATTGGTTAATTATTTTGGAAAAATTATCAGTCAAGGGACCCGACCCGCCCAACAGGTGGGACCTAGTATTATCACGGTCCAAATAGCCTATTGGCATTTCTATTGTGGTAACTAATATTACTTTGATTAGGAAATACCGTATGAATAAGTTTACTTTGGAAGTCACGTATAACAATAGACAAATGCTTTTCCCTTATAGCGTGCTGCGAATTCCTGACGTCACCTGGGAAACCAAAACTTTCGGAAAAATCAACTCAATAGTAGGAAATACCAAATTAACATTGTTATTGCCGCTAATTAAATAAAATTATCATTACTATAATCAGTACAACCCGGCCAAAGGCCGGGTATCAGTGCTAGTGAGGAATATAACCCAAATCCATCAAAAAAATCCAATGGAAGTTAGGTAGTGCCAGAGGAATCATTTGTCATGCCAAAATTTAGGAACCAACCTTGGAACATCTCACTAAGGTCGAAAATAACCCAAATCCATCAAAAAATCCGATGGAAGTTAGGTAGTGCTAGAGGAATCATCTGTCATCCCAAAATTTAGGAACCAACCTTGGAACACCTCACTCATATCGATAATAACCCAAATCCATCAAAAGATCCGATGGAAGTTAGGTAGTGCCAGAGGAATCATCTGTCATCCCAAAATTTAGGAACCAACCTTGGAACATCTCACTCATGTCGAATATAACCCAAATCCATCAAAAAATCCGATGGAAGTTAGGAAGTGCCAGAGGAATCATCTGTCATCCCAAAATTTAGGAACCAACCTTGGAACATCTCACTCAGGTCGAATATAACCCAAATCCATCAAAAAATCCGATGGAAGTTAGGAAGTGCCACAGGAATCATCTGTCATCCCAAAATTTAGGAACCAACCTTGGAACATCTCACTCAGGTCGAATATAACCCAAATCCATCAAAAGATCCGATGGAAGTTAGGTAGTGCTATCTGGAAACTAGGGTTCGAGAATTTTTAAACCCAAGGTAAATATAGTGTGGAGAGGTAATGCCATTCAGACGTACGGTGTAGTACATTGTTTATATGCTAATGACACCTTCGTTTAAAATAATGGAGTAAAATGATCATGACCAGCACTTGGACCAGCACTCTCCGTTGACAATTTCCTTTTAGTTGAGGATTTGCTTGGAGCTTTCGGTTTGTGTTTCGGGCATAAACATTCGCCCTTTTTAAAATAATCTACCGAATATTGCCAAGTAATTTCGTCACCACCTTTGATAGCCTTAGCGGCCCTTCACCGACCCATACTTTCTTGGTAATTTTCCATAACACAGTTCGGGTCGCATGCGTGATTAACATACATCATTGGACCGCACGATATTTTCCAATCATTTCTCTTGCCTCTGCCCATTGGGCTTTCACGCTTATCCTCAGAGGTTTATCTCAGCTCTCTTGTCATACTTACAGACCTATGTTCTTAATAGGAATACGTTGGCTCTCTGGTACACTTGGTTTTGGGCCTAGCCTAGCGTATATCTCAGACAGTTTCGATCGTAGAGATTTCAACTGGAAAAGTCTGCCTTGCCATGTGTGATACCTATAATTCATATCGACACCAATTCGGCTTCTCTGACTGTGACACGCATGGGTGGTGTGAAGTAAACCATCTCAGTTGATGTTCCAGCAATTTAAAAGACTCGCCAATCAATGGAATACAAAATATAAAATTTGATTTATTTTACTTTCAGGTGATAGTTTATGGCACTGACAATCATTTTCAACAACAAAATCATTTTAAAAATATTTATTGTCCATAAAGTATGGTGGCATTTCTGTGTGTCCGGTTGATTCTTTAAAACAGCTATTTTTCATCGTGTTTTGTTTCTTCATCATTTCTCTTAGTGTTCATTTCAAAAACAAAAACTTTGTCGTTTCATCTATGGGTCTGAAAGCACAGGTTGTAATACCTCACAATTGATCACAGGGTCTAAAATTAGCAGAATGTTTCGCTGAATTTCGCTAAAATTTCGCTAATTTTCGTTAACGTTAGTCTAGAATCGCTAGAATTCGGCTCAATGTTACCAATTTGTTTTCAGTTCGGCGTGCTACACGCAGTCAACATAGAACAGAATTTTCCAAGGTAAATATAGTGAGGAGGTAATGCCATTCAGACGCGCAGCCTAGTACATAAGTTCGATGCCAATGACATTTTTTTTTTAAATGGATGACTATGATTTACTTGTATTTCACAAAAATATTTTCGCTATCTCACAACAGATGGCCCGACTTTCTATTCCATTTTTTGCTTTCAACGAACATTCGTGCTACCGCACATCTGATTCGGTTATATATGGCATTACCTCCTCACTATATTTACCTTGGAATTTTCGAGAGTGATCGTCTTCACTCACAGCATTTAAGCGAATTTTCCTTGAAAATTGAGTTCTTTATGTTGCAGTGGCAGTTCCGATCTTCTGGAATACCGTTCATAGCCTATGCCATATCATTACACTGCTCGAAACGAAAACTATGAATTATAGCTGTAACAGCTAGACCGACCCTGACGGGAGTGTATAGCCCTGACGAGAGTGTGCATCTAGTTCTAGTGTGTACAATTCAGCCGTATGAATGAAGATTAGGTCTTGATGCAAAGTGTGAATGGAATGTGAAGAAAACATTGAAGATTTTCGGGCACCGCACCGGACGAGATTAGAATCGGAGAATTTGATTTGAGTAGGACGACATACCGTTAAATGAAGAACTTAAATAACTGATAAAAGATCGCAGAAGTAGAATTTTGAAGTGAAATAGTAGATTGTGCACTTCTCTCTGGAATGTTATGTATCGAGCCGAAGCAGTGTTGCATGATCCATTGGATTAAATCCAAATAGTCAAAATAAACATTTCGGACAGAGGTACAAACGCTGTTTTATCCACCGAGAACGGATATATCGAGGCGAGATAAACATATTTGCCCTGGAGGAATAACATCGAGATCATAGGCTGATGAAAATAAAGAAAAAAAAATGAAAATGTGGCATCAGGCGCAGTTGGGTAACAGCGAACTCTGCTTTTGCCGGGTTTACATATATGGCTAGGCCGGGCCTGTCGTCCATATATACAGAAAGAGGGTAGAGGGATTGGTTAAAACTTTTAGCCGCCGATTAAGCCGCCGCCGTCCATTTTTGAGCAAGCCGCGCCGCAGCCGAGCCGGTGCCAAAAACACGGCTCAAGCCGGCTTGAAACGGCTGGAAAATGAAATAAAGATTTCGAAAGGTGAATTGGTGAAATAATTTTGAAAACCGAGATTCCTGTTGATCCTAAGCAGCTCAAGTACTTTTTGATTTTTTTTTTCAAAATTAAGAAAATTTTGAAAATTTTCTTGAATTTTCATGAATTTTCCAGAATGGTATATTACGTCCTCGCTTCTAAGTTTGTTGTTTTGGCAAGTATGACCTTTGCGGAACGAGCCGAAGGCGCACAATCAGTTAATTCACAAATTTGAGAAAACTTTATCGATCTTTGCGAATTTTCTCGATTTTTTTTCTTTTCAATTTTTACTTGATTTTCGTGAGCTTTCGATTTCTTCTCGAAAACCATTTTCTTAATGAGTTAAATGAGTGTACTGGAGCATGATTTTCCATTTAGTTCAAGTTTTGAGGCAATAAAACTTGACGTGTTAGTGAACCTTAGACTTAGAGACTTGCTTGTAACAAGACCAGTTCCACTTGCACTTTGAACAACGTAATCTACCTACATTTTCGCTTTCCGTACAATTTCATTTTCATGCTTACTAGTTCATTTTCCATGAATTTATCTAAACGTTTTTATTTTGAAAAAAAGTTAAAAGGAACCTCCAGCCGAGCCGTTTTAAGCCGGCTCAAGCCGACTTTTTCGCCGACGCCGAGAAATTTTTTTCGGCTAGCCGCCGCCGAGGTTTCTCCGTCGGTGCTCATGCCTGGTTAAAAGGTCTGTCTTATTTTGGTCTTTTGGTTTGTTGCAACCTGTTCTTTCAGAATCACCAACCGAATCGCCGACTTCTCAAATTTGATTATTTTTGCGGTTCCAATTTTCGATTGGTTTGATTTTATTTTAGTTGTGAAGGTAGCAAGAAAATGAAATGGGGGAGCGGGGACATTTATGGCAAATTTAGGTAGTCTTTTAAGTGGATTTTATGACACAAGAAATTTGATTTTTTTTTGAAGTTTTTCATTTAAAAAATTTTTATTTTTAAAATGAAAGAAATATCGAGTCAAGTCGATCAAATTCACAGACTTGAATAAAATCGATTTTTTTTGTCGGTCAAATTTTACATTTTTCGCTTTTTCTGGGGTTTTGTTTTAAAAAGTTAGGCACATTGTCACTTCTGTCTTTCATTGATTTACTTGGATTTTCACTTTATTTTCTATCGATAAAATTAAAAAATAAATTTTTCTCTCTCTCTCTCTCTCTCTCTGTCATTTCTCTTTATTTATTTTTTTTTAAATTATTTATTTATTGTGCTGTGTGTGGTCCATCTATTTATACTCTCGTCACACTTAGCGTCCTACAAAATAAATATTTTTTCTTTTTCTTTTTTTTAACTTAACTCGCTAAAATAATTTTTCCATTAAATTATTACAAAACAAACAAAAAGATAAATCAAAACCGAGCAAAATTCTATAAATACGCGGGGGTGCATTTTCAATTTCCAAATTTTTTTAAATTTTATTTTTCTCTCGACGAAAATTCATAATTTTCTCTCATCAAATGGAAATTTTCCTCTTTCTTCTGTCTTTTACACAACTTTCCATTCGTCAATCTCAGCTATTTCATTCATTGAGTTACAAAATCCTTACCATTACAAATCTAACTTACACGTCGCGGATATGTTTTACACTTTGAACGAAATCGAAGTAAAATCTTTGTCCGATTCGGTTTCATTGAAATTGTTTTTTTTATACATTTTCACAATGAGGTTGTGTGTTTAGTCCCATCGTTATCGATATGAGGACCGTTTTGGTGTGATATGTGACCCTTTGTCTTCGTTGAGCTTTGCTAGCTGAGCGAAGTGGTTCGGTAAAAATTTCATAAATGTCGTTCGAATGCAAATCCGAATTTTAAAATGACCGAAATGACCGGAGAGATGCGGGAAAATAGGAAAAATTTTTGTTTCGTTTCGTCAATACTTTTCATATGATGTATGGCACATCATTGTTGAGCGAAAGCATCCACAGATATGCTTGAAAGACTAGTGAAAAACAGGCAAACGAACCAAACAAAAACCCTGTTCCGGGAACTTGACTCCAAACTTCTGTCGCTGTTTTGGAGCACTTCCAGTTGAGTCGCGATACCGTTTGTACGCTAGAAATTTAGGTGGTTTGCGTGTCCAGTGGTAAACAACGTTAAACTCATCATTTATTCTTATGTCGGGTCTCAAAACAGACGGTGTATTTGCCTGTTTCCCGCTGTTTTGCGACGGGAAACATACCTTAAAAATCGGGTGCGATACATCAAATGAAAGAGTTTGAAGAGACAAATCCGAAAATCTAAATTTGAGTTGGTCGATCAGTAGTTATTAGCTAGAAGACGAGCAAAACAGCGTGTTATGTCAAATGAAAAGTATTGACGAGACGAAACCAAATATTTAATTTTTTTAATAAAATTGGGTTGTCACAACAGTTCAACAGTAGCTATTGGCGAGAAGGCAAACAAAACTTCATTTTTTCCTACTTTTACCCAGTTTTCCCACACATTCCCCGATGCAAATTTCATAATTGTCGTCCGAATGCAAATCAAAATTTTAGAACGCCCGGAATGGCCGGAATGTCGAAAAAATTCTTCTATGAAAGCTCGGAAAAGGTAGACCGAGGTCAAACAATTGTGTGACCGGAAATTTCAGGTCGGGTCAGATCTTTGCCTTGAAGCAACCTGACCTCGTCTGAACCTGAATTTCTTAAACCTGTCAGGTCAGGTTCAGGTTGACCTGAAATTTTAAGAAATTTTCATGGAAATTCGTGACTAATTTCAGGTCATCCTGGAACCTGACCTGACAGGTCGGACTAGAAATCCGAAATCACGTTTCAGGTCAGGTCAGGTCAGGTCGAGGTCAGGTCAAAATTCATTGAATGTGGTTTCAAGTCCAATCCGATTCTAGTCCACGCTTGTCCTTCATTATCGAATTTGTAAATCGCCGAGACAGTTGCAAGTTGTCTCGACTTCAACTATCAACATTTGACTTACAGTATGCCCAGCACTACGCTCCGTTTTGAGCTCTTTAGTTTAACATTCGGTAACTCTGTGTTCGAACCTGCGCAAAGTACTGTACTTACTCAGACGGTTGAGGCGACTTTGAGAGCTTTGGGGAGTTGTAGATACGCCGCATTCCACTTTCTGATGTTCTTGAACATGAAAACTCTTTTCAGAGGACACTCGAACATCGTCCGGTCTTTCCGGATTGTCAATTCCTTACGAGTTTAAAGACATTTGATCGTTTAATACGGCTTCACGATCCGCACTAGTGTATTGCTACGAAAATCACCGTTGCCGGTACTGACTTGCGATTCTCTTAGACTAATATCGATTGAGACAACGCAGGAACTCGGGATCGGTCAAATATCGTCAGAAATGCATTGAAGACCCGAGAAAAATCAGACAAAGCAAAAAACCGAAGTGCAAACCGGCCACCTAATTCTAACCACACCATCACCACTCACACTCGATGCCGATGCGACCCTAATTGAGCCCGGCTAAGTACACTGCTGCTACACCGTAAACAGTGGTAATGCGTTTGCTTCATACTGTAACTGCATTCGCCGCTTTGAGCATCCAATTCACCAGTCGTGCACCGTTCGTTGTTCGCCACTTTCCGGAAACCGGCGTCCCGAATGTACTCCAGTTTACTGTGCTGCCGTCGATGGGCCACCACTTTGTTGGTGTCCGAGCAGATGAAATTGCATTTCATGCAATGGAAATGGGACGACTTGTTGTTGTGTCCTGCAACATGTCAGAATGGGAAAAAAAATTTGAAATGAGATTGCCATCAAGACAGACCCAGACCGACGTTTCACTCACCCATATTCTTGTTGTACGCACACTGATCGTAACCGCATCGCATATTCGCCCGGTATTGCTTGAAGTCGTCGCCCATCAACTTATCCAATCGCTCGTGTCTGGCCGTATGCTGAACGAACCGAGTCTTATCACAGAAACTGTAAAAGCAGTCGTTCCGGCAACAGTGGAAATGTGACTGGTGATTCCGGTAGCCGCAGTTCGCGAAATTGCAGTCTTCGTTGAAGCGGAACTTCAGGTAACCGGTGGGAATCGGTTCGTCTTTGAACATTTTGAAGTTGGACTGCTTGAGCTTCGGCATCTTTTTCGCCAGATACGATATGGTGCCGTCACTGGAATGCGTCGGACTCAGCAGTGTGTCTTCGAGTTTTCGCTTCATATTGGTAGCTGTCGTGGGCATGCCAGGGAACGGATAGATTGATGCAGCGGCTTGTGCCGATTCCAATTTCAACAGTTGCTGGGCTGCACTCAGCTGCTTTGCACTGGTAGATGGTTGAAGTTTCTGCTGGTCAATGTGCTGTTGTAAAATGTCGGATGCTAGTGGCTGGACGCCCTGACCAGTCAACAACGGATACAGATGGTGATAGTAGAACGGATGCTGTTGGTACAACGCCAGTTGAGCGAGATGGAAATTTTGCAGCGACGAGAAATTGTCGGCAAAATTTGCCATCAGTGGATTCGATGGATTGGACGGGGTTGATTTATTCGAAGACGATTTGGTCAAATCTTCCGGCTCACTGTCCTGGCTCACCAGTTTCGACGGTTCGCCCGTTGAGTGGTTGTCTTTGTTCAGTGACTTGGCATTGTCCGATGCGTCCAATGAGTGGCCCAGTTTCGACGACTGGTGCTTCAGGTAATGGATTTTCAATTTCATGGCGTCGCTGAAGGCCTGCAAAATTGGAACGGTCAAATCGTGTCGCCTATGATTGGAAGTGATTCCGATGTTACCTGATTGCATAGATCGCAGTGGTCGTGCACCTTCTTCTTTAGCTTACAAAACGGTCGCGTGCATGTACTCTCCGGCGACATATCACTTATTGATGTGGTCGGTGATGTGGATGGTTTCGTTGGAGTGGTCACCTGTTCATTGTCTGAATTTTGCGGAAAATATGTGCCAGCAGCACGGACCACTGAAAATGGAACAGAAAATTGGCACTGACTCGACACAAACGAAGGCATGGAGAGGACAGCCATGCGAGCCATTCGACTTACCTAACACCTTGTCTTTGTCTTCCGCTTGACCGCTCACCTTCCCTTCCGATACGTTCATTTTCTCCGAACCACAACTGTCGGTCAGATTTCCCGACATTTCAGCGGCATTCATGTCAGCATCGTCATAATCACTATTTGCAGCTGTTGAACCGGTTGCATGAACGCCCGCATTGCCGTTCACATTTTCGTTGTTGTTATTCTGCATCATCTTCAGTTCCGCACTTTGTGCGAAACTGTTGGACTGAGCGTTGATCATCGAACGACAGTCGTGCTTACCAAGGTCCATGATCTTCTTTATCGTTTCCTGGCAATGCACGCAGTGATAATGGCTGGAATTCTGTAACCAACGGAACGAAAGGTGAGAATGTTGTTTCGGCCGATTGTTTATTCCGTGCCGACTTACCTTCCTATACGAACAGCGATACAGTTGACAATCGAAATTCACATCGTAGTACTCGTATCCGTCGGGAACGGTTGCACCGTTGGAATGAAATTCGTCCACATGCGAGTCCATCACATTCGGATAGTTTGTGGCGAAATGGCACCGATCACTCACCGCACAATGGAAGTGCAACATCTTATCGTACGGACACTGGACGGTCTCGCATCGTTCCATTCGATGAAAAAATCGGAAACTTTTCTCCGATGCCGTTTGATGGTCGTTGCTGATCGATTTCGATTGACTAGCTGGGTGGAGTGGCGATTGGTCGTTTTTCTCCAGTTTAAAACTGGTGAAAATGGCCTGCGGTGACTGTTGAATCTGTTGGAAAGAGTAGGTAAAATTTAGAAATTCTGTCGAAAGGGCTGAGGGAAAATGAAACAACTGGAACTTCAAATGGTTCAGCTGCTCTCAATTTTCAGCGTTGGAAATTTGTCGTCTTTCTTACATTGTTATACACTTCCACCACCCTGTTCTTCGGTGGCCGTCCTCGCTTTCGATTAAACAGTCCGTCAATGGATGTGATCTGCACAGACGGAGCTATCTGCAGCATTTCTTCACTAGCCCCGCCCATTCGAGCTAATTCATGCATTCGCATGTGCTCGGCCACGTCTCCGCCGTTCTTCGAAATGACCATTTCGCATCCCTTGATCAAACAATGCAAATGTGGCTCGTTAATGTTCATGAAACATTCCAGCACGTCGGCTTTCCGTGGACTTTTCAAGTTCAATGGCCGATCCTGTGGTCCATTCAACGGCGACCTCGTACCAGAATCACTTTGCATGGAACAGACGTCGGTGAAATAAGTTTGAGTCAAGTAATCGATGTGATCCAATGAGGTCGTTTTCATATCTAAAAAGTCCGCGTTCGGAATGATCGACTTTGGTATGCCCTCCTCAAGACTATCGGTTGACCGTCTGCCTGGTAAATTTGTTATTCTATCGAGTGGTGTGCCACGGATATTGTCTCGTGCACTATCCAGTCCCATCATCTGCAGCATCATGTTCTGTTGATGGACCTGTTGTTGGTGATGGATCTGTTGCAATATGTCGACGGGTAGCGTCGACTTTTCACCATCCTTTGCATTGACGTCAATGCCACTTAGTTTATTGGTGCACAACGATACCGACAAATCACCCGGCAGCAACGATTTGTACTCGTTCGGGATTTTCGACGACAGCAGTGGAAATTTAATGTCTGGCGAAACGATGCCTCCGCTGACGCCGGTTCCTGGTACCGATAAAGCGTTATTGGATGTTGCCATTTTTTGAGCAATCTTAAAACGACGGTACGCCTGTTCCGATTCCATTCGGTCGTGTTTGCGTTTGTGACTGATCAGTTGGCCGCTGGAGTGTAGCACATAGTAGCAATTCTCTCGAACGCAGTGTATGTGATTGCCGGAGCGTGAGAAGCGACATTTCTCGTAGGGACAGGCTTCGGTTTTCAGAAACTTTTTGAAACCGTCTCGTGCAAGCTGCTCGTCTTTGATGTGAAAGGTTTTGTGTTTTTCTGGAAATTAGAGAAGAATTTGGATTTTAGAATGGGGTTTTTGGACCATTTCCAACTAAAATAGAACACGAATCATTAGCACACAAAATTTTGTAACAAATACTTTAATCCTCGCAGTGTAAGGCCATCTCAATAACTAAAATAATTTTTGTTCGAAATTCCCTACGAAATTTACCATTCTCCCCAAAAGTGCGCCAAAAATTGAAATATTTACAGCTGGCAGGTGCACAAAATAACGGTGACGTCATATAATAAATGTCAAAAACTAAGTGTTAAAATGACCCGCTGCTATGCAGTATGTCTTGAATAACAGACCCAACTTAATACATGAAAGAACGACACCAGAAGTCCGTTTCCATTTCCTCCTGAATTTCTACTGAAACGCAAAATATCAATTTGTGTAAAAAGACACACATCAAAACATGCTGGCCATTAAACACCATTCAGACAAGTTAAATCAAAAGATCATCGCATTGCACATACACCCAAGCACCACTCATGAATGAAACGTTTTATTTTCCACTGGAGAAGAATGGAAACAATAATGAAATCGGTTTCCATTCAAATGGAGTTTTGTCACCAAAGTTATGAAAAGAAATTCATAAACAAAACGAAACAAAAATGAACGAAAAACAAATAGAAAACCAAGAGAAGAATCCGAAAACAAAGATGTGCGGAGGAAAAAGGAAGAACAGAGCAGAGCGGTAGCTGTCAACGGGCTACTGAGGGTCGTTTTGAGCCCACACCTTGCAATTGCTTCCTCTGAGGTACTAAGTACTTTACGATCGTTTGGCGGATCTTGCCTAACATAGCAGTCCACACAATTTTCTGAAAAACGTTGATTTAGCTTGACGTACAGCTAATGTCAACCAAATTTGTGTCTAAGTTGCTTCAGCTGTTTTACCACCTGATCCAGTCATACAGGCACACTGACCCTGCGTGGTTTATAAGCACTACTTATAAGGTTGTCTCACTACCGTGAGCGGGCGTTTGACTAAACCTATTAAAAGACTTATTAGCAGTGTGCTTGTATGAACCAGCTGGTGAGACTGAAACCAGCTGATGAAATTTTAGACATAAATTTCGTTGACATTAACTGTACTTTGAATGACCTCTAAGAGATCAGTAAAAATTTGGTTGTACGCGCATCAGAGAATGAGAAATGAGTTATGAGACTGTCAAAACAATATGGCTTGACAGCTGTCACATCAGAAACAGTGGATCATATGTTTGTTAGAATGAAGTGTAAACACTAATTTTTACTGGCCGAATGAACATGATTCCATGCATAGAGATCGGTTTTCATATTACTATTGATGAGGTTATGTCTTTATGGATGAAATTTGACAATAACTTGACAGTTCGTATGGCCTTGGAACAGATCTATTGTCAATGTCTTTTGATATGTCAAATGAGAGATCAATTCCAGCCAGCTTATCGCACTGTATAGAAACAAAATATTTTCAATTTTCATTTTTTTTGAGCTGGATGAATTTGACAGCTATTTTGACAACTGATTTGACACAAATTTCAGAATAAACCGCTATTTGACAATGATCTATTCCGAGCCATTAGACACAGCTTCTTCAAGTCATACCGTAGTCAATTGGTCTGGTAATGAATTCAAATTCATTTCAGTTGCAATTCACTAGAACTTGGTGCAATAACTCTAGTAAATCGGAACAGAAATGACTTCGATGCTGTAGAAAGACTGCTAACCGCAGCTGAATTGAATTTCGAACCATTCACAGCTCAAACGTAACACTTTTTCAGTGTTGTCATCATATTTATATACGCAACACTGGCAACACTGATAAAGTGTTACGTAATATTAGGATGGCCATCAATCTGAGGTGTTCACAAAAAGCGTACAGTTTTGATTACGAACAAAAATGTGATTGTGACTTAGGAAACCAGTCCTACACGCCCCCACTCATCGAAAGCAGGTTGAAGGTGATTCAATTCTGTGCACTTATCCCATAAAAAAATAGCGCGATTCTAGGCTACGGCACTGGTGCAGTCGAGTACATCCAACGTTATTTGTTTAGAGTTAAGTGCAGTGGTTACAAAGAAAATGTTAAACGATAAGATGCATCACATTTCAACAAAAAACAAAAAAAAATTTAAATAATCGCGACTCCAGAAGTGAATCAGAATTATGTTATTATGCATGCACATATCGTGCACCACACACAAAGTAACAATAGCTGAAAGTATCAACGGAAAAAATAATTATTTTCTGTGTCGTTTGTTTTGATTAAATGGAAAAAAAAATATTTTTTCTTTTGCCTTTTTTTCAATTTGAGGTTCTTCTCGATTCTCGGTTGTTTTTTGTTTTTAATAAAATTTAATATAAATACGCCGGACCAAGCCCCGGACAATATCAAGTTTTGTTTCGTTTGAATATTATTTTTTCCTGTGAAATGAATCGATTCACTCGATATATGGTACAATGTAAGTCGGATTTTTGCTTACCAAACGGCTTAGATTACCATCGTTTAGAAAATGGAAGGGTGATACACTTAATGCTCGTCGTTGCACACATATTAAATGCAGAGGATAAGTAAATGGGCGATTTGTTTCGATTACGTGAAATTATGCGCTTGAAATTTATTTTTAAAAATAGACTCGACCTATTGATTGAATTCAGCAGAAGCGAGGAATATCACAAGGTGTTGTTTCGTCAAGGCTTTTTTGTTGATTTTTAGTTGAAATTGTAATCGAATGGGAAGTTTCTGAAGCAGAATTTGTCAGCTGAAAGTCAGGGTTTAAAGTCAAGTTTTTTATTGTCGAGAATGTTTGGCAGACCATTTTTGATTCGACGTTTTTATCAATTTCTTTAGTTGTAGTCAATTACGAACAAATTAAAGTAATTGACTTTAGTAGCTAATGACCTAATGAAACGCACAAAGTCAATTCATCATTCATTCAGAGGAAAGTTTTTCGTAAATATGTTCAGTCCACTTGTCTCGTGCGACTCTTTACGAAAATATTTTTTATTGCCGACCCCATGCGAAAGTTGACCATTAAAGGGCAATTTGCCCCTTGCGAAAATGTTCCATTTCGTGAAAAATGTTTTCGGTTAATTTTACGTGAATCCCTTTCTCATAGTCGACTTTCGGCAGACAATAGACCAGAATACATTGGATGTTGCTGCGGAATTCATTAGTTGGGAAACTACCTTGCGATACTCGCAAACTCACTCGTGTGTTTTTGAGTAACAAGCTTCGGTAAATGTCTTTTGGACAAGTGTATAAAGTTCATATATCCAAGCCGAAGGAGAGCATGTTACAGAAGCTTGTTGCTCAAAAAATCCACTTGACAAAATGCACTTCTAGCAATAAATCAGCCTTCGGCTGTAGTCAAAAAAGGAACTATTGACATTAACGGAGAAAAAACCGAAAAAATGTTTTAAGATAAGTGGTACAGTCAGAGGCAGAGGAGGACACAATGCCACTGCTAGAGACAATAGCAACGGACCTTGTGGATAATTTGAGACGTTTGTTGGCCCATTAACTGTTGATGTCTTTTCAATATGATTTAAATTTCACCAAGACCAACTGTGAGAATTTTGCTATGTTATCAGGATACACGTAGCAAGAACAGCTAAAAATGTTTTCTACAAAGTATGCGAAAATTCCACTAATTGATAGTGTATTTTGTGGAGGCGACATCTTAATCGCAACGACTGTGAGAAATTGAGGATATGTCCTGCTTTGTTCTTCGCAATAACAACAACGAAAGATCTAAACAAACACTTGAGGCGATGCGATAAGAAGCGACTCATTAAGAGAACAAAAAATCTTATTTCGATAATGTGCCAAGATAATTTCCATATCCAAAATCATCATCGTCACAAATCATTTCGATTCCATACAATGTAGTCAAATTGAACAAAAATTTATTATTTTTACTTTTTAAACAACGTTTTGGCTTACAAACAAAGTTGCTGGTTTATTATAAGTGTCGGTGGATGTTTATAATGTCCGATTTAATTTTAAAAATAAATATTCCAATAAAATCCATTGACAAAAATCACTTCTCGCTGCTCTTAGAATTTTATTGGTCTTTTCGTTCTTTTAAACTAAACCGAAAAAAAGAACACCAACAACAACAGCAACAATGACTTCTCTTACTACAACAGTATAGAGAATATGATTCGGTTATCTCCATTTCAGAAAAATTAATTTCGAGTCAACAGAAATTGTATCAATCATTCGTCGTAGTGGTGCTATATAGAAACGGAACGATCAATTTTAGAAAAAGTTCGTTTGTTTTTCATCTGAAAAGTGATTTCTCTTAATGTGGTCACTAGTTAGGGTGGCTCAGAATTGTTCGAGATTTTTGGATACTCACATTTGTGATAGAGTCGACGTAGTTTGGCTGAGTAGCAGTGATGTAACGTAAGTTTTTTTTAAATCAATCGACATCCATTCAGGGCCGATTTATCGATTTCAAAGCACTGGGTATCAAAATTTCCGAAGGAAAAAAATTACCGCGAGCGAGATAACTTTGCATTTTGTACGGAGAGTAGGTATTTCCCAGCACTCGTCATTCTATTCTCTCTGCGCCCTTAACTGCTGTAGCTCTCAATGACATAATTATTAGGACATTCGACTATTATGTCATTGGTAGCTCTCCTTACCGCTGCAACTCCCATTACTGCTGCAACTCCCCTTGCTGCTGCAACTTCCCTTACTGCTGCAACTCCCCTTACTGCTGCAACTCCCCTTACTGCCGCAACTTCACTTACTGCTGGAACTCCCCTGACTGCTGCAGCTCCTCTAACTGCTACAGCTCCTCTAACTGCTACAGCAGTTATTTCAGGTCTGATGATTTCAAGACAAGGTCAGGTCAAGCCAAACCGACCTGTTCTGAGCTCTAAGGCCATTAAATTTTGTCTTGTAAAACGATACAAGTTCTAAATTTTAGTAATTGAGCGGAGGTTCCGAATCACAAAATTGGATGTCAGTATAATCCTCAAGACCTAGCTACTAGATGTAAGACTGTTATTACAAGCCTAATGTGAAAAAAGTTAATCAAACAGTGCAATAAAATTACGATTTCGGCACTAGTGTCGGAGAGTATCCCGTTTCTAGAATACTAGAATGGTAATGATCGAATTTCATTGAAATGGCGAAACGAAGACTGGAACATCGTCATCCTCACAAAATTGATTGAAATGGAACAACCGTTGAACCACCCTAGTGTGAGATCAGATCATAAAACCAAATTTGTTGTATTCAACTTAAAATTGCTTGGCTATACAAAATAACCAAAACACTTCACTCCAATTCCATAAACAATATTTTCATAATTTATATGGGTTTCTCTGTGTCGTGTGTGTTTCATTCGATTTTTTTTTTTCTTATTTTTGTTTTCCTTCTTCCATCGTTGGATAGTTCTTATACGTTTTATGTATGAATACTCGGTGGGTTCACAACATTGTTGTATTTTAATGGCATTATTATGAGAGAGCATTAGTCGTCGAATTTGTTCATTTTCGTTTTCTTTTTTTATGTTTGTTTAAACAAAAATTATGGAATTGGTTCAATGTGTAGATACAATCCCCACAGCCAGTGTGGCTTCAAGATAGGAGTCTTTTCGTTTTGGATTTAATTATTTTTATGGGGAATTTTTGGTTGTTATTTAACACACTGAATGGAATGGCCTATGTTGTAGATGTTTCTGGTGCCAATGGGTTGGATGATAAACTAGGCTCCGTTTCTTTGTTTTTATTTATTTTATTTTTTTATGTGTGGAAGTTACTGGTCACATAATTTGAACACTTGGATTTTTGTGTTAGTTTTAATTGAAAAACTTAATTAGTGTGTCAACCCAAATTTCATGCTTTTGTCGTTACAAAATTTTTGTTTTGCTTTGCTGTTATAGCGTTGAGAACAGGAAACATATTTTCAGCGAATTTTTATGACTCTGCTTGCTTGCCCAAGACTATGATATCATAGACGCTGAGATAGAGTGACGAAAAGGGGAGTGGCTAGCAGATAAATTGGTTGATTGGTTTTTCCAAGATTTCTAAATCGACCGAAAAGTCCTGTCATTTCTTAGAGGTCCCATAATTTGTACTTAGGCGCTCGCAATAGAATGCAGTGTCATAAACATCTTTGTGCTCAATTGTTAACCGAATTAAATCGAGTACAACATTACTAAAGGGTATGACTACTGACTACCATATCTCTAGAACTACTCAACCGATTGTTCACTGAACCTACTTCGCCATTTTTCGCGTTGCGGTGCTTGCGACAAAAACATATTCCACGCCTCGAAGTATGCAAATACCTCTGAGGAAAGTTGCTAACTGATATCTCGCCTAAATGTAGGCTAGACATAATGCACACAATTCATCATATTTGGGTTAGGTCGTTACAGCCACTAAAACACACTTCAAATACCCAAATTATGAAGCTTGAGTGAACATTAGGGCGTTACCAATGCGATCAAATTGGTAGAAAAATTCCTTGTGGAATTGCCAGACAAGGGAATCGAACCCACATCATTTTCGTGGAAGGGTAGTGTGTAACCAAGTGTCATACTGTCTTCCAAACCATTGGTCGGATTGTCTTTATGGGACGCAAAAACCACAAGTAACTGCAGCTTTCAGTGAAACAAAAAGTTTATGAAAGTCTGTGGCAGAGCCGACAAGCATCGAATATCCCCCCGTTAAAAATCCCTATTTTAGGAAGTGGGACACCTAAACCTTTTTTATGAATGAGAGAACAATAGGTGCCCTACGACTCCTTCTTGTCCCATGATTGGCACGCTTACCCTATACTCTAATAACACTTGACCTCTCTGGCATGCAACGATATATTTGATCGAATTAAAGCAGCTAAACTCACCCATGTCAGCTTTGTTTTTGAAAGTGTATTTACAGTCCTTTCGTCGACAGTGAAAATGTGTCGTGCTCTGTCCTTTGAATATACAATGTGTCACATTACACTCTTCGGTTGCACGGAAACGCTGGAACCTATGGATAACAGTAACAAAAGAAAAATTAAAATTCGGAAACCAGTCGGTCACTTCGAGCACTTCGAATTGAAAACGAAAAATTCGAAATTTGAGTGAGAAATTTTTACATCCTGGGGGCTGTTCACAAATTACGTCACGCTTATTTACGGAATTTCGTCACGTAAAAAGGGTTAAATTTGTCCCAAATTTTTTAGAACCGTCAAATTTTGCTGTATTCCTCCCTTTGAGCGTGAGGTAATATGCGAATATTTCGAACAACCAAATCAAAAATAACACAGCAAAAAACACTCACCCCTCCTGATAAATAGCCGAATCCTTTCGATGGTAATTCGAATGCATTTGAACGTCACTGGTGCTAATATAAACTTTATCACAATTGGGCTGCAGGCAATGGTAATGCGTTTGCTTCCGATTATGCGAACAATTGAGAAATTGCGGTGCACAATCGTCACTGGACGAAAAGCGTAAAAATCCGTGCGTTAGACTGTCATTGCGCTTTTTGTGCCACTTGTAGTGCCGGCTGATTTCCTCTTTTTTACTGAGCACTTTGCCGCGACACCAAATGTCGTAGCAGTGGTAATGTTCGCGAATATTTTCAGCAATGCATTGCTCGTTGTTGCAGTCCAGGAATGATTGGTATTTCTTAAAGTCCTTTGTTGCATCGGCTGTAAATTGGATATTAACAAAAATTAGAATTGCTTTGGCATTCGTTGACTTAGTTAAGGGCTTGACGCACTGTAATCCATTCTCTATTGAACTCTCACAACTCCTTGCATCAACATCTTTCGACTCTAAGTCCGTCCCTAATACACACCACTAACATTCTCAAATCAAACGAACTAAACTCGTCGAGTACAGCTAATCAACTAAAATTCTCATCATTCAACCGTTCACCATTTCAGCGCCAAAACAAAATGAAAAGAAGAAAAAATATTTTGAAATTAAATCACCTGCTAGCGGCCACGCTAACACTGAATGCCTCTTGAGGAAAATTCGTTTCGATAACAAACAAAAAAATCCTTTCGGCATCCAGCGACTTTTTGGAATTTTCTATTGACTGCAACCTGCTCGATTCTAACATTTTTATCTAAATGTACGATTTTTCGCGGTCGCTGCCATGGCATTGTATGCATCCAGACTTTATTGTTTCAAATTCTGTTTTAGCGAACATTTTAATTGTGTACTGCTGTTCCCTTTGTACCATGGTCAAAATCTAAACCGAACAACCGCCGGTGTGCGATACGTTCGTGTGTGTATGCAAGTGCATATGGAATGGCAAGGAAAACGAAATCCATTTGCGAATGTTTTCTAAAGAAAATTATGCCCAAGAAGTCATTAACTTCATTTGTTGTGCAACTGGTAAAGATTTCAGCAGGGCCGGCTTAACGATTCCAGCACCCTGGGCTACTGACATTAATCAGGAATTGAGTGATTGCGAGCGAGAAAATTACGAAATTTTACCTTTCAAAACGTTCTCTATTGCTCTCTTCTCAGCGCCCTGGGCTCAACCCATTTAGACCTTGGGTTAGGCCGACCCTGGATTTCCGATAACTTCTTTGCGTCAAAATATGCAAATTGAAATGCGGTTTTTTGCATTACACAATTTTTTACGCAAGTGATAAGGTGAATGCATGGTCTTTGGAGATTTTATATCGGCTCGAGCACTGACTCGTTCAGAACATGTCACATAATTCACGAAAAGATCAAAGTCGATTTTGTATTGTGTAAAAGTGCTGTGTGTGTGAGCGTATAGAAACCATTATCAGCAGACGAATCGGGATATTAAAATGAGTTTTGTTCTTGAACTTATGTGCTTTGGTGTTAATGGGACACGGCTATTGTTCATCGAATTTTCTTTGGCCACTGAAATGCAATTATTGACTTTCGATTAGCTTCAGCGGAATGGAACAATATGCAAAATTGATGGTGGTGTTTAGTTGTACATAAAAATGAAATATTTGCGTTATTTCATCACAGATGAAGCTCTTTCGGGATTACTTGTAACTTGATTACAATGTTACAAATGAAAATAATTATCATTCGGATTTTAGTGAAATTCCTTCGAACTCTTGCAAGAGCTTTGTTTTCGCAAGATTTTTAAGTCATCGGAAGAGCTTTAACTCCTTGGAAGAGCTTTAACTTTTCTGAGGAGCTTTAACTTTTCGGAAAAGCTTTAACTGATCGGAAGAACTTTAACAACTCGTGAGAGCTTTAACTCTTCGGAAGAGCTTTAACTCTTCGGAAGAGCTTTAACTCTTTGGAACAGCTTTAACTCTTCTGAAGAGCTTTAACTACTCGGTAGAGCTTCCACTAATCGGTAGAGCTTTAACTCTTCGGAAGAGCCTTAACTCTTCGGAATAGCCTTAACTCTTCGGAAGAGCTTTAACTCTTTGGAAGAGCTTTAACTCTTCGGAAGAGCTTTAACTCTTTGGAACAGCTTTAACTATTCTGAAGAGCTTTAACTACTCGGTAGAGCTTCTACTAATCGGTAGAGCTTTAACTCTTCGGAAGAGCCTTAACTCTTCGGAAGAGCTTTAACTCTTCGGAATAGCCTTAACTCTTCGGAAGAGCTTTACCTCTTCGGAAGTGCCTTAACTTAGGAAAAGCTTTAACTCTTCTGAATAGCTTTAACTCTTCGTAAGAGCTTTAACTCTTCGTAAGAGCTTTACTTCTTCGGAAGTGTCTTAACTCTTCTGAAGAGCTTTAACTCTTTGGAACAGCTTTAACTCTTTGGAACAGCTTTAACTCTTAGGAAAAGCTTTAACTCTTCAGAAGAGCTTTAACTCTTCGTAAGAGCTTTAACTCTTCGTAAGAGCTTTAACTCTTCGGAAGTGCCTTAACTCTTCTGAAAAGCTTTAACTCTTCGGAAGAGCTTTAACTCTTTGGAACAGCTTTTATTCTTCGGAAGAGCTTTAACTACTCTGTAGAGCTTGACTTACCCTTTAGAGCTTTAACTACTCGGTAGAGCTTCTACTAATCGGTAGAACTTTAACTCTTCGGAAGAGCTTTAACTCTTCGGAAGAGCTTTAACTCTTCGGAAGAGCTTTAACTCTTCGGAAGAGCTTTAACTCTTCGGAAGAGCTTTAACTCTTCGGAAGAGCTTTAACTCTTCGGAAGAGCTTAACTCTTCGTAAGAGCTTTAACTCATCAGAAGAGTTTCAACTCATCAGAAGAGTTCATCGGAAGAGGTTTTACCTTCTCGATAGAGAGTTCCTTTCGGAAAAGCTATATATTCGGAAGAATCTTCGGAAGAGCTACTGACGAGATTGTCAACCATTTTCTATGGGAATTTAAATCTTTAGGAAGAAAAGCTGCTAAACCATTAAACCCTTTGCAAATGTTTGTAAATTAGGTATCAATCCCTCCTGAAGCTTCAAAGCATAGAGCCCGAACTCTGTATTGAACCAAAGCCTATAAGAAACAGATTTCCGATATGGATTAAATTGGATTCTTGGTCGAACATAGTTATGCCATCAATTGTTACTTGACTGACGCAGATGTCCCTAGAGTCGCGCCACTTCTTCTGATTATTATTGTTTATAATATTAATCAGCAACCGATAGAGCTTGCGTTTACCGACCAATCGTTATCTAGGACCAATGGAAGTGTAAGGACTCACGGTTAACATTGACAATGCTCAATTACTGTCCATGTCAGCTGTGGTGCTCATAGATCCGAGTTCACAACTAGTTATTATCAATTTCCAGGTGGAACTGACGAGTTATATATTTGAGGGGCAAGGTGTTCTGAAGTTATCTCCTCTTTTTTCCCACTTTTTTATCAACAATTCTTTCAACTACCTTCGGAGATGATCAATATTCCTCAACATTTTCAGACCTGCATAATGAAAAACTAAATCAAATTTGTTCCGGATTCAATTTCATATCACATACGTTCAGTATACCGCGCCGCCATATCGATATTACGATTTACGTAGCCGAAAATGAGCCAAAATGATAACAACAATAAAAACTCCGAAATCAATTTAATTTAAATCACTCAAAATTTAATGTCTGCGTGCGTCTGTATAACCCAGTTGAAAATGTTTGCGATCCCTTCAATTCATTCCGCTGCTGAATAGAACAAAGGCCCATACCATTCTCGGAATTTATGCTAAACTTTTACACACACACAAAAAAATGATGTTGAACGTAAACGTACAATACAGCATGGCATGGGCCACACTCTACCGAGCCATTTAACATTACGTTTCTCGTTTGTGATATTATTTTTGAACCCAATTTCACATTTGAATATTAAAAAAAATTAAAAAATTTTTTTTCAATTTTCAGAGAGCCGGCGTGGATATTTTATCACTGCTTTTTCAGTATTTTATATGCATATGCTGTGTATTATTTAAGCAATTTAAACCAATAAAGACTTAATTTACAAATCGTGGGAATGGAATAATATTTTATTAAAACAACTTTGATTTCATGCAATTGAAACAAATTGAATGTAAGTGTCTTATGTGGATATATATGTTGGTTGGTGGTGGATAGGCTGATTTTAAGTTTCGTTTCTTTTCTTCTTTCCTTCTTTTTTTTTACTCAATTCAACGAATATGTTTTTTTGTCACAAAAATTGGGAAACCAGTAGATGACCATGCTTAATTGAACACGAACATGGAATGAAAATGGAATTTTTAATTCTCTCATCTTAATTAAAAGTACCATGCTGTTCCTACCGGATTGTTTAATAACAAAAACGAAAAACATTTCGAAATAAATTCGTAATATTTGTGTGTGTGTGATCAGTCCGAAAGTCTTTGCCAGCAATAGTTCACTCTTACCGAGACAAACTCATTAAGATAAGAATTAAAATTTGGTATTACATCTCGGTCTGTGAAAAAAGTTATTTCTGAGGGACAGTTATCACACAGCATCCAATGCAATGAATTACCTTAATATTTACGTCGCTAAACGGCGATTTACTTTCCATCTCAAAAAACTACGTTTGAAACGTTTTTAACCTTTCACAGACGACAAACAGAGCAGCTGTTTTCTTATTGGATCTATTACTTCATTTTTCCTAAGTATTTGCAAGAAACTGATTTCAAATCTTGTACTTCATTTCTTTGAATATGATTTTTGCTGTATAAGATCGAGCCTGTCCTGCTTGTTTTTTCTTGCAGTCATCATCGATAACAGATGATAATCAATAGGACGTATCGAATTTTTAGAATTTTAAGGGCCGCGATAGCCTGTGTGCGGAAAACGTAGATCATTGAAAACTAATTCCAGGCATATGGTTGATGGATCCGAAGGTGCCCGGGAAGAAGTCCCCCCGGACGACTTTAACTTTCAAATGGTCATAACTCGGAAAGTTAAGAGTATTTTTGAAAACAATGTTCTAGCAGGATGTAGAGCGTTAAAAACTCTACAAAACTGCCAAAGAAGCCGATGGTCCAAAAGGTGTGTCTGTCGAGGTTTTCTAACATCGAAAGTTCGACATTTTGGTTTTTGACTTTTATTTCCTGAGAGACAAATTATTAACTTAAGCTTTTGGCATGAGGTTGTAGAGGAGGTCGAGTACTACCAGTACACTAGGCATTGTCCCGGTCGGCAATCCATCCGAAACCACTTTTTCAACATTAATGAATGGACTTTTTAAGTGTACCCACGTCGCCCACGAAGCCAGTGCAGACACTGTAACCGGTGTTGCTGAGTCGAGGTAACCTTGGCCAGTAAGTGCACATAATATTCCATAACAGTAGCTGAACTCTTTTACAAAATATTTGGGATCTCGATGTAGCACATTATATTGAAAACCTTTTGTAAAAATATCGAAAAATGTGTATTTGCAACGAAATCGACTTCTTACTACTGTTCGTGGGTCAAATAACTAATTAAAACGATTATTTGTTGTTTTTCTCACAAATTTCACTTTCTCCCAAATATTTTGTAAAAGAGTTCAGCTACTGTTATGGAATATTATGTGCACTTACTGGCCAAGGTTACCTCGACTCAGCAACACCGGTTACAGTGTCTGCACTGGCTTCGTGGGCGACGTGGGTACACTTAAAAAGTTCATTCAAAAATGTTGAAAAAGTGGTTTCGGATGGATCGCCGACCGGGACAATTCCTAGTGTACTGGTAGTACTCGACCTCCTCTACAACCTCATGCCAAAAGCTAAACTTAATAATTCGTCTCTCAGGAAATAAAAGTCAAAAACGAAAATGTCGAACTTTCGATGTTAGAAAACCTCGACAGACACACCTTTTGGACCATCGGTTTCTTTGGCAGTTTTGTAGAGTTTTTAACGATCTACATCCTGCTAGAACATTGTTTTCAAAAATACTCTTAACTTTACGAGTTATGACCATTTGAAAGTTAAAGTCGTCCGGGGGGACTTCTTCCCGGGCACCTTCGGATCCATCAACCATATGCCTGGAATTAGTTTTCAATGATCTACGTTTTCCGCACACAGGCTATCGCGACCCTTAAAATTCTCAAAATTCGATACGCCCTAATAATCAAGTACTTCAAGTATGTGAGTGGTACTTGTTACGGACGGCTGTCATTTTATATCGTCAATGAATGCAAGAATGAACGACAAGTGCCGACAAATGCGGTCTTATATAACAAAGAGCATATTTAAAGAAAGGAAGTACAAGATTTGAAATCAATTTCTTGAAAATAGTTAGAAGATATGAAGTAATAGATTCGATAGGAAAACTGCTTATGGAAAGGTTAATGGCTTTTCTTGCATGTACACAAATTTTCTAGAATTATTTGATATATATCTCCTCTGACCTCTCTTCAAAAGTTCCAATACATGTTACGATGTGAATAATGTTTGTAAATATTGACGAAACAGAAAGAAGAACCGAATCAGTTCAATCTATTTGCAGGCGAGAAAATAGACCTTAGCTGAAACTTCGCGAGCCCTCATTGTGAAAAACGTTGTGTTCACCTTGGGAAAAAGTAGGAAATTTCATTGTCTCGGCTGACAGAACCCTCAAAAAAATCCAAATTTTTATCCTTAGTGAAAAATAACTATTTCAAACGCAGCCGAGAAAACAGTCATTTTCTTCCCTCCGCTGAAACTTAGAGAGTCTTTGTTGTAACGGTGTGTTCATCGATGAAAAAAAAAGTGGGAAATTGTATTTTTTCGGTTGACAATACCCTCCAAATGCAATTGCCAACCATATTTTCGCCATGGAGAACAAATAACTATTAGGTTTGTTTTCTGAGAAGAAGTGCACGGCTATTAAACAACAGCACACAGTTTACTCATTTTAATGCATGAGAAACCTTCAAAGAACCATAAATTTGGAAATGCATCTCAGCATGGTCTGTGTATCAATCCAATAATAAATTTTATAGAAATTTTGTAGAAATTCTGCGTTTCGTTGGTTTTGCATTATATATGATGCATTTCGGTTGACATTTAATAATTTAATTATGTTTTTCTCACCGAATATAACACCGAAAATGTGCCATTTTACATCAAAAATATGCAACGCATCTAATAAGTTGGATTTATTTTAAGCGTTTTATGAAAATAATGAAAATAATAAGCCGTGGTGCTGTAGTATTTTGTCAGAAGAAAAGAAAATTTCAAAAAATTTTTGACAATTTTCCTCTTGTTTTGACTTTTTGGTTTGCTTTTGTTGGAAAGACTAGAAGAAAACAGTTTTTTATGTGCGGTGGTGCGGTGATTAACCTTATTTTATACACTCAAAGTGTCATGAGCAAATGATGTTTTGTTGACAGTTCGGGGTAGAAAATGACTATTTTCTCACCTATTGTTTTAACAGGAAAGAAAATAGAAATTTTCTCCACCGAACTGTCACATTTGTTTTTGTTTTGAAGAAATCGTTTTACAATTTGATGCCTTTTGATTTCGGCAATAATTTGAAATTTTTGGAATGTGCGTTGTATAGGTATCGGTGCCCTGAGTACGAAATTCGCATCCGTTCTGTGTTTCCACTGTAGCCGATTTGAAGAAAGAAATTGGAACGGGACAGTTATCGGTGGACTAGGTAACTAGGGTGATGTAAGTTCAAATAACTGCTTCACTTTGTATCAGTAGTACAATATTAAAGGTTGATATCAGTAACATTTTGTTGTCTTCCTTCGGTATTGTACTAATGATAGATAGTGAAGACTTTTGCGATGGTTATTTGAACTCGCTGCATCCTAGATACCTGTTGCACCAATAACTGGCCCATTTCATTTTTGTTTTGTGAAGTAGCTGCAGCGGAACCACAGACGTCATTGGAACCAGCGGATGCGTCGGATGCGTTTTTCATACCGATACCTATCCAACACATTATGACACCATCTGTGTACAAAGCCTGTGCTGCCAAATGTTTTAATTGAAATGTCACGGACTCGTGGTTGCAACGACAACTCCAACCGCTTAACAAAGCATTACGATGAAACATTGTGGAAACGATGAAACGATTCAGATGCATCTAAATGCCGTTGACTTTGAACATCGACATCGTCACAAAAGACATGTAACGATAACGAGTCCTCAAAATCGAACCACAAACAGTTCGAAATTGCGAAATTAAATCGGCAACAATTTCACCAAAAAATGCGCACTTCTATCGTCAGGGCTATATTATTGTCCAACAAAAGAAAACCTAAATGTTAAAATTCTTGGCAATTAGAAATAAGAAGCAAAATTTCAATGAAAATACGCATCATACATTAGATTATGCAAAGCGTACACGGAGAGAGAGATGCACCATCTCAAGCCGAATAGAAAAAAAAACAAACAAACAACAAAACAAACTCATACAAGAACCCAATAATTATTTTAAATTGAAAAGCGAATTCACGTCGAAATTCTAAATTTATAAATTGAACTTACTGTACAAATTGCGTTTACGTAATGGCAAATCGAAAATTTTTCGTTTTCGTTTTTCGTTATTTTTATCTGATTCATTTTCGATTGTATTTTGTCAATTGCTTGATTTACACGTACAGCGTTAGATGCATTATAAATTGTCCTTCTCGTTATTTTTAATACCAAAATCTCATATAAATGTACTGCAAATGCAACGGCGTATTGCAATTAATTCATCGAATCGAATTCTTGTGCTCATTAAATTGATTTTTTGACGTGAATCATCGGAATTTTCTTCTTTTTTTTCTTTCGATTTGTTTCGATTTGAACTGAATTTTTGTTCGTAATTTAGATCGATTTTAGAGCGAAATGTAATTGCGATTCGTTGAAATTGATTAGAATTTTCAGTCTCATCAATCATGTTTGTTTGAGTCGATTCGTCGATTTTCTAACATTCGAGAGTTTTGAATCTTCAATCAACAGCATAATTCGCAATGTAATACTCATCTGCCCTACAACCAGGTATTATTATTGGTAGAACATTTCCTTCCATTTTACACAATTCCGATACGCAACACAGTTTTAAGCAACTTAATTAGCTCTGTGCGCATGTTAAATCACGTGAAGTCCTAGATTTTCTTCTTTTCAATCTACAACACTATCGTACAACGCATAAGAACCTTAGAAATGATGTATGTGTGAGAGAATTTGATCTATTTTTTCTCTCTCAAATTCGCCTCTCTAAGAATTTTATGAGTTGTACGGTAGAACAGCAGAATCAAGGTGTTCCTACTAAATAACTTTCTTTCCAAAATTCAGTCGGATGGACCATTGTCCAATAAGTATTGCTCGTTACGTGAGCCATCTTTTCTAGCAGCTTCAAATAAATTTAAAAACAAAAAACTTTTACTTACCGCTGAAATGTTTGTCCTCGCTTTGCAGTGACTGTTGCAGCAATGGTGAGAAAAATATCTGGGAAAGATTTTCCGGCATTAGCATATTTTAGTGGGCAGTTAATGAAAACTTAACAAAAACAAAATCACAAATTTTTAGCTAGCTTTGGAGACCAGGTATCTCAGTTAATATTCGAAAATGTCGCGTCTTTGTTATCTTTACAAAATCACAGACAAGAAATGAGCATCCGCTCAGCACAATTTTACGATTTTTGCTTGCGATGACTTCACAGACTTCTTTAGGCACAATGGTCATAATGACTGAAATTATTACGAATAGATCGAGAGCCCACGTGTATTCAATCACCCGTAAGGTAGCTTAGGTGCAGGATTTCATCCCACCCACTTTTTAGTCACACATAAGACCGCGGCTTAAAGCCATATTAAGTGAAGCAGCAACTGACATGGATCGAACTCGATCTGAACCTAAAATTTTCGATTTCAACCCGGACCTAAACCTAAATTTGTTCGACCCGACACTGAACTTTCACTTTCAGATTTGACAAGAAGCTGAAATTTTCAGGATGAATCACATCTGGTTCGGATAATCCGAAATTTGTGCAACAGAAATCATACATTTTTAAGAAACATGTCCAGCTACTCGAACCCGATTCAATCTACAGAGAATAAATGATTTCGGTGTGCCACTTTAGCAACAACTGGTTTTGTGTCAACTGGTGAACATTGTAGCAATTGTTCGAGTTCGGGTCAAATCTGAAATTTTTGTTCTTGTTCGGGTAAACCTGAATTGAAACGGGTCAACCCGAACACAATCCAAGCCTTACTGTAGCTAGACACATAGCGACGTGAATGAGACCTAATCCAAATTTTTCTTTTGTTCTTCTGTCAAGTTTGACAGTAAAACAAAAGAAAAATTTGAATTAGGTCTTCTTCACGTAGCTAGAGTTAGGCACACCACACTCAAACCATACTCGAATTTTTAACTCGTCAAGCACGACAGACATTTCAATGAAATTCAATTTTTCAGTTTTGATCTTATGCAGTGGAAAGACTTTTCATATGAGGAATTACAGGGCACGTGTGGTCCTGGCCTACGATTTTTAGCGCATCAAAAACGCAACGTTTAATATCTCATCCAGCGGTTGTTGAATGGAAGAACGAGTTTCCTCAAACGATGCATTAAAAATCGATAAAAAATGTTCGCCGATACATTAAGTGCCACGCAATAAATTCAGATTTTGAACATGGCTACGGCCGAAACGACTGCACTAAAAAAAAGTAGTCATTAAATCGCACCATTTATCCACGATGTACTGCAGCAAAAATAAATTTAATTGAAAATAACAACAGCAGCAGCAACTACAAACGATCAGAAAAATTATCCGAAAATTACTTTAAATTGCGGTGCACCCATCGTCCGCTTGTTTATTTTGCGTTTTTTTTTTTAAATTTTTTTTTCTCATTTTTCCCCTCATCTTTGAATATTTTGTTGTTCAACATTTGATGGGATGTGATGACATTATGAACGGCTATTTAAGTAAATGAAGCAAGTAATGCATGGGACCAACACTCGCAGTTAAGCGCAAAAACAAGCGTAATGGAATTTTAAAATCAAATCCGAAATAGAAACACTGGGCACATATCGACACTGAGTAACACCACACCACAACAGAACAACAAGTAAATTGGTTGAAAACACTTACATCATTCGATCGATCTCCGAATCCGTCTTTCCTTGCCATTGCCAAATCAAAACTATTTATGGTCGTTCCACCCTCACTTCCCTGATCCTCACCACTGGCCGACCCATTCGAATCATCATTATACTGATACGACAAATCGAATGCATGCGTTGCCGACGAATTGTCCTCGTCGTCATCGTCCTGGTCCGCATCACTATTCTCCTCTCTCGCTGTCATATCATTCGTACTGGATGTACGCGATCGTCGGTCCGCATTGAAACTATCGTTGCCCATTAATTTCGATGCCGGCGCTACCGATATCGATGCGGACGCCGTCGCCTGACTGGTACTCGACCATGGCGACGACGGTCGTGATGTTGAAATTGCACATTCACCGTCATTGTTTAGCGAACGCGGTGACGGGTGAGTGTTGTGTTGTTCGTTGGTGGAACGCGTCGCATCGATCGGCGTTGTGGCGTTGCGTTGATTGTGTGCTGAGGTGGCGTCGATTTGTGACGATGCAATGATCGGTGTACGAGGTGGGGTCGGTGGTTCTAGCGGTGCATTTTCCACTGAAAGAGCAAAAAGATTTTGATCATTAGATGAGTCACTGTTGTTGTTGGTCAACGTTTTGGTGAAATTGAACAAAAGGAGTTGGGTGAGGAATTCGAGCTGCGGTTTCGAGCACATCGTTTTTTTTTAAATGTTTGGAAACCAATGATAGAAGGAATGGAATCGATTGTTTAAATAAATGTGAGTCACACAAAGTTTCTGCCAAACCAAAAAAGATTTTCACACAAAAAAACACAAAAATTCGTATGTTTGCCTTGATGTTGTTCTCTTAATGGTCGCGCAAGAACTGAAATTTTCTCTGAATATTTTAGGGAAAAAAGCCGAAAAAATCCTTTTAAAAAAACCCAAACATCAAGGTAAGGGGTTGCATAAATAAATGCCGTGTCTCTCCATTCATTTATTGCAAGAATATCAAATTTTCATCTCCTCAGTTTCGGTGCATTTTTTTCTCTTTTCTATTCTTTTCACAATTTTATTGAACGATTGAACCCAATAACCCAACCTTTCATCTTCATCTCATTCCCATAAAAATGAGTAAAAAAAAAACGAAAGAAATTGCCTTCTCGCAGCATTTTTTTTTCTACGCAAAAATAACAGAGAGAGAGAGAGACAAACAATTCTACCAGAACGAGAACCGAAAAAAAAACAAAAAATTTTTTAGGTAAAAAATTGAACTTTTTTTCCATCCAGTGCATCGTAATGTACGGATAATGAACGGTGTCGGGTTCGGGGGGTACATTAATGCAATAACGAGAAGAAAGAAGGGATCAATGCCGATTTTTTATATTCGGTATAATATACGGTGAAGAAAAGCAAAATGCTGAATGATACATGCGATGGTGCGTGTGGCATGAGTAGATTTCCCGTAATACGGAAATACCAATATATAACGCACACGGTCATAATAGACAGAGCTGACACAATGCGATTGTTTATTTTTGTGTGTGGCAAAGGTCCTTCTGCATTGATTATCATCTCCTTTCTGCATGTATGTAGGTCATTATCAGACGCTGGGGTTTTTTTTTTCATTGATCATATTATGCATATGTGTGCACTAGTGGTGGTGATGGTAGTATGAGAGGAATGCATAATCAATTAATTGAATTGTCTAAATTGCCTGATGATGTTGCATGTTACTTAGTATGGCAACGCTACCGGCTATACACAATGAGATGAAAAATATTAATGAAATTATCGTGCAGAGGAAATTTACATAGCAATCCGAGGATCTAGAATAATTGGAAGCTGGGATGTCTAAAGTCTTCTGTTCCTTTGTGCATTAGTTGGCCTTTGCATTGTTCAGAAAATATGTATCCCAACAAAAATCTCTTTGAGAAAAGTGTGACGCAGTCTTTGAAGTACAATTTCTAAAATGAATGATATCGCTAGAGTTGACGCTTTAAGCTTCGTTACACAAAAATTAAATTTTACACCCAATTTTAGTTCAAACAAGCTGGCTTAATTTTATCTCATCATCTGCCAAATAATTTTTACCAAAAAAAATTTGACTGGAAACAACCAAAATTTTACCAAAATAGTCTGCGTCTCATGTGGCAGGTAAATTTTCTTGCTGGGTTGTTCCTGAACATTTGTAACTTTGCGATGCAGATTTTTTTGGTAAAATTTTGGTTGTTTCCAGTCAATTTTTTTTTGGTAAAAATTATTTGGCAGATGATGAGAAAAACTAAGCCAGCTTGTTTGAACTAAAATTGGGTGTAAAATTAAATTCGAAAATTTAACGAAAATTGAAAATTTGACGAAAATCGTTTGACGAAAATCGAAAATTTGACGAAATTTAACGAAAATCGAAAATTTGACGAAAATCGAAAATTTAACGAAAATTGAAAATTTGACGAAAATCGTTTGACGAAAATCGAAAATTTGACTAAATTTAACGAAATTCGAAAATTTGACGAAAATCGAAAATTTGACGAAATTCGAAAATTTGACGAAATTTAACGAAAATCGAAAATTTGACGAAATTCGAAAATTTGACGAAGAAAGTAATTCTCTATCTGTCACCATTCAAGAAAATCTCATTCCAATTTAGATTTATTCAATATAGCGAAAAAAAAGGCTGCTAGGCGCAACCAGCAAAAAAACGATCTTTTCAAAAAACAAGTTTACAATAAATAAAAATCATCAATTCTATTCGTTCCTAATGTTCCCAAAATGCAGCTAGCGTTCCTTCGTTGAATGGCAATAGAAACCTTCTGTAATAGGTAATCCATAGAACGCGATTCACCGGAAGCCCGTCGCATCAATGATCCTAATTTCTTTATAAATATTCTAGTTTCTGGACCCATGCTACCTAGTGATTCAAATGCAATAGGAGTGAAAAAGTAATTTTCTTTTAAAAGTTGGTAATGATTATGCTTATGTCTTTCCGCATTATCTGCTATTGCACCAGCCTTCTTTGAAGATTCATTTACATAAGAAGGGGCGAGAGTATCTCTAACGGTAACATCCCAAAGTATCGGTCTACCATGACTCCATGGAATTAGAGTCACACCATCCGGTCTTTTACCGTCATCTCTAGAGATCCCAGGAGGCTGTAAGAAATATCTTCAAAACTCCAATTGACCATTTCCAACTTTCGACACATTTCGCAAATGAAGCGCAAATAAGATAGAATAGGATTTGTGGTGATACAGGCCAAAGGAAAGAAACTTAAATTCTCGCCTATATATAGTTGCCGCGTCTCAAAAAATTTTCTTCGTTCTTTTTTTGGAAGTTAGACTGCGTCAAGTCCTCCGCTAACGCTCCGGACATGATCGATACCCATTGTTTCCTTTAACATTTGGCAAGTGGCTAGTCATCTTTAATCGACAAAAATTCGTCTGTCTCACGACAAACTAGCGTAGACTTTTAAACACAATGAAATTCCATTGTGTTTTTGGGAAATACGTCAGTTTGTCACGAGATAGACGAATTACAAAAATAAGCGATGAGGTCTGGGGTAATGTCATCTTATGTATCCAAACATTTGCTAACACTGCCGAAGTAATAGATTTTGTATCAAAGACTGTAGCGGATCCATTGAACAAAAGAAGTAATAGATTTAATGATTCGTATGCCGCTATGCCGTTTATAAAAGAGGTCTGTTTGAAAGCATGTGCTGAGTAAATTTTTGAATTTCGATTCAAAATAAAGATTAACAGCCCTGAATCTTACCATTTTCGGCAGTAAGATTTGAATATAATGATTCTTAGGTTCTGGATGCTTTGGGAACAAAAAGTTTCTGTCTTAAAACTGAGAAAGATCTAAACTCGATGTGAATTAGGCTAGAGCATCCAGACAAAAGATTTTCGTGTCGATTCTAAGCAAAAAATTGTTCAACGGTTAGCATTCAAAGTGAACCGATTTTTTACGAAATGTCGGACCTATCCATTGATCCGAAATGTACACAAGTGGGTCATACGATTTCAGTCCAAGTTTGCTTGAGCTGATTTTATCAGCTGGATCACTCATACAGTCAAAACTGGTAATGAGTGTTTATACGGATTTAACAGTGCATTCGCGTGGTAGTGGTAGAACCGAATAAACGTGCATAGCCAGTTTTGTTTGTGTGAGTGAACCAGTTGAAGGCTTAAGTAAATTTAAACTGAAATTTAACTGTCTTTTCTTGTAGTTCTAGCTACCGGGCAGCTGAAACAAATTTTTTCTTATCGATCAAAATGGCGTCAGTCAAATTTTGAGCGGATAAGGTTGAAATACCCGCACCTAATTAGCGACTTATAATAAAAATTGAAAATTCACAAATATCTGGCAACTTCCGTGAGTGTTGAGCTATCTTAGAGACATTTAAAAAGGAGTTGGTCAACCACTTGTTTTAACATCCATTAACGAACGAACCAAATCAACAAGAAATGATATCTCAGTCGATTTACAGTTTATGCCAACCAAATTTAGACCGCAATTGGCTTCAGCTGTTTTTCAGCTTGTCCACTCATGCAACATCTCTGTCTTCTACGGTTTTACAACTACCACCACGGGCGCCTATGACTATTAAGCTCATATATAATAGTTATTTAGACATCGAGTGCAAAGTACTTTATTAGGCTCTAGATGTGTAATTATGATACGAGGCCGCAGGCCGTGTGTCAGTGTCATAATACACATCGTGAGCCTAATCAAGTACTTCGCACCGAGATTCATATAACGTTTTATGCAACAGAGCGATTTAAAGTTCACAGTTTTCGAATTATGTTCTCGAGTTGCATAAACAGTATTTCTAGCTGTTTATTAAACACGTTGTGTGTGTGGACCAGCTGAACAGCTGAAGCCAATTACATCACAAATTTGGTTGGAGTTGACTGTAAAATTAAAAAAATGTAATTCTGATGTGTTCCGCCTGTCTCTAAACAGTATGTGTAGGTGGCGGGACTTTTCCACACCGTCAATATCGTCAGGAACGATATTATCGTTTTTTAGACGAACGATACTATCGTCCAAAAAAACGATATTATCGCCCAAAAAATTTTCATCCAGGACGATAATATCGTCTAAATTGAAAAATTCTAAAATATTGTCTGGACGATAGTATCGTTTTATTGTCGATATCGTCCAGAACGATATTATCGTCCCAAAAATTATCGACCAGGACGCTAATATCGTCCAAAATAACGATAAATTTGTTCAGAAAAAGGAAATAACGATAATATCGTCCAGGGAATATTTTCATCCAGGACGATATTATCGTTTTCTGGACGATTTATCGTTTTTTGAACGATAATATCGTTTTTTAGACGATAGTATCATCAAAAAAACGATAGTATCGTCCAAAAAAACGATATTATCGTTTAAAAAGGATATTATCGTTTTTTTAAACGATAATATCGTCAAGAAAACGATAATATCGTCCTGAAAATATTTTAAAATTTATAATTTTAGACGATATTATCGTCCTGGATGAAATTTTTTTGGACGATAATATCGTTTTTTAGACGATAGTATCGTCTAAAAAACGATACTATCGTCCAAAAAACGATATTATCGTCCAAAAAACGATACTATCGTTTTTTAGACGATACTATCGTCTAAAGAACGATAATATCGTTCCTGACGATATTGACCGTGTAGTTATGTCGCCTCATCACATACACCGTCAAAAATATGTTGTTCCGACAGACACATGTCCGAACTTACAATTCTAAGTGGTTTGGTCCATAGTTTCGGACATATTTAATGAATGCTGCCTTTTGTAGACGATCAGACGATGCTTAATTTTGTACAAATCAAGTCAAGTACAGTACTTGAACGATAAGGAAATAAATTCTCGTCTCAAGATCCGACCACAACGAGAGTTCAATAAACTGTTTCTTTTTCGATACGAAAAAAAAAAAATTAGAAATATTTTGTGAGAAATACGATGCCACTTACCTATAGCGGAACCGTTTTCCTCAAAAAAAATCTCATAATTCACCCCTTTCATTCTCATAGCATTACACAACTAATCTGGAAAAAATAATATTTAAATAAAAGGGCTAAGGGAAACGGAGATTTTTTTCTCTCTCTCTTCGTTTCTTATTATGTAAACCCAAAGAGTTAGGAAGACGAAAAAAAGAAATAGTTTTCTTTTCGACACATTAAACCACTTGGTGTATACATACAGTTAATATACTGTACGCTTGAGCATATACAATATATTGTAATTATTATGTGAAGTTAACATTATATCGTACAACGTATGAATGAATGTCTAAAGATATTAAGTTATATATATGGCCGTTGCGTATTATTATTTATATTTAAATTTGAATTGGATTTTTCGTTTTGTCAAGATGTACGTGACAGGAATTATGTTTTTTTCATTTTTTCAATTTTTATATGAAAAGAGCTGATTTCGGTTTATATATTGAGTGGAATATCAGGAAGCTCTTTACGTAGATATAATAAGCGGCTGCTTCCACCATAATGCTTCAAATTATTAATATTTCAATTTCAATGTTTTTTTTTTGTATATTAAAAACCATACGTGAACTTATGTAGGTAAATGGAAGTTGGATATGAGCTCGAGCTCTGCTTAATTGTATTTGTATTTTGTCGTAAACTTTAAAATGATTTTTTTTTTATTAAACAAATTTTTTTTTAATTTTTTTTCCACTCGAGAATGGATTGTTAAATTATTAAATTGTATTTTCTATACTGTTTTTCCTCCGTTTTTTTTTCGTTTTGTAGGAGAGCCATATACGTGCTTGTGACACAAAATATGGATAAATTCAATTTTGTATGTGCGCAATGATAAACGGAAGTTGGTTGAAAAATTTAATAGAATGAAATGAATGAATGGATGTGGATGGAAAAATGTGATTTAATTTAACAAAAAAGAAAAAAAAAACAATTTATGAAAGAACGAAACCAACAGATGTTTTTTTGTTGAAATGATATTTTGATGTGTTGTGTATGTACGCGACACTGTTTCAAATTATTGTTTTTATTTGTTTTTGACATTAAGAGTAATATAATTTGTATGGAGGACAAATTCAACGTATCTGGATTTTTGACGAGTATGGTACCCATCGAATCCTTGCTTCATGACGAGTTCAACGAGATATATCTCGCCTTTCTCGGAACTGTCGTTTTCGTGGTAGAGCTGTTTGAAAAATCGGTGGTTTTCAGAAGGAAATCTTTTCACACTGATTATCTCGGGTAATAAGGGGTCGCCTTCGTTCAAATTTTTGGGGATTGTAGTGCTAGACTAGACCGATCACATAAGCTACCAAATACGTCGGGCTGTTGGCTGGCTTCAGTGACTGTATTAAGAAACATTTTCTCTGACGTAATAACGGGTGCCCGCATCAGCAAACCTAACGGTTTAGGGTTCCATTGGAAGGCTTAGGCTTGGTACTTCCTAAAAATAATAACACCTGTGCTGGAGGGACTATTGGCTGTAAGAGATAGGGTGAAACTGTTTCACGGATTTCCCAAGTTGTATGAAAAAATGGTTTATCTCGAAAACCCCCCGTACAAGCGATTTTAATTTTTATTAGAGAATGATCAGGGCCTAGTCCTCTGCTATAAACAGCAATAACATTTTGGGTACATTCACTTTCAACTAAAAATTTTTGAAGATCACCAACACCATGAACTTTTTTTGGGATTCGACGGATTTGAGTAAAATTTTGTTTTTACTTTCTAAAGAAGTGTTTTCGTTTGAGACAAACAAATAAGGCATTTCTAGGCTGAAAAAATGGAAGTGGTCGACAACTGGTCGAATGTTTTTTGGAGTACTAGGTGACATCTAAGAAATTGCCCTATCTCTTACAGCCAATAGTCCGTCCAGCCCAAGTTTTTATATTTTTAGGAAATACCGAGCCTAAGCCTTCAAATGGAACCCGTTATTAGTCAGAGAAGATTTTTCTTAATACAGTCACTGAAGCCAGTACAGCCAACAGCCCGACGTATTTCGTAGCTTATGTGATCGGTCTAGTCTAGCACTACAATCCCCAAAAATTTGAACGAAGGCGACCCCTCATTACCCGAAATAATAAGTGTGAAAAAATTTCCTCCTGAAAACCACCGATTTTTCAAACAGCTCTACCACGAAAACGACAGTTCCGAGACTGGCAAGATATATCTCGTTGAACTCGTAATGAAGCAAGGATTCGATGGGTACCATACTCGTCAAAAATCCGGATGGCATGGCCGATTGGCCGATTGTTCGAAGCTTTGGCGAAATGACTCTTAATACCTAACATATTTTCGCTTCACAAGACAACTGATGCCATTTCGGATATCTTGTTTTGATAGTTAATTTTAGCTTTACCTGAATATGTCATTAGCATTACGATAACGCGTTTATACAATCGCTAAACCGAACTGGTGTGCATACGTTATTTTGCACCAGCTGGTCCCATTTGAAATTGTATGTTGGTGCAAAATTACGTATGCACACCAGTCCGGTTTAGCCATTGTATATTTGTCGTTTTTGATAATCGAACAATTAAGTGAAACTGGTACACCATAGATTGCATTTGACAAAATTATATATTTTAAAAACGCATTACAACTTCAGTCAATTACAAAAGTTCAGTTAAACATGAAGCTGCGCTTATTCGACTATTTTGTCGCCCTGATAATAGTCGTTTCGGTAAATGATTGCTGCATATCGGCCAGTGTGGTAAGTATTTTTGATGAGGCGACATAACTACACGGTCAATATCGTCAGGAACGATATTATCGTTTTTTAGACGATAGTATCGTCTAAAAAACGATAGTATCGTTTTTTGGACGATAGTATCGTTTTTTAGACGATAGTATCGTCCAAAAAACGATAGTATCGTTTTTTAGACGATACTATCGTCTAAAAAACGATAATATCGTCTAAAAAAAATTCATCCAGGACGATAATATCGTCTAAAATTATAAATTTTAAAATATTTTTATGACGATATTATCGTTTTCTTGACGATATTATCGTTTAAAAAAACGATAATATCGTTTTTTGGACGATACTATCGTTTTTTTGATGATACTATCGTCTAAAAAACGATATTATCGTTCAAAAAACGATAACATCGTTTTTTTGACGATAATATCGTCCTGGATGAAAATATCCGCTGGACGATATTATCATTATTTTCTTTTTCTGAACAAATTTATCGTTATTTTGGACGATATTATCGTCCTGGGCGATAATTTTTGGGACGATATTATCGTTTTTAATTAATTTATTTTTTTAAATTTGAGACGATAATATCGTTTTTAATTTGTTTAAAATAAAAATTCTAGACGATAATATCGTCCTGGGCGATATTATCGTTCAGGATGGTTGTTGAAGCTTGTGTTGAAGACGAAACACAAAATCTGGTAGATAAACACCTTTTTACAGACGGCAAATATATATTAAAAATTGGTTCATTTGGTTCCGTAAATTTAAATTTTATATAGAAAAATTACACAACCTAATTATGAGACGATGCGAGAAAAAAAAATTAACTCCGAAGTTCCGACACCGTTCCGGCGCCCGGCTCGCATTGCGGCCCTCCGCTTCGCTCCGGGGCAATGGGCCGGATCGCTCGGCGTGTTAAAACGCTTTTTATGTACAATCAAATTCGGTATTCATTTCGTAAAACGATGAATTATTTAGGGACGAACTAAACGCCTTTTTTAAACACTGATGTGTAGGTGATTTCCTCTGACAATTGTTTTTCGATATTTTGGAAGAGAATTCGGTTCTTGCTGCACCTCTGAGTAGAATTGAGTCCTGGACAATATTACCACCCAAAACTAAACGATAATATCGTCCTGGGCGATATTATCGTTTTTTAAACGATAGTATCGTCCAGGACGATATTATCGTTTAAGAAAACGATAATATCGGCCAGGACGATATTATCGTTTTGGACGATATTATCGTACAGAAAACGAAAATATCCATTAGATTTTCTAGAACGGTAATATCGTCCAGAAAACGATAATATCGTTTTTTGAACGATAATATCGACAAGAAAACGATACTATCGTCCAGACAATATTTTAGAATTTTTCAATTTAGACGATATTATCGTCCTGGATGAAAAATTTTTGGGCGATAATATCGTTTTTTTGGACGATAGTATCGTCTAAAAAACGATATTATCGTTTTTTAGACAATAGTATCGTTTTTTTGAACGATACTATCGTCTAAAAACGATATTATCGTTTTTTAGACGATAGTATCGTTTTTTAGACGACAGTATCGTCCAAAAAAACGATAATATCGTTCCTGCCGATATTGACGGTGTGGAAATGTCCAGCCACCGTATTTTTTCGTAGCACATTTCGGAGAAATATTTTTAAAATTCGAAAAAAATGGAAAAAAAGGCTGTGGCCTAAATACGCACAATTTTGCTAACGAATAGGAAGCTGAATACAGTCTGGGTCACTCATTATTTTGACGAAAAAGCCTTCAAAGCCCTTTTTCACCATGAAACAATTTACAGCACCACAAAACCAAATTCGGATCATACAAAAAATGCATGGAAAACAATGGAATATCGATGTGGAAAGTTGTCGATTCATTCACAAATGCCACATTTTACAACTTATACAATTACCAATGGAACAAAATGTTTGAAACCGTTTCACCAATCGCCATTTTTGTGCCATTTTCTGTGTCAGACGTACAGACGACGGTGAAATGTGGCTTTAAATCGAATATTCAGCTAGTCCCGAATTCGGGAGGCCATTCCTACGCCGGACTATCGTCAGGAACGAACGGCTCAATTATTGTTGATTTTCGGTACATGAATTCGATAGACATAAACGAGAACGAAGAATCAGTTACTGTTGGTCCGGGAGCATTTGTTGGTCAGTTGCATGCGAAACTTTGGAGAGCCGGTGGATGGGGAACTGGCTTAGGAAATTGTATGACTCTTGGCATGGGTGGACATTCGATTGGTGGCGGAGTCGGTTACTTTTCTCCGCTGTACGGACTCGTTGTTGATAATACTTTGGAATTCAAATTGGTGGATGCTCGTGGGAATGCTGTTACAGCTAATTCTACGCACAATGCTGATTTGTTCTGGGCTATGCGCGGCGTTGGTCCAGGGTATATTGGAATGGTGACGAGCGTTAAAATCAAATTATTCAAGGCCAAAGAACTGAAATTGACATTCACTCAAATTCGTTATCGGCTGAAGGATTTTAGAAATGTCATGGAAAACTATACCAATTGGTTGGATTGGGTGAAACAAAACGAACCGAGTGTGGCGTCCGTAATTTTCATAGTCAATGGTTGGTCGCTTTGTTTTCTATTTGTTAGCCGCGTACGAAGTACTCCGGACTTATAGGATTAATATGCCTACGTCCTCTTCCTCACGGCTTACGGATTCGTACGGGGCTAACGTTGCAGGGTCTACTTTGATCTCCACTCGCTTTATTTTAAATATCTTTTTCCCTCCCAGATAATTACAATGTTCCAAGTCAACCGATATGGCCAGGTATTGAAGTCCAACTGCTCCATATCCAAGACCCGAAAATACAACCAAATTCGAGCACTGCATTGCTAAACGCATTACCGAAATATTTTCCTGGTGCCGTCGAAACGGTAACAAATAATCCGTCTTATATGGAATTTGTTATCGCAACTGGTTACACTCCAGCAGCTTCGCCGACAGTCCAATCAGCACAAAACTCTCAAGCATCAACTATAAGTCCACTTGAAAAACGACTCGATTTCTTCATAAAAATGACCAAAGAAATGGCAATTTCCCGTTACTTTTTCGCCAAATCATTCTTTGTGAAAAAACGTCTTCGATCAGACGAATTAAACGAAGTCCAAAATGTTGTCAACGAAATTCCGAATAATACGAACGGTATCATGATCACATCCGAACAAGGCACCGTAGCTGCACGACGAGCCAAAGACACTGCATATGTTCATCGAGACTCTCGGTTCAACGTAAGACTTTTCTTCGAAAGCATCAAAGTTGATGGTGTTGTTGAAGGTAAAAAGTGGACGAAAAAATTCATGAATGCAACGCGATTCATGGACAGCGGTGAAACTTATCAAAATTATCCGGATATTGAATTGGAGGACTATTTGTCCCGATACTATGGAAGTAATTTGGAGGACCTAATACGAATTAAACGAAAATGGGATCCGAATGGATATTTTGATTCAAGAATGTCGATTCCAACAGCACGTCACGAACATGGATGGATATGGAACGAGTGAAGAGTGAAGATGCTTTTACAATTTTCTTGTACTGACGAATATAATAAAGTAAATTGTTTTGTCTCATAATTTCCATTTTTAATATACCAAGAAAATGGCGGCCATCTTGGATTTTAGTATATTTGACATTAGGATTGTTTTTTTTAAACATGCAGCAAGCATCGTCATTTTCGCAAGGGTAACGCAACGTTAAATTGACCCCATTCTCCTACAACGAGGAAGCGCTGAATAGTTATTTGTTTGCCAAGGGGAAAAAGTTGGAAATTGTGTTTCAAGGTTGGTGTCACCCGAGAAAATACATTTTTTTGCAGCCGAAATTTTAGCGGATGATTCTCTTCCCTACTTGGTGATTTTTTTTAAATGTGTGCTCGCGACATTCTTCTGTTGAAGTTTGAAAAATTTCAAAGTTTTATTTCTCCAATTTAGCGTCCAATTTTTTTCATCCCCCTGGACCACTCAGGGCCGGCCTGGCTCGAAGAGGCCCTTCGGGCGTTGTATGAAGAAAATTTGCAAAGCGCCCTTTGTTGCCCTTTATCTATTCAAAATCAGAAAGGCTCTTCGGGCATCGCTTTCTATGGTTTTATTACTGGCGCGTGCTATTGGCACTTGGGTGCCAATAGTCTAAAAGAAGACTATTGGCACTTGGGTGCCAATAGTCTATACGAAACAAGGCATCAGAGTCGGAGCGTTTGCTGCGACTGAGCCCCGTACTACCCGTAAACCTATTTTGCCCGAAACCATTATACGACCGTAGCCCTAATAAGCCCGTAACCCTTATTCGTCCGTTATCAAAGTTCTTCCGTAACCTTATTGTGTACTTGACATTATTGCCTATTTTTGCAAATTAACTGTAAGTGTTCATCTTTAAAATTGCGCTTAGCGCAATTACAAAAGCCCGTACGAAGTACTTCTCAAGTATAAAACAAAAGTTTACGATGTAATTTTAGGAATCCGAATTTACAACTTTTTTTTATCAATTTTCTTTCGGTATTGAATTATCTGTCAAACGAAACAAAGCAAATTTTGATGAAATATTTTCGATTTATGAGCAAAAACCACATAAGGCCACAAAGTTTTACTCGATTTACTCGATTTATGTGCAAAAAAACACTTAGGGCCGAGTAGCGGCCTTAGTCCAAGGGCCCAAATTTGAAACTTTTTTTGCCATCATTCTATTCGGCATTCAATTATCTCTCAAATGAAACAAAAACTAGCAAAATCGGATGAGATTTACTCGATTTATGTGCAAAAAACACTTCGGGCCGAGTAGCGGCCTTAGGCCAAGTGCCCAAATTTGAAACTTTTTTCGCCATCATTCTATTCGGCATTCAATTATCTCTCAAATGAAACAAAAACTAGCAAAATCGGATGAGATTTACTCGATTTATGTGCAAAAATCTCTTAGGGCGAGTAGCGGCCTTAGGCCAAGTGCCCAAATTTGAAACTTTTTTCGCCATCATTCTATTCGGCATTCAATTATCTCTCAAATGAAACAAAAACTAGCAAAATCGGATGAGATTTACTCGATTTATGTGCAAAAAACATTTCGGGCCGAGTAGCGGCCTTAGGCCAAGTGCCCAAATTTGAAACTTTTTTTGCCATCATTCTATTCGGCATTCGATTATCTCTCAAATGAAACAAAATCTAGCAAAATCGGATGAGATTTACTCGATTTGTGTGCAAAAAACACTTAGGGCCGAGTAACGACCTTTGAGCCCTCCCAACAAGCCCACGTTGCATCTTACCCAAAAACAATGTTCAGCAACTTGGTTCTACTCGTCAATACCTTTCATTTGATATATCACAAGCAGCTATTGCGTGCGTATTTCGGTAGATATCGTCGAAAGACTGAAAAACACCTATAGGGCTCCAGCTCTGGAAGGGCCGACCCTAACATGCCCATTTTCGAACTTGACCTTACTTTTGTCGATACCAATCGGGGAAAAAAAGAATTTTGAAAAAAGGTTGTGATTTACTCAAGCTAGAGGGGTCACAGACGGACGGACGGACGGATGGATGGACGGACGGACATTTTTTTTATTGCGGATTCGTCATCTATGAACAAAATGCTTTGCCCTTACTGTCTGCTTCCAATTCGACGTGTTACAAACGGCATATTAATCTTATAAGCCCCCAGTACTTCGTACGGGGCTAAAAATGTTTTTTGTGATACGAAATCCTATTTTAAAGATTTAAATTAGAAAAAATACAGAATATTACAATTATTTGTTTGTGATTTCAAAATATTTACTTTATATTACCTTCACCCAAGTGCCAATAGTCGTCAAATGGACTATTTGCACCCAAGTGCCAATAGTCTTTATATAGACTATTCGCACCTAAGTGCCAATAGCCTTCATATAGACTAATCGCACTCAAGTGCCAATAGCATTCATATAGACTATTGGCACCCAAGTGCCAATAGTCTTCTTATAGACTATTGGCACCCAAGTGCCAATAGTCACTTCGTTTATTACTTGGACGTTTGCTACGTGTTTTTTTCTTCTTCTTTTTTCGTGCTAATTGTTTGACTTCATCATTCGACTGTTTGTTTCCCTTCTATGGAAGGAAACAACTGAAAAATCAAATTACTATACGACATCGACATGATGTCAGTAACGACAAAGTGAATGTATTGGTATTGCTCATATGAACTCTAGTGGTTCATTAAAAACCGCCAGTAATAATTTAGATACGGTCACGCACCCTTTAATATGGTAAGTATTGATTTGTTTTATTTGCAATCAGCTAATTCACGAGAAAAAAATTGATTCTAATCTTGTTTAAATTATATTTGCCACAGTAGGGTCTATTTTAGGAAATTAAATTCCCGAAAAGTCCTTACAATAGATCAGTGTCAAATAACTGTTCTTCTCTCAAAATAGTGTCAAATGAGTTGTCAATTTCACAAAGCTAACCTCAAACAATGACAGCTCCATATAAATTTTTGTAACATTTTGGTTAGCTTTGTGAAAATGACAGCTCATTTGACATCTCAAACGACATTGACAATGATCTATTCCTGAATTCTGGTTTCTCATTTCATTCATTCATTCATCATTTATTTTCCCATTATGCAAGGGTAACCGTTATACAAAGATTTGGGCATAATTTGGTTTGCCCACAACAGTAAACTCTGTCCCCGTCCTTCCATTGGCGTCTGTTGGCGCTGTATGTCCTTCTACTGATAAGTCACCAATAGTAGACTAAAAAAGCCATAAAAACACCGGAAGCACTTTAATCTGTTTTTAAACCGATAAAATGTGACAGAAAAATTAAGGAATTTTCGCGAATATAATTCTCATAAAATAGGCCCTGCTGCAATCTCAAGTTTTAATCGAAATTGTTTTGTAACAGATCCTTGACTTTGATACTATATCACCTTAGGCAATATTTTCTCTTTTCTCGTATTTGATTCCAACCGTTTCGTTTTTAAAAAATCTGACGATCTACGCCTTCTTCACAATGTTTCTACTGAACTAATTACGCCCCACTTCGTCCGTAAGCTAATGAGGCACTGATTTGTTCGAACAACTATTTATCATAAAATACCCTCGGAACATCACTTCAAAATTCAAACTAAAATTCCGTTATCGCTTGCACTTAAAAAAATGAAATTTATTTTCGATTTTCAACGGTAAATGAAACGAAAAAATAAAATCATTTTATCACACAGAAAAAGTTAATATTCGAAAACAAAAACGGGCGTCTGTTTTTCTCCAAAAATAATAACTTCTACGCTTTAAATGAGTTAAAAAGATTAAAAAAATAAAAATAAAACCAAAAAAAAAATGAATTATGAAAATTCATATATAGAGAAACGGGTGAAAAATCATAATAATAAAAAAAAATCTAAAAAGTGCTGGAAGAACCAGAAGAGCATATTATAACGATCGTAGACGGACCAAAAAAAAATTTAAAATTTCCAAAAATAATTTTGTTGAACGCAATATGCTCAACTAATTCAAGGAAAATATGGAAAAGAGTTCGCTTTTTTTCTGTGATAATTTTCTTCATTAACTCTATTAAGAAAAAAAGATGAAAGATTACGTAGTGGAGCAGTTATACATACACACATGCATCCACTATATAATGGAAAATGTTATTGCAGACACATTGCGTCTGTTGAGGAAATCATGTGACGTTTACTTGTATATACGAGACAACCAAAATGCATAAGGATCAACCAAATGACAATTGTGTCACTATAATGTCGTCGACGTATGGTTAGCGATCGTTACATTTTTACATCTTTTTTGTTTAGTAACATCGTAAAAATCGTAAAATCGTAAAATTGTAGCGATGTTTCAAGGTGTAGAAACAAGTAATTTACAAAGTGGTAACCAGGTATGGGGCAGTGTTCTTAGAACTGTCGATATTTTCCGAGAAACGATCATTAGTGCCTTGGATTAATCATACATAGTCTGGGACGATTAGTTTAAGCTAAAACCATCTAAGAAATTTTAGTTTTTCGATAAAGTATTGTCATTTAATACGATAGGTCAGCTGTTCTTGTCACATGCATTTGCGTACGAGTAAGAAAAGCAATTAACATTTAACACTCCAAACACTGGAAACCTAGGCAGGTTTCAGAATGTTAGTAACTGTACGAAAAGGCAATACGTTAAGCTAGTGAGTAATTTACTCCTCGTACAGTCACGAAGTCTTAGCAGTAGCTAGTTTCGTCGTAACTGTAAATGATTACACTCTACAACTAGTGTGGGATATACCACAGTCTTGGAAGCTCTCGAGTGCAATTACAGATCAATGGGAGTTAGTGTAGGCCTCTGGGGTCACACGACCAGTTTAGAATAGTAAAGTAAAAATTTAGTGAAATTATTGTGACCATTGAACAATCAATCTAATCACAGACTCTTTGCGTAACAGGCTATTCTTCGTCTGTTTCCATAACTTCTTGTTTGATTTCATTAGACTGTTGAAGTTGGGGAAGAAGACTAGATGAACCGGTGTCTTCATTTGCGTTCACTTCTGAAATATTTTTGTATGCTAATTGATGACATTGTCCACCCGATTCAACTAGTCCTTTGATCAACTTAAACAGTCTGTGTGAACTATGATTTCGACAAACATTTATCAGAAGCGCGACCCATCAATTATTCAAATTCTTATCAATTCCGTCTTGTAAGGTTAACTATTCTCAGGATGAAGGTAAAATAATATACGGCGACAAAGGCCTGAAAAGTATGAATTACAAATAATATGAAAATGTGTCCCTTCCCCTCGTGACGCGTCTACTGATTCCAAAACATGAAAATCTCACACATCTATCTTTACCTTATAAATCCTGGCAAACATTCAGATGTTCGAAGGTTAAAAAAAAACACAAAATAGAATACGAGAACACCGAGAAACTATCAATAATAAGTGAAAAAAAAATATTTCTTTTATATTTCTCCCAGAAAAGGGTTTAAAAATGTGCAAATTCTTTACACAGCCCAGACAGAAAAGGTCTAAGAATAAGGAAAAAAAAAACAGAGAAGAACGGGCCGTAAAATATAAAATATTAAAAAATAAAAACCAAATTGAATTAAAATACTTGAACCCATTGTAACCTATATGCACATCTATAGATATGCGGAGACCCTCTGTAACAGCGAGTTGCATAATACAGAAAAAAAATCGATTCCGACCGTATAACCCTATAAGGACACATTGTGCAAATAAAGTCTTTTTTTTTTGCTGTGAAGGATTAAATCACAACCAAAGATATTTTTTAGAAGAAAAAAAATAATTTCCAAATAAACATTTTACCCCTAAGAGGTAGACGAGAAATCATTTATATTTATTTTGAATGCAATATTTTACGTGATTTTCTTCCAAAAAATTTATAATAAATTGAAATACGGGTCCCTCGTCGGTGTAACCAGCTATATTTTCATTATATGACTGTGGCTGTATTGGTGGATTCAATGTCGATGATTTATTATAATTCTTATTTAATGAGACATTTTTATAGGAATTTATATCCATTGGTGCATAGACAGCAACATCAATATATGTATTTTTAGTGTGTTCGCGAAAATATCAAGATCCTTTCATTGCTTGTCTAGTCGACGTAGTTTTCATATTAATTTTTCTCTCAGATATTCCAATTTCGTATATCAACTGACCCACTTCACAAGTAACATCATCACTACCGGACCGCTTTTGTATACCTCACGAGCTGGCCAGTAATTATTGAAGGGTCAATTCAATACTCAATCAGTCAAAAACACTCAAAAGAGTAGAAGTGACGCAAGTCCCTGTGCATACTTCCAAAACAACTGATATCGCTGGAGGTAACGCATTCTGCGCTTGTACGCAAAAACTGTAACAGCAAAAATTTGACCAAAGAAATTCTAGAAACAAAATTTTAAAAAATTTCTTAACAGTACTTTACTCAACATCTGCCACTTGTGACGCAATTTTTTTTTGGTAAAATTTTGTTTCTTTTGAGTGTTTTTGACTGATATCAGTTCTTTTGGAAGAATTAGAAGATTGAAAAAATTTAAAAAATTTAAAAACTATGAAAATTATGAAAAATTTGAAAAATTTGAAAAATTTGAAAAATTTGAAAAATTTGAAAAATTTGAAAAATTTTTAAAAATTTGAAAAAATTTGAAAAAATTTGAAAAAATTTGAAAAATTATGAAAATATGAAAATTTTGAAAATTTTGAAAAATTTTAAAAATTTAAAAAAATTTTAAAAATTTAAAAAAATTTGAAAAATTTTAAAAAAATTAAAAATTTAAAAAATGTAAAAATACTAAATTTAGGGGAAAAAAATTGAGGCGAGCAGAGCTTACCAAATACCAAAAGCGAACAAATTTGTTCTACCATACCCATCCACACACACACACACTTAAAGGTGTTCTTATATGGGGCCTATATGGGAACTTCGAAGAGCCCTAGCTCCGAAACGAGGCCGGTTCCCCCCAAATTTTTTTTCTGGAATGTCTTAGAATAACGACTAGAATCTACTCCCAAAATTTCAACAAAATCTAAAGAAGACTTTAGAAGATAGGAAGCACGGACGGACGGACGGACGGACTAACAAAGTAACGTAGGATTTTTTCATTTCGTTTAAAGTACTGAAATTGACCAAAATGTATGAAAATGGGGCTTCTTGGAAGATTTTTTACGTGGCCAAATTTTAAGCTGCAAGAACGTGTGATAGCTCGTTGAACTCGTACGGACGCCTAGTTTTTTATAATGGTAATTTGGAGTCATTTGTCTTTGAATTGTAGAACTTCAATATTTGCTGTATATATGTGGTTCTGCAGTCTACGACAAAAAAAAATTTTTGACATTTTTTCTAGTAATAGGACTTGCGTCACGGGCGCTATGCTAACGCGCGCCCATGATATTGGTCAATTGAATGAAAATATGATAAATTTTAGGCTCATTAAATTTCTGTTTTAAATTGTCGATCATTCTGAGTGTACAGTGGACGTCAACGAAATTTATATAGCGAATTTGATTCAGCTGATTTCCAGTTGGTCATACAAACAAAACTGCATCTAGGCCATCGGCTATTTCAGAAAATTTGTGGAAAAAAGGATTCGGTAAAAATTACTCGTTGTGTGAATGTGGAAAATTAAGTTCTGCCTTCCACCTGTACCTGGATGTCAGCAGTTCCTCCACTTCATAAATTGCATTAGATCTGCTTCGGTTCGGAATGGGACAATCATAGTTAAGGCCAGGTTAAGGCATTATACATGGCTGAATGTTTACATTGCCATGTAAGGCGCCTTAACCTGGCCTTAACTTAGCTATTCATAAAAAAGGAGAAAAGTTTAGACACGAAGGGAGCTGAGGGGAATATGGCCCGATGCGCTAAAAATCTACGGACGATCCTGCCGGCCCTGCATAATAAATTGAATGTAAAATAAATTGCATTTCAATTAAACTGTAAACAATATTCGGTTTTAGCAAAACATGTCTTCATTCTCCAACACCCCTTTCATTTCGTTAAAATAGAGAAACAAAACCCGAAACCGAAAAAACCATCAGTCACTCTCATCGATGCGAAAAAAAGGAACAAAAAAAACAACATTTTCTTCCAAAATATCCATCAACTTCTCTCCGTTGTATTTAACCGGTAAAAAAATGCATTACAAAATAAACACAAAACAAGACCCACTGCCAGGCTGATGGTTGATAGAGAGTAAAGAACCCGAACATACACACACACACTCTCACACCACTTTTTTAATCCACGGAAATCGGATACATGATAAATTGTGTTTCATATTTCCTAATGATTATTTCTCCGATTTTTCTCACGAAATATCATATTCGAGAAAAATATAATGTTTTCTTTGCGCCGCGCTACACTGCTTCCATTGAAAGTGTCATTTGATAAATGAATTGTTACTCGTCGATCTGACGGGCATTTCTTCTGCTGTGCGGCGGCCCAACGAATTTAGTTAAGTTTTTTTTTTGGTAGTTAATGACGAAAAAAGAAATTATTTTCGTATTTTTTCCACCTATCCTTTCGGTTATTAATGAAGTCAAGCGATTTTTTGTGGATTCGAGTGTTCGATTGCAAAAAGAAGTTGATTTAGCAAAAAGCTGGAAGTTGTTCTAATGACTTCTGCAACTTCCATTTTTCAATGTCAACAGATTTCACATAGAGATGTAAAATAGTTACCATTGAAGTTTCAGCAGCCGAGACTATCACGAGTATGGTTCAGTAGAATTATCGATAATTATCAAATACATTTCAAAGCATCATCAATCGTGTCAATTATGTCTCTTAGGTCTGCAATGGTTGAACTATAAATGTTGCTATTCCATTACGTTGAGAGTACCGAAGAATTTGGGAAACTATGACAGTCACAACAAATTTCTCAAAAGTTCTTTTAATGCATAACTAACGTCGGCATAATGAACTAAACGAAATTTTTGTATGAAGTCCTTCAAAAGAATTCGGTTTCTGCCACAGTTTCAAAGGCGAGATGAGGTAACAGCATCTTACGATGCCTTTCAAATAACCCACATCTTATCAGGCCATAGGTAGGTCATACCTTTTTGCATGTATAAGTCTAGCGAATCATAAATGAAATGAAAGTAAACTTTCATATCGTACCATCACCAGATCTTCTATCACATGTGGGTCGCGTGATGTAACTGCTTTAAACCAATAAAGCACAGTGCTTTTGATGAACATTTGAATACTTCAAATGTTCAAACCTGTATGTGTGAAATATACTGAAATACCGAGGTATATTGTTGAATCGGTTAATGGATGGGTTGGACAGATCAACAATATTTCGACAAGCAGGGACGTCTGGCATCTCTAGAACCAATGAAACAACCGTGTCCATAGCTGACACAAACTATTTTTAAACGAAAACGGTTTCTGCCACTGTTTCGAACTGTGAGATGATATAGCATCTTACGATGCTTTGCAAATAACAATACTGTTCAAAATTCCCACATGAAGTCCTTGTTGGTGGAAGTTACCTTGAAGTCTGTCCATTGAATTTAGTGGAGTTTTCGGTATACAATTTCACATGTGCTCAATTTTGAGATGAGTATGGTTTTGCATCAGTTGAGTTCAACAGCTAATTACAAATATCCATCTCCAACGTAGTGTTTTGCCTTCGTTTCGTTCATGTCAGTAAAAAGGCGTAGTAAACAACACGTATCAGCATAGACTAGACATCGAAGTAGTCAGAAATGCATTCTGCTGATCAGTATTATGCTTCTGCCAGCCTTTTTAACTTCTCTGGTGGACATCCTTGCTTGAGATTTTATTGCTTACAGTACAATGAGTCTGTGCATGTGTACCAGGTGAAGAACTTAATTGAAAGACATTTCTAATTATTTATCACGGTAATTTCTCTTGGAATGTTTTGGAATACGAGGTAATTTGATATGGGTGTAGAATACGGATTAGATAGAGGAATTTAATCTTTACTTTTAAATTCTTTAGTCTACATACAACAGACATATATGAGCAGTTTTACTGCCAGGTCTATTACTTCATTTGATTAAAGAGCTGATTTCAAATCTATTACTTCATTTTTTTAACACGAATTTCGCTACATAAGATCGTATTAGTTAGACATTTTCGTTTATTCTTGGGCTGGTTAGCGATAATAGATGATAGCCATCGTAAACTCGTCCATTGTTTTTCCGAGTCTTAATTTGAGTGAATTAGTCGCTAGGCAAGCATTTTAGTTCACCGTAAAAACATTCCGTTTCCAAGCGATCGAAGTTTCTCTTCATAAACACACTTCTACATAAATATACGAATAAATGAGACACAAGAAAGAAATAATAAAAAAAAAACTAAATAAATTGTAGCTCGTAAAAATTGAGATCATTTTACTTAAATTCTTGATGTATTAATAAAATTTAATCAAAACCTATTCATTATTCCATGAACAGCATTACACATTAGCCATATTATTTCTACAATCGAATGAATTTTTAATAAAAAAAAATTAAATCCACTCACACAGTACGAACACCAGCAACAACAACTATAAGACGAAAATGTATGGAACGAAAAAAAAAAAAATTATGACAAGTCAAAGACCGACATATCTTACATTAAAATTAACAAACGAATGAAGGAAAAAAATTGATTTTTTTAAACAAAACAAAAAAAAATATATTTGAAACACACTATTCTCTTGTTATACGTCGTCGTCGTCGATGAATTTTTTTTTTCTTCGTCTTCTTAGTCTTTTACTTCAAATTCATTTCATTTCATAAAATGTTTTAAAATGTTACATTCTTCGATTTATAATATGTTTGAAATATTATTCTTCAAAAAATATGAATATTTTATATCAAAAAAAAAAAATAATTTTTTTTTCTTTATTTTTAAAAGGAGGAAAAAACCGAATTCATATTATTTATAATATAAAAATGGTTTCGGGAATGATTCATCACAATTTTGTTGATGAATGCTTAATTTATTGAGAGAAAAAAAAATTATGGAAAAAAAATAGATTTCAAAATATATCAAAATGAAAAGAAGTTGATACACAAGAAAAAAAAAAGAAGAAAAAAATCTCTGTACTTTAAAGATTGAGTCTCTTTACCAGACATGTTAGCCGGTCGAATACCGCACGCCAATTAATTATAAAAGCCGGTGTGCTGTTGTGCCCTTAGAACTTTAAAATTAGTAAAAATTGCCAAAAATGAACCAAATATTTTTTACATGCTCCCTAGGGTCGAAAGTGGCTTATTGCACACCTAGTTTATACGAGAAAATTGGTTTAGTTTTCAAGAGCTAGTAATTGGTAGATTACTATACCAGGGAAGTATTTTGATATCTCGTATCCAGATGAGTAAGATCGTGGGCTTCAGCCCCAGGTTCTTTTATTCATCGTGATACGGGATATCAAATTGTTTCCCTGGTGCAGTATGCTATTTTACTTTACTAGCGAGGTAACGGGTTTTTCCTAGGATGGAAATAGCCCTATTACCTCCCTAGTAAAGAAACAGTAACAGTAAAGTAATACATAGGTTGAAAAGTAGAATTATCGTATGAATTTTGTAGATCCGAGACGTAGCCGAGATCAAAATACACACGAAAACGAGACTTTTCAGTCTTATCCCGAGGTAACGGATTTATATGATTTTGAAGACCAAACTAATTTCCTTGTTTTCCCTAGGTGTGTAAGAAGCCACTTTCGACCCGATGGAAAAGAAAATCATGTAAAATCCATTACATAACTCGGTATTAAAATGAAAATTCACGTTTTCGTTTGTTTATTGACCTCGGGTTCGCCACAGATTATAAAATTCACACTACTCTACTTTTCATCTGTTTATAGCTTTTATAGTGTTGGCGAAAAATACTAGATGAACCGGGCGGACAATGTCATCAACTTAAACAGTTAATAGTAGTTTGTGTGACAAGTTGAGAAATGAGATTGTTTTTGTGACTGAATGTGATGTTATCAACTGACGAAAGCGAGATATTTACGTCACAACGACGAACAAGTTGAAAAGTCGAGCTTTCGTGTGAAATTTGTTGCTTCGAGGCTAGGCCGAGGTCAATAACCACGTGAAAATTTGAATGTTCATTTTTTGACTTAGTTAAGTACAATATTGTACATGCTGAGAACACAGAAAAAAATGGTTCATTGATGAAATGGGCTTTTTTCGGTACGGAAGCATTACAAAAATTGGAATAAAATTGAAAATTCACGTTTCGTGTGATTGTTTTCAATTAATGTTATCTATCCCCTGTCATGTAAATAACTATTTTGTAATTTTACTCACGTAAAAAATCTCACTCTCGTATTTAGGCTGTTGCAGCTGTTTCTCTCCGTTTCTCTGTTTTCTCTCATTTCATATGCTATTTACAAAGGCAAATTAGAAAAATAAGAGAAACCAAGGAGAACAGCTTATGCTTAGTTTCCTTTTGCCAAAAAAGTACTCCGTGTGAGAGACAAAATTGAATTTTTTCAATTTTTTCTTTGTTTATTTGACAGTTTGCTCTCTCACGGCTCTCTCACGGAGTACTTTTTGTTGAGTGGAATGGACACTTTAGATACGAAAGTAGGATTTTTTACGTGTGCAAAAAATAGCATTGATTACCGAGTCTCAACAATGGTAACGGAAACTTTACTTTTCGTCACTGAGTTGAGGAAACCCCTTTTTTTGTTTTTCATATGGCCTTGGAACAAACCTATAGAGACTATGAAGAAGAGAAAGACGTAGAAGCCATTCATTGCAGAGAGATGCTAATATGACAACTAAGTCGTTCCGACGGATAGACGGAATATGTCGAATGATTTTGAATCGGTTGTGAGAAAATTTATTGAATTCTCTCTCAAAAAACCAGCTGTCATTCGACAGATTTCGTCGAAACGACGCGACGTCCCAGTCGTCAAATTAGCATCTCTCTGATTCATGGTTACTGTTTGTGCTGAATTCAGTTACTGGAACATAAACTGATCGCCGTTAATGTGCGATAAATGACTTTTAATGGAAGGTGATTATTATCAGAATCCGATTACTTTAGTTACTGCGGCTTTTCTACATTTTTGACAGCTGTCAATTTGATAGTATGAAAAACAAATTCAGCTTCAAAGATCGCAAAAGTATAATCTTGGAATATAACAACAATAGTTCAGTGGCTGCAAAACCAGCGGCGTTATGAGACGGGCAACCAACATGTCTGATCTCTTATATAGACATTTCAAAAAATAATAATAATATTTCTCCTGTCCTCTCTCTGTACATGGATGTGTGTGTGTTATTTGTTCGATGTGCGATTGGATATCAAATGAAGGCGCGTTTTTATATATAAAATAACAAAAAAAATTTAAATTTTATGTGCGATCAAATATGTATAAATGATGTGAACTAGTTGATTGATGGGTTTTGTTTTTTGGTTTGATTATACTGAAACACTGACAGTGTTTTGGATAATAGATTTTTTATTGAATATTTTCTTCGTTTCGGATTTACAAATATTTTCATACGAAAAGAATTAACGACACAAAAAAAGAGTTAACATTTTTGACATTCGAACCGGACCATGAGAATTTTTGAATTTTAATAAGAATTCGGATTTAGATATCGATTGCGGCGTTGTTCTTGGTTTATATTTTATATATCGTCACAATTTGCTATTATTGGACTCGTACATGGTTGAGGATGTCTGTTGGTAGGGTTAGTCCATGAGGAAAATGATGCCAGGAAACCAAGGCTGAAGGGGTCACATAAATCGCTAATGTCAGCACTCTATTTACTTGTGAACAAACTTCACTGCTATGACATTTTGTGGATGTTATTCACCAGAGTCTAATATTTCACTTAGAAAATGTAGCGCAATGAACAAGTACTGAAAAAAGGTAGCGACCCTGCATGCCAATGGTAGTTTTCTATTAGTGAGAAGACAATTGAAATACAATTATAACTGGACAAAATTGCATGATTGTTCAGACTTCACATCTTGGGGTGACCGCTATGATTCGTTCCCATCAATGAAAGCTATTAGAATTGTTATCAACTTCTGTATGTTCCTTATCTTAGTTAGTTTCTCGGCATATTATCTGTTCCCTAAGAGTTCCGAGATGACATGTCATAATGACTAAGGAAAAACCTTTTTCTGTAGATCAGAAACGTAGTATAATTGTCGAACCAACGCAAAATTGCTCGTTTGTCTTCGGTCTAAATAGCGATGTAATTGTCAATTCTAAAGTATTGCTACGTGTCTCAACATTAATAGCGGAGTGTGTAAGTCGAGACTTCATATTGAATTATTGAATTGTCAGCTGTGGGTTCGAAACTCAACCGCAACACAAATAATCCGTTGCATCAGGTTGTTGTCCACAATAATGACATCTGATTTAATCGGTTTGTGTACCGATAACGTCTCTTTGTGCTACATGTAATTGTTAGTTGGTAATGTCATTCAGTCAGGCGAAAAGCCCTTTGACGGTGTGTGTTGTCTTTTTTTAAATATCACACTTTGAAGATGTAGTAAATGAAGTCCGATGTAAGCTCATAGTTACAGAGCACCCTAATGTTGCAAAATTGAACCGTTTTCTTTTGAAACATTTGAATTGTTACAGATCTAGTCGTAGCAATAGAAGATAGCATGATCACTAATCAGTCTAATAAAGCGCAATGATGTTGAATGACAAGGGATCATTCGTAAATTAGGTAACACTTTTTCAGTGCGCGAGAATTTCACTTCCTGTGAAGTTTTAATCGTCAAAAAAATTGTTTTTCATACGGGCGGTGTGGGGAGAAAATAGAACTTTTCCCACAGATATTTCGCTTCGCTCTTGTTGGAATTTCCTACTTTCTCGGTAAACAAATAACTATTTCTTGACATTCCATTTAACTAGCGTCTCTGAAACTATCCAGGGTCAACATTAATCAATAGTTTTAGTGTTTCTTCACCGAAGTCTCGTCTCTTAATTAATTTATTTTTCAAATCTATCAAACCAAAGAATGATTTACCGTACGAGGTAAAAATCGCACATTTTCTTCAACTTTTTTTTTCATTCAACTATTTCATTGTCTCCTTTTTACCTTTATGCGTAGACACAAGGGTGAATCATTTAACCTTAATCATCTAACCTTATGCACCCTGCAGAATCTTCTTCTCCTTGCATATATATCCCCATCTCATACACACATACTGTGTTACGGTACGAATGAAAACGAAACGATCTCTACACACACACGATAGTAATTTATTATACCGAAAAAAAGTAAATAAAAAAAGATATTTCGATCTTACGATGGGACCTTTCCACATAAATGTATTGCACTTTGAAAGCATTTAAGGATAGCACAATGGAAAATACGTTTATTTGTGAAAAAGTAGAGAGAATAGAGAACGTAAACTCAATTTAGCGTAAAAATATTTAACCCCTATGACGGGTTAAGTTAAAAACCAACATCTCCGATTTCAATATCCCCTCCGGGGCTAAAAGGTTAGGGATTTTTTTTTCATTCGGATATATTGGGATGTGATGAGAACAAAATATATTTTTTTCTCGATAAAATGAAAAAAAAGGAATTTAATCGGTAGAAAGAAGAAAATATTGTGGTGTGGTGCATTGCATAGCATCTGATAATAAAAATGTTTTTTTTTATATTTTTAAAGAGAAACGGTTAAAAAAACACTCATGGTGCATTGTAATGCAGTGGCATTTAATACCATGGGAACTGAATTTTTCCGGCTTGCTGGATTTTTTGACATTTTTCGCTGTTTCTTCGATCGAATTGATTGATCGAAATTTATGAAAATTCGAAAGACTTTCTATCATCAATCATGAAAGGATTGGAATGTACGGATATGATGCTTTTGATTTTGTAATTTTTACGCAAGATTTCCGTAAGAATTTCGCACATTTCAGAATTTGCCTCAGACTTAACGGAGGATCTTAATTTAATCAACAGAGTTAAATGGCTAGGATCCAAGGATATGCCAGAGAATTTTTTTATTTTGGTAAAAGATAAGAACAGGTTATGGGCCTGATTTGTTGGCAGAACTTTTGATAGCCTAGAGTTCCACTGTTCTATCAATAGAATTCACTGTTATAATTGCCTCTGATTTTAAACAGGGGATCTTCATTCATTGAACAGTTATTAACTAAGATCAAAGGATATGCCAATGCTACTGTAAGGGGTCGTGAAGTAACATGGAATTTCCTCAGCATTTTTTCAACAGTTAATGACTAGCATCCATATACGACAGTCCTACAGTTACTGTGAAAGCGACGTGAAAGAAAATGGAATTTCCTCAGCATTGTGAGAAATGTTTTGTTTTTTTGCAGCTAAAACGTAAGCATTCGTCATTCATGTCAACAGGTTAAGGGCCTGATTTTTGGGCAGAACTTTTGATAACCTAGAGTGGAACACTGTGGAAGGAATTCAATGTTATAATTGCCTCAGATGTTGAGAAAGAAAATGGAATTTTCTCAGCGTCTTGAGAAATATTTTGTTTTTTAGCAGCTAAAAGGTGTCAACAGGTTATGGGCCTGAACTTTCGATAGCCTAGAGTTCCACTGTAGATAGAACTCACTGTTGTAATTATTGCCCTACTTAATGATTCCTTGATTCGTTCCGGAAATTGATCAATTCTAAGGACGTAAGAAATGGGAATGTAAAATTACATTAGAGCGAAATTCCCGTTTCGATTCCGTAATTATTACATTCTGGTCATGTCAGTGTAGTTTTTTAACAGCAACTTTGCAACAAATGGCTGTAAGGAATAGTTTTAGTCAAATGTGTAACATATTCACATTCATCCATCCAACGAAACCGAGATTAATTCTCACAAAAATCCCTTGAACCATAACACCGATTGCATTACAGCATCGGCTATCGTGATAATACTGCACCACATTCCACTCATAACGCAATCAAATCAAAATAATTGCATCCCATCTGATTGGCCATAATTTAACAAAAACGTAAATCGGTTTGTCATCGGTCGAAACGACTCACTTAAATCCACACACAATATATATTCCATTTGATGGACAACATAATTCAATTTATATGTCTCGTCAATTCTGCTTGCTTGCCCCGATGGCACACGATACACAATACGTCTCCTACCCAAATATTATACAACACAACAGAAGAAAGGTGATGTGTCTCACATTATTATTGGCGCTATGAACGTCATATATACATAAATGTGTACACACATAGGTGCCAACACACATTTCCTTGCACTGCTTTGAGCAATACATTGCGTGTCTTGTAGAATCAATTTTTTTTTTCTTCACTTTTTCTTCTTCTTCTTTGCTGTAGATAAGTATCTGGTAAACATATGATGGACTCCTTGCAACAAATTCGTTTTTTTTCCCTCTCATTCACTTTGTCCAGTTAATTTTCATTCAACGATTTAAAGTCATTCAGTAGTTCGGTTTCGTAGTAAAAAAAAGGAGAGAGAGACCCTAAACTGAATAACAGTCATTTGAATGAAGGACGTTTATGGTGTGTGATAGTACAATGAAGGTATATATTGGATGGTGCGTGTTGAGAAGGTTGTTATAATGTGAATGGTCTTTTATGTATAATCATAATGATGAACGAAATGAAATGAGGTAGAAATTGCGGCAATTAATTATGTGATTTGGATGAACACATTTTTGTTCGTTTGTTTTGTTGACTAATTTCATTGTTGTCGAGGTGAGTGATTGGATGTTTATTTCAACTATGATTCGCTAGATGTATCCGTGAGCAAATTGGTAAATAGTGTATTTATAGCATTATATCAAGTACCACTGTCGCCATAGCCTGATGAGAAATTGTATTTTTGAACTGCATATTAATGCAATTGATTCAGCTGGTCCACATATACAAACAAAACCTCTCATACGTTTTTATATGCTCGTACCACGCACGTGCGTGTAACTATTTCACTCGTATAAGCAATTTTGTTTGTATAAATGGACCAGCTAAAAAACAGCTGAAGCAAATTCATGAGTAAATTTCACTGACGTCGACTGTTATTCGAATTGGTTTCAATGAATAATTCGATTTTAATCAAATGAAACGTTTTTTTACGGAGGCAATGGCCTGACCTACACAGACACAAATATTTTCACTCGAACTGCGTGAATGACGTTACTGGGATTAGATCGTGACAGAGAAAAATAAAAGTAAAATGACTAAGCCGCGGCAAGGAGATAAGGAACGTGTGAATGTCAAATGGTTCAAGAAGACGACGGAATTCACCTGACATTGTCTCCTTGCACAGGCGTCGTATTTTATCATTTCATTGAATGGGAAAGTTGCTTCCGTATATTAAATCGTGAATTTAACGAGGTTCAGAAGGGCTTTGAAATTGGTTGAGATACTCGGCCGTGACTGCTTTCACAATTTCTCGACGTTGACAGCGAGAAAAATGAACCGTCGACCGTCCACGAACCATTGTTACTAACGAGTATCTTAACCTTTCACTGACGGCAAGCAAATCAGAAGTTTTCCTATCGCATCTATTACTTCATTTGTTCTAAGCATTTTCAAGGGTTTGATTTCAAATCTTGTACTTCACTTTTTTTAAACCTGTTTCTTGTTATTGTACAAACGCTTTAGTGCGGAGGTTCGGGCTGTGACTCGACAAATGAATTAAAATGAACGCTTGAAACGTTATAAAAATTCACGTGAACTTATACCATGATTGAACACTCGTCTTACTCTATTGATTTTCGTACATGAACTGACTGAATCAAAAGGTTGTACGCATACACGTACGACTTACCAACACATTAGTCAGAGCTTGTCGTTTATTCTTGTATACTGATACCATATAAAGGCTGTCCGTAACAGGTTAATTAGTATTTTGTGTACATGGAGCTGCACCCATTTATACTATTGTTAGCAAAGCGGATGTGTAGTAATACAGGATTCAAGTCTCATCCTTATGAGGGACTAACGTGCATGCATGCACTCGGTTTAGTGAGACTTAGTTCGTGAAGTACAAGATTCTAAACAAACCGCTAGAACTGGTAGATGCTATTTGCTATTGCTATTTGGGTGAAAATCGTTTAAAAGAAAGTATTTGCAGCCAATTGTCGAAGCATCCAATTGTAGAGCTAGTTTTGTGCAAGGAAAACTCGAGTTGATTTTGACAAAACACCCAATAACCAGGCTAATTTGTACAGGGCAAAATAAACTTGTTGTAAATAGTGTCTCATAGACTCTTTGCACCCTGTTCAGAATAGTGTATTTGAGGCTGTATGTAGTTCAGGGAAAAAAATGTTCAAACAACAGACGTTTCAGCTTCTTAAGCTATACGGTGAACAGTGGCTACACCTGCCGTTTACAAACTATAATCATTATTTTTCCTCTACGTCTCCACTTCCTTCCTAAACGACGTAATTCATAAATTGAACAGAAAATAAAAAAAACATTTTTAATTCAAAGTCTGTTCTAATTTACATCAAGACTTAAGAGATTAACATCACTCGGCTATATATCGCGCAGAACACAAATGACGAATTTCATTTCATTTAATTTTAATCCGAAAATGTGAATACATAATCAACTGCCATCACAAAAACCAACTTCTCTATGAATCCGAAACGAGCCATATTTTTCGTTAAATTTTTATCCTGAAGAAAACATGTGTTTTGAGACCAAAAAAAAATGGTTTTTTATCCCTCTGTGTGTCTTTCTTCCACATTTTAACCAAGAGCTGAGTGAGAATATTATTTATAATGAAAAGATGCGGAACAAATAAATTCATTTTTTCTATTAAAAATGCCTCATCAAAATGTGTACTTTCTGGTTTCAGTTTACCCCTTTTATGCCTGTTCCTGTGAAGAAACATCTTTGTGTTGTTGTCGTTTTTTTTTTCTCTCGTAATATTCCTATTTCAACTCAATTTTTTTTTCGTATCTTTTTGTACTAAATTGTGTTCATATGTGCGCGGATTGAATATGCTGCTGTTTAATAGACGGTGAGATAATAATGTTTCCAACGATTTTTTTTTTCTTCAAAAATATATTTTGCTGTAAACGTTCGTATATTATTCATTTGGTAATATCTTCCTGTTGACATAGAATGAGAATAACACACAACAAACGAAAGGAAGAATTTTTTTTTTGTGTCAATTTTGAGACGTGACATGATGTAACAAATATTTTGAAAAATTGTAATTTAAATCGGTTGTGTGCAAGGGTTAAAAAAATGCAAAAAAAAGCAACAACCGACAAGATGTTTTCGGTTGATGTTTCTGACAATTGGGAAAATGTTTGAGTGCACGGTGGGAAAATCGAAATAGTTAAACTGTTGGATCATCAAATTGTTTGGAAAACATCGACTGACATTTTTAGACAGATTTCGTTGTTCGACGGTGATATGGCATTGCACATGACTCAGTTATATTTTTGTAACAAGCGGAGAGAATCGAAAATTGTTGAGCAGTTTAATGTGAACGAGTTAATTCTATTGGCAAAATTTATGGTTTGTCTTTGAGTTAAGGATTACAAAGAGGGCCTGCGAACGGAATTATCTTAGAGAAGTTTCATTCTGAAAATTCGGAAAAATTCGGAAACAATTTCGGAAAATTCCAAAAAAAATCGGAATTTTTCGGAATCGTTTCCGAATTTTTCGGAATCGTTTACTAATTTTTCGGAATCGTTTCCGAAATTTTCGGAATCGTTTCCGAATTTTTCGGAATCGTTTCCGAATTTTTCGGAATCGTTTCCGAATTTTTCGGAATCGTTTACTAATTTTTCGGAATCGTTTCCGAATTTTTCGGAATCGTCTCCGAATTTTTCGGAATCGTTTCCGAATTTTTCGGAATCGTTTCCGAATTTTTCGGAATCATTTACTAATTTTTCGGAATCGTTTCCGAATTTTTCGTAATCGTTTCCGAATTATTCGGAATCGTTTCCGAATTTTTCGGAATCAAAATTCTCCAAAATATGTCCTGCTAGATATATATTCAGGTTCGAACTGACCATATCACTGGGCTATCGAGCAACTACGCCTTTTACAATTTTTCGGGCCTTTCGAAATTTTGTTGCCAGTGGACCTACTGGTAGACTTTTGGCCCTGGATATATTTGAGTCTGAGGTTTCTGTGCGATTTTTTAATTTAAAAATTAAATTCAAAGGCTCACATGTTCACATTGAAACCAATCATCGAACCGCAGCTTAACATCAGAATAACAATAGCAGAGAGAGAGAGAGAGAGAGAGAGAGCGCGCAAAAAAGTCGTCCTTTCAACGCAAAACGTTTTCTGTTTCTCGTATTTAATGTAACAAGCGAATCTGTATTTTACAGGGTCATACTGTCTACCAAAGGTCATTTAGGCTGTACGTACATCATGTTCATGACCTTCCAAACGTCAAGTACGATACCAGCTGTCAGACATGTTGAAAAATATCGAATGAATTAACACGTAGCGGATTATGCTCGAGCAGGCACTTTAGGCACGCCGGAAAGTGCTAAGGAAGTCGACGAATACCTTCAAATAAATTTCTAAAAATCAAAAGTAAAATTTTTGATTTTTGGAGGTATTCCTCGACTCCATTAGCACTTTCCGGTGTGCCTAAAGTTGACGAGTCGCAATAACCGGCAACGTGTTAAGTATAAAAAAATGAATTTGAGTCCACACTGCCTCTCAACCCACAAACAAGTCAATTTATCAACAAACAAAAAAAAACTTAAAGAAACAATAACGGAAATTTACTCACCATTCGCCTGCTTCTTGAACGCATCCACAATGTCAGCCGGTGAAATAGACAGTCCGTAGACATTCAGCAGTTCCTGCATTGCATTGAATGCATTACAAGCAAACTCAATTCGTGCTTGTGGATCACTTCCTTCACCCGATGCCATTGCCGATGGCGTTTGTTGGGCTGCGGCTGCTGCTGCTGCAATACCGAACGCTGATTTGGCTATCGAAAAATTGGTATTTGGTATGTTGTAGAATTTATTATTCTCGAACGTACGGAATTCGTTCGACTGGTGGCTCTGTTGACTTTCCAGCAATTTGCGCCAATTGATGGACATTGCCTCGAATGCAATCCTCGGATCGTCAAATTTGAATGGGGAATTGCGTATCGTTAGCGGTGTCGGCGAAGCATTTTGGTGTGCGCTTGATGGTGGGTTAGACGGTGTCGGCGATGACGGTGTTGTCGGATTTGTTGCGGTTGTTGGTGGTGTGGTTGTCGTTGCTGCTGTAAGCATGGAGTCAACGGCTGTCGACGCGTTCATATCGTTTTCATCGGCCGATGTTGAACAGCGTGGATTGAAATTTTTTCGCTTATTTTTGGTTTGTTGATTGTGCAGTGCCACTGCAGCAGCGGACGGTATTTGTACTATAGACGAGCCAACCGATGGGGGTGTCGGTGATTGGCTGTTGGCGGTTGTTGTTTTCATAGTTACCTGGAAACGTAAATAAAACGAAAAATTAAAATCAAAACTCACCGAGACAACAATACAACTGCTATGGGAGATAACATTGGTTGACATGGTATAATATCCATAATTTGTTGAGTGACCAAACGAGACGGAATTTCAGTTGTGGAATTCGCACGTCTTACAAACAACGTTAATACAACGGGCGAGAAGCGGTAAGCAAGAAACGCGGATAATTAAACTCAATTTTACCTAATACGACGAATTACCAAGATAAAGAAATCTCACAAATTATTACCAAATGCAGAGTTCTTGTGCTAACAGGTTGTCGGTTTCGACACAAAATTGTTTACTTGGCAATTTTGTTGAACATTTATTAATTCGGTTGATGAAGCCTTACATTTCCGTTGAGACAATAGTGGATTACGAACTATTCGCGCAAGAAGTGCTAAGAACTTCTTTTCAAAAATTCGAATTAATTGATTCGTCAAAATTCTCGAAATCATTTCAGGTTCAGTCATATTATCAACACTGAGCCTGTACCAGTACTTATACTTGTTACCTTGTTAGCGATTGTCTAGGTTTTCGGTCTCTCAGTAACAAATTGTAAGTAACAACCAGAAAAATGATAACAGATGCGCCATCTGTTATCATTTCTCTGGTAACAACCTAACTGCAACCAATGAAAGTCTAGAACAGGTATGGTCGATCGGCAAATTCGTCTTAAACGCACTCACATTTTATGTCAAAATAATATGAAAATTAGTGCGTTTAAGTACGAAAATCAATTTTTTATGTCCTCCGGGCGGACAACCTGTTTTACACTTTCATTGACTGCAACTAACCAGGCATCCGCGTAATTATGAATAATTACAAAAGCGTAACGATGTTACAATGTTGTAATAGTTGTTGTGGAAAACGCACTGTCCAAATTCATCAAAAAATATTCTCTACATTGCATCGTTCCATTTGCGCTGTCCGACATTGAAATTATCAACGAAAAAATTGAACGAAAAATTCGATGAAATATTTGAGAACAGATCAAAAACGAGAACATCGAAAAGTACATCAAATTCATCCATTTATGTCCAAAAATCCATGATTAAATAACACAAAGACGAGAGAAAGAATGAACAAAAAAAAATGTTCAAATTGCACATTTTAGCATTTTTGCATCAAAATTTTGATGTTCGAATGAAATTGCAATGCGAAATTATTTTTTTTTTACCCAAACCTTCTGTAAAATCCCATTACGTAGGCATACCTTAGCGCGCACATTTTCAGCAGATTTAAGCAGAAGATTCCAAAAATTTTGTTCAACATTGCGTTGAGACTTTGTTGAAACGAATGTTTTATGAAAAACGTATCCATAAAATGGTTAATATCTGGACGTAGCAGTCATTTTTGTGGTTTGGTTTTTTTTTTGCCGGAATTTTGTGAAAAATATTATGAACAAACGTACGGTCAATTTACTCTCGCTGCTTCTTTTACTGTCACCGATGTATGGGAAGTCGTTGAAGTAGATGTAGTCTCAGTGAGAATTACTTTTTGAGGACTAGAAACATCCTGGTTCATTCGATGAGTTACCGACGCCCAAATAAAAATAAACGAAGGTCTGTGAGCTACATGTAGATTAAAGAATGTACAGGGCATCGACAGCCACTACTTATTAAACTTTTAAAACGTTACAACCGACTACTGAAGTCTACTGAAGAGAAAATAGTATAACTATCTCAATGAGGTATGTCAATAATGGTTGTGGCTTTCGTATTAGGTTACGGTGATACCTAATATGAAGAGTGACATAATACGACAAATTCGTGGATATAAAAACCTGTCTTGATAACACGGATTTTGAGTTATTTGCATGTCGAAATTGCATAGACCATTATGACGGGGACGTGTCTCGTAGTCGAAATTTGATTTAAACAAAGAACTTGCGGGACGTCCCAATCGCTTTCTCAAAAGAACGTCTTCTGCATAGAGTGTTCCATTTCGGAAGTTGTTCACTTTTATGCCGCGGTGACACAATAGAAAAAAATAGTTTCGCGTTCACTTTTGCAATTTTCTATATGCGATGCTGCGGGGACAAAGTAAACTACTAACAAAGCCGCATAAAGACTAACGAACAGTTTTGATTTTGTACGGGTATACCAGCTGAAAAACTACTGAAGCAAATTTCTATCCGAATTTCACTCGACGTCCGCTGAATCGGATTTTAATGGCGTAATAGAAAGCGATCGGATAGCGTTTTTTCCTGTTTTCGGATACCACCGTCACGTCTACTTAGACTATGTGCTGTGCAGGATTAGTGAGAAAGAATTGTTTGTTCCAACCAAGGCTGCAAACTTTGAAAAGGTCAGGCAGATGCAAATACTGAACAACAACTCAAACTATGTTCACACTAATTTTACAGCAGTTCTTGTCATAGAGTTGATAACAGATGGCGTAGCAAATTTATCCATTTGATTTATGAATAAATTCGTCTTCGGTCGTTTGGTTGTCACAAAGAACATGTTAGCAGTTTGTTTTGTTAAATTCGCTCAATTTGATTTTTTCCCGAATGTGTAGTTATGTTGATGTCCATTGGTCGCATCTCGTTCAATTTTTTCAGCTTTTACCCAGATGTTCACTCTAGACGGCGAGGCGGAAGCAGCGCCATCTGTTATGATATCGTCATCGAACGCTATTGACACTTGACAGTTCAATGACGAAAATCAAACCAAAGTAAAGGCAGCATCAGTATACTTCCGATCGTCGTTCAGTCCACACGCGCAAAGTTTCTAAGTTGCAAAGTTTGGAATTTTCCATCATTAGAAAAAACAGTTTGGTTAAATCAGATCGATTGAACGACTAAAATAGAAATTAAACAAACAAAGAAACAAGAAAAATTCTTTGTTTTTCAGTGAATACAGGTATTTTCTTGCAAATGATTTCTCTTTTATAACATTGACGCTTTTCTTGACGCTCCAAGAACGCTGCTCTTTGTATTTGAGAATTTTGATTCTTCACTTTTTGTGCTTAATTGTGGTTTCGTTTACTTTTGTGCAGATATTGGCTAACAATCGAAGCGATGGATTCTCCAATGAGTAATACCTCGGGACTTGCAGACAAGAAACCGACTCGTAAGCGACGCACCGAAAATCTCCTCTTGTTGGATGATGATTCAATCAATAAACGACTCCGGCCACATCAAAGAAACGGATCTCTTTCTCATTTAAATGACGATTGTCTGCTGGAAGTTTTTAAGCATTTAAACCGAGTCGACCTTTGTCACGTGTACAATGCGTGTACACGCTTCGTCCCACTGGCTGAGCGTACATTTAAATACGCTCTAAATAGGAAGCTCGATTGGACCAAGTTTAATGTGGACGAGCAAGCATTAGATATGCGGCTTGTATTCTACAAATTCGGTCACTTATGTGAGTCGATAGAGGTCCACGGAAAAATTGGCGCCGACGTACTGCAGCTATTAACTCAATTAACATTTTTAAAACTTGTAAATGTGGATGTCGATTCGAAAATATTCCGGGTGGTTCATACAGCCCAAAATTTAAAGGAACTTGTCTTGGCTGATTGCAATTTTGTTGGCAGAAGTGGAACGTACCGTTCACCACGAAGCTCGAATGGTGTTGTTCGTACCAAAAAAAACCCATTGCTGAGTCTTACATTTCAATCAGAGCAACGACCATTACGTATACCACCATTACGCATATTCAGTTATTTTCTTCAATACAATCAACGATTACAGTGTCTCAGCCTACCGATTGATGTTCCACACTGTTATATAACTCACATTCTAAAACGCGCAAAACAATTGTCCGAATTGAACTTTCATACCAAACACAATGCCGTGAGCACTGAAGTACGAAATATGTTGAGTAATTTGACGAACCTAAGAAAAATGACTGTCAATGGCAGTAATACGATTGGTATGTGTGGAATACCGGTATTGGAAGGCATCGCACAGAACGCTCCGGAACTAACTCACTTGGAAGTAAAACAATTTATTTTAAAGGAAAAGGCACTCGATATCACGTCTCAGATGAAAAATCTGCAAAACTTGTCATTGGCGGGCATGTTTGATTGCTTTAAAACAGAGCTTGTGTCATTGGTAGCTGCATTACCGCTTCTCAACGTTTTAACGCTTGAATTTCAAAGTTGTTGTCCGACCCATTGTACAAAGCGAAATGTTAACTTTAATATATTGAAAGGAATTGTTGACGAAGGCAAGCACCTCCGGCAAATAAATATTTGGGGAGTTAGAGAAATTCGGATTAATGAGAATAGCTATGCTGAGCTGGTCGAGGTACGAGAAAAAGGCAACCGACAAGGCAAACTTTCAATTGAAATTGTAGGATGTGCATCAACAACGGAGTTCAATGTACCGATCCAACTTCGGAGAACCAATGACAAGTGTTTGGCAATTGACTTCTATGTCGATAACTTTTGCAACTGTTAACACAAATAACGAAGAATTGATTTTAACAAAAAAAAAATTCCCGCTGTCCTTATTGCATGTTCCTACTCCTACTCCCACTGTTTCCGTTTTTCCCCAAATCAATCAAGTTCTTGAGTAGAGTTTTTGTTGAAAAATATGTTAGAAAAGGTTTGTTTTTAATGTTTTCCTTTCCCTTTGCGCCACATTAAAGCAATTAGATGTAAACGTTTACCGCACTAATCTAAATTAAATTGTATAGCCGATTGTAGGCTAAACCCTTGTTGAATGGCCAAATGATATTATTATGAGCACACTACTCTCTGTAAATATGCGACTATAATAAACCAATGAATCTTGAAAATCTTATTTTTTCCCCCTAATTTTCATCAAGAGAGATTTAATTACCTGACTGATAACGATCGTTACCGTAACCAGCGGAAGATTACATTACTGAATAGCGGCAGTAGTTACTTAATACGCTGTACATCTTATCAATTTCCCAACCAATTCACATAGAATGGCGGCTCTTTTCAACTATTTTAAAATTTCTGTTATTTTGTACAATGCCAAATAAGAGATAAACACAAAAACTAATAATAATGAAAATGAGAGAGAGAGAGAGAGAGAGAGAGAGAGGATGTACCGAAAACCTTATGATACAACCATCACAGCAACAGTGTAACGTTTAAACGAGGGGGAAATTACGTGGGCAAATACTGGGATAGGTGCTATAGATCTCTTCGTTTGGTGAAACTGATGACGGAAACGTGAGGAATGGTGGGGAAAAGTGTGCAAACTAATCGAAACCAACTTCACAATTTCACATAGTAATGAATAAGTGAGTGCGTCCAATTCTTTGAAATGAATGCAAATGAACTAAATACGGGGAATTCCCTTAGAAGCAAAGTTGGTTGTCATTAGTTTGCACACAAAACCGAACCGTCGATCGTCACGCCAGCGGTCATTTTAGTGATCTATTTGCTATTGCTACCAACAGACTCCAGTAGACACCAATGACGCCAATAGACGAAAATGGCCACCAATACTTACAAATAGAAGGAAATTGTACCGAAATACAGGCTAATAGTCGTCATTATAGACAGTTACATTGACATGTAATGGCGCACAATTTCCTTCTATTGGTAAGCATTGGTGTAACATTTCCTTATATTGGTAACAATTACCGGCTTTTGGCTATTTGTGTCTATTGGCGTCTATTGGATGGAGGGATTGTTTTGAAAAACCGCCTCGGACCCATTTCGTCTGGGATGGATATATGTAGCGTTTGAAAGGTCTTGGACCGAGTAACTCAAACAAAGCCTCACATTGTCTCTAGCCAACCTTAATTGCTGGTAGCAGGTTGTCAAAGGTCGATAAATAGGTGTTTATTACTCATTTCACGACCGCTAAATGTGCGCGACATGCATTTGAATGGAAAGCTAACGTCAATTACTTTCGGGACATGCGTAGTTTGATAAACATCTACTAAAATGTTAGAAAAAAAATGACAAAATGGAAGTACAGTTTGTTCATTTCATTTTTACACAGTTTCTAAAGATTGTCGTTATGTCAGAGTTTTAAATGTACCCAGTCAATTAAGTTCTTTCCAAATTGCGCAATATTTGAATTCGCGATAGAAATTTTGAATTTTGCGCCAAAAATTCATAATTTGGGAAGAACTTAATTGACTGGGTACATTTAAAACTCTGACATATCTAAAACTGTGTAAAAATGACATGAGCAAACTGTAGGATGAAAGCAGTAATAATATATGGAACATTTATGACAGGTCTGTGTCAGTGGTGATGACTGCTAAAGAGTAACTAACATGCTCTCTGCAAAATACGTTATCGAAGTTTTCCATTGATGTCTCATTTGCCGTGTTTGTGATCATGTTCGTCATCAAAAATGTTCTAGTTGCGGGTAAACGAACACTTTGAATGTAAAAATTCTTATGAGACATCAATGGAAAGCTTGGGATAACGTACGTCACAGAGAGAGCATGTTAGTTGTACATTAGCTGTCATCACTACCGACACAGAAATGTCATGGATTTTGACTCCTTCCACCAGAGAGATGCTAATTTGACGACTGGGTCGTTTCGACGGATAGAGGGAATATGTCGAATGATTTTAAAATTGGTTGAGAGAAAATGTATTGAATTCTCTCTCAAAAACCCAACTGTCATTCGACATATTCCCTCTATCCGTCGAAACGACCCAGTCGTTATATTAGCATCTCTCTGCCTTCCACCCAACTTCCATTTTATAATCTTTTTCTGACATGAATTAACTGATTGTTATCACACTAGGCATGTCCTGAAAGTACTTCAGTTTTCCAACGAACACACAGATCGCACCTGTCAACCGCTATATATATCCATCCCAGAAGAAATGTGTGTCCAATTTCCGTAGGTGGTTTTTCACTATTGATGTCTATTGGCGCGTATTGGTGACGATTGGCGTCCATTGTTAATTGTTCCGAGGACAGAACAAATCGGAAAAATACTGGGACATGTGGTACTTGTGCTTGTCATTGATGCCAATAGACGGCAATGAACACCCATAGCCGTCAACAGTTACCAACAAAAGTGAATAGCCCAGAGAAATGTCAAGTTGGTACATATGTGGCAAGATAGAAGAAACATGTGAATGACAGCTGACACCTATGGGAGAGAATTTGCATGAAATTCTTTCGAATTCTTAACCATATATGCCAGCTGTCATTCACATGTTCCTTGAATCTCGCTGCATGTGTACCAACTTAAAATTTCTCTGGAATAGCCGTCAATCAATAGAAATATGTGGGACCAGATTTGCTCGCGTAGTTTGCCCCTCGCGTGTACATTTTGAAAGAACACACCAATAATATAATGTAATTAAACTTATACGGAAAATTATAATAAAACGAAAACAAAACCGAAAAAAAAACCGTTTTTGTATTCCGCAGCAATATTTTATCCGATGAAGATTCCATACATTTACACAAAAAAAAAATATTTTATTTATCCCATTGCTTGCTTAATCTAATTAATTATCAAGAAAACAACATAAAAATTAAAATCTTTTGTAGTTTTGTGTACAATTTATATCTTTTAATTTACTCATTCCCATTTCTTATTGGAAAATTTATATTTCTTATGCGATTTTAATACCAAGATTATAATACAAAACGCCATCCGTATGGAATGTATACTACACAACGAATATAATTTTACATACCAATATACGTACAACATATCGTTCTTAGAGAACGACGATCACCACACATTATTAATGTTATACCCGACAACAACTCAGCGGAAGAGTTTATGTACATATTGTGTTACGATTTTTGGTTTATGCTCAAATATTCATTTCTGGCTTGTTGCCGATTGTACAGTTTTTGATGGGAAATTAAGTGAAATTAGTTTGATAGTGTGTGGTGTTCAAGCATCATCTTTACGATTTTGGTCTTCTTTAAACGGAAAACCGCTGTCGATCGACTTATATTTGATCACGGCGTTGTGATATGGAAAACTTAAATCTATGTCATCCGATTATCTCTGGCCTTTCAGTCGTTCTAATTTTTTGATTTAATTTGATTAGACCCGTACGAAGTACTGGGGTCTTATAGGTTTACGCATACGTTTGTAACACGTCGAATTGGACTCCCTGAGTAAGGGGAAACCTATTGTGGTTGTCTAGAGATGCCAAATCCGCGAAAAAAAAATGTCCGTCTGCCCGTCTGTCCGTCTGTCTGTCTGCACGATAACTTGAGTAAAACGCATCCGATTTTGAAAATTCTTTTTTTTCCCGTTTGGTAATGTCAAAAGACAGGCTAAGTTCGAAGATGAGTGATTTTGGATCGACCCCTCCCGAGCTGTGGCCCAATAAGTGCTTTACGGTTTTTCGAAGATATCTCCGGACATACAAACGTTACACTTGTAACTGATACGTCAAATAAAAGGTATTTACAATACCGATCGACAAAAAAAAAGTTTATGGAAATCGGATGACCGACTCGTGAGTTAGACCCCTTGGTGTGGAACAGGCACAGGGCGGCAAGCAGTTTTTGCTTGTAGGTCGGCCACATTTGAACATATTTCGTTCGTTTTAGCTTTATTAGATAGGTATTGACCGTACCAATCAGGGAAAAAAAGTTTATGAAATTATGTTCTCCGGAGCGTGAGCTAGGTTTCTTGGAGTGAGCTCTTATCTGGCTACTCGGCCGTACAGTGAACGTGGAGTATTTTGTCAATATCTCGAGTATATTTTGACCGAATTTCACGATTTTTTTTTGTTTGAAAGGTATTAACGAATGTAAAGCGTCGGTACTATTTCCGGTCTCCTAACAAAATGGCTGCCGGCGGCCATATTGGATTTTATTAAAAGTGATATAAAGTGGGAAAAATGGTACTTAGAGTGTTTCTGTTAACATGGAAATAATTTGTTATGTGTGTGGGGTGCTTCAGGCATTCCATATATGGACATCTATATATACCTATATTGAGCTATATAATAGCATATTCCTCTGTGAAATGTTTATTTATAGTGAAATATAGGTAAATATAGCGGTATATAGCTGTTTAAATAGGAATTTATGAAATTTGACTCCGTACGGGGCTGTCTATATTGCCTCCGGCAATTTAATTGTATATGATAACAAGGCAAAGAGTGGATAATGTAAGTGATTTAAAAGGAAGAATAGTTTTTCAGCAGAGAAGAAAATGAAGTAAGAGAAATGAAGAGTTTCACATTAAAGGCTTTTGATACGAATAGGTGTTTCGTACGGGTCGGCGTTAGCTATGTTTTTTTCAGTTTTCCTAGACAAATTAGTGAGTCCCCTGTACTTTAGTTCTACCCAACTGCATTGACAAAAAAGTTTCGAAAAGCTCAGCTGTTGCCGGTAACTTCATCTCCAGGTAAACTACAATAGCTGCCACAGCTGTAGCGCCCAATACAAAAAATACAGCTGCGGCAGATAATGTAGACTACCTGGCGACAAAGTTACCTGCAACAGCTGAGTTTTTCGAAACTTTTTTGTCAGTGTGAAACATTCTCTTGAGGGCTCGAACGTTTTTCGAACGTTTTCCCACGAAACGAAACCATTGTCGTTTTCCAGACAGAAACTAACGACAATTCAGGTGAGAAAATACACAATTTTCGCACCAAGAGGGAGAGTGCTGAGATTTTATTAAATCGATTGTCATCAGACAAAACGTCAACAAAACGTCATTTTTTGCCAACTTTTTTTTACCAGAAAATCAACTATTTTCGTTATTTTTACCCACTTTTTCACTTTAGATTTGGCGTGTATTCAGAAGAAAAATAATTTGTCACACCGCAGGCGAGAAAATAGTTATTTTCTCCCCTCCACTGAAACTTCGGCAGCATCTGATGTTATCTCTCGGGAAAACAGTTGGAAATTGTATTTTCTCAGGTGACTTTTGTGGATCGCTACTCTCTTACCGCAAACAACACCCTCGAAATCAAATTTAAAACTTTTCTTCACTCGTTGAACAAATAACTCAAGGGGCCATGAGAAAATGATGTTTTGTTGACAGTTCGGCGGAGAAAATTTCTGTTTTCTCACCTCTGGTTCTGACAGGGAAGAAAATAGACATTTTCTCCAACGGACTGTCGCATTTGGTTTAGTTTTAAAAATTTGTGTAAAAAATTGATGTTTTTGTTTCGTGGAAGAAAACAGTTAGTCACATCTTGCACATTTGCGAGGAGCGAGAGTAGCGAGTGCTTCGAATTGATCGAGTTGTAATTTCCAATTTGCCTCCAGATGTAAACAAATAGCTAAATTATATTGAATAAGAAGGATGTTTTTTACCCCAAATATCAAGTCGAATATTGAAGTTTAAACTTTGTGAAAAAGTCAAGCGTGGGAACGTTAAAATTATCTTTAAATACTGCACTGCTCCCCAGTTAGAAGTGAGTGGGCATACCTAATTTTTATGCCCGCCCTGCCCAAAGCCCAATAATTTAAAAAAAAGCATGCCCACGGCGCAGCCCATGCCCAAGAATCTTTAAAAGTATGCCCACTGCCCAGCCCATGCCCAAGGCCCACATAGGAAATTTTCGCTAAAAATGTGAAAATTGTCAATCTGAGGCGAAACCGATGTTGACAGCACAGTTGGAAACACGATTTTATGTGCGATAGCCGTTTTAAAATTCCTTGAATGAATATTACATCGTACGGAAAGTCTAGACTGCACTTAAGACTTAAGTTTGTGGGATCACACATTTTTGAAAAGTGCCCATGCTGCGCCCTATGCCCACGAAATTTTAAAGAGTGCCCATGCCCATGTCCCGTGGGCATGCCCATGGGCGTGGGCAGCCCACTTTTATGGGCAGCCCACTCACCTCTATCCCCAGTAGTAATTGTGATATTGATTTTGAAATCATTATATGTCCAAAAAGTATTCGAAACTCCGAAATAGATAATTTTCTCAAATGGAATCTAGTACATCATTTGATTAATTTTCACTGTAGTTGTTTGGAACTGTTCAGTGCAAGGAATAATGTTAATCATGGGACTAAACCTCAACAATAATCACGCGAATATTTAATTTTTTTATGGCATTCGACCATTAAAAAACTCAAAATCAATAAAAACTAAAATGTGAGTCATCAGAGAGGAAATTGAATTCATTTTATTATTGCAATTTCAAACAAATTTTATTTATTTTTGATTCACATTTAAAGCGACTAGAAAAACGAACCTAAACATCGCGCAATGATTACAATAAATGCATACAGAAGTAAATAGTTTGGTTCCATTTAACATTCACGGCACTTTAAAAATGAAAAAAAGTTTTAATGTAGGAAAATAAAACAATAAAACGAAATAACAAAAAAAAACTTTTTTTTAAATATTTTATCGCAACGGTGTGCGATGGAAATCATAAATTTTGAGCGTGAAATAATATTTTTTTTGTTGAAAATTAAATTAAATTTCATATAAAAGCAATAGTTGGATGCCTATATCACATTACCTGTTCGGTGTACTTTTTTTTCAGGTGTGTAAGCAATTAATTTTATAAATAAAAATTTAATTTTTTTTGTTGATATCAGAGGTTTTTACACAACTTTCGGTTTTGTTATTTTTAGCTTTGCAGTGTTATGGAATTTGCTATGTTTTCAGAAATTCAAATTTGAAATGACATTTAAAAAAAGCAAAATATGGAAAAACAATCAGTTCCAACCAGGGACTATTTTGGGGGAAAACATTTTCCCATATTTTCCTACGTTTTCACACAATTTCGAACACTTTCTCTAATTTTCCACAAAAAAAAAATCAAGAAAACGCGGGAAAATCTTTTTCCAAAAAAGACGTACCCTTCCCGACGTCTTACTCTAATAAAAAAAAAATCACCTGTCCTTTCACAGTAGTCTTTTGCATTTTAATGAGGGATATAGTCAAATTTTGGACCAATTTTGGTGACAATAAATACAATGGTTCGGTGATCTGGGTAAGCTAGCTCGTCTGAATCGTCTTTCAGTTCTACAAAATGGGCATCTTTTACTTTTTCGGTTAGTTTCCCATTTTCGGAGTGAACGCGTGAAAAGTTATAGCATGTCAATGGGTCGTAAAATAGTATTTTTCGTCACAAGTGACGTAAAGTAGAATTTTTCAGGCTTCGCCTCGTTAGGACAAGCTTAAGACGTGTCCTGAAAAAATTCTGCTTTCGTCATGAGTCACGAACTACGTTTTCTGTGCCGTAAGGATCATAATGAGACGAAAAACAACACAAAAACATTACAACAATTTCAGCTTTTCTTAGCAATCTCTTTTCGATCGTAGGTGCAGTGACGAAATACGTCGAATTATGATTGTAAGGCACAGAAACAGTTTTTTCATCCTGGAGTACCAAAAACGTCACATTCACTCACCAAATTTAGCACCAAAAGAGCAACATTCTCCCCTACTCTTTTCTCTCAATTTTCATTCCCGCTTGTGTCATTTTCGATCTTATGTTGTTTATTGCCCAGATATGTCAAGTCGTTGTATGCACGCAAATATAATTTTTTTAGTGTTTTGTGACAATGCATTCATAAGGATTGCTTTCGGCATTCATACGGATGTCTTCTCGGCATTCATACGGATTGCTTATTTTTCGATATTTGTGAGAATGCATGTACTTCTTTACGCATTCATACGGATTGCTTTCGGCATTTATACTTGCTTTTGCACTACTACAATGTGTTGTTCAGTTTTGTTCGGAATGTGACTTTGGTACTATAGGATGAAGACGAGCTTCGCGGAGCTCCGTTCCATCCTCGGACGTTTTCACCACCTGGGTCGAAAACACACCGTTTTGATCCCTGGTATGTAACATATTATTTATTTGTGACAACTCGAGATCGACATGTATCTAAAGGTTGAAACGTCGTACGAATATAGGTCTATGACAGACGTTTATAAAGAGTATAGTCATCTGTAGATGCCGCCACCTGTTCTGGACTTACGACTAAAAATATGGTAAATGTTGGGACATTCCTGCTGGCTTGCCTTTAATTCCACGTATAGGTATAATACACCCCAGATATTTAGTGTCGAAGTAGACCCATACTTTTCAGTGCAAAATTGTCGTGAACCGTGCGATTATTGGCATTGAAAATGTTGATTTCCTCCTACGTCGTAGTAGGTGGAAAACCTCATTTATTTGATTTCATAAATAAAACGTGATTGATTGCGACGAATACGGGCTTATTGTAAAGCAGAGATGCACACGGTTTATTTACAGTCCATAAAAATGGTCACTCAAGATGTACTTTGTACTTCACAAGAGGTCGCAACTGTTCCCAACTATGGAAAATCGAGTTTTTGACGATTCAAACGAGCCATAGCTTCAACTGATCGCCGAACCATTGTTTTCGAATTGATTCAAGTTTTGGCGATATCACTCTTAAAGCAATACGAACAACAGTTAATAAAGGAGAGTTTTCAATTCCCTTTGACAAATGCAGACAAATTAAGGCATATGACTACACAACTGACGCAAACACACCTAATTTCAATTTTTCTTTTGTTCTCCTGTCAAGTATGACAGTTGAACAATAGAAAAATTTGAGTTAGATCTGTCTCACGTTGCCACCTACAGCGGTAGATCGAATGACAGACCAATGAATTCGCCAACATAAAAGAATGACAGAAAGAATGTGAGATGACCGATGGGGTGGGTAGTCCGTGTCCTGAATGATAGATTAAATTACATTAAGAAGATGTGCGAACATTGACATCAATTAGAGTGTGGCTATAAGGTGGCGCGAAATTAGAAAAAAAAAATGTTTTGGGATCATTTGTCTTTGTCTACCCAACAAAAGCACAACTAGCTGTCCCGAAATTAAATATTTTATTTGAGAATTTTGCGAAGGGAATAGCAAGCTCCCGTTAGTTGTTTAACGGGATTTTTTAAGAGCATGTTCAAGGTTGCACTCACACTACTACGACTACTTTAAAGATAATGGAAAATTCTCTTAAATATCTCACATCTAGCGCAAAAACTCCGACGTCTAACTTTTAATTTGCTTCAACAAAAAACAACAAGAAATGTTCAAATATTAGAAATTCCATACAAATTTTGCCTTCGAACAATTTATTGACATTGATAAAACGATGACCAATCACTTTTTATCCCTCCATTAATTTCATCTATTTAATAAGTTTACGTTTGGTTACAATTAAAGAAATGCTTTCGTTCGTTCGAATGAAGTTGATTAATCTTCGCAGCGCATACCATTCTGTGTAATTCCACTTTACCGAACCCATCGTATACATCATTCCATCAAAAAACCAAACCAACCAACAACACAACAAAAAACAAAATGTTAAAATATCAAATGAAATTTTTACTTCTTCTTTAAATCATAATTTTAACATGAAAACTCAACAAAAATCCATTAAAATTTTTGGCTTTTTTTGTGTAAAAAAAAAACTTTTTCGTTTTAATTCCATTCCATCCATTCTGCCGATATTTTTATGAACCGAAAATGTATAATTTCGTTAGATATAGATGATTTTGTTGTATATGAACCTCGATATGAACATGAACCGAACCAAAATAAGACAAAAAACATGAAAAGATCAACCAGATTTAAATCTTTTCTCATTTTTAAATACTTAAGCTTGAACTCGCGTTCAAGACGATCGAATCAGATCGCTTTTTAGTGTTCGTTAAAAGTTCACACCGATTTTTACAGTCGGTTAACCCCCTACACCGCAAAGTTGAAGAGTAATGGTACTACTAATTATAGTACTAAGTCTAACAAGAAGTTTCTATCATTACTACAATATAAAGTTGGACTGAGCGTACCAACGGTAAGTGCATATACCAACGGTAAGTGCATATACCAACGGTAAGTACATATACCAACGGTAAGTGCATATACCAACGTTAAGGGCATATACCAACGGTAAGTGCATATACCAACGGTAAGTGCATATACCAACGGTAAGTGCATATACCAACGGTAAGTGCATATACCAACGGTAAGTGCATATACCAACGGTAAGTGCATATACCAACGGTAAGTGCATATACCAACGGTAAGTGCATATACCAACGGTAAGTGCATATACCAACGGTAAGTGCATATACCAACGGTAAGTGCATATACCAACGGTAAGTGCATATACCAACGGTAAGTGCATATACCAACGGTAAGTGCATATACCAACGGTAAGTGCATATACCAACGGTAAGTGCATATACCAACGGTAAGTGAAAATGATTCGGCATGTATTGTCACTTGTTGTCACTATACTTCGCTTACAAATAATTTAAGCTGATCCGGGAGATATCTGTGAGATGTTTCGCTGTTTGGTTGATTTTAGTTCAAAAATACCATTTCTCCAAGAACACTACATCAATTCGCTCAGAACAGAAGCAAGTCTAGTGAATCATAGCTGAAATGAAATTTCAGCTCTTGACCAAGCTTGCTAACTCTTGACCAGGGCGACGATTCTCTTATTTTCGTAACTTGACAGTTGCGTGTATAAAATCCCGTAAGAACTGTCAAGTTACGAATTCGTACGAACGCTACGAGAATCAACGCCCAGTCTGTGGTAAAGCTACCATAAAGCGAACAAAGCCAAGAGGTTTGCCCTGAAGTGGACATCAGAAATTTCTGACAGTTGCTCTACTACATAAAGCAAGGGGAAGATATCTGGAATTTTCGTTGAAAAGGATTTTCAAAAAGAAAATCTTCTGAGGATTTTCTTTACCATTTTTGCTGGATTTGCATGATTTCGCCCTGGATTTACATCGATTTTTAGTGATTTTCTTCTTAAGCTTTAGAGATTTTCTTGGATTTCCAAGTATTTTTTTTCGATTTTGACAACGCACTTCTAGCAAAAGTGGTTCAAGTGACAGCTGCCAAATAGAGTACTATTCTGTATGAAAAAAATGTCAAAAATTTGTTTGATACACTGTCCCGTTTCAATGCTCTACTCAGAGTATTGCTCATGCTTGAAGTGCTTTAATTTTGAGTATTTTCTATTTTTCAAAGGATTTTCAAAAGATTTTTTTGACCGACAAAGGGTTTTCTATGAATATCTGCGCCTCGACATAAAGGATGATTCTATTTCTCGGTAGGCGGTGTGAAAATGGCTGTAGTCGTGAAAATTTTTGCTCGTCGAATTTTTCAGTATTTTTGTGTGTTTTTATTGTTTTTTTGTTCGGTTTCTGTTGTTTTGTGATCTGATAGACTCGGAAGTGTGTTTAAGGTTGTGGGTATGCTGGTTTTTTGTTCCAATAGTTCCGGAATTTGACGAAGATTGAAAGTGGAAAAAGAGCATCAAAGTGTCAACGACGAAAGTGACTGAAGCAGTGTGAATGAGCAGAACCGCAAGCTAAGCAATTGTGATACGGGCCGTTGGAGGTCCATTATTCTAATGAGACCGTTGGAGGTCCCCGTGGCAGCTAATTGGAGGTTTCGTCTTTCGTCATTTGCTGGCTCACCGTCAATGTCTGTAGCTTGTGGTGCAATTTGGTGAATGTATTTTTGGTACGAAGGGCTGCTGTATTATGGCAGTTTTTGGTGTGTGGTAGGTCAATTTAAGTGACGTTCCAGCACAGGAAAGTGGCAGGATGGAAAGTGTCACGTTGAAGTTGCGCTGGACTGAATGAATGGTATGGTTTGTATGAATGGTGTTGCGTGAAAGCCGGAAGCAGGTAAACTATAAGGACAGGTACTTGAATGTATTGCAGTTTTTTGAATGAAAAGATTAAGTAGAGTAAAGTAGAATGAGCTGCGTACGTTTGAATGAGGGCAGATGCTGAGTACTTGTTGGAATATGCAAAGGTTGAATGGAAATGCAGGAAGAACCAAACCGCGCAGATTGGAACAGACGAGCAGACAGCGACAAGGAAGGAACGCGAGGATGGCGGGTAGCTAAGTGTGTAGTAAGTGCACTGGCCAGAGAGGTAATTTGACTGACTATATTGACTAAATGAAAGATAACGTTTGTAGCTAGTCCGACTGTTAGACCGAGCGGCGGCAGTTGTTGTTAGTTACCTCTGTAACATACAGAGGTATATAAGTTCTAGCAACTTGAGTGGCGGCCCAGAGCTGCAGACCTCAGACAGGCCTGGGGAATTCTCGCGAGACAACCAGGTCAGTCTCTGGTCAGCTTGGATGGCCGAAACGTAACAGGAAAACCCGACGTGCTTTTCCCTTACTGTTCTAAGTGAGCCTGACTGGGACCAGGGCCTGGTCCCCAGCTCAAGATGTGAAGTCTGAGTCTGAGTCTGAGTCTGAGTCTCGACATAAAGGATGATTCTGCTTCTCGAAAAACTAACTTCATCTGACACCTTCGCTCTTCTTTCAAAAGTAAGTAAACGCATAGGGAAACAGATCGTTTATGTATGGATGGGCGTTCTGTGATGTTCTTCATTTCTAACCATTCATTTTCTGTTCAACAATTCAGTTCAGATTGATTTCGATGGTTTCCACAATTTAATTGTGAACCGAATCAAAACAGCGAAAACATCGATATTATTTACCTACCTCTAAGGCACTATTCAATTCTCAATTCAATCGTACACCTACTTTTTATTAAAAAAGTTTTTTTAGAAAAATGTTTTATCCATACGAACACAACGTGAACATATACAGTATATAATACATCAAAAAGACGGTGAATATAACTGATGAAAAAAAAAAAACAAACTTAAATTCAAAAATTATTATCCACAAAACATGTTTGATTTATTGAGTCTATGACATATCTTGACATTTTAAGGTTAATTTATTTTTTTGTATTCCTTCCAATACACATCACAGAGTGTCTCTATATCCACTCCGGTTCAAATTTTTTTTTCTTCGGAGGTTTTTGTTGTGGTCTTAAAAACGAGAAAAATAATTTTTTTTAACCGAAAAACGTTCCTTCGCGTATTCGTATTATAGGTATGGTAACGTACAACATAATATGTCTTATTCCACATTACAGCTAAACAACCATAAAAAAGTGCTCTGTGATTAATTTAAAAAATGAAAATAAAAAAAAATTTGAAATTTGAAGTTGAACGATCAACATAACATACCAGAAATGTATTAAAAATATCAAAAAAAAAAAGAGAATCGAACGAGAGAAGAAAAAAAAATCTTTTTAAAATAATAACTTATAAAATTGTACAAGACACACACACACTACACACCAATGATGGTTTTTATAATCCTTTTGATTTTGAAGAATAAAAATTGTTCGCTTCGTGTGTTTTTTTTCACTTTACTTTACTTTACTTCGCTTCTCTGTTGTCAAATATATTGGTTAATACGAATATCATTTTGGATAATACAAAAAAAAATCGTTTTTTCCTCTTCTCGTTGTTTTCTTTTTAATTTGAAAATATTAATTATTTTACGTAAGTAAACTAGTTGGATACGTATATATACAGACACTGTTTTTGTGTTGCATTGAATTATAATTATTGAATTTAGAAATCGGATTTTATATTTAATTTATGGCTGTACCGCGGAGAGACTCTGTCAGATTTTTTTTTTAAATAAATTTATTTTAACCGATGATGAATTGAAGTTGTAAAAAAAAACATTTTTGAATTATTGAATTAGTGAATATACGGCAAAAAAAACCAAACAATTCAATACGAACCTCTCCCAGAGACAATTAAATAAATTGAAGCAAAAGAATATCGACATCGCCTTTCACAGTGAAATTACCATCTCAACATTCTTTGACTACTTTTAACCACTCTACCGCGTTAGACTCTTTTTTTCATTTTATTGAATCAACTCAACAAGTCTCACCCCCATTCATCTATATTTGCTAGACTCTGAAGGACTAGATTTGGCATTTACTTAAATGAAACCGCTCACCACGCTCATCATAATCTAGTACTTCGAGGTCAATGCTTTATAAAAGTGGATGTTTACACTAAAGTAAATGCAAATCCACAAAGCCAAACAGCACTCAAGTTTCGATAGAATTCGATTACAAAGCAAGTTTACTTCATTTTATAGCACCAACGATTTAAACAGACCTTTATCACAACGCAGGTGAGAAAATAGTCATTTTCTCCCTACTGATGAAACTTCGGAAGTTTTTGTTGTGAAAAGTGTTGTGTCTACCTCGAGAAAAGTTAAAAATTCCATTTTATCGGGTGACTTGTCGCCAGAGCGCAGCGAGCAATACCATCATATTTTCAACTTGTTCACCTCGTTGTATAACAGGGCGTATCGAATTCTGCAAATTTTGAGGTGCGCGGCCTCTGTGCGGAAAACGTAAATCATCGAAAACTGTGTCCGGGCATGTGGTTGATGGATCCGAGGGAGCCTGGGAAGAAGGCTCTCGGACCACTTTAATTTTCCGATGGTCATAACTTGGAAAGTTCCGAGTATTTTTGAAAACAATGTTCTAGCGAAATGTAGAGATTTGAAAACTCTACAAAACTACCGAAGAAACCGATGGTCCAAAAGGTGCCACTGCCAAGATTGCGCAACATCAAAAATTGGACCTTTTGGTTTTTGACTTATATTTCCTGAGAGACAAATGATTATGTTGAGCTTGTGGTATGAGGTGGTAGGGGAGGTCGAGCACTACCAGTACACTAGGCATGTCCCGGTAAGCAATTCACCTGAAACTACTTTTTCAAAATTTTGGAAACAAAATTTTAAGAGTACCCAAGTCGCGCACGAAGCCAGTGAACACTGCAATCGTTACTGCTGAGTCGAGGACACATTGGCCAGTAAGTATACATAATATTCCATGAAAGTTGCATCCTCAAGGATTGCCACTTTATAAGAGAATCAGAAACATTGGGCAAAACATAGGTCAGTGCATCCTCAAGAGTAACTGATGTTTGAGGACTAGGATCCCCTAAGCCCTTAACAATCTCTTGACTTTGCGTGGTAAACCTTCTTCGCGTGCTACGATTTTCTAACAGATTTATAACATTGTAGCATGAATATTGCCACCAAGTGGTCAATGATCTCATCCAAAAAATTTGGAGCAAAAATCAACAGGAACACAATGCAATAAATTAAATGTCGCTTGACTACACAAATGAAGACGTGAAGGAAAATAAAACATTTTGCAGCTGTATACGATGAGACATAAGTCATCGTAAGTTAGATTGAAATTTCATTGGATTTTATTCAAGTCAAAAGATTAAATAAATAAAAAAAAAATTCTGATTTGATGTTTGTCCATTATATCGCCAATGAGACCCCATTTAAATTGAATTTCTTACTTTGTTCTACTAGACCTAGCTGCCGAGCTGAACGACTTAAGAACATATACACAATGTATGTATATGCCACCCCGGCATATGATGCATATATTAACTCGAAAAAGCAAACGAAATCGCTGATAAGTCAAAATTATAAAAACGAGAACATTTGCGCGTTGTTGTTGCTATGCTTTTCACATTTTTTTTCGTCTTCTTTTTATTTCTTCTTATTACTCCTCCGGTTCGTATAGTATAGTAGAGATATATACTCTGCAGCTACATAAACAACACCGATTTTTTTTCTTTCTTCGATTCTTCCATTTCTTTCATTCGATTCCGATATAATACACAAATGCATTCGGTTTTCAAACCAATTTGATATATGATCCGAAAAGTCCACACACAACCGCCACAACAACGGTATGAAGAGAAAAGAGAGCAGAAGCTTCGGAATATAAAGTGTGGGGAAGACGGTTGGTGGTTCTGTATGAATTTCGCTAAAATCAGATTTTAAATAGATCGCTTGAATCTGAATTCAATTAAATGGTTTAATTGAACACGGATACCCAATACCTACCGCAATGTTTTCGTTTACGAAACGAAACGGTTGGCATTTTGATTTCTTGGTAAAAATGGTTTTGTGTTTATTTGTCGCCAGTTCAATAAAAGTAAAATAAATTTTGCGATGTTTTTTTCGATTCTGTCTTTCTTTCATTGCGATTGATGGTACATTATTCGGGTGATGGAGAGGAGGTGATTTGAACTCTTTAGCTAAGAAAATAGATTTGATTTTGAAAAAATTTGGCAGGACGAAATCAAACAATTTCTGTTCTCAATACACTTTTGCCTATCTGATGGGACAATTCTACCGTGTGAGTATCGCCTCAAACGATAATATCGCCTCGAACGATAATATCGCCTCGAACGATAATATCGCCTCGAACGATAATATCGCCTTAAAGACGAAAATATGCAGTTCTGAGCAATAATATCGCTCAGAGATGATATTATTGATCGAAGAAACGAGGATTTTCGCCCAGAAAACAATAATATCGCCCTCTGGGCACAGAATTTATTACCCAGAAATTATCACTCTGGTCAATAATATCACCCAGGGTTATAGTATCACACACAATTTTGTGGACGATATTATCACGTTCTGGGCAATATTATTCGAATAAACCAAAAAATCCAGGTTAATAATATTGTCCAGAGCGATATTATCGTACATCCTAGGCGATAATATAAACGAGTACGAAATTACAATTTTTAACGCACAGGGTCATAATATGAATATCGCACAGAAGATGATATTATCGTCCAGACGATGATATTATCGTCCAGACGATGATATTATCGCCCAGACGATGATATTATCGCCCAGACGATGATATTATCGCCCAGACGATGATATTATCGCCCAGACGATGATATTATCGCCCAGACGATGATATTATCGCCCAGACGATGATATTATTGCCCAGACGATGATATTATCGCCCAGAGGATGATATTATCGCCCAGACGATGATATTATCGCCTAGACGATGATATTATCGCCCAGACGATGATATTATCGCCCAGATGATAATATTATCGCCCAGACGATGATATTATCGTCCAGACGATGATATTATCGCCCAGACGATGATATTACCGTCCAGACGATGATATTATCGTCCAGACGATAATATTATCGCCCAGACGATGATATCATCGCCCAGACGATGATATTATCGCCCAGACGATGATATTATCGCCCAGACGATGATATTATCGCCCAGACGATGATATTATCGCCCAGACGATGATATTATCGCCCAGACGATGATAATATCGTCCACAAAATTCTGTGTGAAAATATGCAGCGTGATAGAAGGAACATGTGAATGACAGCTGGCACCTATGGGAGATAATGTGAGAGAATTGGTATCGTTTTTTCGATAGATAATTTTATCTCGAAGCGGTAATATCGCATGTTTTCGTCTTTTGGGCGATATCACCGTTCGACGCGATAATCACACGGTAGAAATATCTTGTCTTCTCTTGCCTATTTCCAAAATAACCACCGCCAAAATTGCGATCTTTGATTAATTACCATAAATTGTAGCATTAATACTCAGTAACAAGTCGTTGATAGATATATAATACAGCAGGCCGCATACGCGAAAGACTTAAGAAGAAAAAAACCTATCGCACGGAATGCTAGCTAAACAAACTCCACTGCCAAGCATGTGTTATTCCAAAGAAAAAAGATTAAAACAACGAGAAAAAAAAAACCGAAGTAAAAAGTCAAATCTTTTAAACACAACCTTGAGCTGACACGCCTATTACAAATTTCATCTCATCTTAATACTCCCCACTCCCCCCAGACAATCTCTCTCCAGTGATCTTTGAATTAATATTTCGGGTTTTTTCTGTAATATTTAAATTGGATTTTTGTTAAAATAAATGGTGGAATAATCCAAATAAATAACACAAATATCTCCGAATGAATATTAATACACAACAACCGAAAATCATTTCAAAGAATGAACCAAAAAATTTTTTTTTAACTAACTCGAAACTGGTGGATTGGCTGGTGTGTTGTGTATAGTAGTTTTATAAATGTACAAATAAGACGAAACGAAAAAAAAACTCTTCAAAATTTAAATAGATCATTTGTCAATTATTTATTCATTTTAATTATTTTGATTTTGTTAGTCCAGTCCCTTCACGTACCATTCGAGTACAGATATTTTCACATTCCATAGAATTTAATACAAATGGCGTAGATATTCAAGATGGTGGATGAAGACAATACTCGTCACAGAATCACGATATTAAACAGGAGGAGATACCAAGTCATTGACCGTTAACTGAAACTACAGTTGTTAGATTTTCAAGAATTCTTCATTTCTTATGCACTGAGTTTACGTCAAGTTTATAGCGCGAAATTTAAATGACTTCCAGTTTCAATTCGAAATTGGCGCCAAAAGCAATTAACTTTGCAGAAATGTCATTGTAAACTGAAGATGGGTTACATCGATTAACTGAGAACTTACTGACCCTGGAATGCGTACGAGAAATCTATTTCATTTACCGATGGTTACTTTTGTTGCTCACAACCGGTTCTGATCGAAGAAAATTAACTTGTCAGTGAAAGTTGTGACTAAAGATGACAGTTAGTTTGGGTCTTTAATCGATAAAATTAGTTTATATCGCCACGAAAACTGTCAAAATTTAGTTTCATTAACTCACAGTGGGTCCACTGGGGGACGAGAAAATAGACTTTCTGTACGTGTGTAGGAATACAATTATTTGCCGGAACATTTTGCTCATTCCAATAACGTGCTCCTACACATGACGACGCGATAACAACACCTTATGCAAAATTGACGTTAAATTTCTTTTGTTCTCTGACAATTTAACAAAAGGAATTTCAGGTAATCTTCGCGTTAAGTGATATCGGTGTGTGAGCAGTTACCAATTTTTAAGTTTGAAAATGAGAGGTTAAGTGAGCCAACAGTGGGACAATGGGTTAACATCATAGAACACTGGTGTGCCCTTGCCACACAATATGAGTGGTGCAGCATTATTTAATTTTCCACGCTATTTGACACTTTAAATGTCATACAAATAAGGGAAAATGACAAAATCTATGAAATATTGTTTGTACGATCACGGCACGATTATTAATCTCTTTGTGATGGCAAACTCTGTGGCAGAGTCTCCATCAAACTGATACTAGATCGACATATTTACGATTTTCTGTCTATGAGTTTTCACGCATGATGTAAACGCTCATTTTACAGACATTTTCATGCATTTTGCATGGTCTCACGAAGTGTGTGTGCATGGTTGGTTCTGCTTTTAAGTTCACAGTTGCTAAGACCACGTTAAATGCATGAAAGAATGGAAGATGCTTGAGAAATGAGCGTTTACATCAGGTTTACATTATGCATGAAAACTATATGACAGGTGGCTCGTACATTTTATGTCAACATATTTCAATCATTTTGCACTGATCACTTTATAGAGCATTTTTTCAGACATTTTTCACTCAACCAATCGAACCAAATTCAAATTTTAGGCGCAAATTAATTACCAAATACAATGCGCGTTGTTCCTAGACTAAATTGTTTCGATGGAACATTTTTTTCCTTCTCAAATATGAGAATTGAAACTGATTAAAACAACCGACTCTATCGCAAAAAAAAACTTTTTGTTAAAACTTGATTTTGAGTAGGATATGACTGAAATATACATTTTTTGGGCATTGCATTACAGAGCCGGTTATTACGATTGTTGGACAAAGCACACATTTCAATGGAACAGAAACATTTTCCTAATTATTTGAATTTTTTTGTTGGTTTTATGTTGCTTATGACTGTGTTAGCCGGTCAAAAACGGATCACCTTGCCATAGATTAGCTTCAGTACACTTACAGCAATAAACAGTTTTTTGATAGAAAAGCTATGCAATTGAAGCGAGCAGATTTTACGTGCTTCAGGTCTATAAATAGCAGGAACTGCAAATTCCGATATCATGAGAACTGAAAACGATAAGATAAGATAGACTGTTATATCTGCCAACGACATGTCCCATCCGCTGTTTTGTTTGATTAAATTGTCGTTTGAGACTACAGAGTGAGGTGTGACTATATCATTCTTAATCCGTTATCCATTGGCGACAGCGAGACTAGGAAGGGAGATTAGAGAGTAAAGAAACTTCCTGTAAGTTTTGTAGCTCTTCAGAGAGTTTTATTATAATTAATCATCCTGTCACCTAGCACTCGTACATTCTGTTTAAACGTAACACATCCCCGTCACTAAGACGAGTCTGTCCGATGATATCAATGTAACTGCTATCTAACGTCTGAATGGCGTCTAAGCCATTGTTCGAAAAAGCCCACCGCGCATAGTGAACGACCGACCTCAAATCGTATGGTGTACCGAAATTGCTAAACCATTGCGGATCGACAATGTCAAATGCAAAGTGAAAATTGGGATCGATATTCTGCCACAAAATGCGCACGAATCTGTCCCGTTCAACATCGTTGTGCATGTGATCATATCCCAATGCATGAACGGCTTCATGTACAGCTATACCTGGAGACACACAACCTCTGCCTATGGACATTTCTTGTCGTCCACCCTGTCTACCAAGCCATGACCAACATCCATCACCGTTTATAATGTCGACGAAATCTGGCTGAGTAGTTCGCTGAACGAATCTTATGCACGTTCGGGCTTCAATCGTCCTAAATTCAGCGTTCATCCATTCAATTTCACTGCCAGCTGCAATAAGTTAGCTCCTTAGATGAATCATCTACAAATTCGAGCCCTTTTGACTTACTAAATCCTTCACGTGCATCGACATTGAATGGAACGATGACGTGACCTAATTCATTTTTTTGCCATCTGAACGACGGATAAGTCCAGCCAGTTCTGCTACTATCATTTTTCGGGGCACTCAAAATTGCTTTCTGCTTGTTTGATAGTTTGATATCTCCTTGAAAGAAATTTTGGTAAATGCCTGAACCGACGGGAACTGGAACGGGTGAGCCGACTGCCAATGCAACAGAAATTGCCACAATGCAACAAGCAACAACGTTAAACATTTTCAACAGAATGACAATCAACAGTTCTAATGTAACGGGCATATATAGCAAACAGGCTGCAGATTACAATATCACGAAGAGTCGAGACGATAAGATTGGAATATTTTATCTGAATTGGCACTTTCCGTTGTGGGATTGCCCCATTCGCTGTATTCGCATCGAATTTTTTGGGCTTTATTTTAACTTTCTTCGACTAAGTTTAGTAACTTTAAAAGAGGAGGTTGCTGGTAAGGACCCGTTAAGGACGGCTATCACCTGTTATCGAAAACGACCTCAGGACAGCTTTGACTAATGAGGTCTTTTATGGCAAAACGAATGTTGAAAAAGTGAAGTACAAGATTTGAAATTGAACTCTTCAAATCACTTATAACAAATGAAGTAATAGATCCAATAAAAAACCACTTGCATGCTTGCCATATGTGAAAGGTTACTTAGGAGTCTGGCTACGGCTCTGATCGAAATATCGGTAGAAATGTAAGTTAGGACATGATGGGTCAAGGATCTACGTAAAAAAGAACGACAGGAATTACCCCGTTTCCGTGTAGTTTCGCAATATGAAACACGATCTGTCGCAAACGATTCACTGCCTAATGCTCTTTGATTTGATGATTTTCATTGCAGCAGGGTTTACTTAACTTACGGTCCATGTTATCTTGGGATTAGTGGAATTATAGCTTTTGGCACGAGTTTCAAAATTCCTGCTTGCAAAAAAAAGTGTTTCTGAGCGAACCACTCGAAACACCCTACGAAATTTGTACAGAAAATTAGCCCGTTCACTGTTAACCCTGTTCTAAATCCGTCTGCAATCCGATCGCCACAACTGAAAACACTAATGCTAACCGTCCCGATGATCGCATTTATCTACACCACACGAAAGCTCATTTTTCACAAAATCGAAAATATTTTTCAATCAAAACCATTCGACATTATGATCCAATCATTTCGACTCATTAACATTAATAACGTATCGATGTCGACATCCATAGATGTCCATTGAATAGCACACATTAATACATTCATCCAAACGATTGTGTCTTATAATTGGAAATAATTTTTTTTTTTCGTTCGTTTGTGCTGAAAAATGTAAGTTTAAGAGAGTATAAGATAGGTAAACGCCCAGTTTTTTTTATTATTATTACTATTATTATTCTTGTGAACATAACATGTTTCAGTGTGTATGTCGTTCTCGGTGTGTGTCAGAATGAATATGTTGAACGTGTTTTTTTATGGGGGCTATTTCGTTTGGAGCATGGTAATTTTTGACGTTTAAATTGTACATTCGATTCGAAATTCAGCGAATTGAAGGAAACTTAATTTTCTGGAGGAATTAACTCCACAAATGCTTTAAAATAAATTGAGAATGGATAGCGATAAATTAACCCCAAACTCATATGTAAGGAAGCATTGAAATTTACTTTACTACATGCCCCATGCGAAAGTGGATCATTACACAGCAATTTGCCCCCTGCGAAAATGACCCATTACATGTGGACTATTTTTGATCAATTTTTTTCTTCTTTTTTTTAATGTGGAAATCAACTTTTTCATGGAACAGGTAGTAAACCAGAATTCATTGGATGTTGATACGTACTTCGTTTCTTCGGAAACAACTTTGTGATACTCGCAGACTAGTGTGTCTTTGAGCAAATAGCTTCGGTAACTGTTTTTCGATTAGTGTAGGGTTTGTATATCCGAGCCGAAGGTGAAAGCTTGTTGCTCAAAAGGCACTTGTAAGTTTGATTTTCTAACAAAGTTGTTACCTGACGTAATTCATTGCTTTCCCAGCATCCAATGTAACATACTATTAATGGCTATCCCACGGGAAAGTTGTAATTACATACATATTCGGCTCGGATATGCAAACTTCACACTTGTCAAAATAATGGTATCCAAAGCTCTTTACTTAAATACTCACTCGTAAGTTCGACTAGTATCACAAAATTGATTCCGCCGCATCGAACATGATCTACTATTTCGGTTCATTTATTCGCACATTCGTTCAATTAAGATTCTAAGGCCCCCTTACGCAGTCGATTGTCAGTTGAAATGTTTGATGCAAATCCAACTTGATTGAAAACCCAACACTAATAGACGAGTTTGGGCCATCCATACAGTACTCTGCACTGTAAAAAGTAAGGCCGTCTGTCTCCGTTTTACTTTATTTAAGGACTCAATTCTTGTTATCAGGACACTACTTCCCTATCTTCTAATGTTTAATAGTACATCGAGTAACATTGGGAAGTCAACGAAGCACAGAAAGTTATTGCTGAAAAGACTGGGTTATTGATTCTACAGGTGTAGTGTTGCGTCATTTCAATCAGTGACACAAGTAGAAGAATGGAAAAAACGGTTGTTTAAGTACTTAACATTTGAGTAAGGAGTTTCGGTCACTTCCTATTTTCACATCAGAACGATCGATGTTGTGAATGATTTTCAACTTATAACTAGACGAAATCAACCAACTTTCTAGGCAATCTGGCTTTTCTAGACTTTTCCCGTTTATGTACCATTCATTTTCCCCTTCCAAACGGACGAGGGTATTAAAATTGCGTGACAAGTAAAACCTATCATACATCTGCCAGGCAGATTCTGCCTGTTCTATTTATTTACTGAAAGTAATGCAGTGCTATACATAAAATGTTGGGTAAAGTGTTGTTGTAGGCCAGAAGAACTTACTGGTTGCGAGAAGTAAAGGTACATCGATCGAGAAGATTGTACATTGTCTAATTGAGGTGATCTTCATTTTGGGGGTGCATGGGTAAGTCTTTTTTTAACGCTTTGAGAGCTCGCTACTTTACTAAACATCCATTCAACGGACACTATCCTGGACCTCAGAGAATTAATAGTAAAACTTGAAGTATTGTGACCCAAATCTGACTATATCGTCTATTTCGCAGTATTGATGGCTTTTCGTTGTGTAATCCAAGGCATATTTGTTAAAGAGATAAGTATCTCGATAAACACCAAATTGCATGTACAAACACATGAAACGTTTAAAATCTCATAAATGAAAAACAGCAAATTCTAAAATTGCTTCAAAATGTAATGACGACCGACATTATCTAAAACAATTATGAATTCGCTGCAATTAGCTTGCAAATGATTATCTGAATGGTACCATTGCCATGTGATGGAATGGCTCCGATTTCAGTTCGGTTACATATCTTTCTCGATCAAGTAAAGCCAATTTTTTTTCTTCTTAAAAAATGAGGTTTCTGACGAAAATCATTTTGTTCTGCGTTTCGGCAAAGTTCGTGATTAACATTGAATTTGATCACCTACGCCCTGTCGCGGTAAAGAGCTCGATTCAAACGGTTTTCTATTCAATTGGTTTGTAAACCTTTTTTTTACAGAGGAACAAAGTTACGGTTGAAAAAGTTATCTGTAAATGTCACCCTGAAGGCAAATTTGACAAAAATTACAAATGTCTAGTGAAATACATTGACCGCAACAATTTGAAAATTGATGTGTCTGGAAATTTAACCGAACCAATTTCGTCCTTCAGAAGCCGGACGAAATTTTTCTACAAATACAGCACCTATCAGCAAATCGGCGGGGATTTTAACGTATACGTTTGTGAAGTGCTGGCAAATGGATATGGAACTCCTATAATAGAATGGCTCTTTGGTAGCTTTTCTAAATTTACAAACCTTAGCCATAAATGTCCGTACGCTGGTAGTCTATATTTCAGAGCGGACAATGTATCCGTTGATGAATTTAGTTACCCCGATTTGATGCCGTCAGGTCAATATCGCCTTGATATTACATTGTTTGAGGATATGGAAAAAATATTGGCAAACGTCTACATTTACTTTAGCATTTCTGATCACAGAATCGATGTAAAATCACTCAAACTCTGACCAGTTTCTGCGTACTCGAACTCTTGTGTGCATTTAAAAAATAAAATTTTTCTTGTCGATTGATGAGTGTTACTGAATAAAGCACAAAAGATTGGTCAATTTCGTCAAATTTGGTTTGTAACGTGCGTGCACAGTGTGCCTGAACCAAACAATCATAAAACTTAGTGACGTATTTCTGGCCAAGACATTCTTTAAATCGATTTTTTACCATGAAGCCATGATGGCTCATTTTTGGCCAAATGGAGAAAAGTGTAGATCTGGTTGTGTTCTCCATTTTTCTCCATTTGACCAAAAATGAGCCATCATGGCTTCGATTTAAAGAATGTCTTGGCCAGCATTATGTCACTAAGTTTTCTGATTCTTTAATCAAAAATTCTTGAACCTCTGATATCTCTTCGTATTTCACCTTTTTTTGGGTTAATACAAACAACTTTTGTTCGAAGGGTAGGTAGGGCGCAGTGGGCGCTTTCGAAAAGTAAAAATTTTGTTTGTTCCATCGATTTCCATACATTTTAACGAGATACCAGAAAGTGACGAAAATAAATCTAATCATGAACGCGCGTTAGTAAGAGGGCGTGACGCAGGTGCTACAAAAATTTTTACGAAGCACAGAAAGTTATTGCTGAAAAGACTGGGTTGAGAGGATAGGGTGATGAGCGAAGTTGTTGATTCAACTGGCGGAGTGTTCCATCATTTCAGTCAGTAAGACAAGTAGAAGAACCGAAAAAAACGGTTGTTTAAGTAGTTAACATTGGAGTAAGGAGTTTCGGTCACTTCCTATTTTCACATCACAACGATCGATGTTGTGAATGATTTTCAACTTATAACTAGACGAAATCAACCAACTTTCTAGGCAATCTGGATTTTCTAGACTTTTCCCGCTTTTGTTCCATTCATTTTCCCCTTCCAAACGGACGAGGGTATTAAAATTGCGTGACAAGTAAAACCGATCATGCATCTGCCAGGCAGATTCTGCCTGTTCTATTTATTTACTGAAAGTATTGCTATACATAAAATGTTGGGTAAAGTGTTGTTGTAGGCCAGAAGAACGTATTGGTTGAGAAAAGGTAGATCGATCGAGAAGATTGTACGTTGTCTAATTGAGGTGATCTTCATTTTGGGGGTGCATTGGTAAGTCTTTTTTTTGAACGCTTTAAGTGCTCGCTACTTTACTAAACATCCATTCAACGGACACTATCCTGGACCTCAGTTAATAAATAGTTTTAGTTGAATTGGTGTGATACAAATCTGAGCCAAACCTGACCTGACATGACTCGTTTGACTATTTTATTTTATTAGTTTTTTGGTTTTATAATCGAAGGCCCGTCAGTAGCTGTATCGGAGAAGATTCGTAAGATTCGCCGTTCCATATTTGTTAAAGAGATAAGTGCCGTGATAAACACCAAATTGCATGTACAAACACATGAAACGTTTAAAATCTCATAAACGAAAAAAAGCAAATTCTAAAATTGCTTCAAAATGTAATGACGACCGACATTATCTAAAACAATTATGAATTCGCTGCGACATTCGCTGCAATTAGCTTACAAATGATTATCTGAATGGTACCATTGCCATGTGATGGATGGTTCCGATTTCAGTTCGGTTACATATCTTTCTCGATCAAGTAAAGCCAATTTTTTTCTTCTTAAAAAATGAGGTTTCTGACGAAAATCATTTTGTTCTGCGTTTCGGCAAAATTCGTGATTAACATTGAATTTGATCATCTACGCCCTGTCGCGGTAAAGAGCTCGATTCAAACATTTTTCTACTGACTCTTCAAAGAAATGATAACAGAGGGCGTTGCTGCTGCTAGCGCAGCGCCATCTGTTATCATTTCTCTGATTGACTTATTTTCGAAACAATTTTTTTTTCTGCAGAGGAACAAAGTTACAGTTGAAAAATTTTTCTGCAAACATCAACCTGGTAGCAAACTTGACAAAAATTACAAATGTTTAGTGAAATACATTGACCGCAACAATTTGAAAATTGATGTGTCTGGAAACTTAACCGAACCAGTTTCGGCCTTAAGAACCAGGACCAAATTTTTCTACAAATACAGCACCTATCAACAGGTCGGCGGGGATCTTAACGTATATATTTGTGATTTGATGGCAAATGGATCTGGAACTCCTTTAATGGAATGGCTTCTCGTCCGAGTTTCCAAATTTTCAAACGTTAACCACAAATGTCCGTACGCTGGTAACCTATATTTCAAATCGGACAATGTATCCGTTGATGAATTTAGTTACCCTGATTTGATGCCGTCAGGTCAATATCGCCTTGATATTACATTGTTTGAGGATAAGGAAAAAATATTGGCATACGTCTACATTTACTTTAGCATTTCTGATCACAGAATCGACGTTAAATCACTCAAACTCTGAGCAGTTTCTGCGTACTCGAAATCTTGTGTGAATTTAAAAAATAAATTTTTTCTTGTCGATTGATGAGAGTGTTACTGAATGAAGAACAAAAAATTCCGTCTACCCCAGCGATATCAGTTATTTTGTAAGTATATAAAAGGACTTGCGTCACTTTCACACTTTCGGAAATCGATGAAACAATACGAGGAAAGAAAAGTTCGAAATTGCATTTCTAGAGTGTTTGGCCACAATTCACCCGAGAAAATGCAATTTCTAACCTTTTCTCGAGTTAAACACATCGTTTTTCACAACAAAGGAGCTTCAGCAAAGGGTAGAAAATGACTATTTTCTCACCTGCGTTGTGAAAACAACTATTTCATGCGTGCGTTGGCTTTTGTCCTATTTTCTCCCCTCAATAGGCCATGAGTAAATTGTGTTTTCTTGTCGACTGGCCGAATGACATTTCTAATGATAAACGTGCAGTACTTTCTCTCCCGTGGGGAGAAAAAAGCATGGCGAATCGATGTTTTCGTTTCGCGGAGAAAAACGGCATTCCAGGCAACTGGGAGAAAGAGTACATTCCAGCTGGATCGGAATTACGGCCCTCGCTTCGCTCTGGTCGCAAGCATCGCTTTTGTTGGAAGTTCCTATTTCCAATTCGGCAAAGAAATGTTTTTACATAATTTCGAGAAGCGCTCGCTGCGCTCACCCTACCCTTCGAACAAAAGTTGTTTGTTACGACCCAATCGGAATTACGGCCCTCGCTTCGCTCTGGTCGCAAACATCGCTTTTGTTGGAAGTTCCTATTTCCAATTCGACAAAGAAATGTTTTTACATAATTTCGAGAAGCGCTCGCTGCGCTCACCCTACCCTTCGAACAAAAGCTGTTTGTTATGACCCAATTGGAATTACGGCCCTCGCTTCGCTCTGGTCGCAAACATCGCTTTTGTTGGAAGTTCCTATTTCCAATTCGGCAAAGAAATGCTTTTACATAATTTCGAGAAGCGCTCGCTGCGCTCACCCTACCCTTCGAACAAAAGTTGTTTGTTATGACCCAAAAAGGTGAAATACGAAAAGAAATCAGAGGTGCAAAATTTTACTATTAAATTTGGTTCAGGTCTGTACGTGGTTGTCTAAATGTCTAAACTCTCACAGGACCCTATGCACACATTCTGCGAGACCTAGCCTGAACTAGAAACAATGAGACGACGAAATGGAATTGTTTTCCTTATAGAAACAGCAAGAGAAATAGTTCGTCGACATTACAAGAAATCGTAAATGTTTTCTGCAATTACAACAAATATTTTTCGTGTTGAATTATGCGGAATAAATTTACAAATCCAATTTCATATGCATAACTATAAAATATAATCAACAATGTTCCAGTACAATAAAACATAATTTTTTTTTTCATAAATTCATTTTTTTTATCCGTACAACAATGGATATTCAAATAAGCCTCTTCGCTCTCTGTCGCTCCTCGGTTCCCTAAACAAAAATGCCTCTTCATCTATAACCAATTTTGTAGTTTTTTATAACATTTTATAATCGGGGAATGTACATAAATTGAAGAGAACTAAGGTTATGAAACAACACAAAATGTACGAGAAACAAATGAAATGAAAAAAAAAAAATCGAAAAAATTTCTCGAATTTTATTTTTCATTTTCAAGAATTGAAAAAAGGGTTTATTCCATATTTGCATAATGATACATCTGCGCAAATAATAACTTTTCAAATCTGGATGGTAGAATAACATTATTGTGTAATATAAACGTAATGGAAAGCGCGTACGGTTCTCGGGTTTATTTTATTTTTCCTTCAATTTAAGTTTCATTTTTAGTTGTCAAAAGGCTCTTTTTATTATTTTTATTTCGTGTGTGTGTGCGTGCATAACATATCGGAATCATCCGAATAGGTTTTTAAGGTTTTAACAACGAACCTAATTCCTTTTGTGTTATTTTTGTTATGATTTTAATACTCGAAAAAAAAGGGATAATCGAGACTTTTTATCACAAATTTGAGAGAGTATACATTGCGCAAAAACGGTTTTGTATAAAAAAAAAGGATTTAGTTTTGTCGGTCGATTGCTTGCGATAGATAATAGCACAACATTTATGATCCAAACAGATTTAGCAGAAACTAAATCAAATAAACATTAGAAGGTCAACAAACTCTTTCGATAAAATTAGAAAGCTGTTAGTAATCGAGCCTTTAATGTAGAATCTTTAGAGTTGTAGAAGTCATCGATGTTTCCAGTCAATTAAAGATTCCCAGTTTATGATATTTTGGCGCAAAATTTGAAAATTCAAATTTTGCGCCAAAATATCATAAACTGGTAACACTGGTAACTGGTACATCGATGACTTTTGAACTTTCAAAAATTGAAAATTGTGTTTTCTCCAGGTGAACAAACTGTAAGACTGGAAAAATGCCTCATCTATTGCGAAGTACTAGATCTGGTTTTGCAGCACCTTGTACACCTCATATTGAAAATATTGATGAAACGTATGCAGTGAACAAGGTTTCATACAACTTATACAAATATGCATCTCTAGCCGCACACTACTGACGGAAATCTCAAAGGGGTACGGGGACATTGTGGCAATGACACTATAGGTTATGCCATCTGTTATGGACACTGACGACAAAAATAAGCCCTCTGCCGAAATAGATCTTATACGGCAATCTGAATGTTAAAACAAATGAAGTAAAAGATTTCGCAAAAATATGTTGACAACGTTTTAATTCCAAGAAGTAACAGACTCGATAGCTATGTCGCAGTGAAATAGAGGAACTGCGACAGACATACCAAGAGACAAAACACTCGAATCCTTAATGGTTTTCAGAGACGTTTTGAGTACACTTTCATATATTACAACTTAATAAAGACCACTGATGGTATAATAGCATGCAATAGGATATCAGGCTATGTATAAAATAAATAAGGGTCGTCTGAACTGCATCGTGGACCCCTTAATGGCTGTACTTCGGTTAGAAGTTGCATTTTTGTTGTCATCTAAGTTTTCTCATTTGAACCTCCTTTGACAGAAAAGTAGATTACATTGGATGCTGCGAAAGTAATTTATTACGGGAGGTAGTGGTGTTGTGATCAAAACAAACTCACAAGTGGGTTTTTGAGCAATAAGCATCGGTAAGTGCCTTTTTGGGCAAGTTTGGTTTCAATATCCGAGCCGAAGGCGAGGTGTACAACTACACTTGTTCAAAAGACAGTTGCCAAAGCAAGTAACTCAAGCTAGCAAGTATCACAAGGCTGTTTCCGAATTAAAGAATTAAGTAGCAGCATCCAATGTATTCTGCCCCATGTTGATGATCAAAAAGAAATTCACGTAAATTGAACCAAAAATATTCTTCAAGTAATGGATCATTTTCTCACTGGGCAAACAACTCTGTAATGGTCAACTTTCGAATGGGACAGGCAATAAAAATAGAAACTCAGAAACTGAAATTTTCCTGCAGATCGTTAAACGACCTTGTGATCATCATAGTTATAATGGTGATTGACGGATATATATGGACAAATAACGTCAATCGATCGGAGTTAATGGTTTGAATCCGCGTCCAAATCCATCAGAATCCATATTCCGGTAAAAGGTTCCCGATTTTGTTTCGCTTTTAAGTCAACTCATCATTGATGTCTACGCGGACATCAATAAGTTAGATAGAGATTGAAGAAGAAAAAAAAAATGAAGAAATATTTTTCAAATAGAAATCATAAATTCCACCAGATCGAACAGAGATTGACATCACAAAAATAATACTTTGGTCTGAACATTATAACTAACTAGCAACAACAACTCTTTTTTTTTTGGTAGAAAAAAGAGACGAACTTTGAAGTGAATCCACGAAAAAATGAAACTTATTTAACCATAATAAAATATGATGGACACATGGTGCAGTTCATACATTAACATTTTTTTGTTGTTCCTTCTTCTTGTTGTTATGTGATCAGAGAGTGAAAAAAAAAATCTTTTATTAAAACGTAAATTTGTATGTTGTATCTATCACACAACGTATAAAACGTTCGTATGTACGATCGACCTATGGTTTAATCTTTTTATTATGAAGAAATATACAAAATTAAAAAAAAATCCGAGAAAGAAAAAAAAAACTTCCACGAAAACCATCATTTCTTCTATAAAAACCGTTGATACATGTCCAAAAATCTTCAACATACAAAAATTTTTCGTCTACATTTGAAACATTTTAGACTTAATCATGACTATTAATAATTGAAAAATCATTTATCATCTCAAATTAATATTTGAAAAAGAGTGGAGAGAAGACGGGACGAAGAAAAATAAAATGTGGTACGACGAAAAAACACAATTTTTTTTTGTTTGTAAAAAATTTAAATGAATCTCTTCACTCTTGCGCTGCGATGGATTGGATTTGGTGATTGGTGTAACTACATATATAATACCCAAATCGATATTTATATGGACGTTGTACAAAGAAACGATTTTACTATGGAGAACAATTTTTATTATGATTTTTTCCCGAAAAAAAGAAGTTTTTTTTCGATTTTTTTTTTGCCGAACAGTTTGCTTAATTAACTGAAATATTTGTTGTTGTTGTAATGAAATGAAATCGTATGTACAATGCCGCTCCTTTTCACATTAGAAAATGTAATTGTGTGTACTTTGAATGTATAAATTAGAAAATCGAAATTGGTAATGGGACACAATTTAGTGTTGTTGTAGCATGAAAAATTTAACAAGTTTTTGAATTTAAACCGAAATTGTAATTTATGCAACTAGTTGCGAAAAGTGGTAGCTTCGCCCGTTTGATAACCACATCCTGTGACAAAAAACTACCACTTTCGCAACGTGTTGCATTCAATGTTTTCTGCAACCAACTGCGAAAAGTGAACTTTTAAATTCAAAACATAACTCTACCTTTAACATACATATCAGTCGTTTTAGAAGTTTTAGAACACTGCTTTTTATAACAGTTTATAACAGAAATTCGAAAATTTAACGAAAATCGAAAATTCGACGAAATTTGACGAAAATCGAAAATTTGACGAAATTCGAAAATTCAACGAAATTCGAAAATATGACGAAAATCGAAAATTTGACGAGAATCGAAAATTTGACGAAAATCGAAAATTTGACGAAATTCGAAAATTTGACGAAATTTAGCGAAAATCGAAAATTTGACGAAATTCGAAAATTTGACGAAGAAAGTAATTCTCTATCTGCCACCATTCAAGAAATATCTCCAAAACCCCAATTGACCCACCCATTTCCAACTTTCGACATTTTTCACAAATGCCCTTCTTTTCTACACGTAAAACTCTGAGACTTTGCCGAAGAAAGTAATTCTCTATCTCTCATAACCCAAAAAAATATTAGTTCTTTCATCCTACGCTCGAGTAGCTCAAAATGTGGTCACTCTAATCACTCTAGCTCAAACGAATCTGCTCCGATTTTTTTAATTATTTTTTTGTTCGAATCGTGTTACGAATACCTTTCATTTGATGGGTCGCACGCCTCTGTAGGTTTCAATACAGCTAAGCTACAGCCGAAAACGCGTTCCCGAACCACGAAAACCACACTCAGAAACCACTTCGAGGCCAATAAAACAAAATTCTGGTTTTTCCTGGGGTAATGGCGTATCACAATTTCATTTTTATGCCCACCCTGAGGTTCCTGCAAAATTTCATGGAGATTGGCTGACTAGTTTCCGAGATCGTCCGTCGATAGATAGATAGATAGAAACATACAGAGTAAGTTGAAAGATTTTGATTGTTTGGAAAACGTTAATTTGGTGCATTTTCTATCAAAATGACCAACTTCAAAACGATGTATCTCCGGCAATTTTAAAGTTACATAGTCGAGTGATAGCTCGTTTTGCTCGTATTTGAAGCGCGAATAAGACAGAATAGGATTTGTGGTGATACAGGCCAAAGGAAAGAAACTTAAATTCTCGCCTATATATGTAAGTCCTCCGCTATCGCTCCGGACATGATAGTTGCCGCGTCTCAAAAAAATTTCTTCGTTCTTTTTTTGGAAGTTAGACTGCGTCAAGTCCTCCGCTAACGCTCCGGACATGATTCTACATGTGTTGCTCGATAAACATTGGGTTCTGGTGTTGAGAGTTCGAAATGTGGTCGAGGCAGACTTTTTGTTTACGGTTAATGGTTCAAAAGGAGTGGTGAAAAGTAAATCCGTTTCACCACTGGCGGCGAAAAAGTTCAGTTTTCGCAGCTCGGTTGCAGAAAAATATTGTTTTTGTATTGATTGGTTTTCACGATGGTTTTCATTTTACAGTGGGAGAAAATGGGGAAGTCACATTTTTACCGATTACAATTCAATGCACCGAGAAACTGATTTTTTATACTTTTTTTTGACGCACAGTGAACGACATCTCAAATGTCTCACTGTCAAATTTTTCTGAGAATTTTATTGTGTCATTGCAAATTCACAATGAAATTCTCTGAAAAAAATGACAGTGAGACATTTGAGATGTCGTTCACTGTAAAACGTACAGTCAGAGGCATTGAAATCGCAGCATAAATTTGCTTTGGTTGTTTTTCAGTTGATCCACACAAACAATTAAAACTGTTTATACGGTTTGGCCACCACCGCGTGCGGGTAGCAACTTCAACCGTATAAACGAGTATAAACAGTTTTATTTGTATGTGTGGATCAGCTAAAGAACAGCTGCAGCAAATCCATGCTGAAATTTCACTGCCTCTGACTGTAATTCTAAGCGGCAGTCGCTTCGCCTTGGATAAACAAAATGCACATAAAAAACGAGACTCTTCTTCTTTTTATCCCTAGTTATGTAATGGATTTTACATGATACATGCATCGAAAACCGTACTTTTCTTTCGACGCCCTCTGTATGCGAAATTACATATATCTGAATAAATAGATGAAAAGTCCAGTTTTCGTGTGTTTATTGACCTCAGCTACGCCTCGGACCAACAAAATTCTCAAGAAAACTCTATTTTTCATCTTTTTGTCCCTTGCCATGAAGTAATTATTTACGCAACTGTTCACATCGTTCAGTATACAACTCGCAAAATTGCCTAAAATATACCGTCCAGAACGGATGCGTATACAACTTTTCATGCTGAGGGCCTAAATTATGAGAAAAATTCAGAAATGTATACCCAAGGCATGAAAAGTACAATAGTATTTTACATGATTAGGGATAAAGAGATGAAAAATAGAGTTTTCCTGTGAATTTTGTTGATCCGAGGCGAAGACGAGGTCAATAAACACACGAAAACGAGACTTTTCATTTTTATCTCGAGTTATGTAATGGATTTTACATGCTGAGGGCATCGAAAGAAGTGCTTGAAACATGAAAAGTACGGTTTTCGACGCATGTAGCAAGTAAACTACTTTTCATCCCTAGGGTTATAATAAGCGACTTTCAACCTTAGGGAAAACATAATTATGCAAAAAAGTAGTCTTCGAAAAATAACGGTTTTTTGTTAAGTGAATTAACCCTCCTACAACTGCAGGCATTGCTGCTGGTATTTGTTCTTTTTGTCAGATGTAAAAAAACAGTTGACAATTTTAAGACTTTTTTTGAAGTACTAGATTTTGAGGAACACTTTGGAGGCATGCTGTAGAACCATTTTGCGCTCAAAATGAAGAGTTGCATCGATTAAGAATAGATAAACATAAAAGGATTCAGTCCTGACTCATTAATGTCATTCTGATACAACTATAATTCGATCGAGTGTCTAAGGTCTGGAACTGGAACTTGTAGATTGAAAGAAGATTTTTCTTGGATTTGAGCGACTGTCCAAAAGACAACTTTTTTCTTCGATTATGCAGTCATGAACACCTAACAGTATCACTGTGTTATCGATCTCCTACTTTACTAATCCACTTTGTTCCACACATTCACGTGTGGATGAGTCACGAGATGTGAATGTGTAACAAGGCGGACTAAATGTTGCTTTGGTTTGGGAATTGGGTTTTAGTCAGGCTTCGAATACCTTTTGTTAAGTCTCGTGAATTCCTGAACCTCTGGATGAAGCAGGAAACAAAATTCGTGACGAAAATTTCGTGGAGGTAACAAACTCAAGACGATCATGAATAATGAAACTCTAGAAGACACCCGCTAGACACTTCGACAAACAATGTATGTGAATAGCGTGAATAGGGTCACACCCTTGCTAGAAGGGTTAAGGCTTTTCCTCGCTTAGTTTCAAAATTCACTGATTTAAAATTCTCGAGTAATCAAAGCTATCAACAGACATAAATAGTAAAATAACCAAACACTGGGTTCATGCAAAACCGACATCGATTCTTATTAAACGTTGTGTTGTGGAGGGTGTGGATGAACGTTACTTCTACAGCAAAATATTGGGATTACCTAAATTCAAATTACTACTCCTTCTCTACCAGGCCCTCCAATCCTACACGTAATCATTAAAAGCCAATTAATTTTGCCTGTACAAAATCCAGGCAATCGGTCGAAATAACTAATTTTAAATAACTAACTGCCAAAATAAATAACACCAAAAAAACTAACTACAAAAATAACTACTGGACTAAATGACTAATGGTCAAATAAACTAAGCTAGAAAAAACTAATACCAAAATATCTAAAATGTTGATTAGAGAAAGTACTCGATTTTATCATCTCACTGGTTTTTATTTTTCGGTAAAATGTGAACACTGCACCGGAATAAGCAAATGTTCTTTTGTATGAAAAAAAAACTCTCCCAACATTGTTACGACTATTGTTGCTGTTAGTATTACAATTATCATCGCGCATTGAAGAACAAAAACTGTGTCATTTATTTTAAAGTGTGATAATGTCTACGTTAGAAATTGTGCGTAATCAAAAAGGTGGTGAGGTTGCTCTCCACAAAGGATATGAATACACTAAAAACGGGAAATCTACTGAGACCCAATACTGGAGATGTACACAGTAATTAAATTAGAAATATTTTCACATCAAAAGCCATTTTTAACGATTTGAACTCTTTTGTTATTTTTATCAAAAGATATTCCATGACTCGCTGTCCTGGGCGCATGAATAGTGTCGGTATCAATGTGAAAAAAGTTCTCGATCACTCGCACGCACCTGATGTTCGTAAAGGAAATGTTCGAAAAGTACTTGAAAATATTCGCAATCGAGCACTTTCCACAACTGAACCACCAAGAAAAATTCTACGCAACATCACATGTTCGATTGGCAGAGTGTCCTCGGTAGAGCTGCCCAGTAATATCAATATGACACGTGGTATACGCAGGATTCGTAACAAAACGGGAGTTCATCCGAAAAATCCGAAAACATTGGCTGAATTAGTAATTGATGGAGACAATGCATTGACCTTGAAGGGCGATCTTTTTGTTTTGTACGACAATCAATCGGATACGAAGCGAATAGTCATATTCTCAACAAATACAAATCTTTCGTTCTTATCATATTGCGATGAATGGTACATGGATGGTACGTTCGATGTGGTTCCAACAATATTCAAACAATTGTATACGATTCATGGTAAGAACTAGAAACGTTAAAAAATTGAGGCCATTTTTCTGTATCTATCTGTGTGATTGATAATTAGGCAGACGAAATAAAACTTATGTTCCGTGCGTGTACGTCTTGGCTAGTGGTAAGGATTTCTTCACCTACGCTGAAATCTTTCGCAAACTTAAGGAATTACAACCAAGACTGAAACCGAAAACCGTTATGGTAGACTTTGAACAGGCTGCCATGAAAGCCATTCAACAAACATTTCCTGGAGTGGAGGTCTACGGATGTTTTTTTCATATGTGCCAGTGCATATACCGCCATATACAAGCACAAGGTCTACAAAGTATTTACGGTGAAGATGAGAATTTTGCCCAATACATGAGATGCTTAGCTGCATTAGCATTCGTTCCACCCGAAGAAGTGGTTAAACGATATGAAGAATTGAAAGGATTAGATTTTTTTAAAGCGAAGTTAAGCGGTAAATCAGCTGTTGATGTTGGAGTACAAAATTTGTTGTCATACTTTGAAAAAACTTGGATCGGCCACTTCGCGCGTAATAGATTTGTTGAGCCCCTATTTTCAATTGATTTGTGGAATGTTTACCACCAAACTCTTGCTTTCTTCCCAAGAACCAATAACGCAGTTGAGGCTTGGCATAATGCCATTACGATATTGTTCATATGATATCGTTGTGCATCATCCTTGTATTTATAATTTTATTGAAGGCATTAAAAAGGAGCAAGATGCCGCAGAGATTTTAATTGCTAAGATGATGTCTGGCATACCAACAGACAATAAACAAAGTAAGAAACAAATAGAACTCGGTGAGCGATTGGTCGCAGTGGTAAAAATGTATAAAATTGATGATGCTACTTTCGACATAAAAGATTATTTATTCGGAATTAGCAGCGCAATTTCGTATCCATCTACTAAGAAGTGATGCACATCTAGCAATATTGTAAGTGCTTTCAATTAATTGGATGTGGAATTTTAAAATATTTAATTTTTTTTGTGATAATGAAGTAATTTATAGTTTTTAAGTCTTTTCATGAATTTTGTTGGTCGTTTAGAAGTGGAAATTGAAAATTGGATATTTTCTATTTGATAATGATGTTAGTCATACTTTGCTTTTTTCGGGCGTTTCGATGTAAGGACTAAATTTAGTGCTTGTTTCACACTTTAATAAATATTTGAAATGTATTGTTTTTGTTTCCATTGACTAGTTAACATAATTTAGTAAGAAGATTGAAGTTTGCCGTAAGGCCGCCTGCTGTAAGGCAGTTTAAATTTAGGTTTTATAACTGTAATTTCGTAAGTACGTAAAACTAGAAGGTGCTAGATCTTGAAAGTTGAAAAAAAAAAAAAAAAAAAAGCGGGGTCAAGGGGCGGCAGCCCCTGCATAGGGGGGTCAAGGGGGGAGTATCCCCCCTTGCGAGGTTTAAGGGGTGGAACGGGGTTTGGGGCAGAGCCCCATGAACGTCTGCAAGGCGGTAAACGAAAGCTCGCCGCAGGCGCGGGGGTTTGGGGGCGGAGCCCCCGTATTTTAAACTAATTCATCTCATAAAATAATTGTGCTAGTTAATTACGCTACATGAACGTCTGCAAGGCGGTAAACGAAAGCTCGCCGCAGGCGCGGGGGTTTGGGGGCGGAGCCCCCGTATTTCAAACTAATTCATCTCATAAAATAATTTTGCTAGTTAATTACTCTACTAATTATTTTGGTCATTCGTTTTTTTAGTTTTAGTTATTTGCTTATTAGTTATTGACGTATTAGTTATTTAAGTATTAGTTAATTTGGTAATTAGTTATTTAAAATTAGTTATTTCGACACCAAGCCCAAAATCCACACTTGTCACAAGTGTCTATCCAAACATCGTCGTCATAATGCAGACACGACTGTCTTAACCATTTTTACTCAAAATGGAAATTCGAATGAAAAGAATTCTGCGCAAAAAAAAATGTTTTCACAAAATTCTTCGACCGTAATTTCGGTCCAATTAACCGCCAAATTTTCCATTGCACACATTCTGTTACCGAGTAAACAGCATGCTTGCTATCAATGTCGAACAGAAACGAATTATTTTCTCGATTTTGTTTTCTGCGTTCATTTCACATTATTCTATGCAAGCGCGGTCGTGTGTTTTGTATGATCTTTAAGCAATTTTTGCCGAACAAATTACTAAATAATAATACGACCCGGATAGCAGACGGGAACGGGATGTCACAATTTGTGGAACATTGAGCGTCCGAGGTAGCAATTCGCAATAGATTTACGTATTCTTCTGGTGTTTGTTGGGATAGGATCAAGTAAGGTGGAAGCAGAAACACCTGAATCAGTTGCATCAATAAAAACTTTATGGGAGTCAGCAGCGACTGTCCGCTTCTTTCATTAGGTTTTCAGAGTAAGACCGTAAAGACACGAGCAATTACGCGTTGACAAGAACGACAATTATGCTGCATTTTCCATTATTCATCACAGGCTAAACAATGGAAAGTCCAGCATAATTGCCGATTACATGAACACAAAATGACTCGTGTGCTTCCAGCTTAATGTTCGTATAAATGGTCGCATAAAAAAAAATCAAAGACACAAAACAAAAAACTGGACATCGACCCTTCGACACCTCTGAGAACATATACTCCAGTATATCCACCCAGGAAGCACAGTAACGACAGAGTTGCAGACGAGTTGTGAACGAGTTATAGAACTGTAAACGTAGACGAAATGCAGTTCGACAATCAGAACACCGTTACAATGAAGCAGCGTCAGATTATTGTTTGACTACTAACATGTCAAACCGTCCCTTTGCTCTAACAATGTAGCCAGAGAGGATAATCAGGGCAGGCTCAGAGTTGGAAAAACCATTTTTGTATGGAGAAATTGAAGAAAAAATGGTTTTTACAAGTTTCAATGCGGGTTCTTCCTAGCTACGGCGCTGCTCTTACACTCCTACTTATCAGATTTTCGTAATTTTTTGAGTTTCATGTAATTCTCAGGAAGGTGACATTTGTATCACCCTGGACAAAATTGTCACCCAGGACGATATTATCGTTTGGAAACCGATATTATGCCTACATGACGATATTATCGTTTTTGAACGACAATATCGTTCCTGACGATATTGACCATGTAAAAATATTCCGCCACCAATAGGAGAATGGAGTTTAGAAACTAAGGGTAAAATCTATTACGATTTAGTACTTTTCTTCATAAGAAGACTGCTGTCACTGAATTATTTTTTCATGAACAAACTTCACTGCTGTGACATTTCATGGGAATGAATCAATGTGAAGTTTTTACACAAAAAATAGTCCAGTTAGATTGAAGTACTAAAAAAAAAATTTGGCGCCTCTACAGGCCAACCGACTAGGCGAATTTCTCAAGTGAAATTTACTTCCCTTCGTTTATGGGACAAGTGGGTTGGCCTATAGAGGCGCCACATTTTTTTCATAGTACTTCATTCTCTGTGGCCTATTTCTATGTGAACCAACTTCACGTTTGTCATTACAGAACAAATGTCACCATATGAAGTTGGTTCACATGAAAATAAGCGCAGTGACAGCAGTAATTCTATGACAGAATGTACTAAAATATGGGAAAACTCTATTACATTTCTTCTTAGTTTCTAAACATCATTCTCCTATAAACTACTACAAAGACCACATCACACTCTCGCCATAGACCCAGACATCGGATTCCCATATTCAGCTGCCTATATTTCGACGTAGGTGTACTAAATGTTTATCGGGCTCAAAGAAACATGTTAACACTGGCGTACGGCGCTCGTATATGTTCAATCTATAACTTTTTATTGAAGTAAAAAAACGAAGAAACAAAAAAAATTGCCGGCAATCGACAATCCGCATTGAATGGGTTTGAGAGATAGATCACATTGGTTGTATTATAATGTGTATCTACCACATTAATAATAATAAGCGATTTTAAGGTGCAGTACTTGTATTCATAAACAGTTTCGGTTCGGATTTCTTATTTCGGAAAATTTTTGCATTTCAAATTTGTGTTTTGTCGATTCATTTCAGAACACGCACATCGACATGGATGAGGTAATTTTTCGGCTTATATCTAGACAGATTTGGTATTGAATGCGTTTTGATGGTTGTGTCCTTTCGCGCACCAAATACACATCGCATACAATTGAGAACCAAATTATTCGGCCCGAATTTTTAGGTCTTTTTTCTTCTAGAAAAAATACCCTATTATGACCGGTTTGTCTGTCTGTCTGTCTGTCCGTCTGTCTGTCTGTCTGTCTGTCTGTCCGTCCGTCTGTCTGTTCCACAAATTTGGTAGTTTTGGTAGCTCTCAGTCGGTAGTTGGTATTTGTGGTAGTTTCGAGCTGGATTGACATTCAAAATTGCAAAGCCCCCATGAGCATATCAACACCAGGCAAATAATAATTATTTGTTATCTGATCACCGAGATAGCTCACACTTAACATTGTAATTCGAAAATTTGGTAGTTGGAAGTTGGACTACCAAGGCTATAATTGACTACCAAGGCTATAATTGATTACCAAACGTAATTTTTGGGGAAGAGATGTTTACTATTCGAGAACTACGCATCGACTGACGAAATTATTCTAACTGCTCGGCTATTTATAAATCGGAAATTTGGTAGTCGGTAGCTTTGGTAGTTATGGTAGTTGCGAGCTGGATTGACATTCAAAATTGCAAAGCTACCGTGAGCATATCAACACCAGGCAAATAATAATTATTTGTTATCTGATAACAGATAGCTCAGAGTTGACACTGCAATTCAAAAATTTGGTAGCTGGTAGCTGAGTACCGAGGTTATAATTGACTACTGAACGTAGAGGGAAAGATGTTTACTATTCGAGAACTACGCACCGACTGACAAAAATATTCTAACTGGTCGCCTATTTAAAGTTTAATTTATGGTAGTTGACTACCAAACTGGTAGTTGAATTCCAAATTGGTAAAACGTTAGTGGAGATGTTTACTCGTCAACAGCTGGATATCGACTGATGAAGCTATTCTTCCGCCTTGCCTACAAAAAAAGAAAAAAGACCTCACCAGGCTTTAGCCGGTCTATTCTTGTTTTTTAAATTTTAACATTCCTATCGTCCCAAGAGAATTTGCTTTTTAATTCAATTCTGAGTGAATCTGCAGTGGAACATAACTCATAATTTCCACAACATTTCGCGTACATCTCTTAGGCATCGGGTTTTTTTTTTAAACATTTTTAATCGAAACATCTTATACCCATAACGTGTTTGTTGTTGTTGCTGTTGGTGCAACTTTTTTTCTTCAATTTTTGTATTATTTTTTCGACCAAAAAATGCGAAAAAACCAGGAAAAAAAATTAACTGAAAATAAACGCGCGCATTCATAAAAATCATAAAAATCTTCGTTAAAATGAGTATAAAGATCAGACGATTTTTAGTGCGTACACTTTGGGTATTAATCTACATATATACCTATACACACACAGAGTGCTGTAGCATAGCCATGTAACATATTTTTTGATTTATATGACTCAGTTCGATATTATTTTCGCAATTTTTTTTTCTTCTTCCTTTTTCTGCGATTTTCTTTCATTTTACAGTCGATATTGTGAGTACGAAATTGTTATTTTGTTTGTCAATAAAAGTATAAATTTGTAACTGGGGAGACCCGGTTAACGCAATTTCAGCGAATGGTCTGTGGAATGTGAACTAAACTTCGTTCTGGTTTATAATAATCGTTAGAATCCAATGGATATTGACCGGAAGCACCCAAAAGGGTCGGCATTTTTTCGGAGTTAAGATCCGCTCCAGTTGTTCGTACGTTTTCTTTCAAAATCAAATATTAAAATGTCATTCGATTTCGAAATCATAGAGAGGCGTCGCTGAAAAGGTCTAATTGTTCTGTCATAGGAAATGTTTCGTTAAACGAAAACACCAAGAACCGATTTCCGTTCCGAAAGGTTTCCCTTCTGTTACTTGTTTAGTTACTTGGACATTTTTCTTTAAATTCCGAGCCTATTCTGTTCGAACAGCATTAGGTGAGGTGTCTGAGAAATGCATCCACAATCGCTTCTTGGCGCACTCCGCTTTTTCGGTATGTTATTTTGTAGAACCAAATGGACTCTAAATTGAATACTAGGGAGAGTGCTTGCAGCCACCGAACCAGAGGGCAGAGCTCCAACAACTAAATCTCTCGTGGAGAGTGTTCAGTTGTCACAACAGTTGTTACACAAATTTCTGTACGAAATGCTTCTTCCCAAAGCCCGACGAAAAATCACCCAAAGATTTGCTCAATATGGACCGGAGTCGAATTAGAAGGGTTGTAGGAGCGATTACCGGACATTGTGGGCTGAATCGGCACCTGAATAAGCTGAGGCTTCCAACACTTCCACGTGTTCCTGTGATCTAAAAGAAGAGACGGGCACACATGCGATTGTCATAAATTTCTTCAACTAAGTCGCAGGATGCTGCGAGACTATGAAGTGGTTTCCTGCTACACGATAAACATTTAAAATTGAAAAAATCTGGTACTCCCCATACAATCCTAAATGAAAAACTGGAAAAATGTTCAAACGGATGCGGAAGTGGACATGCAGTAGCAGTGGTGGATACTCGATCCACTGTAATTGTTTTAAAAAAACAATTAGTAGTGTTTCTTGGCATTGATTTTGATGAAATTTTCCGATTGTCGCACGGATTCCCACTTTCAGGTGAAATTAGTTTCGTTATGTTGGACTCATATTGAATTCGTTTGCGTCAGGTTGCAGCTAGCGGTGAGGTGAATTTCGATGCCATACAAACTTAGCAGATGCAACAACGTTAGTCATAAGAAAATGTGATGCTGGCGACATTACAAAAATGAATTCACCTGAAAGTTGGGATTCGTAATTTCTGTGTAATGTTGAGGGTTTAGCTTCAGTCAGAGCCTAATATTTGGGAATCGTTTTTGAGAATTTTTGGGAATTTAGGGAATTTTTGGGAATTTAGGGAATTTGTTGGAATTTTGGGAATTAATTCCCAAAAATTCCCTAAAATTCCCAAAAAATTTCTTTACTTTGCATTTTTATCAGCTGACAGATACCTAATATCCCATTTCGATTCTTTAGAGTTTCCGTACGTGAGTTCATCATGGCAGTGATTTTTTTTATTAATTTCTATAAAAACATAGAAAAAGTTTTTATTACAAAACTAAACTTTTATTAAAAAAGGCTCGCGGTTTATTCTGGTGGCTATCGAAACTTTATATGTTGTGGCACCAAACGATGAAACCACTTCTTTCAAAAAATATTCTAATAAGAAGTTATCATCGAAAATGTTTTTCATAGAAGGTCGGAGTGTAGACTGCTCTTAAAATAATTATTTTTGAGTTATAGCCGCAAAAAGGTCTTCGGTACCCTCTGACATGCTTTCACCTTTGAACACTTTAACCGAAAATTCAAAAAAATGTTCGAAAAAAATGAAAGATACGATTCTCTAGAATTGAAGACGAATCTATCACTCCTTAAAATCGGAGACCACTTGTTCCCCTATCACCATCACCTCCAGTTTTGGCGATATGCCGCTTAAGCTTAATTTACTGAATATATTATATTCAATATGTTCTGAAATATTTGTTGTGTTTTTTGGGAATTTTTGGGAATTTTGGGAATTTTTGTGAATTTAGGGAATTTAGGGAATTTTTGAGAATTTTTGGAAATTTTTGAGAATTTTTGGGAATTTTGGGAATTTATAGAATTAATTCCCAAATATTAGGCTCTGCCTTCAGTGTTTACATATTTTGGACATAGCCGTTGGACTTATGTCAAAGGTATCTTTTACAAGTTTTTCTATTGAACATTACGATACCCCCTCCAAAAAAAACCTAGAAATAATTTCCATAGAAAAGCGATATTGCTGCACGGGCAACATAACGCAACATTTTATGCATGTCTCCCTTTTTTCCCCAACATTAAAACTTATTTGCAATCAATAAAATCTCTCTGCCTACACACATATTTTACTCAATTTTTTTTTTACTTCTTCTTCTTCATCATCGAGTTATATTTTCCAGTGATGTGTGCAGTTTCATATTTATGTTCATTCAGAATATTATATTTTTTATGGACAAACCTTATGCATGCATTTAAGTGCCTTGCAATTCAGACTAAAATGGATATAAATTAAAACAACAACAACAACAAAAAAGATCGAAAAATTGCGAGTAATATTCAAATTGAACAATAAGCAAAATGTATAAGTAATGGATACACAATCGTCATTTAAATAAGAAGAAGAAGAAAAAAAACGGTTTTCCGTTGCAAAACCATTTTCGAAAATGAGAAAAAGGGAAATCGAATGCGAAAAACGATCGAAACGGAATCGTAAAGTGAATCGTAGATAATCTCTTGCGAAATGATTTTTTTCGTCCCGTGAAATGATTTACAATCTGAAAAAAAAAATCTAGAAAACTAGAAATTAAAATCGATTCGGTCGATGGCAACATTAAAATCCGCACAAGACATTCCAACCAATTTTTTTTTTTAAAATAAATATTCCGAACGGAATCAAAAAGATTGTGTGTGCACCTTGGGTCGTATGTACATGTAACGATACGATTCAAGTCAAACCACACCATGATATTAATTGATTTTGAGTTTGAATTTGTTTCTTTTAGCAGTTATTTGTTAGACTGAAATTGCATCAAAGGTGCTAAATTGGGATAAATGAATTTGTGCCGTTTTTCGAAGTTATTATTCAAATTGTTAAGTTGCACGTTCAAGGCGGGTTTTTTTTTCTTTGCTTCTTCTTTACTCCATTCAATCAGCACATAAGTCATTTTCAAAGATTGAACGATTTTTTTTTGTTTTTTGTAGGTATGTTATGAGAATAGCTGTTAGCAAGAGTAGAATGACCATGACCGTTTAAAGGTATAATCGTTGCATATGAGATAAAACGATAAGAATATGAAGTAATTAATCAGGACAATTGAATCTAGGATCTTATCAGATTCGTTCTTATTTTTGAGAACCGTAAAATAATGAGTTCTCTTCAGATCCGTTGGAAGTTCTTTGAATCACGACATAATATTGAGAAATATTTCACTAAATTTTACAAAATTTCACCGAAAAATTCACCAAATTTAGTGAATTTTTAGTGAATTGGCGAAAATTTGTGAAATATTTCTCAATATTAGGTTGTGATTGGAATGCTTTGAATTTGTCAAAAAAAATGTAAAATGTGAACGACAGGTCGAGAGACATAAAAGACTTTCACATACGCCCTCACAGGCATGAGCGCCGCCGAAAATAAGCCGCTGATTAAGCCGCCGCCGGCCATTTTTGAACAAGCCGCGCCGCAGCCGAGCCGGTGCCAAAAACACGGCTCAAGTCGGCTTGAAACGGCTGGAAAATGAAATAAAGATTTCGAAAGGTGAATGGGTGAAATAATTTTGAAAACCGAGATTCCTGTTGATCCTAAGCAGCTCAAGTAATTTTTGATTTTTTTTTTCAAAATTAAGAAAATTTTGAAAATTTTCTTGAATTTTCATGAATTTTCCAGAATGGTATATTACGTCCTCGCTTCTAAGTTTGTTGTTTTGGCAAGTATGACCTTTGCGGAACGAGCCGAAGGCGCACAATCAGTTAATTCACAAATTTGAGAAAACTTTATCGATCTTTGGGAATTTTCTCGATTTTTTTTTTCTTTTCAATTTTTACTTGATTTTCGTGAGCTTTCGATTTCTTATCGAAAATCATTTTCTTAATGAGTTAAATGAGTGTACCGGAGCATGATTTTCCATTTAGTTCAAGTTTTGAGGCAATAAAACTTGACGTGTTAGTGAACCTTAGACTTAGAGACTTGCTTGTAACAAGACCAGTTCCACTTGCACTTTGAACAATCTAATCTACCTACATCTTCGCTTTCCGTACAATTTCATTTTCATGCTTACTAGTTCATTTTCCATGAATTTATCTAAACGTTTTTATTTTGAAAAAAAGTTAAAAGGAACCTCCTCCAGCCGAGCCGTTTTAGCCGGCTCAAGCCGACTTTTTCGCCGCCGCCGAGAAATTTTTTTCGGCTAGCCGCCGCCGAGGTTTCTCCGTCGGCGCTCATGCCTGCGCCCTCAGCATAAAGATAAAAAGCGTCGAATTCGTGTATTCATTGACCTCGTCTACGCCTCGGGTCAACAATATTCACACTAAAGCTCTACTTTTCTTCTTTTTATCCCCAGTCATGTAAAATACGATTTTGTCAATAAAAGTCTAGAACAGGTATGGTCGATCGCCGAATTAGTCTTAAACGCACTCACATTTTATGTCAAAATAATATGAAAATGGGTGCGTTTAAGTACGAAAATCAAATTTTTATGTCCTCCGGGCCGACAATAGACCATACCTGTTTTACACTTTCATTGGATTTTGTTAGTACGAGAGCAGTACTCGCACCCGTTTTATTTACCCATAATACGTGAATCTTAGATGTAATAAAAACAAACGAAAAACGAACGGGACGTTAGTTTAAGGTGGCAAGGAGAGAAGTTGACAAATTACTATTCTGCAACGCCACTGCCGGCGAAAAAGTGAACTTTTTCTTGCATGGTTGGGTGTGGTAAATGAAGCATCTTTTTATCACTAGAACTGCTTGTCGCGGAATATTGAGTTCTCTAGGATTGAAAGTGACTTATCTCATCACTGACTGAGTAAAACAAGTTAATTGGTTTAGGAGCGCACTGCATTAAGTTGCGAAATGTGGCTGTTTTTGTCACTATACGTAGTCAAGCGAAGCGGGTACATCTATTTTTGTATACCGGTTTAGAGGAGTTTTCTTTTGTTAAAAGTTTGACGTTTCTTTCAAATCTTTGCTCAATCAACGCTCTAACTACCCTGAAGTACTAGATTCGGTGATATGACATCAACTCTAGAACTTCGAAGTCTTTAGACACATAGCTGAATACAGGGCTGATGGAGGAAGGAAGGTACCTAAGTTCCACTCACCCAAAGAATGTTACTACTCCACGCCATATCGTGAAAAATGTCGCTAACTCGAACCGCATTTCAAAACGAAATTCCAACTGAAACTATACCAAAAGTGCAAAGTTCAGCGAATTGTTTTGCGATAACGGCCTCAGCGACCGTAGCAATCTTCTCATTATGCCACCATGGGTGAATGTGAGTGTAACTGATCAATTGGTAAACGACAGGTAAATTTGTATACGGGTCTAATGACTCCTTCTGTGTCAGTCGTAATCGAACACTTCTCATTTTATCAATGAAACGTTGAAAGACGTTTGAAAAACGATTTGAGGACACAGTTTCGACTGATCCATTTACAAATAGTCAAATGAAAGGTGTAGGTCTGAGATTCGGTTGGTATTAAAATTCAATTTCCTGATTTGTGGATTGGGACAGACAAACTTGTTACGTTCGAGCGTAAGGTCCTTCGTACTATTTTCGGAGCGATGCGTGAAGGCGAAAGGTGGCGGCGACGATACAACTTTGAATTGAAACGTGATTTTGGCGAGCCGGATATTGTGGCAGTGGTGAAAGTCCAACGGTTGAGGTGGGCAGGACATGTAGCACGCATGGACAGGAACAGAGCCCCCTCAATGTTATTCCGAAATGATCCAGAAGGGCGAAGAGGAGTAGGACGCCCTAAAATGCGATGGATAGATGGCGTCGAATCAGATCTTCGGGCGCTGGGAATAAGAGGTTGGCAAAGTGCAGCGAATGACCGGACACGCTGGAACCGGATTCTCGACCAGGCCAAGGCCCACAAGTGGCTGTAGCGCCGGTAAACATCAACAACAACAACAACAGACAAACTTGTACTACTTCTTCTGCCTCCACAGCGACAGCAATTGTGTCCCTTCCCTCTTCAAAACACTTTCCTCAATCGTTTAAAAGCCATCTTCATTAATCCGATCCAAAGGATTCGACTTACTCTCCAGGCACAAAATGGATACCGTTCAGCAACTAGACGATGACAGAGACAACGACTCTTTATTTATTTATTGGATTACTAACTGACTGTTCCGCTCTATCCTTGGATTGTATCACGCACCTCGATATTGGCATCGATATTATGCGATAAATGTTTAGCCTGCATAGATGTATAGACAGACAGTCACAGCTCACAGCAGTATGAATTTGAGTGAAATAATAAATTCTCAATTATATCATCCGAACGGTTTGTCTGAATCGACTTATAACAATACGCGTGATCAAGGTGAGCTAATTAAAACCTACACAAAACTGTGTGGTCTGATGGCAGACTATGTCACTCCATTTGTTTATTACGTTCAGTTGAATTACATGAGACGACGACGACGATATCCGTGCAACATTGCAACGGGTACGGTAAAATAATAAATTTTGCGCAAAGAATGTATTGCTCGGTCTGCGCAGTTATTAGTTATTGAATTCGTGATGATTGGCTGTTGAAATTTATGTGAAAATAAAATGAAGTGCAACCAGAGCACGGAGGAACATGGTAATGGCATAATGTGAATGCCATAACAAATGTGAATGAGATTACGTGATGGATGGATTCGTGCGCCTTTTATCCGGCATTTTATCCCTTCCGGTTCACGAACGTGAAAAGGAGAGAAAATTGAACTCGTCACCTGTTTCTAGTGAATAGAGCTGCGCACAATATCGTGACCGATTTGAACAGAGGCGCTGACTTGTATTTGTGAGTAGTGGTGCCCATGAGACCCTTTTTATTTATTTTGCTGTAAAAGTGCTGGTGCTCAGTATGAATCAACCTTCGAGTAGTGGTGCCCAGGCCTCACTTGTCCTTAGAAGTCGGCGCCCCTGGATTTGAACGGGATAGATCGTTTCAGATCTATTCGATTCTAGGGAGGTGCCTACATCTAGGAGTGTACACTGTAAAAGGATGGGAAGTAACTGTGTTGTAGTAATTTCAACAGAAGTAACGTAGATCGTATTCGCAGGTCAGTCGTGCTTGCAAATAGTTTCTCTAGCGCAGAAACTCCAGTTGCAGTCACGGCACCTGCTAAACTTTATATAATGGAGTGAAGATCCTGTCTCACCAAGTGATCGTTTGATTTTCTTTGGAAAACAGAGTCTGATGGCATCTACGAATCGGGTTTAATTTAACCCAATGCTAAACAGCGCTGCCTAGCAAGGTTCTACGACAGCGACAAAAATTGGTAAGATATGTGGATCCACCGTGCAACAAACCACGACGCTATATGAAAGTCTGACAAACGTCGTAACTGTAGGTGCACATAGGAATACGAATTTGACATAAAATTCTTTTGTTTTCAGACCTTTTTGAACTGTCAAACTCGCGTAAGCTACGCAATTTTGATGACTGAAATGTATCATAATCGACTAAATCGGGTTTGACATTTCAAAACAATTGGAAAGAGGCCTGAAAACAAAAGAATTTTATGACAAACTCTCGTTGCTATGTAAACTTACAAAACCAACGAACTAAACACAAGAAAATTGATCAATATTCGGATGCTGAATTGGACGGCGAAACTAGATCGCATTAAAAGTGCTGCTACCGGTACATTTTCTCCTATGGGTTACACTCCTTGTCACAAAGTGTCTACCACATTGGATCACTTTAACTTCACCTTACTCATTAGATCACTTTAACTATATTTTACCGATTGCGGTGTAAGCGAACAAGACGTTGTTTGTTTAAAAATGGTTTCGGCCGTAAGTAACAAGCCCGACGATTTGGATCCATCGATCTTATCGAACAGTAAACGTTAATGCTCAAAACAAACTATTTGAAAACGTGTTTTGGTCCTATTTTTCATGACGAAATTTTCGAAACTGTCAAATGAAGTTAGAACTTTTTCTATTCAAAGTCGCAACTGCTGCATCTGTCAATGAAAACTAGGACCAAAACACGTTTTCAATACCTCGTTTGTTTTGAGCATAAGGATGGCAAAGTGAAAAAAATGTTTAAATATTTTATGTCAATCGGAAAACGATCAACGCAGACTTAAATGTCCTGATCCTCATCAGAAAATTGAGTCGCTACCGAAGCTACCGAAGCTAGTGTAATCAAAAGGATTAATGCGAAAATTGCTTACCGTTTCTTAATTCCATTGATTGAACAATCCGTTTTGAATGATAGCATTGGTGAAGGATGTTGAAGCACCGAATTTATTAAAAACAAAAAAGTGTTTGCACATGAACAGAAAAAGTTGGTTTTTAATCAAAAGGACGGATAGACTTGATAATGTCCTTCGCTACACTTTTGTAAATTAGTAATTAGAACGATCACCAGAATCTTCTCTTTTTAGTTTAAAAAAAAAATTTATCAAATTTTATGACACATCAGAATTGGCATATCCTTTATCTTCCTCTTCGCTTTGTTTTAATTTTATGGCATAAATAATTTCCGTATTATCACTGATTCGATTGGCACATTGATATAAAACGATCACACATCGCGCAAGAATTCATTCAGATTTTGATGACAAATTTGTTCGATTTTTTTTTTTTAATTTTTTAAATCAAAAGTTTTTTATTAAAAACGAAGGACAACAATCCGTTAGAACTCCGAAAATTCTTGAACGTCAAAAGCACAAACCTCGAAAAAGAAAATAATTTAAAACCGGAGACATCGAATTCGAAACGAACAAACGAATGAACGAAAAACAAAACAAAAATTATAAAAAAGGAAATTTGAAAATTAAAAAAACAAAAAAAAATCTCTCGCGTTTTTGTTGTTTTTTTTTAGTTAATTAGATGTTAACCCGATGAAGTCTGTGCGCCGACTAAAGAGCAATGAAAATTTATCGTTCGAAATGGCTCACACAAAAACAGCACTCATATCGAAAATTATACAAACGTTTTTACGGACGAAACATAACTAGAAGAAGAAGAAGAAGAAAACACACATCAAAATGCAGTGAAATATACATGAATGGAGCAACCGCGGCGGTGTGTATATTATACGAACATTATTATCAATGTACGTGACGATTTTTGGCTCTATGTTTTTGAAAGAAAAATGTTAAAAACAAAGGGAATTAGGTAACGATGATGATTAGCAGTCTCTCAATTTACGTTTTTAAACTTAACGTCGGTTGTGAATTGGTTGGGGTGAATGAGTGTTCCGGCTTAGATCTTAGTAAATTTAGTTCTGATGTTTCTTGCGTATGATATGAAAATGTTACGCAAAAATAATTTATTTTGTTAGATGAGGAATGTTCTCAATCAGAATCTGTCCTCTAAAGTGACGACACCTTTTTGTGTCACCTTTACCTTTTAGGGTAAAGAGAATTTTGACAGAAAATCTAATGACTTTCTGTCCCTTTTTTCGCTAGTAATTTTTTGTCAAAATTTCATTTCACGGCCAGAGTAATGATAATTTGGTACGCCTGTGGCGAGAAAAATTGGCACCTCTCTTGAGAGAATTCGTACGTATTTCTCTCCCATACCACAATTTTTAACCTCAGATTACTTCTATCTCGCCACAGGCATACCAACTTATCATTTATCTGTTCACGGCTGACTGTTTTCTTAGCTTCGCTTAGGGTACGTTGCAGAAGTGACAGTGCGTTGGCACGTTACAGCAGAACTGACACTTGGTTTTTTTTTTTGCAAGAAAATTGATTTTTTGTTGGTCAAGTGAGATTACTCAAGACTGTAAACTTTGGAGAGGTCACGCAGTACGCCATTTTATAAGATACGCGGGAACACACCACTTCTGATGATTTTCCATGTAAAAAAAATTCACCACATCACCAAGCCGACGAGGTGAATTTTTGTATGAAATCCGTCATGTTATCATCAACTCGTATGTAAACCAAATTCATTAAATAAATGTTGATGTGAAATCATCAAGTGTATGTGTGACCGGCGTATCTGTATCTGCGTGACGTATCTGTTTTGCGTGACCTATCTGTATCTAAGGTTCCGAAAAAACCTGGTTAAGACAATTCTGAGTTGATTACGAAGGTGGTGACACATAAATTGAGTAACAAAAACAAAATTCCGAATTTTCCTAAAAAACATTTTCTTCAAGTTGATTTCACACACAATCTGCACTGAGTGCGTTTATCGATTTCGGTGTCACCCGCCCTCGTAGGTGTCTTTACCTGTTCTTTCAGAACCTTGTCTGTATCTGCGTGACCTCCCCAAAGTTTACAGCTTTGAGATTACTCTTATAAAATACTAAGGGGCTGACAGTTGGCAAAGTGACAGTCTTGTTTGAAATCAGAGTTTACATTTTGTGAACAAAATAGTTCCGCGCCCTTTTAAGACTGGCGAATTTACTGTGCCTTTACACAATAACGTCTGCGACATTTACAGAAACCGCTGGTGTGAATTTCAACTTTAAAACGAATTAACACAACCACGGCAGAGTAAAATAAACCAGGCAGGAGCGGTTCATTTTCGAAACGTCAAATAAGGGACCTAATACACGGGATGAAAATGAACTCAAATGAACACTGACATAAATTGAAAAATTTTGTTCGCAAAAAATATAGGGCTACTAGATTATCCAGGTCCCTTGTCAAATCAGTGCTCCTGCCTGGTTAACTTTACTCTGTCGTGACACAACGCTAAATTGTATCCTAGTGCGCAAAAATAATAGATTTTCGATGATAACTCTGTATACGCCTGCTGTAAACCTTGGGTAGGTCACGCACATACAGATACACGGGTTACACACCACGATAAAAATGGCGGATTTCGTACAAAAATTCATGATTGTCGTCGCCGTGAAGATGTGGTGAATTTCTGTATATTTTAAATCGTCAGAAGTTGTGTGTTCCAGTGTATCTAATTACTGGAGAGGTGACCTCAGATCACCACGACGACAATAGTTAAGGGAGGTGAATTTTGTTGTCTGTAAATCGCAAGGTTCTTCCAGAACATTGGGAAATCGTCCATATTATCATCTAGTGCCGTTGCACCACTTTGCTCGCAAACAATGACTCGTTCGTTACCAAGTTGAATGTAGCAAATAGACACTGGTTTTTGGCTTGGCTTTTGATTTGTGTACCTTAGCTAACCTTGTGAAGAACTCTTAATGTTCAAAATGTGAAGAGACTGTAAGAAAGTACAGGAACCCCTTAGAAGAGAATCACTTGACAGATGTTTTCTCCGGCAGAATAATAACTCTTTCAATTTAATAACATCGACAAAATCTTTGATGCCGTTACCTTCTTATATAATTTTGTATAGAATATTGTGAATATAATACTTCCAGGTATGTCAATGAATCTCGGTAACTTTATCTGTCTTTTCGACAATTTCAAAAAAAATTTATTTCCGAATCGTAAAAAATCTCATTTTTCATTTGTTTGCCCGTCTACCGTCACATATTTTCTGTAATATATGTCGCTCGTATGTACACCGAGCTTAATTTGCATATTTTCGGATTGGGGTTGATTATTTATTTGAAGGAAAAACGAACAGAATATGCTGCAACACTATCACAGTTGCCAAATTTGATTTAAACAAATGAACAAAAAATTATGCAAATTTTCGTCGTTTTTTATTTCTTCTGAAAAAAGGTGTCAGCTCGCCGTATAGCATTTTCGTATATGGTAGAAAATTGAGGGGAATGTGTGTAAATATAGTGAGAGGAACGAGAGATATTAATCAAAAACCATAAAAGTTGAATGTAAAATGTAAAATGGGTTCGTTCGATGCAGTGTCTGTTTTATAATCTATGAAAAATTTCATAATTTTCTGTTCGAAAAGATCGTCTATCCGGCCGCATTGAGAGCCGGCTAATTTATGTTTATTTTATGTAGATTTTCCTTTTCAAATCCTTTTTCTTCAATATGCGAATTATTGTGGATATTGATACCTCATTGATTCACGTCGTGTCGTTGGAGCGTTTTCCATTTTCAGAGTTTGTTCATTTGGTGAATTTGAATAATTTTGATTTTCAAATTGGAAATATGGGATTGATGCTCGGGAACAGTTCTTCTTTTTTTGTTAATGGTTTTTAACGCTTGACTAGAGAAATTAATTTACGATTATTGTTAAGGGTTGATGCTTTTTTCGTTGCATGGTATACTGGCGGTAACATTTAGGAAGAATTTTTTTTGTAAAAATGTGAATGCTCAATACGTTCAATATGGTCGTTGAACGGTTGCACAGCACCATATGCCTTGATCTGTTAAATCGAGAACGACCCGACAAAAAAACTGTCTAGCGATTCTCAAAAGAAGATGGTAACTGACAGAGTGCATCGCCAAAATTAGGATCGTTGTCTTGACTTACAAATTGTCAGTGTAGCGCTAGAAAGTAAGAGTTCTAGCGCTACACTGACAATTTGAAATTTCACCTGTAGCTGGTAAATAGATCATTGTCAACGTCGTTCGACATGTCAAATTAGCTGTCAATTGCATCAAGCTAACCTTAATGTTTGAAAAAATTTATTTTAATTTTTTGAGGTTCGCTGGATATATTTGACAACTGATTTCACACTTGTTTCACAAAATTTGTGGACAGACCGAAGCACGATATTGTCGGTCTCAGCTGCTGCTATGATAAGGCTACCTGCTTCAGGTGAAATTTTCAAATCTTTTTTCTCAGTGTATGCAGACAGTTCCAAGACTAGTGCTACTTCTTAAGGTCACCTCAATTCACTATTACAAAGGTTTCTCTCTAAATCTTTCTCGCAGAAATACAGTTATGTTCACCCCCAGCACTGCTCCTAGTATGAACATGGAAAATATGCGGAGGCTGATGAAATCACAGTAGACACTGCGATCCTTTTGTAAAGATAGATGACGTGTTTTCGTTAAATGAGCTAAAACATACAAACAAACCTAATCGGCAGCTCTTATCACTAAAGCCTCCAAATTTGACACTTGTCAATTCAATGTTCATGCTAGGAGCAGTGTTGTGGTTCACCCTAATTCCGAAGAAAAGGTGCAATGCAAATTAAAAATATGAATAAACTGACTGTTCCCTTAGTCATTCTAACGTGAGATAAAGGAAAGAGTGCCAAGCGAGAGCTTGTAAACAGAGCATTCTCCTAACTTCATTTTGCATTCATGAATTTTCGATGTGCGAGACCACTTACATTTGACTAGCTAAACATTCTAAACATTCATAACCTCATCAATATTTGTATGAAAACCGATCTGTGTGAATGAAATCGTGTTCGTTCGGCCAGTCAAATTTCGTGTTTACAGTTACTTGGAACCAATGAAATTCTAGAACAGATATGGTCCATCGGCGAATTCGTCTTAAACGCATTCACATTTTATGTCAAAATAATATGAAAATGAGTGCGTTTAAGCACGAAAATCAAATTTTTATGTCCTCCGGGCGGATTGACTTGGAACAAATCTATAGTTATTTGACAATTCGTATGGCCTTGGAACAGACCTGTACGTCATTTTCATTATACGGTGCTTGCCAACGTAACCACACTTTAGTTTTCGTTAAGTTGCGTTCAAATCGCTCGCTTAATTCATTCGAAAGTCTGACAGCTGGTATCGTGTCTTTTACTTCATTCGTTGTAGCACATGTTCAAGAACTGATGATTGAATTGATCGTAAAGAGTTAGCTCCTAGTAAATCATCTTTATCGTCTTCACAAAAGTTTAGTCCAACGGAAAAGACATTTACTTGAAGAGTATTAAATGTGTCATGCTTTCGACAATATTATGATCGAAGAATGACGAAATCCAATTGAACGACTTCTTATTTCCTTGTAGCATCACATTGTATTCTCACATCACATCACATGAATTAAAAGTGAATGCATTAATCCCTCTTCCTCATATTTAAAATAAAAAGAAAAAAATCTTAAATTTGAACGAAGGAGAGAAGAAGCAGCACAAAAAAAAACGTTAGAAAAATATATCTTCAACAATAATGTGTAAACTCATTCGTGTGTTAAGTATTCTGTGTACAAACACAATTTTTTGATCAAAAACACACCAAATTTCTGCTACAGAGACAGAGGGATCTATATTAGAGTTCGAATGAATGAATAAAAAACGAACTCCACTCTCGTAAAAGGGTTGCATTACCGCTTACAGTTATGATTAGAAAATAAAAGATTAGAAAAGGAAAATAATAAGCAGAGGCAGATGCACGCGTTTATTAACAACAACAAAAACATAAATTTACAAAAAAGAGATGATTTCGGATTCGAGTGATGGATCTGAAACCATCATGTTATGTGAGAGTGTATATGATGTAAAATGATGAAAATAAAAAAAAAATTAAAATTGAATAAAAGGATTGAATGGGAATGTCGTCATGTGAGGCTGTATGTAACATCATCGGACGAACAAAAAGAAAAGACGAATAGTTGAAAGAGAAAAATGTAAATTTCTGTGGATGATATTCATTTTCAGATACAATTTTCGTGGGAACCTGAGGCCTTGGAAGGTAAATTTTGTATTTACCTGCATTGAACAAAAAACGAGGAAACTGAAAATTTGCTTCGAATATTTTAGTATGACTACATTGGTAAAACAAACACAGACTGGGAATTATTGTGACGTGAGTAAAATTTTGAATAGAATTTCGGTTAAAGGGTCACATATCTGTCGTGTATGGCTCAGATCTGGATCTGTCAAATTTTCTTGATTTTCTAGTGGCACGTATATTGTTGCTGTTGCTGTACGTGCCCCTAGGTATTTTTTCAAACTGTCTTCATAGCTCTAAATTCGGTCACACTGTCACATTGGTCAAGAGATCAAGACCAAGCATTTTCAAATGTCAAAAATGATCCACAGAGAACTTAGCCTGAAAATATGTACAATGAAAATGAGTAGGCACTTGTATCATGGTTGTCTTGGAAAATAATGAGCCATTAAACACTTGAGCCATACAAAAATTTCATCTTGTAAACAATGAAAATTATTAAATTTAACGTTTTTTTGATCCGCTCAAAATGAAACGGCCGCTCAATAATTTTTACAGAGTTGAAGTTCAGAGCCAAACCACATCGAAACTTTCTGTCGTGAAGTGACAGTTTTGACATTGACATTTTTGACGTTGTTATTTTTGACACCCGAAAAATTCCGTCATAACCTCAACGTTTCAGTGAACTCTATACAAAACTTGTCTTTAAACAATTAATTTTGAATAATATTACAGTGTTATCGTATCCTTATTGTAATATTTACGATAATACTGTAATATTATTCAAAATTAATTGTTTTAAGACAAGTTTTGTGTCCAGTTCACGTTTTAAATTGAGGTTATGACGAAATTTTTCAGATGTCAAAAATGAAAACGTCAAAAATGTTAATGTCAAAACTGTCACTTCACGACAGAAAATTTCGATGTGGTTATGGCGTAAGGTTAGCGGATGACGTTATAGCTGTCAGTGTTCGGGTTTACATTAATACTGACTTCATCATAAAGCAAATTAAATCAATATAAAACGATGATCAAGTCAAGCTCCCATGAACCAAGGTTCTGAAAGAACAGGTTAAGACACCCACGAAGGCGGGTGACACGCACATTTTGACAAATAAAAACATTTTGTTGAACACACCCATTACAAATTGTTTGAAATGGCAACTTGAAGAAAACTAAATAATTTTTATCAAGTTGGCATTTCAAACAATCTGTAATGGGTGTGTTCAACAAAATGTATTTATTTGTCAAAATGTGTGTGTCACCGACATCGTGATCAACTCAGGAGTGTCTTAACCTGTTCTTTCAAAAGCTTGCTATGAATTGACAGGTGTTAAATTTTGAGGCTATAGTGATAATAGTAGAGGTCCTTAGCATAAAAATAGTTCACTTTATAGTAGAATGGTGAGCTTTGGACCAGTGATTGATATTGGTAGCCTGAGTCCAAAAAGATTAACACCCCTCAAAAAACCCCACCCCACACCCCAACACCCCTCACCAAAGATTTTAGTGTAAGGGTCACTTCAATGAATTATTGTGATGCGCCTGTCAATACTAGACTGTCGATATGGGGCTTAAACAAAAGGTAAAGGTCATACTTTTTTTATATGACCAAACGCTTTTCAATTTTTCATTTTCCACAACAATTTTCCGAGTTTTCCATGAAAATCTATGAAATCTCAAATATAAAGGGTGGTGAATAAGTTAAAAAAGTTTTTGTGCATACTTCCTTCTGCAATATGGTTATCCAAAGACTTCTTCGCTAATTTGACGAAAAAAAATTAAATAATGTGTCATAGACTTGGAGATTAGCTCATTTTTCCACCGCCGGAAAATTTCATTGAAATACTTTTTTACATATAACTGATGAGATATGCGAGCTGTGTCATTGAATTTGCGAGATTATCATAGGATAGTTTATTGACGCATTTATTGAACTCTAGGAGAAGTCAATACACCATTAACCTCAAGTCACCCACCTCCCACTCTCCTATTACTGAACAAATTGTAGAAAAATTTTAAAATAGAAAGCAGACTATTTTTGAACTTACAAATTTACGCTGTAAATGTTTGGAATATTGCCTGCAATACCTTTTTCAAGTGGACAGTGGAAATAATTAAGAGTAAGTATGTAAGATACTACATTTTCAAATAAATATTGTTGTGCGATTACACTGCAAAAATGCTCCAGAGGCAGTTTCTGTCTACGTAGTAAAAATGATTTAAATGTCCCACATTCAGCAATTATCACTCACATTCCACATTATGTGGTTTAATTATTTTGATATCATTTATGAGTCAATATGTTAGATTTACCAATCATTTTTGATCGATGTACACAGATCTTGTGATCTTTTGTACTACCCTGTACTAAAAATCTTGAATCCGTTGGACATTAGATAGTGAGATTATAGGAAGAGTGTTTTATCAAAAGCAGTAAAGTCCACCATTCTCTTAACTCTTCTAACGTAGGTAGAGGAAATATAGTTGTCCCTTTCTGTCTCAAGGTCTATATGGGCACTGGGCAGTGAACTTAACTGCTTTTGAAAATGGTAGATGCTTGGAGATGATTATAGCGAAGTAGAACAATCAACTTTCTTTTAAATTTTGCCGCATCAGACCAATAAACAAAAGGAACCATGGAGATGATTCCATCAAACTTTCTATGAACAAAATAATCTACTCGCATCTCCAAACATCTGGTGTACCACTAGTACCCACAGCTCATCTCCAACTAAAACCATTGCCTTACTCCAGGCGAGCAAATGGGTACGTATGACAGTTATACTATGACTAGCTAATCTATAGGACCTTAAAAGCATACCTCGCAGTCCTAAGGCGATGGCTGACGGCTTAGGTCTTCACTATTGATAGCTGGTAAGACAAGATTGTCCCTATCATTGAAATTGACACAGCCTGTAACATTTAGTCCAGTCTTATATTTCAAAAACTAGCCTGTCCGAACGTAACGTTTCTCTGCATTGAACCAACATAACAGCCGAAGCCTGGCACAAAAGCCACTGGCGAGAGAGTGACAGAGTATCCAGAATCAAGATAATCTAACGTATTTTGTTATGAAAATGTAGATACTTTTATTACGATGGGTATCAGACGAGTATTTTTGATTGTAGAGCAAATCAGATAGTAACGAGCTTCTCAATGGTAATGTTCCAATACGTTGTAAATAAAATAAAGAGGATGTTATTAATACTTATAATTAAAAAACTTAAAAATTAAACGTGAGCTCTCGACATATGAATCTTTTAGACGCAAACACTTCCTAATTCTTGAAGAGAATAGAAAGGGAGCTAGGCTCACCGCCACTAAATTGCAGTAGTGCTACCAGAAGCTTCATTTACAAAAGATATCAAAATAATTAAACCAGATAATGTGGTATTTATTTCTGCGTCTCAAAGGTTGGTGTCGAATAGCATCAGCTGTGTTGCCTAGCTAATCGACACCAGTGTCAATTAGCATCTACTGTGTTACGTGGCTAATCGACACCAGATGCAAATAGCATGCACTGTGTTGTCTGGTTATTCGTCACCGGTGTCAAATAGCATGCACTGTGTTGCTTGGCTATTCGCATCCGGTGTCGAACAGCCACACAACATGCATGCAACGGTGTCGAATTGCATCGGCCTAGACAGAAACTGCCACTGCAGCATTTTTGCAGTGTAATCAAATATTCATTTGAAAATGTAGTATCTTACATACTTACTATTAATTATTTCCACTGTCCACTTGAAAAAGGTATTGCAGGCAATATCCCAAACATTTACAGCGTAAATTTGTAAGTTCAAAAATAGTCTGCTTTCTATTTTAAAATTTTTCTACAATTTGTTCAATAATAGGAGAGTGGGAGGTGGGTCACTTGAGGTTAATGGTGTATTGGCTTCTCCTAGAGTTCAATAAATGCGTCAATAAACTATCCTATGATAATCTCGCAAATTCAATGACACAACTCGCATATTTCATCAGTTATATGTAAAAAAGTATTTCAATGAAATTTTCCGGCGGTGGAAAACTGAGCTTATCTCCAAGTCTATGACACATTATTTAATTTTTTTTCGTCAAATTAGCGAAGAAGTCATTGAAGAACCATATTGCAGAAGGAAGTATGCACAAAAACTTTTTTAACTTATTCACCACCCTTTATATTTGAGATTTCATAGATTTTCATGGAAAACTCGGAAAATTGTTGTGGAAAATGGAAAATTGAAAAGCGTTTGGTCATATAAAAAAAGTATGAACTTTTATCTTTCGTTTAAGCCCCATATCGACAGTCTAGCATTGACAGGCGCTTCACAATAATTCATTGAAGGGACCCTTACACTAAAATCTTTGGTGAGGGGTGTTGGGTGTGGGGTGGGGTTTTTTGAGGGGTGTTAATCTTTTTGGACTCAGGCTACCAATATTAATCACTGGTCCAAAGCTCACCATTCTACTATAAAGTGAACTATTTTTATGACTTTTGTTCTACAAGGACCTCTACTATAAGAGCTACAACTAAGGATACAACGAAGTCATCTATCTTTATAAAAGAAACACAGTGTCTACTGTGATTTCATCAGCCTCCCAATTTTTTTCTATGCTCATGCTTGGGACAGTGCTGTGACCAAGTAGATTAGAATCAATGTATTTTTTGGGATCACGGCAGTGTAAAATTGATCAGGCAGTAGCAGTCAATTTGACGAAAAACCTAAATGCATGAGTAGGCCTTCGATGTTTCGTTGATTCATTTATTTGTTTGTTTTATTTTTTGATGGCATTTCAAACGTCCTTGAGGATCTGTTCTCTCTAACCTAATTCGCTTCCGAAATTCTAGGGCTATCAAGGTGACTGCAATCAATTTTAATGAAGAAAATATTTTACAAATGACGGAGTTGCTTAAGGCTCGAAATCTGTCAAACGCTGTCAAAGAATGAGTCGATCTTAAAATTCAGGTCAGGTCAGGGCGTAGATTCTCGTAGCGTTCGTAACTTGACCGTTATTATAGACGCAACTGTCAAGTTACAAATATTTGGAATTACGAAAATACGAGAATCGTCGCCCAGGTATGAAGGCAAACCTGTTCTGAACCTCAATTTCTGAAACCTGTCGCTTTATTAGAATTTCGTTTAAGGTAACTCGTGTATCATCGGCAGGGCTTATGTTACTTACTTACTTTACCGGCACTACAACCCATTAAGGGTCTTGGCCTTCTCCAACATGCTTCTCCAACCGGACCTATTCGCGGCTAACGATTCCCAACGAGTGACACCGATTGTTTAAAGATTTGAGAGGACTGCATCGAACCATCTGGCCTTTGGTCGACCTGCATTCCTCTTCCATTCAGGTTTGGTTTTCAATATTTTCTTCGGAATACGATTTTCCTCCATCCGTTCCACATGACCGAGCCACCGAAGTCTATTCAGTTTGATGATCCTGACTATGTCTGGCTCTCCATAAAGCTGTTTTAGCTCAAAGTTGAATCGTCTGCGCCATCTGTTTTGATTCGGATCCAGAATCGGTCCGAATATTGTACGCAGGACTTTCCTTTCAAACGTGAGTAACGTCTGTTCTTCTCTTTGTGTCATGCACCACGACTCCGAGCTAGAGATGTGCGGGCCGACCTATTTTCAAAACCCGACCCAGCCCGGCCCAGACTAATTTTTAATGCCCGAGCCCGACCCGACCCGAGAATTTTGTAGTGAAACCCGGCCCAGCCCGACTCGGCCCGTATATTTTTTATTGAGCGAAAAAACCTAAAATTGGCGCGCCTAACAAGTGGAAATCGTTCGGTTAGCTATCGTTATAATAATGTAGTCTCACAAATCTATCGAACACTTGAAAGGAAGCTTACTCTCGGACTGTACTACAAATTTTCTTTAAATTTTTCTTCAAGTTTTCACATTTTTTTAAAAGACGAACAAAGTCGGGCCGGCCCGAATCTTTGTTTTTGAAACCCGAACCCGCCCGAGCCCGACTAATTTTTGAAACCCGGACCCAAGCCCGGTCGGGCCGGGCTGGGCCGGGTCGGGTAGGTGAATTTCGGGCGGCCCGCACATCTCTACTCCGAGCCGTATGTTACAACCGGTCTTATTACCGATCTGTACAATGTGCACTTAGAAACTCTGCTAACTGACTTGGACCTGAGGATGTTCAACAGACTATAATAGCTTCTGTTTCCTAAAGTTATTCGCCGTTTGATTTCATCCATGATGCTGTTGTCGGTATTTAGCTGAGATCCCAGGTACACGAATTCGTTCACCACCTTGAAAGTGTGAGCGTTGATTTGTACATTCTGCTCGCGCGGTCGGTTCGAATGGGTGATGATCATGTATTCCGTTTTTGTGTCATTCACCTTTAATCCGAGGTCGGAACCTTTCCTCTCCAAGGCCACAAAGTTTTCTTTAACAACTTCCATATTTCTGCCGATTATATCCAGGTCATCTGCGAAACCAAGTATTTGATTGGATTTGGTGAAAATGGTGCTGCTGGTGTCTGTCTGGGTGGCCCTCACTGCTGCTTCAAGAATCAGATTGAAAAGCAGCGTTGCGAGAGGATCTCCTTGGCGTAGTCCTTCCTCAATGTCAAACGATTCTGACAGTTTGTTTCGAATCCTTACACGGCTGTTAGCTCCTTCTAACGTCATTTTCGTCAGGGCGATCAGTTTTTCTGGGATGCCAAAGGGCTTATGTTAGAGAACTTAAATTCTGAAAAATTACGAAAATTTCAGAAAAAATTTCGATTCTTTTCGGAATTTTTAAAATTTTCCCTGAGCTTCCGTGTATATCTTAGCTAGTAATTCCCCTTGGTGTTAATTAATTTGGACGATGATCGTAAGGATGGCTAAAGCCAAATGAGTTTCGTAAGCAAAATAATTAAATGTCAGTTCATTGGAACATTCTTTAAAGTTTATTGTGGTTAAGGCCAGTCATAGAAACTTCTTAATTTCTACAAGGGCCAAATTCGTAAATTTCCTTCGTTCATAATGGATACATATACGGTTTACCAACGTCAATGTCCCTTTACATTCTTATTCCAGCCCACTAAACAACATCCAATTTAAATGAGACCAGAGAAAAGTCGTCTATAAACGAGCACACGATTTATATATTTTCAGAATAAATAAAAAAATTTACAAAAATCAATTTGTGCTACAAAAGTCTCATATATATATATATGAATATGACCATAACTTCGCACGTATATAATACTCCACACATACAGCCCGAAGCACACATTCCTTTCCATTTAAATTAAACCGAAAAAATAACGAAACGAACGAAAAAAATTAATAAAATTTAACAACAAGACCCATAGAAACAATGAACAAAATCTATTTTACTGAATTAAAGCGAGAAAATTTAATGTAAACCCGCAACTTTGTGTAATACTTACATTTTTTTCACTCGTTCGTAGACTCTCCATTCAGTGCCATCTGAATTTTTTTGCGCCCTTCGGCCACAAAAACGTTTCGCGTCCCATCATCAGTTTCTCATTAGGCAGTGATAAAAGATGGCGATGTTTTATAACCATGCATCCAAGGTGGCGGGACATTTCCACACCGTCAATATCGTCAGGAACGATATTATCGTTTTTTTGGACGATACTATCGTCTAAAAAACGATACTATCGTCTAAAAAACGATACTATCGTCTAAAAAACTATAATATCGTTTTTAGACCAAAAAAACGATATTATCGCCCAAAAAATTTTCATCCAGGACTATAATATCGTCTAAATTGAAAAATTCTAAAATATTGTCTGGACGATAGTATCGTTTTCTTGTCGATATTATCGTTCAAAAAACGATATTATCGTTCAAAAAACGATATTATCGTTTTCTGGACGATATTACCGTTCTAGAAAATCTAATGGATATTTTCGTTTTCTGACGATAATATCGTCCTGGGCGATATTATCGTTTTCTTAAACGATAATATCGTCCAGGACGATACTATCGTTTAAAAAAACGATAATATCGCCCAGGATGATATTATCGTTTAGTTTTGGGTGGTAATATTGTCCAGGACTCAATTTTACTCAGAGGTGCAGCAAGAACCGAATTCTCTTCCAAAATGGACCCAGGACGATATTATCGTCTAGAATTTTAATTTTAAATAAATTAAAAACGATATTATCGTCCTGGACGATATTATCGTCCTGGACGATATTATCGTCTCAAATTTAAAAAAATAAATAAATTAAAAACGACATTATCGTCCCAAAAATTATCGCCCAGGAGGATAATATCGTCCAAAATAACGATAAATTTGTTCAGAAAAAGAAAATAACGATTATATCGTCCAGCGGATATTTTCATCCAGGACGATATTATCGTCCAAAAAAAACGATATTATCGTTTAAAAACGATATTATCGTTTTTTAAAACGATAATATCGTCAAGAAAACGATAATATCGTCCTGAAAATATTTTAAAATTTATAATCTTAGACGACATTATCGTCCTGGATGAAATTTTTTTGGACGATAATATCGTTTTTTAGACGATAGTATCGTCTAAAAAACGATACTATCGTTTTTTGGACGATACTATCGTCTAAAAAACGATACTATCGTCCAAAAAACGATACTATCGTTTTTTAGACGATACTATCGTCTAAAAAACGATAATATCGTTCCTGACGATATTGACCGTGTAGTTATGTCGCCTCATCTGCATCCAACTATCATATATTTAACGTTAAATAAAAACGAAGACCAGTTATATTTAACTAGTCTCGGCGGGGTGACCTCTCGAAAATAATTCACAAATGAAAAAAAAAAACAACTGAGAGTAAGCCCAGTTCAAATTCGTATGCAATTTCTTTCATTTTGGAGTTGTATTTAATTGATCTAAAGTGCTCCACTATAACACTCTATTGTATGCATGCATGTTAAACATTAAGGCGTAAAAGTACGTAAAAATGTCTGAAAAATGCTTGAATAATAGACCAATGCAAAATGACTGAAAAATATTGACAGGAAATGTATGAGCTATCTGTCAAATAGTTTTCATGCATAATATCACGAACTGTGTACCAGCCTTTATATAGGCACATAAATAGCTCCTAAAGCTATGCAAAATGGCTGATAAATGAGCGTTTGCATGAAATGTGTGCTCATCTTATTCGACCACGGAATATACGAGCACAGCCAGCGCATCTGTTTTCATTTAAAAGAAAAAAGAACATTTAAAAAAATGTTACACACTCTGCCCGTTGATAAGACGGCACTGTCTCCACTTCACCAATTTATAAATTATGTACTGTGCCCATGTGCTGTGTCAAGTAAATATTATAGAGCTAAATAAGATGTTCAGTTCAGCATAATATAATCGTTTGACTGAGTTATAGAAATACCCAAAAAAAATTCGTTTATTCAAACTATTCAGCCACATAATTTAAGAAATATTGGCCCTCATATCTTACGCAGTATGCTCATAATAATGAACCTAAATTTGTGAATTATATTTCTTGTGTGTATATAAGTTGAAGTACATTAAAAGTCGCTCGTAGGTAATGCCGATGTTTTTCTCATTTTTTTTTTTATTTCTTCCATTTAATTTTTATCATTTACGCTGTGCCAATTACGTTTTATTTATGATGTTTGGGGCAATGAATACAGCTCTAGGAAAAAGTGTTTTTTTAATTAGACAATAGAGAGCAAATGGCAACACTTCATTATCATGCGCCATCGGGTCAATAACCGTAATAACCAGAATGTTTACATCCACCCAATATCCATTGACAAAAATAGTATAATCGGCCGTACACCTACACTCATTCCGTTTTCCCGCCACTATTTTGTCTTTATCAATCACAGCCATTGCAAGTGTCAACATTACTTCACAATAATAGATATGTCTTCAAAATCAAGGCTGTATACTTTGGGGAGGTCACGCAGATGCAGATACGCGGGTTACACACCACGTTTCATACAAAAAAATTCACCACGCCATACAAATTCAATTTTGGTGAATTTGTTTGTATGGAAAGGGTGTGTTCCCGCGTATCTAATAAAATGGCGGTCTGTGTGACCTTTCCAAAGTATACAGCCTTTATCAAAATCGAATACAAAGAGGTGCATTTCTTGTGTGTTCAGGCGGACCAGAAACGTCACATTCTTCTAGAATAACAACGCTTTATCCCACTTTTTCGTCTTACTTGTGTCAACTTTGCTTGCGTAAGATTGATAAAATTTCAATTGCTAAATGTCAGCAAAATCAAAGTATATAAACATACTGTATTGCTGAAGGTAATGCAAATCCACAAAAACTCACGGAACCCTACTTTCGGATGAATATAATTTTTACAATGTTGGCCACTAGTTAAATTCACTTTGTTAGGTTGCATATTTATACTCAACACAAAAAATTGTATGCAGAGCAACATATTTCTACCAACATTAACACGCCAACCATCACGCAAACAATATAACAAATCTTATATTCACCCGAAACTTGGGTTCCGTAAAATTTGTGATCCGCTGAGCATTTGCATTACCTTCAGTATGTTTATAGACTTTGAGCAAAATGACATGACATGTGATCCCAGTAAATATGTGTCCGTGATATCGTATAGGTTTGTTCCAAATAACTGTAAATCCGAACTTTGACAACATAAACGCCGACGATTTCATCCACAGAGATGAACATAACCTAAACGTCAACAAATTTCTTTGTAAATTTTTCGTTAAAATTTTTGTCAACCTGAAAGTTGAGGTTAAGTTGCCTTCTGTGGATGAAATTTGACATTTCGAAATTGTCAAATTTCATCCATATAACCATAACATCAATAATACCTCTGTGTAAATCGCGTAGGCGACGTTGGTCGATTTGTATGAAATATCACGTAAGCGACGTTGCTATGGATGAAATTGTCGTTGTTCGGGTTGTCAAAGTTCGTGTTTACAGTTATTTGGAACAAACCTATTCTTCCGGAAAACAGCAGACCAAAATCTGACACATTTTCCATTGGAATATTTTAGTGAGCACGTACAGGGTCGTGCCGGGTGTCATTAGAAAGGTAATTGAATGCACTTTCGAGGCAAATCTTATTGGGTTTAAATTTCGTCCAAACTGAGATCGGTGTAGTTGAAGTTTTCAACTTACACTTTTCTTACAGAAATTTCTCGAGACACACGAAACGTACAGGTTCGTGTGGGTTGTTTTTCTTTTCGATACGGTCCCAGTGAAATAATGGCGTAACTTCATCATTTACAACGAATTCAAAATCTTTCTCACGCAAGTCTTTCTAACGTAGCGTCATTTCCACACAAAGAAGCGTTGAACTGTATTTTTCGGCTCACTTTTTCATCGACTCGTTCACTTGAAATTCAAATTTTAGGCACACTTACGGGGTGAATTACACATAGAACGAGTTAAAATCTTGTATGACTGTTGTGTTTTTAGAGGAAAATTATAAAAAATCCTTTTGTTGCTTCGTTGCTCTAATTTTAAAGCCTAAATTAACTGATAGATGTGGGAGAAGGAGAAGTCCTTAAAAAATTTAAATTTGCCATTATCTTGACGACTGACGCGATCCCTTAGTTAGTGTATACGTTTCCTCCAAGAGCGCGTGACCTATACGGCTGTGAACTTTGACAGGTTTGACGTAACGAAATAAACCAATCATGCTGCGTCAGCGTGTGTCAGAAGGCTTGGCGCAAATAACTTATCGAATCCAAAAATGTGAATTTTTGTATGGGAATTACTGTTCAAAGCGCGATAGTTTTCAAGGTCTTGAAACAACAAGTTAAGACACTAACGAAGTCAGGTGGCACTCAAATTTTGACAATTTAGACATGTGAAAGGTTACCATGAAAAAATTAAGTATTTATATATTTCCAATTTGGGCTTACATTTTTCCGTCATTTCGCCCCTTGGGCTTACATTTTTCATCTTTCCCCAGTTGTCAGTAAATAAAACTTAATACGTAATTCTTTCGGCCTCCTCAATCGATACGTAAACAACTATTGTATGCTTGCTAAGAGGACCGAAAGTCAAGCAAATGTCAATTCAAGGGGCGAAAGCGAAAGCTTCTTTTTGTTTGTTTAACAAAATGTGTCAAAATTGTCAAAATTTGGGTTCCACTGCTTTGAATGGTAATTCATCGGCAAAAATTCAAATTTTTTTGATTCGACTAATTTTTTGCGCCAAACTTATTGACATACGCTGATGCCGCACTAAACGAGGGAAATGTCAAATGAACAAACGCGTGGGTTATGTTCCCATGGATGAAACGTGTTTGAGTTCGTGCTGTCAAAGTTTGTGTTTGACATCACCTGAAAAGAAACCTTTAGTAGCGTCCAACCACTGAACAAACACGTTTATACGATTAACTTGAAGCGGAAGTGTAAACAGAAAGTGAAAAACTGATAAACATGAAAATCGATCAGCTACCAGTGGAGATGCTGATGAAAATCTTCAGCTATCTACCAAAGTACGGTGAATTATCACAAGTGAACAAGCGTTTCTACGAGATAGTGTGCAAAGTAAATGATTCAAACATTTGTTTGCGAATTGACCAGCAGTTTTTTGAACGTTTCTTAAGTCAAAAGAACGTAACGAGTGAATGGTTGCAGAGTATACACGCATCGAAGCGACAAATAACAAAGGTGGAAATCGAATCCTCTATTTGTTTCTCTTTTTCGGTTGAAGACCAGCGTCGGATCAACTCGGTTCTTAAAACGTTTTCAACGACCATCAAGGCTTTGAAGTTGTCGTGTGTCACAACGGACGAGTCTACATTAATGGAAATTTTATCGTTGACTCCCAACATTGAATGTTTGGACGTAGAAGGAATTCCTTTGCGCATTAGAGATCGGTCATCGAGCAAACGGCCTTCCTACGATGACGTAAATTTAAAGTACTTGACAAGGCTACGATCATTCTTGACTTACGGTTGTGACGTCGACTTTGTTGAAATTTTCAATCGACTATCTGTCGGAGTACTAACGGAAATGCAAATATTTTGCCACTGGAATACATTGGCCGCTGTGCTCAGTCGTCAATTAAACATCAAGAAGTTGGTATTGGGAGACATTGGATTCTTTGAAGGTGGTAAATTGAATGGATTGGCTATGAACGTATTTAGCAAACTAAAATTGGAAGCCCTAGAGATACGTTACTACCGAAATGGGAACAGAGACACGTTGGCAGAGGTCTTATCAAAACTCACAACATTGAAGTCGCTGGTCGTAATAGAATACGATACTGTTGATGATCGAGTTATGAATGCCATCACTAATCTCGTGCAACTGGAGGTACTGTCGATCGACGCTTCCAAGACAACAGTCGCTTTTTTCAAAAATATTAGGAACTTGAAAATGTTGCAAGATCTGAATCTTGAATGCCATGGCGACGAGCCATTAGCCAAACTACAAATACTCGCCCAGAGGGACAATACTGCATTGAAAAAGCTAAATGTAACGCTCAGTACTAGAATGTCAGTTGACTTCATAGCAGCATTAGCTCAATCAGCACCAAATTTGACGCATTTCAGGCTCTCTCGCTACTTTGGGTTGAATCGAACGGAGCAGCATGCGATTATGGAACATTTCAATTTTGTTGAAGTTTTGGTCATCCCACCCTGGGGCGAACCTTTAGCTGATCCCAAATTCAGTTATTTCAATTCGAAACTCAGAGAGTTCGCAATTATACCCAAAGGTTGTGGTACATTCAATAAACAGGACCTCTCTACGTTGTTTGGTGCCTATCCAAATCTTAAGAAATTTAAATTTTCTTTTGAATGTGTGAACCCAACTGCATCTGTACAAATCAGACCGCTCCTAAACGGGTTCACAAAACTAGAGTCGTTGACATTAAATACGCCGAAGCTAATCGTTGAGGATTTGAACTACTTATTCGACCACAAGAACAATTTAAAATTCGTTTCATTGGGACGACTGCTGAAAGATACACTAAGCGATGAAGTTGTAAGGAAACTGAGTGCAAATTTCAATGTGCTGCATGTTGAAAGTGTTAACTTCGATTTTGATGCTTTGAATTTGACAATGGCTGTCGACAAACAAACAATGAATTGCGAGACCTGATGTTGGCCAAGATCAAGCTTTAATAGAATTGTACGTTTTTTGAGCACCTAGCAGGGTAATAGACGTTTTACCGTCACGTCAAATAGAGTAGTCTTTTGATACCAATAATACCATCAGCAGCCTTAATGGCAATTTTGCAATGCCATTATGAAAATATTCGCATACTTCGACTGAAGTACTTTTTTTTCTATTACGCTGCTAGGTGCTTTGATTTGACTTAAATAAAACGAAATGTCAATTAGTGGCTTGCAAGGTGTTTTTTATTGATGAGTTACCCAAACTTACGTAGTGTGAGTTAAATGAATATTTCTAATGGTTCGATTCATTCGGTACGGTAACAGATTGCGGATGGCGGTAATTTCAGTCTTCTAATGGAAACTGAAGTTCCACAGATTGTTAAAACGAAATGGCTGTGTGCACGCGTGTGCAAATAGTCAATTTACACACTATTCGCACGCAAACGAAATTTGCGAAATGTGACATAAGGGGCAAAGGGTTCTTTTACAGAATGTCCACAAAGGGCCAATGGCTCCTTTACAAAATGTCACATAAGGGGAAAGTTTTCTTTTTTACAAAATATGACACGAAGAACTAAAGCGTCTTTTTACGCTAATTGACTATTCGGACACGCGTGCAAATAGCATCAGTCTTTTTAAAATATTTAATTATTTAAAAACGGAAACGGTTTTTTTTTAAGTTAAACCACGTCGCCTACCCGTCAACAATCTAAACAAAATGCTTTCAAGGACAAATATTATTGAGCTTGCTAGATACCCATACATGAGGAACATTAAAATTGTTAACTTTTCAGAATCAACTGCATCATTGTTCACTCTTTCAGCCATGCGCTTTTTATTTTCCATTAAAATCGTTTTCTCTCTCTCGATTACAATTTGACTATCCCAACGGACGTTTAAGCCGGCACTTTTTATCCAGTGGAAAATTTCGTCTATTCGTTCGATAAATGGAAACTCTGGATTCACCAAGAAAAAAAGTGGAGAGGTCAAAACACCCGTTTCCGCAATGTAGAAACCTTTTATATTCAACTGCTTCTGCATTGTGAGCAACTGTTTCGCCTTATCATCCTGTAGTAAGTATGCAGCTGATGTATTAAACGATTCTCTCTGCCTGATGAATTCCGTGCTTGGAACATGGGCGACCTTATGATTCCAATCTTGCTGAGTCGACCGAGCGTTCAGTACATCAATCAAATATGTTCGATAATTTAAGTTGCTCGTTAAAATCAGGAGCGATGATCTGTAAATGTCGTCGGTTGATTTGATTTGTGGCTGAAGATAGGGTCTGGTTAGATGACTCTGCAAATTTGACAGAAGAACATTGACGACGACGATTCCTGTGAAGGTTAATGGAACGATGACGTAGACTTCTGTGCGGTGTAGTTGTTGGTACTTGATGTTGCAGTTATCATTCAGCAGAAGATTCAGTACATCCGCCACACTTTGAAAGAACTTAATTTTTCGTTGGTTCTTATATCGGAACCCGATTAACAGGATCAGGACTGTAACGGTGGTAGCTACAAAGTACAGGTCAAACAATTCATTCGTTACCAACGTTTTGAAGTAATCCAAAAAATTGGAATATTCCGATGCTTCGGGTACTATAATTGACAGCGTCGGTATTGACCAAGGATACACAAAATTTGGATGAGTTTTGCTTTTTGTGTAAGTTCTAGGAAAAATGTCGACATCCGGATTGTCGAATATTCCTTCCACCGAAGCCGACGAGTCGAAATATGAGTATGACGAATTAATAAGACGGTAAACAACATCCCACGCTATTTGAAGAGGTAGCGGGGAGGTTGGTTCTACAAAGCCGAGTCTAATTTTGTGTTGCTGGAAATTTGTCTTTTGACGAAGAAAAAAGTTGTCGAATGTTTGACCGGTCACATTTAACACATTGAATGTTCCGAATGGATTGTAACTGAAGACCTGTAACATGCACTCGTTCTCATTGTTAAGGTCCTTGCAGTCGTAGGAGTATGAAGCGACGAAAATATTTATGATCCGATTTTTCCACGCCCACTCAAATAATTCGCGCATATCATTGCTGGCAATGTACGGATGGTAGTACATTCCAATTTTTATGTTTAAATTTCGACGTTGAATTTGCTTTACTCTCGTAAGGATGTCCAGACTTTCGTTAAAACGTAAATTCTGTGTTACGACAATCAACAGCTCGTTTTTGCTTCTGGTCTTGTTTCGCAATTCCAATCCAGGCATACCGTCATTCCGACTCTCATAAGTAAATACACTTTGTGGAGTACAATGTCCGTGAACACTTGAACTGATAAAACGGTTGAAGTCTGCCGATGGGTCCAGAAGATAAATGTTGTGGTCGATGTGAAAAAAATTGTTTAACCCGCGTATGAGCACTTGCTCTTGGTATTCGGTATTAAGTAACTGCAGCAAATTTACGAAAGTTACAGGGACCGACATTGTATGACAAAATTAGATTACAGACTGAACGGTCGTCGAATTACACGATTGTACGTTCGAAATTTGTCATTAAATAATTATTCACTTGTGGTCGAAAAGTAAATATACAAAAATCTAAAAATGATTCAGAATAAACATCGATACGCCTAATAGACAGAATGATTTATTACCGAATAATTGAGCAGGTTCACTCCAAAACGTTTGATTGTCATCATAAGTGAACTGAAGGGAAAACAGGATATGAAAATTAGAGATAAATTAATTGAACACGTGGCAAGTTTGAATGAAAATTAAATGAATAATCGAAACGTCGCGTCGGTATTATTGTCGAGAACATCGAATCGCTAGGTCATTGAATAATTAATAAAAAAAACAAATCATTCGGTAACAGGAAGTATCGATGACATGTGTTGTTATTACGGTGTTCGTGACGCTAGTGCTCCTTCCCTAAAAAAGAAAAAACAACAACCAAATGGAGGTTTGAAGAACCAATGTATAGGCGACATTTCCACTATTCGTTACTGAACCGAATTAAACAACGAAAGTACTTTTCATCACGAGTTCAACGAGCTATAGATCATTAACAACGGTTCATTACATCAGCAGAAAACACTACTTGAAATTGAGGCATCTTTATACATTTTCAACCATTTCACCATATTCGAGTTAAAAGAACTCTTTTGCGTGGGTTTGACATATGTGTTCACATAGTACATCATTTGCGAAAACTGCGCACCAGAGAGATCATAACAGATGGCGTTGCTGAGGAAGCACCTTATAAGACAATAATCATCTGACACTTTTGACGCATTTTTTTAAATAAAATTTTCGTTGTAAAATTGATTACGTTTAGGCGCAGAATGCGTCACCAAAACTGATATCAAACGTTTTGGAAGTTTAATTTTTACAGTTTTTTGAGGCTTTTGTGGGATAATGTAACCACAATAACATAATAACAAAGCCTCAAAAAACTGTAAAAATTAAACTTCCAAAACGTTTGATATCAGTTTTGGTGACGCATTCTGCGCCTAAACGTAATCAATTTTACAACGAAAATTTTATTTAAAAAAATGCGTCAAAAGTGTCAGATGATTATTGTCTTATAAGGTGCTTCCTCAGCAACGCCATCTGTTATGATCTCTCTGGTGCGCAGTTTTCGCAAATGATGTACTATGTGAACACATATGTCAAACCCACGCAAAAGAGTTCTTTTAACTCGAATATGGTGAAATGGTTGAAAATGTATAAAGATGCCTCAATTTCAAGTAGTGTTTTCTGCTGATGTAATGAACCGTTGTTAATGATCTATAGCTCGTTGAACTCGTGATGAAAAGTACTTTCGTTGTTTAATTCGGTTCAGTAACGAATAGTGGAAATGTCGCCTATACATTGGTTCTTCAAACCTCCATTTGGTTGTTGTTTTTTCTTTTTTAGGGAAGGAGCACTAGCGTCACGAACACCGTAATAACAACACATGTCATCGATACTTCCTGTTACCGAATGATTTGTTTTTTTTATTAATTATTCAATGACCTAGCGATTCGATGTTCTCGACAATAATACCGACGCGACGTTTCGATTATTCATTTAATTTTCATTCAAACTTGCCACGTGTTCAATTAATTTATCTCTAATTTTCATATCCTGTTTTCCCTTCAGTTCACTTATGATGACAATCAAACGTTTTGGAGTGAACCTGCTCAATTATTCGGTAATAAATCATTCTGTCTATTAGGCGTATCGATGTTTATTCTGAATCATTTTTAGATTTTTGTATATTTACTTTTCGACCACAAGTGAATAATTATTTAATGACAAATTTCGAACGTACAATCGTGTAATTCGACGACCGTTCAGTCTGTAATCTAATTTTGTCATACAATGTCGGTCCCTGTAACTTTCGTAAATTTGCTGCAGTTACTTAATACCGAATACCAAGAGCAAGTGCTCATACGCGGGTTAAACAATTTTTTTCACATCGACCACAACATTTATCTTCTGGACCCATCGGCAGACTTCAACCGTTTTATCAGTTCAAGTGTTCACGGACATTGTACTCCACAAAGTGTATTTACTTATGAGAGTCGGAATGACGGTATGCCTGGATTGGAATTGCGAAACAAGACCAGAAGCAAAAACGAGCTGTTGATTGTCGTAACACAGAATTTAAGTTTTAACGAAAGTCTGGACATCCTTACGAGAGTAAAGCAAATTCAACGTCGAAATTTAAACATAAAAATTGGAATGTACTACCATCCGTACATTGCCAGCAATGATATGCGCGAATTATTTGAGTGGGCGTGGAAAAATCGGATCATAAATATTTTCGTCGCTTCATACTCCTACGATTGCAAGGACCCTAACAATGAGAACGAGTGCATGTTACAGGTCTTCAGTTACAATCCATTCGGAACATTCAATGTGTTAAATGTGACCGGTCAAACATTCGACAACTTTTTTCTTCGTCAAAAGACAAATTTCCAGCAACACAAAATTAGACTCGGCTTTGTAGAACCAACCTCCCCGCTACCTCTTCAAATAGCGTGGGATGTTGTTTACCGTCTTATTAATTCGTCATACTCATATTTCGACTCGTCGGCTTCGGTGGAAGGAATATTCGACAATCCGGATGTCGACATTTTTCCTAGAACTTACACAAAAAGCAAAACTCATCCAAATTTTGTGTATCCTTGGTCAATACCGACGCTGTCAATTATAGTACCCGAAGCATCGGAATATTCCAATTTTTTGGATTACTTCAAAACGTTGGTAACGAATGAATTGTTTGACCTGTACTTTGTAGCTACCACCGTTACAGTCCTGATCCTGTTAATCGGGTTCCGATATAAGAACCAACGAAAAATTAAGTTCTTTCAAAGTGTGGCGGATGTACTGAATCTTCTGCTGAATGATAACTGCAACATCAAGTACCAACAACTACACCGCACAGAAGTCTACGTCATCGTTCCATTAACCTTCACAGGAATCGTCGTCGTCAATGTTCTTCTGTCAAATTTGCAGAGTCATCTAACCAGACCCTATCTTCAGCCACAAATCAAATCAACCGACGACATTTACAGATCATCGCTCCTGATTTTAACAAGCAACTTAGATTATCGAAAATATTTGATTGATGTACTGAACGCTCGGTCGACTCACCAAGATTGGAATCATAAGGTCGGCCATGTTCCAAGCACGGAATTCATCAGGCAGAGAGAATCGTTTAATACATCAGCTGCATACTTACTACAGGATGATAAGGCGAAACAGCTGCTTACAATTCAGAAGCAGTTGAGTATAAAAGGTTACTACATTGCGGAAACGGGTGTTTTGACCTCTCCACTTTTTTTCTTGGTGAATCCAGAGTTTCCATTTATCGAACGAATAGACGAAATTTTCCACTGGATAAAAAGTGCCGGCTTAAACGTCCGTTGGGATAGTCAAATTGTAATCGAGAGAGAGAAAACGATTTTAATGGAAAATAAAAAGCGCATGGCTGAAAGAGTGAACAATGATGCAGTTGATTCTGAAAAGTTAACAATTTTAATGTTCCTCATGTATGGGTATCTAGCAAGCTCAATAATATTTGTCCTTGAAAGCATTTTGTTTAGATTGTTGACGGGTAGGCGACGTGGTTTAACTTAAAAAAAACCGTTTCCGTTTTTAAATAATTAAATATTTTAAAAAGACTGATGCTATTTGCACGCGTGTCCGAATAGTCAATTAGCGTAAAAAGACGCTTTAGTTCTTCGTGTCATATTTTGTAAAAAGGAGAACTTTCCCCTTGTGTGACATTTTGTAAAGGGGCCATTGGCCCTTTGTGTACATTCTGTAAAAGAACCCTTTGCCCCTTGTGTCACATTTCGCAAATTTCGTTTGCTTGCGAATAGTGTGTAAATTGACTATTTGCACACGCGTGCACACAGCCATTTCGTTTTAACAACCTCTGCAACTTCAGTTTCCATTAGAAGACCGAAATTACCTCCATCCGCAATCTGTTACCGTGCCGAATGAATCGAACCATTAGAAATATTCATTTAACTCACACTACGTAAGTTTGGGTAACTCATCAATAAAAAACACCTTGCAGGCCACTAATTGACATTTTGTTTTATTTAAGTCAAATCAAAGCATCTGGCAGCGTAATAGATGAAAAAGTACTTCAATCGAAGTATGCGAATATTTCCATACCTTTCTTTTCATAATGGCATTGCAAAATTGCCATCAAGGCTGCTAATGGTATTATTGGTATCAAAAGACTACTCTATTTGACGTGACGGTAAAACGTCTATTACCCTGCTAGGTGCTCAAAAAACGTACAATTCTATTAAAGCTTGATCTTGGCCAACATCAGGTCTCGCAATTCATTGTTTGTTTGTCGACAGCCATTGTCAAATTCAAAGCATCAAAATCGAAGTTAACACTTTCAACATTCAGCACATTGAAATTTGCACTCAGTTTCCTTACGACTTCATCGGTTAGCGTATCTTTCAGCAGTCGTCCCAATGAAACGAATTTTAAATTGTTCTTGTGGTCGAATAAGTAGTTCACATCCTCAACGATTAGCTTCGGCGTATTAAATGTCAACGACTCTAGTTTTGTGAACCCGTTTAGGAGCGGTCTGATTTGTACAGATGCAGTTGGGTCCACACATTCAAAAGAAAATTTAAATTTCTTAAGATTTGGATAGGCACCAAACAACGTAGAGAGGTCCTGTTTATTGAATGTACCACAACCTTTGGCTATAATTGCGAATTCTCTGAGTTTCGAATTGAAATAACTGAATTTGGGATCAGCTAAAGGTTCGCACTAAAAGTTCAGAACTGTGGATAAGTCTCTTCCAAGAGCACGTTCAGTATGTCTGGTCGTGTTCACTCTGGCGACAATTTTAACAGTACTTTTTAGTGTGTAGAGTTCTGAACTTAACACTTTTGGTGTGACGAAATAATCCACTCGTGCGGCGTCAGCGTATGTCAGAAAGCTTGACGCAAAAAAAACTCTTCGAGTCCGAAAATTTAAATTTTTGTGTGGGAATTACTATTCGAAACACGATATTTTTGATGTTTATTAATTTATTAAAAATCAGAAACAGTTTTTGCTTTGTTGTATGTTTTAGTGAGTGCTATTGAATTGAATACTCAATTCCATAAAGTGTTAGGTAAGAACCATATCTAAGAATTTCACTCTATAATACTCACAAGAGCTACAAATTCATCAAAATCTGTTTCTTCCTTAAAAAATAACAGAAATATCGTGTTTTGAATGATATTCACGCCATAAGTGCGCCAACCATTAAAATATTTACAACTGACAGTTGGATAAAATTACGCTGACCTCATATAAATGTCAAAAACTAAGCGTTAAAATGACCTGCTCTGCGGTATATTTTGCACTTACGACGTGAATTTTCCCATACAAAATTCAAATTTTTGGATTCGACTAGTTTTTTGCGCCAAACTTATTGACATACGCTGATGCCGCACTTAACACGGGAAATGAACAAACGCTTAGGTTATGTTCCCATGGATGAAATTTGTTTGAGTTCGTGCTGTCAAAGTTTGCGTTTGACATCACCTGAAAAGAAACCTTTAGTAGCGTCCAACCACTGAACAAACACGTTTATACGATTAACTTGAAGCGGAAGTGTAAACAGAAAGTGAAAAACTGATAAACATGAAAATCGATCAGCTACCAGTGGAGATGCTGATGAAAATCTTCAGTTATCTACCAAAGTATGGTGAATTATCTCAAGTGAACAAGCGTTTCTACGAGATAGTGTGCAAAGTAAATGATTCAAACATTTGTTTGCGAATTGACCAGCAGTTTTTTGAACGTTTCTTAAGTCAAAATAACGTAACGAGTGAATGGTTGCAGAGTATACACGCATCGAAGCGACAAATAACAAAGGTGGAAATTGAATCCTCTATTTGTTTCTCTTTTTCGGTTGAAGACCAGCGTCGGATCAACTCGGTTCTTAAAACGTTTTCAACGGCCATCAAGGCTTTGACGTTGTCGTGTGTCACAACGGACGAGTCTACATTAATGGAAATTTTATCGTTGACTCCCAACATTGAATGTTTGGACGTAGAAGGAATTCCTTTGCGCATTAGAGATCGGTCATCGAGCAAACGGCCTTGCTACGATGACGTAAATTTAAAGTACTTGACAAGGCTACGATCATTCTTGACTTACGGTTGTGACGTCGAGTTTCTTGAAGTTTTCAATCGACTATCTGTCGGAGCACTAACGGAAATGAAAATATGTTGCCACTGGAATACATTGGCCGCTGTGCTCAGTCGTCAATTAAATATCAAGAAGTTGGTATTGGGAGACATTGGATTCTCTGAAGGTGCTAAATTGGATGGATTGGCTATGAACGTATTTAGCAAATTAAAATTGGAAGCCCTAGAGATACGTTACTACCGAAATAGGAACAGAGACACGCTGGCAGAGGTCTTATCAAAACTCACAACATTGAAGTCGTTGGTCGTAATAGAATACGATACTGTTGATGATCGAGTTATGAATGCCATCACTAATCTCGTGCAACTGGAGGTACTGTCGATCGACGCTTCCAAGACAACAGTCGCTTTTTTCAAAAATATTAGGAACTTGAAAAAGTTGCAAGATCTGAATCTTGAATGCCATGGCGACGAGCCATTAGCCAAACTACGAATACTCGCCCAGAGGGACAATACTGCATTGAAAAAGCTAAATGTAACGCTCAGTACTAGAATGTCAGTTGACTTCATAGCATCATTAGCTCAATCAGCACCAAATTTGACGCATTTCAGGCTCTCTCGCTACTTTGGGTTGAATCGAACGGAGCAGCATGCGATTATGGAACATTTCAATTTTGTTGAAGTTTTGGTCATCCCACCCTGGGGCGAACCTTTAGCTGATCCCAAATTCAGTTATTTCAATTCGAAACTCAGAGAATTCGAAATTATAAACGACAGTTTCGGAGCATTCGAAAAACAAGACCTCACTGCATTGATTGGTGCCTATCCAAATCTAAAGAAATTTAAATTTTCCACTGGCTGGAGTGTATTTATACAAATCAGACCATTTATGAACGGGTTCACAAAACTAGAGTCGTTGACATTAAATACGCCGAAGCTAATCGTAAAGGATTTGAACTACTTATTCGACCACAAGAACAATTTAAAATTCGTTTCATTGGGACGACTGCTGAAAGATACGCTAACCGATGAAGTTGTGAGGAAACTGAGTGCAAATTTCAATGTGCTGCATGTAAAAAACGATAGCTTCGGTTTTAGGGCTTTGAATTTGACAATGGCTGTCGACAAACATACAATGAATTGCGAGACGTGATGTTTGCAAGATACACCAGAATGCTACGGGGCCGCTCAAATGACCTAACGCTTGACGGTGGGAAAACTTGCCGATTGATCAATTTTGACTCTTTTGCGTGTCGGGTGAACTGTGAAATTCCGTAAAAAATACGTGACGTCAGTTATGAATATCCGCTACCTTTAATATTACTTAAATAAACCAAAATGTCAATTAGGGGCCTACAAGGTGTTTTTTTATGAGCAAACTATCTATAAGGTTTTTACCCGCAAACTTTCATTGCTTCTTGCAAGAATTCGTTTGGGTTGAAAGTCCCACAAATTGTTAAAAAGGCCTTGAGGATCAAAAAAAAAACAATTTTGGGGCCACACCATACGAATCTTATAGACATTACATCAAAAAAGTGTGCGAAAAGGCGTGAAAACAAACCTTTTCTTTGATGATAAACACCTCCTATCTAATATGTCCAGTCCAGTCAACGTATTATGTACAATCATGGTTTGTATGATATGAGCATAAAAGAGAGTAAATAAAACAGAAAATTTACATAATATGTCGACGAAACGTTATATCGACAGAAAATTTTGTTTGATAAACAATTTGTTTTTTCTGAATAAACAACAAATTCCAACCATTCGTCGACCAATGAAAACGTCGCACAGTTTTTCAAATGGATAAACAAAATCACTGAAATATATACTAACTCTAAGTCGTTTCGGTATAATGTCTCAATCATATCATTCAGTTTCGTTATATAGTAGAGAGAGAGAGAGAGAGAGGTGATAACGCCTCTATATGAGTGATCCCAATCCCTCCGGTGTAAATTTTAAAATATTTCTTATAAGTTTGAATTTTCGAAATTTAGATGAATAAACCGATCGATTTAATTCTTAGCTGCACTCAAAGTCTATAAACACTGACTTTGAGGTGAATTTATTTTTGTTATGTTGCCATCGTCCTTTATTTTCTCGTGACTAATGTTGAGAGTATCTTGTAGAGAGGGACAGGCAGGTTTGCTTGGAAATCGTTTTTTTTTCGTTGTTATATTGGTTGTTCACACGAACCTGTCAGAATTATCTATAATAAAATACCTTAACGGTAATTTGGGAGAAAACGGCGAATCCTCAGCGACATCTACTTTTATAACGTTTCTCTCAGGTTTCTGTGCCAATAGATTGAGGAATTTGTTTATGCTGAAAACAAACGAGGCATTCAAAACGTGTTTTGGTCCTATTTTTCATGACGAAATTTTCGAAACTGTCAAATGAAGTTAGAACTTTTTCTATTCAAAATCGCGACTGCTGCATCTGTCAATGAAAACTAGGACCAAAACACGTTTTCAATGTCTCGTTTGTTTTCAGCATTATGCATTGGTATTGATATTTCAATTGGGAGGTTACGCTGATCACCTAACACAAATTTAAAGATCTTGGACATATGTTTGACATTGCAATGTGTACAACATAGAGAAACTTAATTTCAAAACCCAACGAAACCCCGTGCTACCATCTACATTAAAAACACATACCGAGCGAGCCAACCTTAATCTATTGCACCAGGCAGCTCTGACGAGAATTGGGAAAATTTCTGCAGTAAGTTAACGGTTCTGTGAAGGTGAATGCTATTAACAATTTAGGTGTAAGTTAGCAAACTATTAGCAAAGATCATGATAAGTTAGAAATATATGGAAAAATGATACTCCTGATCTATGCTATTTCGTAGAAAACTGCCGCCCTCTACAGTGCAATACTATGAGAAGTTTAAAAATAGTTATTTATATGCTATATTCGTCGAAAAGCGTACTTTTCATGTTTCAAGCACTACTTCCGAAGCCCTCGGCACGTAAAATCCATTATACAATTTGTGATAACAATGAATAGTAGAGGTTTCGTTTGATCCGAGGAGAAGCCGAGGTCAATAAACACACGAGACTATGAGTATGTATAGGGGTTCTGTAGACAGTATTAACGGAGAAAGTGGTTGAGCAAGAACAGAAGAAAATTCCGTCAAACCAGAATAAATAGTATTCGTTTTCGTGTGTTCATTGACCTCGGCTTCGCCTCGGATCAACAAAATTCACACAAATATCTACTTTTCATCCCTAGTCATGTAATAAATTATCATGCACCTATGTCCAAATGTTTCTTTTGACGAGTTGGATTATGATCGACGCCTTCCGACATGTGGACATAGGTATTGAGGTGCATATCATTTTTATGTGTCGATGCAAAGATAAACCCAAACTCTCTCCCCAAGCTATTGAATAATGTTAGTCTTACCACACGGAGACATATAAAATCCATTACATAGCTCTGGATAAAAAGATTGAATGTAGCCTTTTCGTGTGAGTTTTGTTGATCCGAGGCGACGCCGAGGTCAATGAACACACGAAAATGAATACTATTTGTTCGGATTTGAACGAATTTTCTTCTGTTCTCGCTCAATCACTCTCTCCGTTAATACTGTCTACAGAACTCGTATACATACTCATAGTCAAACACAAAAACTTTTACGGACAACTAATGGGAATACAACTAGAAACATAATATTGTCGTAAGTCGTTATGTTCAGGTATATTATGCGTATACCACCATCGATTGACATGAGTTACGTTTTTCTTCTATTTTTTTTTTTGTGTCATAAATAAAAGCAAGAAGAGAAACAGTTTCATCTCTCGTATTATATGGCTGCACAAAATCAACACCAATTTCGAATAAATAAAATTTTCTGAATTGTAATTTGCGGTAAAATGTGAACATTCAGATCATTTATTTCAAGAAACTTTAAATAATAATAACAAGAAAAAGAAAGAGAATTCGTGTAATAAATTCATAATTTCATTAGACATACAAGTTTGTTGATTGCGGTCGCAAGACTATTGATTTGGTTTCAATATATTTCGCACAATTCAGACACATTTATAACACTGCCAACGAATAAATTTTTAAATTTACGGCAATCTTGAACTCTAATATACTATTGTACCCAGGTTGAATATAAGCTGTACAAAGTAGGAAATTGACACTGGCATTGGTTTGCAAAAAGTCAAACAAATTAATTGTCTCGTCAATCATTTCGAATTTCTATTTAAAGAAAATTTCCATCGCGTCACATTGAACGCCGTTACGAGTCTGATACAAGATTGGTGATGAACAATGGAATCATAGATTAGTGAACGTCATTTCCTTTATGATTCACTAGAGATACACGTACAATAAAGATAGTTGAGGTCAGAAAGGATCATTTCAATCAATTTCGGAAATTCGGCAAATTATGGAATTTAGGATTCAGCTGTCAACATGCCAAGAAGATCATCCAGTGAGCAACCCTTCGAGTCCGGTATACAAGATTTAACAAATATGATTCCATAAATGCAGATGAAGCCGTGCATCCAGAAGAGAACATCGGTGTAAAGTAAGCCTGTAAAAATATAGAAATTAACAAGGAAACTTGATTACCAGCTATCATCTTATGGATGAGTCTATTCGAGGAACATAAATGCGAACGAAAAACGGATCATAATAGACCACTTAACAGTATCAACTCTAGGGACAATATGTCTAACTTCCCAACCAAAATTGGATGAGTTTGATTCCAAGGCTGTAAACGTTGGCGAGGAGGTCATGCAGATAACCAATTTATTGGATACGCGGTAACCCACCACTTTTGAAGATTTTACATAAAAATAACGCCTCATCATCACGGCGACGAGAATCATCACAGGAGGTGAATTTTTGTATGAAATTCGCCATGTTATCGTCAACTGTGGTGTGTCACCTGCCTGTCTGTCTCTGCGTGACCTTCTTATATTCATACAATTTTCGTTTGTTTTTCATGCAACTTTTAATTAAAAAGACAAGAGATGGCGCGTCTACCTTTGGCACCAGTTAGCTTCGCCGTCGTGACGTGATCAATTTCAGTGATTTGCTCAAAATTTTGCATTTTCTTGTTAATTTTATCGTCAAGTTCTTCCAATTTTAACGATAAAATCAACGAACAACAAAAAAATTTCATTTTTTTTACAATTCACTAAAATTGTACATTTTACCTCCCGTCGCGAATTTACTCGAAATATGGTGGTCATTGGCAAGACAACAAATTCACGACATTTAAACTCACTTTTCCCGCGATTATTTTTGAACAATATGAAGATTCCGTAAATACATATCCAGTGAAACGACGTCGCAACCGTGGCCAAAATATCACGAAAAGTTTCAGGTAAAACGTCCGCCATTACCAACCTGACAGTAATTTGTGAAATTCTCATTAAATGTTCGTAAAACAAACGCCGCACCATCAACATCTTACCAGACAATCGATCCAATACCAACGGAATAGCCCACAATGAAAACAATCGACAGAACGAAAGGAATCCACTGATAATCGGCAGCGATGCTCTGCTCAAGATTGTCAGCCTTGATAAAGAAGTAGCTGCCGAGTGCCATTAGCGAAAATGCCATCGTAGAGAACGAGAAGTAGAGTAAGTTTTTTCGCGTCACAATGACGATCATCACTAGGGACACCAAGCTGCCACCAAGTTTTATCTGATCGATCAATCGGAAGACGTAATTTTCGTCTTTTGTTGCATCGATTGCCTCGTGGAACTTGACCATATGTAGTTGGATTCTTTGTAAATAGACGAAATTGAAAAGGAAATCAAAGCTTTTAACAGCGCGCAACTAGGCATGGGCGATAATGATAATGATTATCGATAATTATCAATTATCGATAATAGATAATTATCGACTTTTTTTATCGAAAATTATCAAAAAATATCGATAATTCGATATATCGATATTTCGGTCCGAAAATCCGATATTTATCGATATATTCCGATATATCGGTATATTATCATGAATTTTCAGATAAATATCAAGATATCGATATTTTGATAATTATCGAATTCCGATATTTTGATAATTATCGATAATTATTAAATTATCGATAACGATATGATTAATCAATTATCGATAATTTCTTTCGATTGATATTATCGATAACTTTGAACGTCTCTCATCCCTACGCGCAACTTTATCATTATACATACTGACAAAAATCAATTTTGTGAGAGAGCAAGCTGTCAAGTAAAACAAAGCGAAAATTGAAAAAATTTAATTTTGTCTCTCACGCTGAGTACTTTTTTGGTAAGTGGAAATCAAGAACTAAAAGTAAATCAAAATGAATGTCTGCGTAAACGGAGTCAAAACAGAATAAAAAGGAATGGCTTTTTTGTAAACGGAGACTGTGCAATTCGTGCTTAATGCTTGATTTCCATTTACCAAAAAAGTACTCAGCGTGAGAGACAAAATTAAATTTTTTCAATTTTCGCTTTGTTTTACTTGACAGCTTGCTCTCTCACGGCTCTCTCACGGAGTACTTTTTGTTGGTGGAAACCATACTAACTTAAGGCGACACTGATTCTGAGTTACATAATATGAGATACGACACGATTGACGCTCTTCAGCTCACGACATAGATCAAACCACATACAAGGTACATGCAAAGTAAATAAACACTGAAGGTAATGTAAATCCACAGTTACACACGGATCCAAATTTTCAGGTGAATTTTAGCTCCGTCATGTTGCACACGTATTGAATTCGTTTGTGTCAAGTTGCATCTAGTGGTGAATTTGGAACGATTTAGCGGCGTTATGTTGCACACACATAAAATTCGTTTGCGTCAAGTTGGATTTAGTGGTGAATTGGAAGGATTTAGGGCCGTCATGTTGCACAAGTCTAAGTTAGACACGTTAGAGAACATACGAAAATGAATTCACCTGAAAGTTTGAATCCGTAATTTCTCTGTTCCGCTGAGGGTCTGCATTACCTTCAGTGTTTATATACTTTGGGTACATGCGCATGAAAACTAACTTACTATGACAGCGCCATCTGTACAAGAATTAAAATTGGTTTGGTGTTCTATGTCGTGATCTTGTGCCGAAAGAAGTGCATAAATTAGTGTAGTAAATGTACTCACGTAGACATGCCCGAATAATTTGCTAGAAAAATTAGCTGAAGAACTACCACCAATGGATTGAAACTATCTTTCAGTGAAAATTTGGGAATCTTTATCAAATTGAACAGCGTCGATTCGCTGGCCTTTTTGACAAGATCCAATTCTGTATTCTGCGCTGTGTTCCCATCGACCCTTTCTTCATTTTCTTGCATGACAGTTGTTGATCCATCACTGTCAATAGTTTGTTTGATCTCAGACTCAACGAATGCTTCATTGTCCGAAGTCCATTCCGTAACGGCTGGTGTATCCTGAGCACATTCGATTTCCAGTAAAACACTCTCACCTTCAGATGTTCCTGTCAAACGATCGTCGATCTCACTTTGTCGTGTCTTCTTTTCCTTGGCTCGCTCCGTTTTCAATTTTTTTGCGGCAAGCCATGGCGCCGATTCGTTGAGGAACAATGTTAACACGAAGAAAATGATGTGAAGCGCAGCAGCAAAAAATGCGATGTGAGTGTATGTGAAGTGGTCGTGGATTGTGTTGTACAGTAAGGTTCCTCCATTGAAAAAGATTGACGGAATTACACCTAGGATGCCGAACAGTTCCGGTCGTATTGTTTCAACGAGATAAATTGATGAAATTGGATAGGTCGCACCGATTGCGAAAGCTACTATCGCATGTCCTGTAAATGAATGTTGAAATTTGAAACTGATTTGAAAATGGCAACAGACGAGATCAACTGAAACGGCTGTGCTGATTGGTGTCGAAGTAACCGAATAATGGGGGAGAGGAAGAGGTGCGGGTCGAGGTATTTCAATTCTTGTACCGCATAAATACAGTGCAATCAGAAAGTCGCCGAACATGCGAACGGTGGAACAATAGACATTCGAACAATAGAGGTCGCTTCTATTATTCTTCTGCTTGTTCTATTGTTCACGTGTTCGGTGACTTTCTGCTCGCCATGTATACTCTTCACCTCGGACGTTACGCTTAATTGTCTGTCTGCCACTGTGTCCTGACCTTACCCGCAACAATCACTTGAAAGTAGTCGTACACTTCACAGCTTTTCGTATAAGTTATCAAAGTCCAGCCGACCACAAATGTCGACGCAATGACTGCGAACGTCTTTTTACGACCAATCGTCGGAGCTGCTAGTGTCACAAAAACTATTCCAACAGCACCCATAATCGGTGCCCAACCACTTTTAGTGTCTGACTGGAAGGGGAGCGTTTTCTAGATTAACATTTAATTTGTCTGGATTTTACGGTTAGTTCAGCACCTCATTTTGGAAGATTCCAAATTTTCTATTGAATGCATCAAATAACGGCATGCTGAAGAACAACAGAGCCACGACCAAGGCTGCACAGAGCTGTAGTTTAAGACATAATTTTAGATTTGATTTTGAAGAGTTTAGACATTTACGGAAATAATTTACTTCTGTAAGAACTACAGATGGGGTTGGTAACGGAACAGGAATGCAACGAAAAATTGAAATTTTTGAATAAAACTAACAATTTACTTCTTAAGGTGCCAGCGCACTTAAAATAGTAATCCGTTTTGCATCCGTTTTCACTCCATTTTGCCTTCGTTTAGCAAAACAAAATTGAACTCGATTCAATTTTGGCTCCATTTTTACGTATAGCTCGAAGTTTCTTTTATTGCCAGGTTAAAGCGCCGTACATCGCTTGTAAACATTGCGATAATAAACCGCTTTAACCTGGCCTTAAGAGCTCGTTCAGAAATTCTTCGTTAAGTTTCACCGGTGAGGATTTTGACACTTCTTTCATATAAAATATGTCAAAATCTTCACTTTGGGTAACGAGTCTTTAGTTACTAAACGAGTTCTAAATGAAAAAATTTGATTGCAAAAAACTCAAACATTCAAAAGGTCAAAGTAAACGGATGAACCGTTTAACTGCGCTGGCAGACTTACCACCCATCACCATGTTTGTTTCTAATTTCCTTTTAATTTTCTGATTTTTTTCTTCTTTCGAATGCTGACCTACCACCCGATGTGCTCAATTACTACTAATCCCATAAAAATGTTGCGATTTACGATAATAAAATAATTGCGAAACATTAAAATTAAAGCAAAGGTGTGGTGAAAAGCTTCACACGTAATCCATCTATTAGGGGTGAGTATGTATGCTAGTCCTTACATCTGATTCAAATGTTTACATGGGTCTCAAAGCCATGACTATGGAAGCCATGATTATGAAAAGACTGTACGTAAATTTCGCAATATGCAAGCACACGTACATGTATTGTGAGCCTACGCCTCAGTTGAAAGTAACCTTACAACAAAACTCAATTTCATTGCTAGATTTACTGGTGCTTGAGGTAGAAGTAGGCGACACCTTCCGGCAAAAAACTTGACTTATGTAACAACAAAAGAAATTTTGAAAAGAAATGATCATTTACTGTCAAAATTTATGAACGATTTTTGTTTTTGTCGACTCTAATAGGCGCTTTGCAACAAAAGGTGAGAACAAAAGGCGAAGCCGAACAAAATTAAACATGCTTATGTCAGATTTTCTAATTTTTTTGAATTTTTTGACATTTAAATGCACTCAAATTACTCTTGTACTGACACCTGGAACACACCTATTAAATTGTTGCCTGATAAGTTACAGCATCCAGTGGTATTTTGTGTGTTTATTTTTAATAGTGTAAGCACGGCAGAGTAAAATAAACCAGGCAGGAGCGGTTCATTTTTGAAACGTCAAATAAGGAACCTAATGCATGAAAATGAACTCAAATGAACACTGGACATAAATTGAAAAATTTAATTCGCAAAACACAAAGGCTACCAGATAATTCATGTCCCTAGTCAAATCAAGCCTGCGAATAATTCAATTTATGTCCTGTGTTCATTTGAGTTCATTTTCATACAGTGTATTAGTTCGCTTATTTGACGTTTCAAAAAGGAACCGCTCCTGCCTGGTTTATTTTACTCTGCCGTGGAACAAGTGGAAATACAGAATTTCCACGAACATCGAACATAAAGATTAACATTACCCCTAATGTGTAGATTAATAAGGAGTGTTGTATCATGTGTTTCATCGGCAGAAAATCAGCTCACCGACACACAACTATCAAATTGGGTCTTTTGACTTTTTATTGTTCGTTATGATAATTGGGGATAATTTACATTTTCTATTTAGATAGATGACGTTGGGACATATGAGTTAAATAGTCGTAGTAATTCGGGGTGGATACAGCGAGTTAAATAGAATGATAAATGTGGACGGGTGATCAATGTTTTTACTGGAATACTCTAGTCTTTCTATAAGACGTCATCATCATTGGCAGTTTTACGACAAAAAAAAAGTCATCTGGCCGTTCATAAAATATTTGTCAAAACTGATGGAAGACAGGCTGATTTAACGATGGAACTTTAACCCCTAAGTAGGCTTCAATTTTAAGAATTGAGTGTAAAGGTCCCTACACGCCGGACGACGTTTAGCTCTTCGTTTACGTGACAGTTCGTTCAAACAATGGGAAAGATGCAGAGTTTTCATTATTCAAACGAACTGTTGCATGAATATGCAATTCAAAAATAACATTTCTCACTTGATACTTGATACAATGATCTAAGAACAATATATCAATTTGCACACGAACAACTATAGCGACTCATAATCGAAATGAAATTCCAATTCATCACTATCAGGTTGTTCATTCTAAAAGGTTTTATTTATGTCACTAATTTGACTGTTGACTGTTAAATCCTTCCAACAAAAAATGTCATTCAGTTACCAACGTGTGTGTTCTCGCTTAATTCCTCTTTATAAGTGGTAGAGTAGATTATTTTCAAACTATTACCATGTTTCAATTGGACTCAGATAAACCGCGCAGCTTTAAATTGCGTTGATCAAACAGATCACAAATCAAAAATTTCCAAATTTTTTTAAAACCCCGAAAATCAACCGGATATTGATGACTATACACATTCAATTGAATATTTAGTAATTTTATTTCATTTTTATTATGGTTTTTTCAGACTCGCAAGCTTAGCCGGTACACATTGTTTACAATCAACATTGTTCCGAAGTGGCATTGTTTTGTCAGGAGTTCGACAAACACGACGTGTGACAAAAGTAGATTACTTTACTAGGGATAAAAAGATGAAAAGTAGAGTTTTCGTGTGAATTTGATCCGAGGCGTAGCCGAGGTCAATAAACACACAAAACGGAGACTTTTTATTTTTTAATTCCGAGTTGTGTAACGGATTTTACATGCTGAGGGCGTTGGAGGTAGTGCCTGAAACATGAAAGGTACGGTTATCGACGCATGTAGCATGTAAAAACATTTAATTTGAAAATAAGGTTCTCTTTCGAATTCATGTTTATGTTGAAAATGACTTTGAAAACAAATGAGTTGCCGTTCTCTTCTTACAAAGAGACCAGAGGTAGTCTTATCTCCTTACATGTGCATCTCTGGCGAATCATAAATGGAATGAAAATCAAAATTTGATATTTGTATGTACATCGAATCCAAACGTTCTATTTTGCACACTATCGACTTGAAACGATCATGTTAGCATGATACGATTGACCGGGCCACGCTTTCCCATTTTGAAATTATTTGCCTCTTCGTTTTTTTTTCTTCTTTTCTTTCTGTTTCGTTTTAATAACAAAAACGCATTATGAATAAATAAAAGGCAGAAATCAATTCGTCGATATGTGTTGTGCGGTTTTATGTGATGAATATGATGAATGAACAATAAAAAAAAATTATTTTGACGAATTATTGGAAAATGATACGAAATGTAGAATTGTATTATGAAGACAGGAAAAAATTTTAATTAAAAAATTATTTTTTTTCTGTTATAACGCATGAGTGAAGTCGATGTTGAATTTAATTTTTTTTTTTTGGTTTTGAGTTAAAAGTCGTTTATTGAATTTTAATAAATTGTTATTAGAGACGAAGACAATGGATTGTGGAATGTTAATTTGTGCGGTAATTCTGAAATTTGCGTTATTTTTTGGGCATATGACTGAGTATTGCCTCAGTAAATCACATACTGTATACGTCGTTTATCCGCTTAAAAATGGTGCTGCTAAAATTATAAAGGTGGGAAATTTCAAATTTGTAACCGAATTGTAGGATATTGGGATATTTGTCTGTACACTTCTTAGAAAAGCTGTATGAAAATGGTTCCAGAGGTATGTGCATGTGCGCTTTGCAACGCAGCGCTACCTCAAGCGCTACATTTATTTACGCGTCTGTTGGAGGCGACGGTATATTTTAGACAATATCGTAAATTGTGTTTTGACTTATTTTCTCCCCTCAATGGGCCACCAGAAAGTCGCGTTTTCTTGACGACTAGTCGAATTACATTTCTATCGAATAAAGTGCAGCACTTTCTCTCCCGTGGAGAGAAAATAGAACTGATGTCATACGAACTGTCACTTTGTTTATGTTTTCGAAAATACCATGGCGAATCGATGTTTTCGTTTTGTGGACAAAAACAACAAAACATTTTTTTGTTGGTTTTGTTTCTTCGCCGTTCATGTAAATGTTGAGCTTTTCTTGGATCTAGCGGCGTTGTATTGACGAAAGAAAACGAGGATTTTCGCAATATTTCGAGGTTTATTCACCTCTTCATCAGGCTATTCTTTAACTAAAAAACAGAAATTTACAAATTTATTGCACACTCATCTGCACACCCCCCCCCCCTGAACAAAAATAAAGTTTTACCGAAAATGCACCCAAAAACTAACGAAAAAATTGTATGGGCTGGGGAAGCATCTGGTCCAGCTTAACGGACCATCGTTTTGAACTCCTCTAGGGTCCCTCTATTGAGAACAGCAATCAATTTTTGGGTGCATTTTCGGTAAAACTTTATTTTTGTTCAGGGTGGGTGTGTCTGCAACTCATCTGATAGAAGTCAGATTGTGATGAGTGTGAACCTCGAAATATTGCGAAAATCCTCGTTTTCTTTCGTCAATACAACGCCGCTAGATCCAAGAAAAGCTCAACACACACACACACACAACAACAACAACAAAAACAACAAAACATAACACACGCTTGAAAAACATTGTGTGCACCTCTGGGAAAAGTAGGAAATTCCAACTCTAGCCAATTTGCTCCTGATGTAATCTTTCAATTTTCTGCCCTCGGTAAACAATAGTCATTTGTGTACCTGTTTTGGACGATTGATTTTAGGCAATTTCGCGGATTGTAGGCCGAACGAAGTGAGGTCTACAAGCGAAAGTGCCTTAAATCAACCGTCCCAAACAGGTGCACATGTGAGTTTTCATGCAGAGGGCCGGAAACCCGAGAAAATTCGAAAAATTGCCCTCATTTTCGGCCCCGAAGCATGAAAATAACTATTTCACAACGCATGACGTGAAAATAGTATTTTTTCACCTCAGCTCGGATGACTTGGATCAACTTTTTTGGTCACTCGTTGAACACAAAAACCATGTGCGGTGTGATTTACCTTATTCTCTCTTCAAAAGCCCATGAGAAAATAGAACTTTTCTCACTTTAACTGTCATTTTGGTTAACTGTACACTTAGCTTAAAAGTTTAAATCGACGCAGTCTCGTTATAAAGAATCGTATTGAAATTTATTTTGAGCACCAGACAACTGAAATACGACATATTTTGCCATGATTTTTTGTTATGAAATGTCAGGTTTTCCCGTACGATATATCGTGCGGGAAAAAATCATTTCTTTACGATTTATCGTGCTTGAAAGGAATTACATGAATTTTTCCATGACTATACGATTAATCAAATTTATAATGCACAGAGAAAAAAGTCAGATTAAATGTTTAATCTTTGGAAAGATTACGAACATTTTAAATTTTTCTAAAGATTTCATTTCAATCTTTTTTCAAAGATTACAAAAATTAAATCTTTCGATAGATTACGTTTCGGATTAAAATGGCTAAAATTGATAGTAGCAGTGAGAAGTGAAGTTAAATATAGAAAATTTTGCCAAGAATTTTTTTTTTCAAAGGACGTTGTTATGGTACCTAGAGTTTATGATTAGAATCTAGTAGATGGTAGATGTGTAATTTTTTGTCATATGTTAGCGATACTAAAAACCACAGCACAGAAATATTTGAGACTTTTTTTTTGCTTTTCTTTAGGAATATTAATTTTTGAGTTGAAAATCGTTGAAAAATTAAATAAATTCTTCCATGCAAATTGGTCTGTTATACTTCTTAGTCAATTGTACAATTAAATATGGGGCGCAAAATATCGTTTTATTATAATATTTTCCTACTTTTCAATACTTTTGCCAGGCTCAACTTCCTTATCGTTGCTTATCCAGATTTATGAAATATAATAAGCATTTATTGAATAATTAAAAAAAAATGTTGCCTTCGATTAGGATTTGAACTCGTTTACTATGATGGTTACCTCGGTACAAAGGTACAAAGGTTTCGTTCAGAAGATTATTTTTAGCCCCGTACGAAGTACGAAGGGGCTTATAGGATTACGATGCCGTGTGTAATTGATAGAATTCGAAGCAGACGGTAAGGGCAAAGTGTTTGCCTATGTTCATAGATGACGAATCCGCAATAAAAATTTTGTCCGTCTGTCCGTCTGTCCGTGTGAAGATATTTATCTACGCATCTACCAAGTATTGTATAATCGGTAGAGTAAACTAAACGCACCTTACATTGTAACAGATCATTTGTACGATTAGTTCTCTACAAGCCGTTCACCAATAAACATATTGTTAATCATACCGTTGGGTTTTACTGCGAACAACTCTGCTCAATAGGTTATAAGGCCCAGGTTCGATTATCGTTCAGAATTTGTCGATTAGTTTTTGGAACGAAGAAGCTATTTGGAATAGCACGTTAAAACAAGGAAATTCTGTGGCGGTAGTTTATTAAGGTCATCGATTGAAACAAAATATGGACGGTGATTACGTTCGAGTGGAGAAGTTGCACAAGGCCGAAGACTGGCCTGAATGGAAATTTGAAATCCGTGTTCTGCTTAATGCTGCTGAGGTGATGGATGTAGTTTCTGGAAGTGAAAAAAGGCCAGAACGAACATCGGTTTCAACAGATGCTGAACATCAAGCGGCATTAATGAAATGGCAGAAAAGTGATAACAAAGCGCAACGAATAATTGTAACGGCACTCGGCAAGAAACCAAAAATTCATTTATTGAATAGCACGACATCGAATGAAATGTGGCTGAAATTGGAGGCGGTATACGAAAAGAAATCAGCGGCTCAAAAACATCTGATTTCGCAAAGTTTTTTTGATTTTGAAAAGGATTCTGGTGACGACATAGCAACGTTTGTATCGAAATTACAAGCAATCGTAAAGCAGATGAAAGACCTTGGCGAGACAATATCCGACCACATGGTGGTGACGAAGATTATAATGTCTTTACCGTTGGAATATGGTCACTTCGCAAGTGCTTGGGAATCAACGGCTGTTGATCAGCAAACTATAGAGAATTTAACGTCCCGTTTGATTATGGAAGAGGCCAGAATTTCATCGAAACAGAAAATTCAAGATGAACAGACTGAAGCGTTGATGGCGAAAAAATTTCGAACGAAAGGATCCAATGGCAAGTCGGGCAAATGCCACATATGCAAGAAGAGTGGTCATTGGAAGAACGAATGCCCTGAAAAGCGTCCCAAAGCGCACGATAGTCAAAAGTCAGTACAAAATTCCAATCGGAATCAAAGAAAGTCAGGCGACGCGTGCCTTGCAATAAAGGCGGGAAGTTTTTTTGGAAAGGCTAACGCTTTCTTGAGCCTTAGTCAAGCAATGTCGGCCGAATATCGAAAGCATGCTGACAAATGGTACCTAGACTCTGGTGCGAGTGATCACATGAGTTACAGATTGGAATGGTTTACGGATTATCAGCCATTTGATGAAGACTTACCTGTTCGCATTGGTGATGGTTCGTATATTTACGCAAAGGGAATTGGAAACATCGACATCCTTGCATTCGATAACGGCAAATGGAACAAAAAGCATCTTCAAGATGTCCTGTACGTTCCGGACATTCATCTGAATCTATTCTCGCAAGGGAAGGCACTCGATAAAGATATGGTCATGAAGTCAGACAAGACGAAATGTGAATTTTCAAGAAATGGCGTTATAATTCTAGTCGGCACACGAGTATCGAATCTTTTTGAGCTGACGATCAAAGTGATTGGAGAGGCAGAAAATGCTATGTCAGTGGAAAAGACAGAAACTAAACCAGAAGGTAACAGCGAGGCCAGGCGCTGGGTTGAAAAACACAAATCCTGTAACTTGATCGAAGGAAATGTCGGTCGAAAAGTTTCTATTTCCACTTGGCATGAGCGGCTCGGGCATCAAAACGTGTTTCACGTAAAGCAGTTTCTAAAACGCCGAAATATTGGATTTGATGCGAAAGGCGAGTTTTTCTGCGAGGCCTGCATGTATGGGAAGCAACACCGATTACCGTTTACAAGAAGTGACAATAGAGCTGGAAAAGTCGGCGAGCTTGTACATACGGATGTTTGTGGACCGATGCACGAAAAATCAATTGGTGGAGCAAGGTACTTTCTTTTGTTTAAAGATGATTTTTCTAACTTCCGAAAAGTTTATTTTCTAAAAGAGAAATCTGAGGTTTGTCGGAAAATTGAGAACTACTTTAGCTTGGTGCAATCGGTGAATTGTACAGTTTTGGTTGTGCGATCAGATAACGGAACTGAGTTTGTAAATGTCAACGTGAAGAAATTGCTCGAAGAGCATGGTGTTAGGCATCAACGATCAGTGACATACACTCCAGAGCATAATAGTAGAGCTGAACGAGATATGCGCACAATTGTAGAAGCAGCACGTACCATGATTCATGCTAAACAATTACCGTTGAAATTTTGGGCAGAAGCAGTGAATACAGCTGTATATGTTCTGAACAGTACTGGCCCGAGTCCGATTAAGGACAAAACACCGTACGAATTATTCTACAAGAAGGAACCAGTGATTGGTCATCTTAAAATTTTTGGCTCAACAGTTTTCGTACATATACCGAAGGAGAAACGTAAGAAATTGAACACAAAGTCGAAGAAAGGTATTTTCATGGGTTATTGCGATGATACAAAGGGATATCGCGTCTGGATACCAGACGAAAATAAGATTGAAGTGGCGCGAGATGTTATTTTCAAGGAAAACCTACGGTTTGATGATTCTATCATTTCAGTTGACCCAAAAAGCAATGAGGCGCAGAATTTCGTAGTTTTTGGTCCGGAAATTTTTGGCGAGAAAGGATCCAGCGAAAATTCATTGTGCGATAGCAACGAATCTGTTACCGGAATCGATGTCGACAACGAAAGTGAATCAACGGAGAAAGATGGAAACGACCAAAGTTTTGTTTCTGCAACAAGCGATCACACGTTGGATGAACCGATTCATGCCGAGGATTTCATGGAATTGGATTCTGACGTCGAGAGTAACTCAACAATGAAAGATGATAATGAGCAGAGCTTTGTCTCTTCTCGCACTAGGACCCGAATTTTCTTGTCTGAAACAATGGAAGTGGGAAATTGTTTCGTGTCAATCAAGGAACCGACCAGTTATCAATTAGCATTGCAATCCGAAGACAGTCAAAAATGGATCGATGCGATGGATGATGAGTTTAACAGTTTGATCGAAAATCAAACGTGGAAGCTCGTAAAATTACCCTACAATCGAAATGTCATCGACAACAAGTGGGTCTACAAGGTGAAGGAAAAGCCAACGGGTGAAGTCGAACGCTACAAGGCACGTTTAGTGATTCGAGGTTTCACTCAAGAGCTTGGTGTGGATTACAATCAAACATTCAGTCCTGTGGTTCGGTTTACATCTATACGAACGATCATGGCAATAGCGGCAGCTGAAGGTTTGAAAATGAAACAATTCGATGTGCAAACCGCATTTCTCTATGGCGATTTGGCTGAAACAATTTATATGAAGCAACCGATCGGGTACGAGGATGGTACGAACAGAGTTTGTTTGTTACAGAAGAGTTTGTATGGTCTGAAGCAAGCCTCGAGAAACTGGAATGTCAAGTTCACCAAATTTCTCAAAACGTACGATCTACAAGTCACTGAGGCTGATCCGTGTGTATTTGTACGGCATGGTGAGAGAAGAATTATATTGGGCATTTTCATCGACGATGGAATTGTTGCGGCTACGCATGACGAAGACATTGAAGGCTTAATGGATTTCCTGCAAAAAGAATTCAAGATTCGCATATCTGAAGCAAATTGTTTCGTGGGTCTAGAAATCAACCGACGCGAAAATGGAATGATTCACTTAAGTCAGATGGCATACACAAGGAAAATTTTGGAGAAGTTCAGAATGTCAGATGCGAATAGTCTGTCTACACCAGCAGAAAGCAATTTGACAGTAACAACGGAAGTGTCAACAAATTATCCATTCAGAGAGGCTGTTGGAAGCCTGATGTATTTAGCCGTAGGAACACGACCGGATATTTCATTTGCCGTTGGAAGATGTAGTCGAAATTTGTGTGAACCCAAAACATCAGATGTCACCGCAGTGAAACGCATATTCAAATACTTGTGTGGAACCAAAAATTACGGTATCATGTACAAGAGGACCGATAATTTTAACCTAGAATGTTTCAGCGACTCAGATTATGCTGGATGTCCGAAGACACGCCGTTCAACGACTGGTTTTGTTTTTAATCTGGGATCTGGAGCAGTCTCGTGGTGTTCACAACTACAAAAATCTGTGGTCACGTCGACTACAGAAGCTGAGTATATCGCTGCAGCACAATCAGTAAAAGAATTGGTTTGGTTACGGCGATTGGTTTCGAATCTACACATTGATTGCAATTCCGTTTATCTACGTGTCGATAATCAAAGCGCGATACGTTTGGTGGAAAATTGTGAACCAAATAAGCGAACCAAACACGTTGATGTCAAATACCATTTCATCCGCGAAAAATTCGAGAGAGGATTATTTCAACTAGAACATGTCTCGTCGGAGAATCAAGTTGCGGACATATTAACGAAGCCATTAGCTAGAGTAAAATTTGAAAAGTTTCGTGATTTGATGGGTTTGTCACAATAGTTGATTTTCTTCGCTTCGAATATTTTTTTTCCGAATTTTTTGCTTGATTTTTCGATTTTTTATTATTTTTCTTTTCATCGGTAATGCTTAAATAAATAGAGAGGCTGTGAAGATATTTATCTACGCATCTACCAAGTATTGTATAATCGGTAGAGTAAACTAAACGCACCTTACATTGTAACAGATCATTTGTACGATTAGTTCTCTACAAGCCGTTCACCAATAAACATATTGTTAATCATACCGTTGGGTTTTACTGCGAACAACTCTGCTCAATAGTCCGTCACGTCGATATCTTGAGTAAATCAAATCCGATTTCAAAAATTTTTTTAGAAGTTTTAGAATTTTTTCACCATGGTGAATGTGAAGTGTGTAAATTGATGTGTTATGTCTATTTCAGTTGTCCGGTGCACATTTCCTCGACAGGAAATGGTATTTTCAGCACACGCTTCGCTCGCTAAGGAAAACTTAGCACTAGTGCTGAAAAAATCGTCATTTCCTGTGTTGGTACGAAACATACTATTTAAGTGCACTCCTTAACCTCCTCGCTCACTTAAAATTGAAATTGAAAATTTTCACGAATTTCATACAATTCGCAATAATCGTAAGACTTCGTGAAACTTCGCAAAATTTTTGCTTGGAAAATGACTGAAGAAGTTGTAGCATTGGGTCCTCCTTTTAATGTTCCTGACCTGATTTAACGAATTTTACATTCTTAAGGGAGTGTTGCATGCTTGTAGTTACCTTTATAAGTCGTAGCATTTCGTTAATGGAGTCGATGGTGCAGTAAATCTAAAACTTGTTAGAACAAAAGAAGTACTAGATCCGACAATGATATTGCTGAAATGCTTATCGTCTGTGAAGGGTTCATGATGTGGCTTTTTCGCATGCACTGAAACCATTCTTCTCTAAAAAAAGTTTACAATTTTTTCTGTTCCCTTTTTATTGGCCAAAATGACCTTTTTTACCATAAAAGTATTCAAAAATCCCATACCGAAAATGTATAAAAACACAAAACTCTTTCAGCACATGACGACTGCATTGCAATAGTATATATATATACCTATCTATACGTATATACTCTGGTGGCGATGCTTATACCTGCCGTGTCTTCTTACTTTATTAACCCAGACAGCACATAACTAATAAATCTTGAATTTTTATAACCCATAAAAATCTGTTTTACAATAATTATTGAGGATCGCATCGTCAGTTTAAATGGAAAAATAACACAAAGAATAAAAGAAAAGCGAAACCAATAAATATGTTATGCAGTTGCAAGCATTGGGACGAAATGATGTGAGATTTAACTTCTTCTGAACTTCTCGCATTTTTATGAATTTTTGCCAATTTTTAGTCGAGTGGGATCTGGTGCAGTCTAATGCATTTAAACAGAGAACATATGGGATTTATTGCAGCCGACATTGAGGCCTGCATTTCTGATGTTCTACTCTACTCCGAGTACATAGTCCATTGACCGTAGGAAAGTGCTCGATAACGACGATAACACCGTACATCTTTGAAGTGGACAGTATAAGTGACAATTTCAATTTTCCCTAATTATAATCTGTGATAACAACCCACGAAGAATTTGGGGCTAGGTCATTACTATTAAACTAGTTCCGCTGGTTATGGTTCCATTCTTTGAGATCCTTTCACTACCGAAACCTTTAGACTGTATGTCAGTGGTAAGCTGAGCGACAAAACAAATGGAATAGTGCCATCTATGTACTAGTAGCAAAACTAATATGAGTCGAATACCAGTTCTACCAATAATGTATTTACCAGTAAGTCGTGCGAAAGCTCGACTCTCAACTTTTACTTGACTTAAACCGGTTAAATCAGCTCGGCTCGGTTAACAAATGTGACAATCGTTTCAAATCTGTCTGCGGTTGAGTTTTGAACTATCACACTGGAACCTCAATAAGACAGCTAATTAGACATTTGTTTCGAAAACGGCTATTGCAAAAATATCGATCTGACATGAGAGCACAGCCTACCAAAGGTTTAGCTTAAGTGTATCGAACGTTCGGATTTTTTTCTCTCGATATTTTTGTTACAACAGAACCATCAGCTGATTAGAGTCAATGAAAGTCTAGAACAGGTATGGTCGATCGGCGAATTCGTCTTAAACGCACTCACATTTTATGTCAAAATAATATGAAAATGAGTGCGTTTACGTACGAAAATCAAATTTTTATGTCCTCCGGGCGGACAATAGACCATACCTGTTTTACACTTTCATTGATTAGAGTTGGATTTGGTTAGAAATACATGACGAATGAACACTCGGCAGTATAATGTAAAGCGACCAAAATATTATTACCATTCGATTGATTTCAAGTTAACGAAGTGGTTCAATTGTTACGATGGATATTAAGTGTTAATAGGAATGAATTTAAAAAATTGATAATTCATTGCTAGACTCGTGCACCACATTTTATAGGCAAAAATTGTTCATTAATATTCATGTAATTTTGTGGCGAACAATGGATGGTGTTATGCTAAATTATTCAACAAGTTCCTTAAGAATGCGAGGTCTTGCAGCTGTATGTTATGTTGAATGGAATTTCGAGCAACTGAGTTTGGTGTCAGATTTCAATGTCGAAAATGGTAGTCGACCAATGTAGATTTTTGTTAAAAACATTGCAACTTTTGAAATTTAGTTAACTTTTGGTCGCAGCTCCTCAAATCCTCTCATTTCTATTGAATCATAGCCAATTTCACTTCAGATTCGGCTACAACAAAGTTTATGTTGAAACCAATGAAGTAACAGGTCGAAGATCATATGAAATAGTTTAAACAAAAGAGGTAACAAGGACTAATTTTCGGAAAACATTTTCTTGAATTTTTTTCCCCAAAATAGTTCAGGTCCTTGTGTCGAAAAAAGGCTCCGTGCCCATTAACCAGAAAAATCGTTTGAATTCCGATAGTTCGATAGTTCTAGGATAGGGAAGACAGTGGAACATGTGACGTCACTTACTTCTAAGGCATCCGGGATCCGTTCAGCCGGAGATTCCTTCACTACAACGCCAGTGCAATAGGATAGCCATAGCGAGACTGATTGAGAATTTGAAGATCGAGTCGGACGAAGACAAGGCGAGATTTCTAGCTGTCCAGAAGCCTGAGTCGGGGGCTTGGCTACAAGCACTACCATCGAGTTCCATCGGCACGCTTCTGGAAAATAACTCATTTCGAATCGTGGTTGGCCTCCGTCTGGGAATCGACATTTGCGTACCCCATATATGTCGCTGCGGTCAACAAGTTGATAAAAAGGGACGTCATGGTCTCAGAAGGCTGACCGTTACGCATCCCATGCCGAATTGAACAACATCATCAAACGATCCCTCGTGTCAGCCAACGTTCCCGCTAGACTTGAACCAGTTGGCTTATGCAGATCCGACGGCAAAAGAGTGGATGGAATAACATTGATTCCTTGGTCACGTGGCAGCACTTTAATTTGGGACGCAACTTGTACCGACACTTTCGCACCTAGCAACCTACATTTCAGCACGAAAAAGGCGGGCAAGGCAGCGGAAGACAAAGCGAATAGAAAGGTGACGAAATACAGCTCACTGATCAATCAAGGCTATCTCTTCGTGCCATTCACCGTCGAGACAATGGGCCCGTGGTGTGCGGAAGCCATACGGTTCTTTGATGAGTTGTCGAAGAAAGTCGCGATGAAAACATACGAGCCGAGGTCCGGCACGTTACTACGACAACGGCTGAGCATTGCGATCCAGAGAGGAAATGCGGCGGCAGTCATGGGCAATTTCCGCTCTAATGATAAGATGGATGAGATTTTTTATATACTGACGTAGTTTGTATGAATGCCAAATATTGCAATATCCGTTCAAATGCTGACGAAAATAAATAAATCTTTTAAGACAGTGGAACATGTGACGTCACTTACTTATAGGAACTGACCTCTGGTGAGTTAAAACTTGATGAAAGTTCAAATTTTAGCCGAAAAAGTTGACAAAAACTTAAGAAATGTCTAGTGTCTAGAACAAAGATGTAGTAGGAACGTCAGGATTCGACATTATTTTGGATAGGTTACTCCAAAAACAGTCACAAAGATTTCATCGGGTAAAGGGACCAAAAAATAGTTACGTCACACGAAAAAGCTTTCGTAAAAGTAAATTCTGATTTTTTCTAACATCACAAATTTGGAACCTTTCGTAATCCTTGAACAGAAATCAAGGAGACGGGAATGTAGGGACGAAATGTCTATGCAAAAAACACTCGAACCAGTATCCCAAATTATAGCTACGTGTCTTTCTCAGGCTCCTGAACATGGATCATTTCCGGCAGGCTGATATCTGAAGAACTTGAATGAAGCTTTTGAATGATACAGTCAGGGGCAGTGAAATGTCAGTATGAATTCGCTTCAGCTATTTTTGATCTGATCGACATATACAATCAAAACTGTTTAGTCAGTTGAAGGTGCTTCCTGCACGCATGTGCTAGTGGTACAACCGAATAAAGACGAACGAATAAACAGTTTTGATTGTACATCTGGATCAGCTTAAAAACAGCTGAAGCAAATTCATGCTGAAATTTCATTGCCTCTAACTGTGGCTCGTTTATGAAAAATGGCTTGGAAATGACTTCAAAGTTGATGAATTTTCTGATGCATTTTTCAGGGGAACCGTAATACCAGCTCCATTCTGACTTGAGTGATATCGCCAAATCTTCAGGTGATTTTTTTAACTTTGGAAACAAGCGGTCTCCGATTTTAATGAGTGATAGCTCGTTGGATTCGTCTTTCAATTCTAGGAAACACGTATCTTTCACTTTTTCTTTAAAAAAATTGTTTTCTTTGAAAAGCGCTCAAAAGTGAAGACATGTCAGAGGGTACCGAAAACAGTTTTTAGGCAATAACTCAAGAAATAGTTATTTACGTATCGATTGAGTAGGCCGAAAGAGTTACGTATTCAGTTTTGTATGCTTGCTAAGAGGACCGAAAGTAAAGAAATGTCAATTCAAGGGGCGAAAGCGAAAGCTGGGTTCATTTATATGTGCAACGATAGTGGGTGAGGCCAGCTACAACACCCCATACTCAGTTCCGTGGTACATCGAAGCTGCAGAGAAGGCGGACTCTCAGAACATTCACTATATTTCTAGTCATAACTCTAGTGGATCAACTAGCACCAAGCGGTGCGTATACTCCACCTGTAGGTCTTTTCAAGGCCGACAATCGTACAACATTACAACCATTTAAAATAATTTTTTCTTGAGTTATTGCCGAAAAACTGTTTTCGGTACCCTCTGGCATGTCTTCACTTTTGAGCGCTTTTCACAGAAAACAAATGTGGCGTACACTAAACGTCAAATAAAGCTGTTTTATAAAAACAGCACGTCAAGACTGCATGACGTTACAGGGTGTTGTAACGTCATTGTAATTGTGTTTGATTGAAAATAAAACTTATTCTGAATTGTGGATTGAACAGAAGACGACGTGTTTTATTTCTCTAGTTCCCACACAAATTTTTTTAAGAAAAAGTGAAAGACACGTGTTTCCTAGAATTGAAAGACGAATCCAACGAGCTATCACTCATTAAAATCGGAGACCGCTTGTTTCCCAATCACCTGAAGATTTGGCGATATCACTCTTAAAAAACATAGCTAACGCCGACCCGTACGAAACACCTATTCGTATCAAAAGCCTTTACTGTGAAACTCTTCATTTCTTTTACTTCATTCTCTACTGAAAAGCTATTAATTCGCCCTTTAAAATCACTTACATTATCCCCTCTTTGCCTTGTTATCATATACAACTAAATTGCCGGAGGCAATATAGACAGCCCCGTACGAAGTCAAATTTCAAAAATTCCTATTTAAACAGCTATGTACCGCTATATTTAGCTATATTTAGCTATATTTCACTATAAATAAACATTTCACAGATGAATATGCTATTATATAGGTCTATATGCCTGTATATAGCTCAATATAGCTGTATATAGGTATATATAGATGTCCATATATGGAATCCCTGAAACCCCACACACATAACTAATTATTTCCATGTTAACAGAAACTCTCTAAGTACCATTTTTCCCACTTTATATCGTTTTTACTAAAATCCAATATGGCCGCCGGCAGCCATTTTGTTAGGAGACCGGAAATAGTACCGACCCTTTACATTCGTTAATACCTTTCAAACAAAAAAAAATTCATGAAATTCGGTCAAAATTTACTCGAGATATTCTCAAAATACTCCACGTTCACTGTACTTCCGAGTAGCCAGATAAGAGCTCACTTCAAGAGACCTAGCTCACGCTCCGGAGAACATAATTTCATGAACTTTTTTTTCCCTGATTGGTACGGTCAATACCTATCTAATAAAGTGAAAACAGACGAAATATGTTCAAATTTGGCCGACCTACAAGCAAAAACTGCTTGCCGCCCTGTGCCTGTTCCACACCAAGGGGTCTAACTCACGAGTCGGTCATCCGATTTCCATAAACTTTTTTTTTGTCGATCGGTATTGTAAATACCTTTTATTTGACGTATCAATTACAAGTTTAACGTTTAAATGTCCGGAGATATCTTCGAAAAACCGTAAAGCACTTATTGGGCCACAGCTCGGGAGGGGTCGACCCAAAATCGCCCATCTTCGAACTTAGCCTCACTATTTCAACTACCTTTCAGGGAAAAAGAATTTTCAAAATCGGATGCGTTTTACTCAAGTTATCGTGCAGACAGACAGACGGACAGACGGACATTTTTTTTCGCGGATTTGGCATCTCTAGACAACCACAATCGCTTTCCCCTTACTCAGGTAGTCCAATTCGACGTGTTACAAACGTATGCGTAAACCTATAAGACCCCAGTACTTCGTACGGGTCTAAAAAAAGTTCTTTCATTATGTGAATGTGGTAACGTTGCAGATTCTTAAAAACAAACAGCTGGTTCACTTGAATAAATCTTTTATTTTTATAATTTTTCTTTTGGTTTTTTCTGTGTGTGTTTTTTGGTATATATTTTTCTCGTTAGCTACAATCTCTCTTTTCATTCGTCAATAAATACTTTGCATTATCAATTAATGGTACACAGCAAATTAAAATAGTTTTCCATTTTCGTATTATTCTTTCTTCAATTTAAAAGCTTGAATTGATTTTGCGTATTTTCAATGTTTCGTCTTCTTTACTTTGAAGGGATAAATTTCGAAAAATATAATTGCAGTCGGCGACTTTGAAACCGTTGTCACATTTCGTCTCAGCTGATTTTCAGCTGATCCACTAAAACAAACAAAAGTGCACGCTTTTCGGTGCATGTAACATGTAAAACCCATTTGTTTGTATGAGTGGATCAGCTGAAAACCAGCTGGGGCAAAATACGACATCTTTTTCAAAGTCGACGATTGTAGCCGCCACAACAAAGTAACGATAACAACACAAAGTGTAGGTTTCTAGACGATTGATTAGTAATTTGGTTGATTTTTTTGTAGATTATTCCAAATCCGTACATTGATAAAATATAGGAAAATCAAAAATCTCATGCGGCGGTTTATTCACCGGTAGACGAATAATATGTTTCGGAAACATTGACTTTAAAAAAAGAAAATAATTTAAACCGAGAGCCCAGGTGTCAGTTCCTCACAAAGCCACGGTTTAAAACTTATATGCCATAAAGTTGCACTACCCTAAGGTGTATCTCAGTCGCGCAGAAACCGAATTGTTGTCAAAATGAAGGCCGTGCCTAGTAACAGTTAACGAGGGTAGAAAATAGGAAATTCCAACAAGAGCGAAGTGTTGTGTGTAGCTCGCTTCGCTCGTATCAGAAAACTCACATCTAGGACGCAAAACAGTCACATTTAGTACCTAGTTAGCAAAATATTCGAATTTTAATTGAGTTTAGTTGAGTTGATCAAAGTAAACGTTCTCTCAGTAAATAGTGAGGGATGTATAAGTGATTTATACCAGTTGTGCGGGAAACAAGTGAATTATGCGGGAAGGTAGGTCAATTTGAGAGAGAATGCATCAAGGAAGACAGTCGTCAACAAAACTCATTTTTATCCGCATTGCATGAGAGGTCAAAAAACACAAGCTTCCTCGATGGAAGCATGAAATAGTTTTTCGTTCACCGAACGTAAAAAAGTGAAGAAAATGAAATTTCTATCTTTTTCCAAAGGCAAACATAACGTTATTCACAAAAAGGACTCCCGAAATTTCAGCTGAAATGGCTTTTAATGCGGGCGATGTGTTTTGCCTTATTTTCTCCCCTCAATGATGGACCACGAGAAAATTGTGTTTGCTTGACAACTGGTCGAATGACATTTCTAGTGAGAAAAGTGCAGCACTTTTTCTCCAGAGTGGAGAAAATAGAGTATTTACATGAAAAGTTGTATGGACGGTAGATTTTAGGCACTTTCGCTTGTCGCCCTCACTTCGTTCGGCTTACATCTCGCGAAATTTCCTAAAATGTACCGTCCACAGCAGATACGTAAATAACTATTTTATATTATGCGAAAATGACGTTTTCTTGACGTTTTGTACGTTGACAGCTAGAGAAAGCAATGTCGGTTTTTTTCTTTTTTTATTTTGACAGATGAGAAAATCGAAATTTTCTGTCCCGAACTGTCACTTTTGTTTTTTTTTTGTTTAGAAAAATTGTGTAACAAATTTATGTTTTTGTTTCGTGTAGACGAGCGTTTAATCACACTTCGCACCGATGAAAAACGTTTTGTTCACCTCTGGAAGAAAATTAGAAATGACTTCGGTTACAACCTAGGGCATAATGTTTCAAAGAGTGGCCTAAAATAAAGGGATAGATATGTGCACGCGGGCTCTTTATGACTATTTACAGCGTAGCGCTTTCATTAAAACATTGTTTCAATATCACTGTCAAACAAATTTTCATTTATTTTTCGTTTTTGTTTTAGATTTTGTTAATTATTTTCAATAATTTAATAGTTTTTCTTACACTCAATTTCATATAGTTTTTTCTCTTCATTTTAGATTTTATAATATCTGTTCTGACTACTCACATTTTTGGTTTTAAATTTTAAATTTGATTTTACTTTTCCCTTGAATTATCATTTATGCCAACTCCTCCTTCTAACATTATGTACATAATATAGTGGTCTGTCTAATAATCTTTTCGTTTTAAGTTTTTATTTAAATCAGATAATGCAATTTGATTGCCATGTCTCTTTACTTTTTTAGCCAAGCGTCTTAAATAACACATCTTTTCACATAAATTTTGTTTTATTTTTAAATTTTTCTTTTAAATTTTTTTATTTTTTATTATTTTAATTTAAACATTTTTCCAAACCTTTATTTCCAACAATTTTTAGTAATAAACCTCCCATCCTGCCTTCCACAGTTTCAATTCTATAAAAAAGGCTAAAATGTCACTCGTTTCCAGATCTTCCTAAACCTTCTAGTCCTTGGAAACATTGCATTGGCACAAACTTATCAGCTTAGGAGCGATCGACCCTTTGCAGATTTGTAGCCTACATTTAGGCGGAAAATATTCGTTTTATGATGGTTCATCTGAATCAAAATTTTTTAGACCCGTACGAAGTACTGGGGTCTTATAGGTTTACGCATACGTTTGTAACACGTCGAATTGGACTCCCTGAGTAAGGGGAGACCTATTGTGGTTGTCTAGAGATGCCAAATCCGCGAAAAAAAAAATGTCCGTCTGTCCGTCTGTCTGTCTGTCTGTCTGCACGATAACTTGAGTAAAACGCATCCGATTTTGAAAATTCTTTTTTTTTCCGTTTGGTAATGTCAAAAGACAGGCTAAGTTCGAAGATGAGTGATTTTGGATCGACCCCTCCCGAGCTGTGGCCCAATAAGTGCTTTACGGTTTTTCGAAGATATCTCCGGACATTTAAACGTTAAACTTGTAAGTGATACGTCAAATAAAAGGTATTTACAATACCGATCGACAAAAAAAAAGTTTATGGAAATCGGATGACCGACTCGTGAGTTAGACCCCTTAGTGTGGAACAGGCACAGGGCGGCAAGCAGTTTTTGCTTGTAGGTCGGCCACATTTGAACATATTTCGTCTGTTTTAGCTTTATTAGATAGGTATTGACCGTACCAATCAGGGAAAAAAAGTTTTTGAAATTATGTTCTCCGGAGCGTGAGCTAGGTCTCTTGGAGTGAGCTCTTATCTGGCTACTCGGAAGTACAGTGAACGTGGAGTACTTTGACAATATCTCGAGTAAATTTTGACCGAATTTCATGAATTTTTTTTTGTTTGAAAGGTATTAACGAATGTAAAGCGTCGGTACTATTTCTGGTCTCCTAACAAAATGGCTGCCGGCGGCCATATTGGATTTTAGTAAAATAGAAATATCTTGGGAAAAATGATACTTAGAGAGTTTCTGTTAACATGGAAATAATTTGTTATGTGTGTGGTGTTTCAGGGATTCCATATACGGACATCTATATATACCTATATACAGCTATATTGAGCTATATACAGGCATATAGAGCTATATAATAGCATATTCATCTGTGAAATGTTTATTTATAGTGAAATATAGTTAAATATAGCGGTATATAGCTGTTTAAATAGGAATTTATGAAATTTGTCTTCGTACGGGGCTGTCTATATTGCCTCCGGCAATTTAGTTGTATATGATAACAAGGCAAAGAGTGGATAATGTAAGTGATTTTAAAGGGAGAATAGTTTTTCAGCAGAGAAGAAAATGAAGTAAGAGAAATGAAGAGTTTCACATTAAAGGCTTTTGATACGTATAGGTGTTTCGTACGGGTCGGCGTTAGCTATGTTTTGATTTGAAGAGATGGAACCATTAAAGCACGCAAAAATTTGTGAAATTTAAAGGAAAAATGGGTGAGTCATAATTGAACTTGGAGGAACCTGTGCAGATTACATAAATTTACAAAAACTGCAAATGTTGCTACAAGTGGGATAAGTTATCACCCACAAACCCATTTTTCCTTAAATTTCACTCATTTTTGCGTACTTTAATGGTTCCATCTTTTCAAAAAAAGATTTTAGTTCAGAGAAATCATCAAAAAACGTATATTTTTCCGCCTAAATGTAGGCTACAAATCCGCAAAGGGTTCATTGCTCTTAAGTGACATCGGTGCTTTGCTGAAAAGGATACATTTGGGCGTCCTTTAAATCCAGGATTTTAGAATACTTTTGATGAAATCATTTCATCATAATCCTTTCTGAAAAATGTACGACCGCAGTAATGACCACAAATGTGTTAGCTTTCAACAGAAAATAGATTTGGTTGTAGCAGTTTGACCAGATCTGAGAAACTGAGCAATTTATCAAAATTTCGTTAAACTGTTGACTTGTCTCAGAGCTGGTCAAACGACTACAGCCACCTGTAGAAAGCATTTTCCAAAAGGGATTCTGTAGGCGAATGTAGGCTACAATTTTAGCTAAGCATCGATGCGTCTTAAATAAACTTTTCTATGGAAAATCAATTTATTTTATGTGATATTGTTACGCAGCGTTCATAATGTGAAGGAAAGCATATTTCGACAAAATGGTCTCAGAATTTCAGTTTATTTAAAGCTCGGAACCAAGTGCCTGTCATGCTTAACTCAATCCCAAGGCTCTGAAACAACCAGGTTAAGACAACTCTGAGTTGATCTCCGAAGGCGGTGACACACAAATTGAGTTCAGCGGCTACGAAGTTTATATGAACAGGAAAAACTCTATGAACTATGTCTGACACGGGAGTCAAACCCATCACATATATGGCGTGAGTTCATCACTCTACCGATTGAATTGCCTGGGAAGGAAACGAGATACAATTTCCTTGAAAGTTTTCTTTGAAATTATAGAAAAGCACTGTTTCTAGCATGAACATAGAAAATATTCGGATGCTGATGAAATCACAGTAGGCGTATCTTTTGTACAGATAGATTACTTGTTTTCGTTGTATGAGTTACAACAAATAATGGAAACAATCGTAAGCGGTAGCTCTTATCACTAAAACCTCCATATTTGACATTTGTCAATTCAGTGTTCATGCTAGGAGTAGTGCTGTGTTTTATAGACTTTGGTAACGTCAAGAAAGATTGCATGGCTTCTCTGGTGTATCTTTAATATCGTCGGTTCTTTTATCACAAAATTAAACAAAGAACATTCGCTCGAGTGGAAGATTTTCCTTTGATTTTGTGGCAGAAACACATAAGCAAAGAGATGTGGTACAGCAGGATACAGCAGAACATATGTGCGAACGAATGAAGTAATAGATTTTGGGATGAAACAGTGGAAACGAAACTTTTAGAAAGTAAGAAAACGGTTTGCGGTTTGAATGTACATTACGCTTGCCGATACCAAAACATTCGAACATTTCGTTTTTCGCTTGCTACCTGTGTTGAGGTCTAAGAAAATATTTCCTTTTGGCCATAAACACATAGGGAACAAGCACTTGTTCGAGAGTTAGAAACCTTTAAAAGGCAAATTGGTCAGTTGCAATTTCAGCTAAATGTTTTCTAATTTAAAGGAAGGAAATTAGGAGAATGACAATTCGTGACCAGCCCGAAATAAACGAAATCTGAGCACCTAGTCGTGATGTTGACGTGTTGAGTGATGTGTAAAATATCTTAAACATTTAGCAAAAATAATTAGAATTAAATCAACAAATTTTAAAAAAATCTGAAATTTTTTAAACAAAACTTTAACCCCGTCCGTCACTGCACTCCATTCTCTTGCATCTTTTCTTCTTTTTTTAAATTAATATTTTTAGATTTATCTACAAATTTTTAATTTTCATATTTTATATAAATTGTAACACAGACATCGCATAGTTAAAAATTAAAAATTAAAAAAAATTCTTTATTGAGTTGGAAGTTCTATAAATTCGAAATAGTTTTTCTTGTTTGTTGTTTAGATTTAGATTTGTTTTTTTTTCTTTTATGATATTTGTAAGCGTCAAACGAATTTTTATTTTCTTAAATTTTTAATTTTTTTAAATTTTTTCTTTATTTTATGTAAAAACAAAACGACAAATTTTGTGCTACAAGTTTCTTTCAACAACATTTTGCCATTTCTCTACTTAATTCATTTTAAAAATCGCGATGAATTCTCACATTGAGGATTGATTTGCAAAGTGAATTTAGGTGCGGCACGACGGATAGACATTTTTTCATTCAATTTACAGCACCGTCTCACTTTTAAGAAAAGGAAAAAAACAATAAAAATCCCTCACAAGGTTTGTAGTTTGTCCTGGAAATCGCCTGTTTTTGAGTTCTCGTAGGACACTTTGAATGACTCAGTGGAAAATGTCAGAAGGCCTACATCAATATATCCAAATCACTTGACGAAATTCGAAAATAATATATTTTTGGCAGGTCTGTGGTGCTTGATCACAAAAACTTTCCAGTTTGCAACTGATCACATCATATCAGGCCCAAATGGACTTTTATAAAAAACGAGCCATTAGAACAGTCGGAGCGTTTGCTGCGACTGAGCCCCGTACAAACCCGTATATCTATTGCGTACGTGACCCTAGTGCGTCTGTCACCCTACTTTGACCGTAAGCCTATGCGCCGGTTAAAGTAGTTAAAGTAAAATTATTATGGAATGTGTACATCTTAGAAATTGCGCATAGCGCAATTACGAAGCCCCGTACGACGTTCCTTTCAAATAAAACAAAAATTTCAAATAGCCCTAAAATTTTAATTTATTGAGTATAAATACACATAGGGCCTAGTATCGGCCTCAGTCCGAGGATCCAAATTTAATTTTTTTTTCAACTACATTCTATTCGGCCTTTGATTACCTTCCAAATGAAACAAAAAATACGAAAAACGGATGAAATTTGCTCGAGTTATATGTAAAATACACATAAGGCCCTAGTAGCGGCCTTAGTCCAAGGACCCAATTTTTTTTTTTTTTCAACAACATTCTATTCGGTGTTCGATTATCTTTCAAATGAAACAAAAATTACGAAAAACGGATGAAATTTACTCGAGTTGTATGTAGAATACGCATAGGGCCCTAGTAGCGGCCTTAGTCCGAGGACCCAAATTTAATTTTTTTTCAACAACATTCTATTCGGCCTTTGATTACCTTCCAAATGACACACAAATTACGAAAAACGAATGAAATTTGCTCGAGTTATATGTAAAATACACATAGGGCCCTAGTAGCGGCCTTAGTCCAAGGACCCAAATTTAATTTTTTTTTCAACTACATTCTATTCGGCCTTTGATTACCTTCCAAATGAAACAAAAATTACGAAAAACGGATGAAATTTACTCGAGTTGTATGTAAAATACGCATAGGGCCCTAGTAGCGGCCTTAGTCCGAGGACCCAAATTTAATTTTTTTTTATACAACATTCTATTCGGCCTTTGATTACCTTCCAAATGACACAAAAATTACGAAAAACGAATGAAATTTGCTCGAGTTCTATGTAAAATACACATAGGGCCCTAGTAGCATTTCACTTCTAAGGCCCTAACTCACGGTCCACTCACCCGATTTTAAAAAACTTTTTTTTCCTGGATTGGTATTGACAATACCTATCATTTGCCGTGTCATTTACATTTCCATCGTTTATTTTGCCATAAATATCACCAAAAGACCTTAAATCACTTAGGTGGCCCTAACTCACGAAGGACCGACCCGAATATGCCCATCTTCGAACTTAGCCTCACTATTTTGACTATTTTCAGGGAAAAAAAATTTTTGAAATCGGATTTGATTTACTCAAGATATCGACGTGACGGACAGACGGACAGACGGACAGACGGACAGACGGACAGACGGACAGACGGACAGACGGACAGACGGACAGACGGCCCAAATTTTTATTGCGGATTCGTCATCTATGAACATAGGCAAACACTTTGCCCTTACCGTCTGCTTCGAATTCCATCAATTACACACGGCATCGTAATCCTATAAGCCCCTTCGTACTTCGTACGGGGCTAAAAAATCGAATTTCATTCCTAATGTCATGTCGCCCCAATACGTCTTTATTTTGCCATTTAATGTCTCTGAATGATTTTCCATACCATTCAGCCGAGTATAGGATGACCCTCGTTACTGTCATTCTGGCCTTTTGGATTATTGTATGAAAATTTTTGGGCTTTTTACAAATGAGTTGTATGTAGCCGCTCGGTTTTTTGCGAGCCCGAAAATCAGCAACTTGTGAGTAAAACAAAGAAATGATTAAAGTACAAACCTCTGAAGTTAACGCTACTTTAAAGCTACCGCAACTCTGAAGTTTCGAATACTACTGAAGTTAGAACGCATTCAAACCGTCGAAATTCGAAACCGAAGCCCACAATCAATTTCTTTTCGAAATTAAATTCCTTTGATCTTGTCTGTTTAGGCTGCGAAAGTTTATTTAACAATTTAAGAGCAATTGACCCTTTGCAAATCTGTAGGCTACATTTAGGCGGAAAGATGCTCGCTTTTTGATGACTTCTCTGAACCAAAATCGTTTTTTAAAAACGTAAAACCATTCAAGTACGCAAAAATGTGTTACCTTGAAAGGAAAAATGGGTTTGTGGGTGATAACTTATCACACTTGGAGAAATCTGTGCAGATTACATAAATTTACACAATCTGCAAATATTGCTCCAAGTGGGATTAGTTATCACCCACAAACCCATTTTTCCTTTGTAAGCAACACATTTTTGGAGCTTGAATGGTTTTACGTTTTCAAAAAACGATAATGGTTCAGAGAAACGAACATTTATTCACCTAAATGTAGGCTACAAATTTCCAAATGGTCCTTAGCTCTTATGAGACATTTTCACAATAAAATTTCTTCACTAAAGATCTAAAGCTCTCATTCGTTTGAAGCTGTCAGTTCGTCAAAGCTCCATAAATTTGACCTTCTTCCGACAAAACATTTTGATTTTCCATTTTCATGTGCTAAGACGATCTCCTTTTTAAAAAAATCTCAATCTCTCTCCACTCCATCTATTCATTATACGAATTTAGCGTTCGATTCTCATCACAACCGACGTATACATTTTGAGCAATTCATTCTAATCTTTTTAGTACTTATAGGAACAACATTCCATTTCTATCCGCCGTAACCGAAGCCATTTCACTGCACGACTGACAATCCTCATTTTCAATGTAATTTAATGTCGAGATTCCGATGGATTTTCTTTATAATAAAAAATTTGCATCAAAAAAATGTCTTCATTGAATGAAAACCATTTTTCCAGTTTTTCTTTTAGGTTTATAGAAAATTCACAAAAATGTTTTTTTCCCCTTAATTTTTAGGTTTTGTTCATTTAACGAAAAAAAATGTGTCGTTTTTTTGGTGGTGTCTCATCGTTTCAGTATTTTCTTTTGTTTTCATTTTGTATAAATGCGAGCGGTTTTCTTATAAATATTTTTTTAGGTTTTTTTTTTTGTTTTTGTTTATATATTTGCGGCTCTTTGGATTAATAAATTTTCGTTTCTGTAAAATCTGAAAATGCTATCGAGTTAGTTAAAAAATATTGTAAGTCGTCGTTCTACAGAGCTCTTAAAACATTAGTTGGATGCAGTGTTGTAAACCCTTCATATTATGTGCTTCATCGACATTAGACCTAAATTTAGTACTCAAAGCGACAGATTTGACGACTCATTTAATCGAGTGCCGAACTGGCCATACCGGGAAATTGGGCGATTCTCGAAGGGTCTTTTGGAATTTTTACATGAAACGGTCTTTTTCGAATTGTACGAGCCTATTCCCGATCTCGCCTAAAAGGTAGCCAGTCTAGCGCTGATTTAATGCCATAAATATTCCCACTACACTAGTAGTGTAGTGGGAATATTTATGGCATTAAATCAGTGTGTAGTACACACTCTGTCGACATCTATCGTCTGCGAGCTTCCTCAATAGCGCAGTATGTACTGGATGGCCAGTTGTGGGTTCGAAACTCAAGTGCAAATAATTCGTTTCATCAGGTTGTTGTCCACAATAATGACATCTAATTGAATCGGTTATTAGGTTGCTTCTCTTTGTGTTACATCTTCGGTTCGTTTGTTAACCGTTGACGGTGTGTGTTCTTTTAAAACTTCGACTCATATGGCGGGAAGAAACAACCAACCAGCGAAAACGGAGTTCTTGCTGACGAAGGAGGAAAATTTGAGCTATGTCTCCGAAGGTTTTAGGACCCGACAATTTCTGTGAAGACTATCTGTAGTTACAAGTAGCGACGCGAAAGAGACCTAATTCAAATTTTTCGTTTGCTCTACTGTCAAACTTGACAGAAGAACAAAAGAAAGATCTGAAAAAGGTCGCCTCCGCGTCGCTACGTGAAGGTAGAGTGTGACATTGCTTCGAGTTGAGGATTTTTTCTTGTTTGGAACAAAAACACCTAACATCAGTTCTAACGTCGTGTGTAAGAGCTCACCACAAAATTAGTACTAAATGAGAGCTAACTCACACATTCAACGCTAGTTTATGTTTGTAGCAGGACTGGCAATGCAGATTGTAGCAGTAATGAATCAGACCATTTTGCCAGCATTAAATCGTAGGCCTAATTCAAAGCATATCGGAAGTGTACTAAAACGTTAGACGACATGTTTCGCAGAGTGTCAGAATATTTGTCGCAGTAGCAGCAACAGTAACAGCAGTAGTGTCAGGAAAACAGGAAAACTCCAGATTCAACTTTTCAATATTGTCAAAGAAAAGCGACCTTTGAGCTTTTTTGTCAACATTTAGGCGGTACATACAAATCCACCAAACAAAGATTTTCTTGAAAAACAACTGAGTTGTGTAGGCGCCTGACTACCTGTCTAGTGGTCGTCAAATCCCCGCTCGATTTTCAAATATATTTTTGGGTCTCAGAAAAGCTCGACGCTCGTTCAGGCCTCGCAAAAAAGGTAAATTTACGCCACAATTGCGCTACATATGAAAGGACCGTTAGTAAACTTTCAGAGAAAAGATCTTTCGAAGCCGTATATTGACAGTTCGTTCAAAGCCAATCAACGTTGCATTTATCGTTTTTGAGCGACCTGTACATACGTAGTTATTTACGCATCTGTTGTGGATGGTATATTTTAGGCACTTTCGCTTGTCGTCCTCACTTCGTCGGACTACAACTCGCGAAATTGCCTAAAATATACCGTCCACAACAGATGCGTAAATAACTACGTACAGGTCGCTCAAAAACGATAAATGCAACGTCGATTGGCTTCAAACGACATGTCAAAATTCGACTTCGAAAATTCCTTCTTTTAAAATGTCTCTTACAGTAGCGCAATTGTAGCGTAAATCTACTTTTTTTCGACAACCTGTACTGATGTTCGACATCATTAAATTATTGGGACGCAGCACTTAATAACCGTGAGGGCTGTATGATACAACGACTTGCTCCTCGTTAAATATTGCTGTTTGAAATCGTCGTTTTCACTCTTCACTATTTATGGCAGCATTTTTAGTTGCGTAATCGTGTTTTACAATAAACTCTCGTAATATTTATAAATATTCATCTCAAAATCACTACAAAGGATATGTAAAGAAATCCTAAATCAAAATCATTTTTTCACATTTTCGAATCTTTGTTTTGCTATTTGTTTTCACCTAAAATTTGTTTTCTAAACGACTAGAGACTCTCTCAGCAGAGAGTAGACTTTTCACCTGTTCTATTTGGTATCATCCACACACATCTCAGCCCCCAACCCCCAACAATCACAAAAAAGAAACGATCATCCCATTTTCGATGGCAAACGTTCCTCACCTCCCGAACCGTATGTATATTCCTCACCGATCAATTTTTACTTTGTCACGCCAGTCTGTGGACTGCGAACGGGTGTCGTTGATGACGCTGTGGGCGTTTCTCTTAAAGCTAATTGATATGCTACTTCGAATGCTTGACCCAATGTCAGTATTATTTCGGTAGCCAGGTCCTGCATGACAGAAAGAAAAGAGAAATTTGATTAGGCCGAAGACACACGAGCAATGTTGCGTTGATGGGATTGACAATTCCTGATATTCACCACAGTCTAAACAATGGAAAACTCTTCACAATTGTCGATCTCAGCAACGCAAAATTGCTCGTGTGTTTTCTTGTGCCCTAGAACCGAGATCTCAAACACCCAGCTCCAAGCCATCGATTTATCATTGAAACTAACTCACCATACTTTCAGCATTGAAAACATGGCAGTAATGTTGATCGAAATCCAAGTCTTTTGTTATATAAGCGAAATGAGTTAAATCGTCTGCATCCTGACATGCACAGTCAATGTTTCGAATTTCGTGTTCACAAATTGTTCCCTGGGAAAAGCAAAAAAAAAAAGATTTAGTCTGAAAAGTGTCGTGTGGAAGGATGGGGAACGGTAAATTCAACGCAAGGGATGGAGTGCAAAAAGATCCTTAAACTAGCAACAAGTCTGTGCATAGACTAGACTGCACTGTCACTTTGAATTGATGGTGCTGCGTTTTCCATTGTTTGGTCAGCGTCACACAATTGTCGATTTCAGCGATTCAAAATTGACAGTGTGTTTGCAGCCTAATGACAATCGGTAAAAGTGCCAGGGGGCGCTGGTCAAGGTCGAAAATTTGTTACGTCAATGTAAATTCAGAGACTAGATTTTGAGCGGTCTGTACTGGGCATTAAAAGTATTCTCATTCGTGGGAGACTTGAGATTTCTACCGTGTGATTATCGTCTCGAACGATGAAATCGCCCAGTATTATCGCTCAGAGATGATATTTGACCGAAATGTGATTATTATCGTCCAGAAAACGATAATGTCGTCCAGAAGGTGATAATGTCGCCCAGAAGGTGATAATGTCGCCCAGAAGGTGATAATGTCTCCCAGAAGGTGATAATGTCGCCCAGAAGGTGATAATGTCGTCCAGAAGGTGATAATGTCGTCCAGAAGGTGATAATGTCGTCCAGAAGGTGATAATGTCGTCCAGAAGGTGATAATGTCGTCCAGAAGGTGATAATGTCGTCCAGAAGGTGATAATGTCGTACAGAAGGTGATAATGTCGCACAGAAGGTGATAATGTCGCCCAGAAGGTGATAATGTCGCCCAGAAGGTGATAATGTCGCCCAGAAGGTGATAATGTCGCCCAGAAGGTGATAATGTCGCCCAGAAGGTGATAATGTCGCCCAGAAGGTGATAATGTCGTCCAGAAGGTGATAATGTCGTCCAGAAGGTGATAATGTCGTCCAGAAGGTGATAATGTCGTTTAGAAGGTGATAATGTCGTTTAGAAGGTGATAATGTCGTCCAGAAGGTGATAATGTCGCCCAGAAGGTGATAATGTCGCCAAGAAGGTGATAATGTCGCTTAGAAGGTGATAATGTCGCTCAGAAGGTGATAATGTCGTCCAGAAGGTGATAATGTCGTCCAGAAGGTGATAATGTCGTCCAGAAGGTGATAATGTCGTCCAGAAGGTGATAATGTCGCCCAGAAGGTGATAATGTCGCCCAGAAGGTGATAATGTTGCCCAGAAGGTGATAATGTCGCTCAGAAGGTGATAATGTCGCTTAGAAGGTGATAATGTCGCTCAGAAGGTGATAATGTCGTCCAGAAGGTGATAATGTCGTTCAGAAGGTGATAATGTCGCCAAGAAGGTGATAATGTCGCTTAGAAGGTGATAATGTCGCTCAGAAGGTGATAATGTCGTCCAGAAGGTGATAATGTCGTCCAGAAGGTGATAATGTCGTCCAGAAGGTGATAATGTCGTCCAGAAGGTGATAATGTCGTCCAGAAGGTGATAATGTCGCACAGAAGGTGATAATGTCGCCCAGAAGGTGATAATGTCGCCCAGAAGGTGATAATGTCGCCCAGAAGGTGATAATGTCGTCCACAAGTGTGTGACATGTCTGGGCCCAGCCAGAGTGTAACTAAAATATCGAATGTCCTGTTTTCTGTGCGATATTATCGGGTTCTGAGCGATAATGATCGCTTTTTCGATCAATAATCTGAGCTATATCGTGCAGAATTGCGACATTTTCGTCTTCTGTGCGATATTATCGTTCGAGACGATAATAACACGATAGAAATGTCACGTGGAAACGGTTTTGTTTTACTAAATGTCGCCAGCCCAGCCTGATACCAGTTTAACCCACGGTGCGGTTGAATGAATTTTAACTGTCATCTATGCAACACAGCGGTACTGTGGACGTGGTGTTGTTGGAAAGCTGAGACTGCCTACGAACAATTGTCATAAGTGTGTTTCAAGCGACGCTAAGTTTCGCAACTGAAGGAAAAACTTTGAGCTTTACTGTCGGTCTCTACGTAGACAGTTTACTAAAATACTTTTTTGTTGGTTGAGGTAATGCCTCTCTGCAACTATTTTTTAGCTTCATCCCTCAAGTATCCACGCCTCTATGACCTTTTGAAAATTGTGTTTTTTAAACTTTAGCGTGTCTCCACCGGCTTCTCTTGCACTCATGTGACCGAATTTTTGTACTATTGCCAACCACTATCGATTGCAACCCCAATGAGTTTTCAATTCCTCTCTCTGTGGACAGGATGGGCTATGTTCCACCGCAACCGATGGAACGGATGAAAATCAATAATTTTTGTGGAACCTTGTTCAGGTCACCGAGCTGGCTGATAATATCCAAAATGCATCGAAATACTCAGTTAAAATTCATTCAACCGCACCGTTAGCCATTAGTAGGTCAATACGATGTGTGGACGAATTGTTTATCATCAAAATAAGACCGGTACCGATGGAATCGCCTGGAAATACCTATCAAAATCGACCAAAACATTTGACTCGGCCGTTATAATCGGTAGAGTGTGTATTGAACGTAGGGCACTGGTTGGCGCTCTCTTATTTTGCAAAATGTTGGTTTTAACAAATGAAGTAAAAGATTTTAAATCAAAAGATCGGAAAATGGTTTAAACAACAGAAGTAAAAGATCCGCTGACTATAGCAGCCGTGACCCTAAACCTGTATTACAAGTAAATGTGTTGTTTCGTTTAGCGTCACTTTCAGTCGCTATAACCACTGAAAACTCCCCATCCGTCGTCCACTACTTACCTGAGTATTTGTTTCAAAAAATTGAACGCCTCGATGAGATATCGATAGTATGATTGGTCGATGATGAGAATCTTGGCTGATGTGACCGTTAAATGTTGGCGGCATACGTTCGCCCCGTTTCAATTTCTGTATCGATTTTCGTGTCGACTCTGTTCCGCGCAACTCCTTGACCAGTGTCGAGCCCAGATACTGTAACGGAACGGTTTAGATCGGAGTTTTGGCCCAATTGTCGGACGGTATAGATTCAACTTACGTTAACATTGTCGTAGCGTACGGAGCTGGATACCAGTTTGGTCGCTGTGTGGCGCCACTGGGTTTTCAGACCGGTTGGCACGCCAAGCAAAAGCTCAGATGGAGCACGAATTTCTAGGTTTGTTGATAAATTTGGCGGTTGTGGAGCGGGTCTAAAATTGAATAAGATTCCCGGATATTGGGTCTGACCGACAAGGTTCCGCCAGCCTGGCTCGTCACTCAACTCACCGATTTTTTCCGTGATTCGTTTTCTGCCCATTGGTATGCTGATTCGGGTCCAATGACTTCGCATTGCCTTCCTCCTTTTTATTCGTCACGCATTTACCATCAGCATCGGGTGCAGAAATGTGATTTCTCTTTTCGTCTTTCTTTTTGCAAGTTGGCAGTCCCACAGAGTGCAGCATTCGCTTACGGTGGCCAATTTTGTGGATCTCTATCACCGTCTGTAGTTCAATTTCCCATATTCGACAGATGCGATCCATGTCCATGATCAAATGGCGGCTAAAAAGTGAAACATTTCGTCAGATTGACGTCACAGCTTCGTTATATCCACCACTTACCGAAAAACGTCGGCATATTCATCGAGTCGAATTTCGTGCAGCCATTGAGCGATGCTAAGATTTGAATTCTCGTTATTGTTCTCGATAATCGGTTTTGCCACCGGCAACGACGCAATTGCTTCCGATAATTTCGGTCGATCCACAGCCGGTACGCCAATGATTTCAATATCTTCATCGTGAAGGATGCCGTTCTAAACAGGTCAATAGAAGAACATGAACTCATAACTCTCGTGGAAACAGAAATGTTTGACGCAGACACTCACAATGAAATAGTAGTCGTCGTAGCCGTGACTCACTAAAACCCGTTCCAAGTCTTCCAACTCATTGTCATACAGCCAATCTACCAATAACGACAGCGGTGTCGGCGGTGGATCCATTGGACTGCCCAATGACTTCGTACTGGATATCGATCCTCGAACCCTGGTTCGATTCGGCCTCGTTCCATTATTGCTTCCATCTATCAACAAATCCGTTCCGAACGCGGCCATAATCTCCGATATCTTAGCCCATTCCTCCTGTTCATCAAACGGACTTAGCACTGCGGAATTGTTCGTCTGTTTACTGGCCGCTCCATTTCCAATGCTGTTTCTCTGTTCAGTGAGTTCCGTTGCCTTGTTTGAATTATCCGAAACAACGGCACTGTCCGGTTTGCTTCGTGTCTGAGCCACCGGAACACCTGAATATTGACTACTTTCCATGCTAACGGCTTTGCGCACTGGTCCGGTGCCCAGTGTTTTCGGTCGTTCCGGTCGATTGTGATTGGTTATCGAATGGTCGAAGAATTGCGGGGAAATGCGATGATTGAGTATGGTCTGGTTCGGGCTAGTTGAGGAAAATGTGGATAGCGTTGCCGGCTCAAGGTAGTCTCGATTTTGTTTGTGGACACCGGTGTAATTGGTATTGTCCAAGTTCATTGTGGAACCCTTAAATAAACCTGCCGAATGCAAAACGGAGTTAATTGACTAACAGTTCGACTACGACGAGATATTAAGAGCTGAAACGGAACTTGTAGAGATACAAGGAACGGTTAACTGACTGTTTTTCTATTACAACAACATTCGCGCCCTTATTACATTTGAAGAGCTAACAAAATTTTAAGCGATTCAGTTGAAAACGAAAAGCCATTTTTTGCGTAATTCAAAATGTGTGTCGTGGTTTCGTTCTCCCTCATTTGTTCTATTTCGGGACACTTGGCACTTTAAGTGGTACAATTATTTTCTGCTACGCGTCACATCCTTCCATGCAAACAGCCAATATTCGAATTTTATGTGGTGAATAGGATAGCATGAAACGCTGCACAAAATATCTAGTGAAATCGAAAGTGCTACAAGGAGGTGAAATTGAGCCAGGGCTTATTATTGGGAATTTCAGTTCTCAAAATTCTAAAAATTCTTAAAAAATTCTAAAATTTCTCAAAATTCTCAAAAATTCTTAAAAAATTATCAAAAATCTTAAAAATTCTTAAAAATTCTTAAAAAATTCTCAAAAATCTTAAAAATTCTTACAAAATTCTTAAAAAATTCTTAAAAAATATTTTGCATTTACAGTCGAAGAAAAATAGATTTCGGTTTTTTCAACGATGTTATTTAATCCACATCACGGTGGGGTTGAACAGGTGCTAATTAAAGATCGAATGTAACTCAAATTTTTTTCTTGATTATTGTAGGTGGCCTCAATAGGATGCTTTTTAGATAATAAAACATTTGAATGAGGCGGCAACTTTTTTCAGCATATCACTTTGAGTGTAGTGACCTAGCTGATGTCACCTTTTCATGTATTCATGTATTTATTTTTATTTTATTGAGAAGTAGAAGTCCTTACCTTTCTAATGATACCACACAAGCCATATCGGGGTCTAACAAGAACTTTCGAGTTGGTTCAAATATCGACTCATATTTTAACATTTTTCCAAAATTTATTTAAAATACGCTGTACAGTCACATGCTGAAATTATGTGAGGAAGAAGTCTTAATATGGACTAAGCACTGCAATGTTACGCCTGATGTTACTAGAGGAGGGTCGGGTTTTAATGGAAATTCGTGTAAAATTCTCTTGGACAAAGTTGACATGCTGCGTGCATTATGTCCCATTGGCTGCCTACCATACGTCAGAGCTCTTGATGACTTGCGGTTAGTCAAATCTTGTTTCGGTAGAATTTTAGATCCAAATTTTGTCGATACAATCGAAAACTTTCAAAAGAATTACCTCGATCTCGGAATCTCACTCGGAAGTTTCAGTGAACAGTGAATCCGTTCATTTCGATTTCAAAAACACTTGGGCCAAATATCAACTACAGTCTGACCATCCTCGTTACCCTCGTCAATTGCTACGAGCCGTTTGTGAGTACAATGCTCTCCACCTCTGAAATTCTTATTTAAATTTTGTTAATTTCTTTTTGTTAATTTATATTTCTATTGTTTTTTGTCTTAATATTCTTAGTCTTTGAATTCGAAAATTTGTTTTTGTTTTTTTTTTTTTAATAAATTTTGGAAAAATGTTAAAATATGATTCGATATTTGAACCAACTCGAAAGTTCTTGTTAGACCCCGATATGGCTTGTGTGGTATCATTAGAAAGGTAAGGACTTCTACTTCTCAATAAAATAAAAATAAATAAACGAAAAACACTTTTCAACGTTTGAATGCATGAAAAGGTGACATCAGCTAGGTCACTACACTCAAAGTGATATACTGAAAAAAGTTGCCGCCTCATTCAAATGTTTTATTATCTAAAAAGCATCCTATTGAGGCCACCTACAATAATCAAGAAAAAAATTTGAGTTACATTCGATCTTTAATTAGCACCTGTTCAACCCCACCGTGACATGCGATTTACAAGTTATAATACATATATACATACATAAATATCGTAACATTGGTAATGAATGTGGGATAAATAGCATTGATTGGATTGTATTGCCAATTTCTTATATTTCTTCGACTGTAATATGATAAAATTTTTCGTTTACTCACTTGACTGAAAGTCAGGGTTTATGCAAAATAACCTTAAATGTCCGTAACGACAAGTTCAATATGATATTTTGAAAATGTTCTACATTGGCTTAAAACGTTAAATACAGAAAACATCCGTACACTTGTTACCGCGATAACTCAAGTAATTCTTTACCTACTGATTTTCAAAATTTTGGTTTTAATCGATGGAGAATGAAATCATGAGGTTAGGTTCGTATATGGTGAAAAAATTTTGGAATCGGACACACCATTTTTGTTTCCGGACGTTTATGGTTCTATCGATAGGAAATTTCAAAGTGATCATTTCGTTGAAGATGTTTTTTTTAAACAACCTCTCCGGCTCGGGGCGACTCTAAGAAAATTTCAAAATTTCAAAATCATAACTATTTCAGAAAATTTTACCCCGATGGTTTATCTAATGGTAGTTTGTAGAGAATTGACAGACGATTCTAATAAAAGTATCGTCGGGTCGAAAGGTTGTAGCTGTGAGTAAGTGTGAGGCATCAAAGTCCAATTTTATGGTTTTGTCAATGAGCACCCCAACCGATTTTTCATTTTATTGGCTTAAAATGAAGGCTAGCACATCCCATTTAACATATCAAAAAACTGAGAGTGGGTTTTTCAATTTTTTCAATAAATCTTAAAAAACTTTCTTCTGGGTGCCCACATTTCTCAGATTTTTTAATGGAAATGTATGGAAAGTTGTGAATGTGGACAACTTTCACTAATTTTTTCACCATCGGGAAGCTTTCTGGTCATGTCTAGCTCATCCACTGATGGGAAAAGCTTCAGTTGCTACTACATCTCATAGTCTGAGACCGCACCTTTCCAAAAATACCATACTTGCCCTATTCGCTATCTGGCTTGTATTCTTTACGATGTCAAATATGTGAGTAAGTCGACTTAATCGAAAGATTTTTGAGGCAGTTTTTTTGTTTCCAATTTTAACGGAAATAAAGTTTATCCAGTCCAATATCCAATATCAAATAAGGTGGTTATGGACTCATTTAATGAAGTTCACATGTAAGGTGACACATTCTGATATCATTCTGAACCTTCAACTCACAGCTCTCTTTGTTTCTTCAGAAAATTAAATTAATTTTGAGTTTTCTAAACGGCCAGTGGAAATAAAAGAGATGCACAATTAATGATGTAGCAAATAGACCATTCTTGTATCGCTTTTTCATCTGTCTTTAATTTTGTGTTCTTAAAACCACCAGCTTATTTAAAAATGGTAAGAAAACTGGGACTGCAATTATTGGAAAACTTATTCAGTCTTCAGTCAAGCGACCTTACCCACCTAAGAGTCTTCACATAAATTAATGGTCGTATCAGACACAACTTCATCCGATAAAATTAAATTTTGAATTGTTCGATTTTATAACCGTAATTAGCAAATGAATTGCATGAATTTTGTTTACAGCAAAAACAAAAAAATTCTGAAAAATTCCTAAAAATTCTTAAAAATTCCTAAAATTCTTAAAAATTCTTAAAAAATTCTTAAAAAAATTCCCAATAATAAGCCCTGAATTGAGCTGCACTTGAATTCACCCGAAACTTGGGTTCCGTGTGTTTTTGCAGGTACGTGTTCAAGGACTAACCGATGGCTGACAGCGAACTCTAGCGAATTTTTTCGAAAATATTTGTCCAATGGCTCTCAGATTTTTGCATTTTTATAGTAGATGCAAGCAAATTGCTCAAGGTTTTCTTTCTAGGAAAATAACGGGAAAATTTCCGTTAAAACATGAACCATGGGCCTTGGCTTCAGACACAAAAGTTCACGTTTTGGATAACTCTAGACAACAATTTCAAATTTTTGGAATGTAAAGAAATTGTGGCAAATGATAGGATAGGCCTCAGTGCCCTTGCGTTAAGGGCCTAGTTTATTATAGTAAACGACTTGACCATTTCACATTGTGTCGACTCTATGCCGCGTTCGTTTGGTCGTTCGAAAGTTGGTGCTTTGCACATCAATTATCCAAGAATATCGTTTGGCTTCGTCAACACCTTTGGTTAACCGAACCAACGACATAGAATCATTTTGATGTCACTATGTTGAAGCCATACACCTCACATTGAACCTTTGTGAAGGTCTCGTTGTCTCGTACTTAGTTTGTTTTTGCGCAACACTTTGTGGCTGGTTTGAATATTTAAATCCCTACCGAACCTTGACAGAATGAACAAGAATAGACCGGCTGAAGCCTGGTGAGGTCTTTTTTCATTTTTTTTCAATTTCTGTTTACTACTAGCTTGGTACTCATTCAAGTACCACTTTGGTATTCAACTACCAAATTTTGGAATTATAAATAGGCAAGCAAGCCGATTAATTTCATCAGTCTCAAACAGTAAACATATCTACAACATCCGTATTAGTCAACTACCATGTTGGTAGTCAACTACCACTTTGGTAGTCAGTCAACTACCACTTTGGTAGTCAGTCAACTACCACTTTGGTAGTCAGTCAACTACCACTTTGGTAGTCAGTCAACTACCACTTTGGTAGTCAGTCAACTACCACTTTGGTAGTCAGTCAACTACCACTTTGGTAGTCAGTCAACTACCACTTTGGTAGTCAGTCAACTACCACTTTGGTAGTCAACTACCAAATACTCGATTTATAAATAGACGAGCAGGCCGAATAATTTCGTCATTCGGTGCGTAGCTCTCAAACGGTAAACATCTTTGCTGCTAAATATTTTGGGGGTCCAACTACCAACAACTACCAAACTTTCAAATTGCAATGTCTGCTATGAGCGATTGGTTACCAGATAACAAATAATAATTGATTTGCCTGGTGTTGGTTTGTTCATAGTAGCATTGCAATTTTAACTTTTATCAATCACATTTTATTTGTGACACAGACGGACGGACGGACGGACAGACATACAGACAGACAGACGGACGGACGGACAGACGGACGGACGGACAGACGGACGGACGGACAGATGAAGTGCCCACAGTAGGTCTTTTTTCCCTATGGAAAAAAAACCTAAAAACGTATCGATTATAATCGCTAGATGCAAGGACCGGGTCTTGATACTTTAGATTCCACTCGATTAAGTAGATCGACAACAAGCAATGAAAATTTCACACTACAACTATCTCAGCACTGTCAGCGTAGTAAATGCAATTCTGAGTATTTATAGACCGCGGTGACCTGGACATTGTCATACATCAAAGAATCATTGTTCCCATGGCATGGTCATCAAAACATATCTTTATACGATACACTCACCTCAAAATAGTTTGCGAGAAATTCATGTTTTTGATTATGTTTTTCTTAAATTCCAACAACCGTTTCACTTCTAACAATATGTTCCACACCGAGAGCGAAACTACGCGAGAAAATCTTGTCCCACCTACTTCCATTGGGGATTATATTGGTGTCTATTAAATCAATAGCAAATACGGAACAGTCACCAATAGCCATCAATTACCAATATAAGGAAATGTAACACCAATACTTACCAATAGAAGGAAATAGGACGTCAATGGACCCGTCGTTAGCATGCATTTCCATCAAATTTCCTTCAATTTGTAGGTATTAGGGGTCGTTAGCCAAACTGCCGCTAACTTTAAATTCAACGGTAAATGGAACGATAACACTAAATTCGCACTAGGAAAAGCGTTACTGTTCGCTTTACCGTTGTAATTACAGGTTGTGGCCGTTTTGCTAACGACCTCTATTGCTGGCTATTGGCATCTATTGGTTTCTATTGCTTACTGTTCTATTGCTCAAATCCACAATCTGTGGAATGTGTGGGACGAAGACGAATTTAGAGAGTCGCATGAATATTGCTAACTATTTTGAGGTGAGTGTAGCATAGACACGAAGTGAATTTTTGTGCTTTCATTTCAATGTGAAGGTGAGCCAAGTCATTTCTCTTCTGATTTCGCTAATCTTTCGATTCGTTTATGATTGAAGAATAGCGTTGACACAATCGCAATCTGTATTCGGAGGCATACCACTCATCATTCGCCTTAATTCAATGTTCATTGTTGCTGCGTGTGCGTGTATAAATATTGTGCTTACTTGGCACACACACTTTTTTAGCGAAAAACAAAAACAATTTACCGAGCAAGAACAACAATTTATAACAAAAACAAAAAACGTAAACATTTTCGGTTGATAATTTTGTGTTATAATCTACTATACTCTGACGGACGATGACTCAGTACAATGCCGTTACGCAACCCATGGAATTCCCTGAGAATCGCTTATGTAAAATCGATTTTTCACTTACATTCCAGAACTCGATCGATTGGTCAATAAATGGTACAGTAGATGGGTGGTTATAGCACCGCAGAGATGTATTTTCCCAAAGACGACAAAAGTATAAACAAACAAATTCGAATTTAACACCTCGAAACACCAAAAACTCGTTTTTTTTTCTCTACACAAAATTCAAAACTAATAAATTGCTCAGCTCTGTGATGCTTTCACTCCGAATTGCAAATTAATTTTTAAATTTCTGTTGATTGTCGCAAACCCATAAAGATCTCGAACGAATTAGTCATTTGGTCGTTCAATGAATGGATGCACAAAAGAGAGTGTTTAAATTCACTTGAAAATTATTTTCATTTTTGCTATTGTTCGGAAACACATCACTCGTCCGAATTTTTTTTTTTTAAATAAATTTTTGTACGAAAAAAACTACGCACCAGCACCGAGTGTGATTATCGCGATACTACTGAATTTAACGTATATTGTGTATTGTGTTTACAATGTCATCATCATCAGATAGACTTCTTTATACACCACATACCGTATGGTACTGTATAGTGTATATGCATACAATTGTCGACATGTGGCTATAAACGATGAGCCAATCCAATTTTTTTTTTATTCAAATTGTGGAGACGAAAATATCGTTCACGATATGCTGGCGTATAGATAAACATTTCAAAAAAAAAAATATTTTTTTTTAATCAGTTGAACGATGATGTCACTATTGTGGTTTTTGTTTCCATCACAATAAAAACGGAGGGCGGAATGTTGTTCGAGAGTCGAAAAAAACGGAATGAAAAACTGAAGATAACAGGAAAGAAACCGTGCGATGTCTCTGCCGACGACAGTTGCCTTAATTATTTCTTTTGTTCGTTCCTCTTTGTTTCTTTGCTCAATTTTAAATAATGAAAAAAAAAATCGCACACAACACTCACCCGCAAACGGCATATCGCCGATAAATTCTTCAACACAATCGGTTGATGCACTTCGATCGGATAGCGATACACTCGAACTCAATGAACCACTTGATGCGTATAGCGGATCAGGTGGTGATGTTCCACGTTCGGCTACGTCGTGAATATTCATTGATCGTCGCTTGTATTCCTAAATGTTTGGATTGAATGGGATTTTGTCAAAATGATTGAATGACCGGGTACAGAATGTACATTGTGGATATATTGGTCTGTTTAGCTGAATATGCATACGTTACACACGCCTCTAAGGTTTGTACGCTCGATACATAAAATGTTGAGAGTGATGATTAAAGCCTTTCAGTGTCGGACTGGTTCGACACAGCCAGTCGGGCGTTGCATGAAGAAAAGTTGGGGAAATGCTCTTCATTGCCGTTGTTTCATACAAAAAACAAAAAGCCTTTCGGGGATATAATGGCAGTCCGGACCCTTACTCGAAAAATATTTTTGTCGAGAAAATTCACGAGAATATTTTTATAATGTATGACACGCACCCACGCCCAACTCTCAGCGGGAAATTGCCATTTTCTATTCCAGTGTGACTCCGTTTAATGCTGAAAACCGATTCTGAGAAATTTCTCCTTTGTTTGATTTACATCTCTTTACAGCACTAGTGTGGAAAAGAAACCCATAGCGCATCATACTGGAGCTCGTTACTTACATTCGTTGAAACTTTAAGTAAGAGAAACCTATCCCTTGCCAATGTCTAACAGAATTATAAACCCGGTAGTCTAGGCTATACCAACACAAACGACCAACACATTTTTAACCTTTAAATTCGCGCTAATCCATTCTCCATGTTTCAAGAGTATTTACAACAATCAGTTTCGTAATGAAAATCTCGCTGGCTGGCACGCCACTTATCAGATTGCATTATCTTATGAATTCTTCATAAACAATTGACATTGATATAGGATTGCAAGCAATGCGCTGATAATCGTTTCCATTAAATGACGAAAATTATCGCCGTAAAAAGTCGCATTCCTTATCGAACAGTGCATGAAACATGAATGCAAGTAGCGTTAGGAAGGTCTCGGTTTTTGCTTCATTGAAGCATATTGTGCTATTCTTGTCAATTTTACCAGAGAGATGCTAATATGACGAGTGAGTCGTTTCAACGGAGAATATGTCGAATGATTTTGAATTTGGTCGTTAGAAAATGTATTGAATTCCTTCTCAAAAAACCACCTGTCATTCGACATATTCCCTATATCCGTCTGACGTATTCCGTCGAAACGACATCGTCATATTATCATCTCTCTGGATTTTCTCTATTTTGTACTTTTGATGAGCTTTTATTTACAACGATTTTCTTTATCTTCATTCATCTGCATTCATTGTAAAGAAATGATAACAGATGGCCTGACTGCCGCCTCACCGCGCAACGCCATCTATATTCATTCCTCTGATGCTTTGTCGTACAAAAGTTGTCCGGTCAATTCATTCAATATGCTGAGGATCATCTTCTGATGTCAGAAAACTCGTGCATTAAGTTCCTGTCTCTCTTCGGTTTCTTCTTTTGATCAACACTCTGACTTTGCCGAGCCGAGTTCTGTCGAAATTTTCTTTGATTTTCTCGAAACTTTTACGATTAGGAATGAGATTCATCGTAAAACGTTCGTGAAATTCATATCGTCGTCGAATCATCGTCTGAGAAAAAAACTCGTTTACGGCGAAATTCGATGAAATAATTTGTCTGGAATTGTCTCCGAAAGATTTGTCTCGAGCAGATACATATTAAGTGGGAAGACAAACACTAATTTCACAGCCAGCAGATAGAGAATAATAAGCAACAAAAGAGGAAATGAAAATGTGCGGGGTGTGCGACACTAATTCAGTATTTGATGACAGACCGTGAACTTCAATTTGATGCGGAGGTTCGGAGTGACGACTCAGAGGTAAGTTTCTTAACACTGTCACATACGGCTATTCATCTGTTATCGATAATGACGACAAAAATAATGACAAGCTCCGGGTAATATGGTCCTTTATAATAGCAAAATGCATGTTAAAAAATTGAAGTACAAGATTTGAAATTAAACGATTAAAAATACTTTGATCGATGGAAGTAATAGATTGTGGTTTTGAGCACTTTTTCACAGGACTCTCAATGATTGACGCTGTCGGCAAATCGGTCACTTCTGTCAGTTCACAGTGCCATAGCTGATTTTTTGCGGTAGTGACGATAACAATTTCCACGATCTATAGACCCCATAATGTAGTCTAAAACGAACTTCATGAACTTTCGACAGCCTTAGCAAGTAAAATCCATTAAAAAACTAGGAATAGACAGATCAGAAGTCTCGTTTTCGTGTGTTTATTGAACTCGGCTTCGCCTCGGACCACCAAAACTCTCACGCGGAAACTCTATTTTTCATCGTTTTATCACTAGTCATGTAAATTACTGCTGTTCAAGTCCGAGAACAATGTCAAAACGTGCGAATTTGTTTTCATTAGGCCGAAAACACACGAGCAATTTTGCGGTGCTGAGATCGATAATCACACTGCGTTTTCTATTGTTGTCACAGTTTCATTCAGTTTAACTATTTCAGTATTTGGTAAACTTTGATATCATCACTAGTTCAGATAGAAATCTTGTTCTTGTTGCTTTATTCATTTCGTGACCTGTACACGAGCGCACACCCCTAATGACAATTATGGATTAAGGCCGAAGTCTCACGAACAATTTTTCGTTGATGTCATCGACAGCGTTTTCCATTGTTTATTCTGTGGTGAATATCTGTTTACGATGGAAAACGTTGCATTGTCTATCCATCATCAACACAAAATTGCTCGTGTGTCTTCGGCCTTAGGGATGTTATAATGCGTGAATGGGCAGCAATGTGTGTGCGTGGTTGGTGCGAAAAGGAAAACAAACAAAATATCGAGGGGAAAAAAACAACGAAAATTCTATGTTTTATTCAACGAAATTAACATAACAATCAAAATGAAAAATTAGATTTTTTTGTGTGTGTTTGTGTGTGTGTGTGTTAAGCTTAACGAGATACAAATTAAGTTTTTAAATGTACATGAGTTTACAAACATAAAATTTGTTAAAAATAAAATTTAAAGAGAAAAAAACAAAGAAAAAATAACTTTTTTTTAGGTTAAAATAACATATAAGGAAGGCAACGTGGGTCTGCGAAAATTAAAGTCTTAAAAATTTCGGTCACAGATAGGGCAAAGGTTTTCAATACTTTAATGATAAAGGCACACAGGCCTGCCACTCAACAAATTTGACTCTCAAATGGCATCAGTATGAAACCAATGCCATATGTACTATCTACGGAGAGGCGTCAGGAACGATATTATCGTCAGAAAATGTTCACATATGACGATAATAGTGTTTTTGGGACGATAATATCATCCTGGTGGAAACATGATCGTTTTTTGAGTGATTAACGTTCATGACGATATTGACAGCGTTGAAATGTCCCGCCACATGTGCCTTAATGTGTATCGATGTCCGTGTACGTTGCAGAAAAACAAAATTTGTGTCGTAATGAAGGCATTGGATGGCAAAAATCGAGGAACGGAATTTAAAAATAAAATTTACTGAAAGGTATGTCGAACCTGAGTCAGGATTCCTGACTGGTCATTTTTTTATAATTTTGTCAGCCATTGCAGACATTTCAATAAAAAAAACATTTTCCATTTTTTTCTGTGAATTAATAGTTAAATGCAGAAACGGTACGTGTCATATTAGCGAATTATAAGAAAAATGAAATTTAATTTATTTAGCTCAGTTTCGTATAGGCTTACAAAGTTTTGATGTTTTTAACAATTAAAAACTTCTGATGCCATCAGCCAAACGGAACTACTTCGCTTTTCTTATAATTCGCTAATGTGACACGTTCCGCCTGAATTTAATGATTCACGTGACACAATTACCCTCAGTTTTGACACCAAATTGGTTTCTCTACTACCGACTAAGTCTAAATTCGCTGGCGCCATCCCCGAGCTCAAAAACAAGGATGACTGCGACAGGCACTTTTCGTCTTAGGCAGTGCCACAAAATGACATACATTCGAATCAGTGGGTAAAGCACAGACCTGATGTGACTCTTCGTATGTCACGGATTGTGGGAGATGAGATTTGTCTTCAAAGCCTTCGAAAAGAGTTCCGGTAATAAAAATTAGCTGAACCGGCGCGGCAGTTGATTTTGATTCCCGATCCATGAATGGTGGGACATGAACTTTTCCGCTCTCTTCACTTAGTCAGAAAGAATGAGAAGGTTGAAAGACCAAGCTACCGTAAAAACGGTTCAGTTGACTGGTAATCGTCCATTTCCATTCGTATGACAAGTCCACCAAAGAAACGAATGCAGCGAACGAACAAACTAGTTCATCGCTTCAGAATTCCAATTCATTTTCAGATTCTGAACCACTTCTTGGACTGCCTGATTTTATGTCACGTCTAATTTTATGACGATATTGTGAAGACAATCGCATCGCATTTTCCAGGAACATAGATCTCGCAGGCATGGAAATTCGATCCTTGAGTTTTCGCTAATTTTAATCTACTTTCACGTGAGATTTCAGTCATTGTACTTCCATTGAAGGTGAAGGTCCTATGGAACATGTGGCTGTGTTTTCCTCGACACTTGACCTCTCTTTGAGAATCTGTGTGAATCTGAGAACACGAGAGTCGACTTTAGCCCTAGGTAGTACGAAGACGAAGAGTTTCCTAAAGAGTACGCGAATGTTAAGAAAAATTTATGAGCGCTGGGGTGACGTTTTAGGGAGATTCCGTTTTTCTGTGGCAGAAGAAAGGTAAGAAAAGTAAGTAATGATGTGTGGCAGGCCGATCGGTAAAAGAACAACAGAATGCGAATGCACATAACCCAAAATAAAACATTAATTTAACTAGAACAGTCTAATCGATAATACTTCCATCCCAACGTACGGCAATTTACGTGGGCACTTCACTAACCTGACTGAGCGGACGAATACGATCTAAAATACACTTTTCCGCTTGCGATGCCGTCGGTGGCGGATGTTCGGGTGTCGGTGGTTGCTTGTAGTTTGACGGTGACATGGGCATGTAGCCATCCGATACGGATGTACAATTCTTGTCCCTTGCATTGGCAGTGCCACGGCTGGAAGGCAAAAGAGAAATGTGTCAGTAACGACTCAAAGCGGGAATGGGTGTAACGTCACTCACTCCATGCTGAAATAGTTGTCGCGATTGCGTCGCAACTTTCGATTCGGATTGTATGATCGAAGTGTGGTTTCACCGGACGATTTATTGGTCGATTGCTGTTGGGTCTGACGCGATGGGCTCATCATCACGTACTGATCGATGCTGGCCGTTCGATTAATTTGTTGGGCTTTAATCGAAATGACGGAAATAACGGTCGTTAGAGCAAATGCACACAGGGATGTTCAGGGACGAACCCCGAGAATTTTTTCTCGTTTAGTTAAGTCAACTCACCTTGAAACTCATCCAAATCCGAGTGACTCTTGGCTCCACTTCTGGCCAAAAACAAATATTCATAGGCGCCAGTCCGAGGAGTCTTACTCATCTCACTGCCACTGTCCATTGACGTTGACATCATGCTTTGAAAGCTATCTAAATGCGTTGGCGAAACCGATAGATTTCGTCGGGGTGGCTTTTTCGGAGGTGTTGGCTGCAAAATCAGATTCGGCGATTGGTCTACGTCAACAAAATGAAAATGTGGGAAAGCTAAACGTACCGACACTTTACGATTGTTCATTGAGGACATGGTGACATAGTAACCGGGCGTTTCAGCTGTCGATGCTCTTGGCCGAGCAGAAGGACTTGGTGGTCCTAAGCTGCCCATGGACGATGATGGACTTGTGCCGTCCCTTTGATGATAATTCGAATGTGAACTGGAGATTTGGATGAAAAATTCAACGAAACACTTACTGCTGTGAGTCCCAGTGATTGTACAACGGAGATCCTCTGTTATTTTCATACGAACTACCCAACGACATTGAGTTCATGTACTTCGTGTTCATGCCTTCTCTGATATCGTCAAAGTCGCCGTCATCCACCATTGAATTGCGATGGTCTATCGGAAACGTGACAGTCACTCGTTTTTGTCAACTTAATACACCAAATCGTTAACTTACTGTTGATCACCGAAACAATTGCCCTTGTTGCCTTCGGTGGAAACTGTTCCAGCAGATCCAGCGCCGTACGACCTTCACTATCGGTAGCATCCAAATCGGCACCATTGTCCAGCAATGTTCGTACCACCGAGTCTTTAGCGTGTAAGGCTGCTTCGTGTAACGCAGACCCAGATGCCGTCAAGAGATTCACATTCACTCCGGCCGCCAGCAATACATCGACGACACTTTTATGACCATTCCGACTAGCTAAATGCAGTGGAGAATGTGAAACGGTACATTCCGTGCGGAATGGCATCAATAATTCGGGATGGGCTCTTATTAACATTTGCACAACTTGCAGACGACCGTACTGTGCGGCAAGATCTAATGGCGTTTCCTTACGATTATTCGGAACGTTTGGATCGGCACCTGTGACGTCATCGGTTACAACAATAACTTGGGGTTGAAATTAATCAAAACTAACCGTGAGCCAGAAGTGTGGTCAACGCTCCCGTATGACCATGCTGGGCAGCACAATGCAGCGGAGTTTCATTATCGACAGTCTGTCGATTCGGATCGGCAGGTCGATGCGGATGAGTCAACAACAATTTGACAATGTCCTGATGACCGGCCCAGGCAGCTAAATGCAATGGTGACGAGCCTCTAGAGTCTGGCAGATCGGGCGACGCATCGTGCATCAATAGTATACGCACAACGTCACTGTGACAATAAATGGAATTGTGAGAAAGAAACTTTATGGACCGGATAAGAGGAAGGGTGAATCAATTTACGTGTGTCCATTCAATACTGCATGGTGTAAACTGGAATAGCCGCTGCTATCTTGAACATTAGCGCTGGGGCCACGTCTTAAACTGTTGAATTGAGGTAAAACAAA